>NW_022631052.1:4007246-4607246 GCF_010015895.1 Lontra canadensis
ACTCAGAAAGACCTTTCCCAGCAAATATATCTTTTTCATTTTGAGCTTCAGTTCCCACTCTGTTCCCATCTCTGTGCTTTGGATTGGACCTAGAGGCCATCCATTTGTTACTAAGGCAGTGCATTTTAGAAGCATTGATTTTTGAGAGTTGAGTATTCTTAAATATTTCAAATATTTGATAATTCTTTCTCCTTTCTCCTACTGCAGAGCAAAAGTACACACAAAGTCCCTTCAGGAAAATGTGGAAACTTGACTGTTTCTATAATCTGATGCCATAACAAAGGTCTTATTATCTGTATAATAACTAACGTACCTTTAAACACAGTCTTTTTTTTTTTTTTTTAAGATTTTATTTATTTATTTGACAGAAAGACAGCGAGAGAGGGAACACAAGCAGGGGGAGCAGCAGAGGGAAAGGGAGAAGCAGGCTCTCTGCTGAGCAGGGAACCCCATGTGGGGCTCAATCCCAGGATCCTGGGATCATGACCTGAGCCAAAGGCAGACAGACGCTTCACTGACTGAGCCACCCAGGCACCCCAAACACAGTCTTTTTCATGAAGATTTGTAATGTATGTGGAATAAAACACATATTTTAAAAAATAGCTCACTGTGTTTTTTAATATCATTTTTTCCAGAAAAAATATTAATTTGTGGTTGAACTAGTTCTTTTCAGTTTTTTTGTGTTTTAAATGGGAGAAAATTAGAAGAACAGAAAAGCTGGGAGAGAAGAAAAATGGAGATAATTCATTTATTCTATGCCCATGAATTCCAAATTTGTGATAAAAACTGAACTTGAGGGGTGCTCAGTTGATTAAGCATCTGTCTTCAGCTCAGGTGTCCTGGGAACAAGCCTCATGTCAGGCTCCCTACTCAGCAGGAGTCTGTTTCTCCCCCTTCTCAAGCACACGGGTGTATGTTCTCTCTCAAGTAAAGGAAGGAAGGAAGGAAGGAAGGAAGGAAGGAAGGAAGGAAGGAAGGAAATCAATCTTTAATAAAACTCCTGAAGTTCAGGTTAAGTTATTATTCGATAGGAAAGTTAATTGTGACATATGCAGTATGTCATGCAATAAAGCTTCAGATAGCTAAAGAACTTTGGGTTAGACCTTGGTTTGGTTTCACAGTCTGTTGCTTGGACAGTTACCCTAACCTCACTAAGCCTTAGTAAACACTTTTAAATTAAGTGAAGGCTGTTGTGCAGCTTGAGTTTTTGTTAGATGATATATGTGATATGTGCTATATAATGCTTGACCTATTGTTACTGTTCGAGAATTGTTAATTCCTTTCCCCATAAATTTATTATTTTGCATACTTTGATTTGAATCCTCTTACAAGACTTTACTTTGAAATAGTATTTCTTTTAGAAAATAATAATCAAGCTATTTAGCTCCCTTACTACAATTAAAAAGGACAAGTTGAGGTTTTTTTGGAAAAATTGTAATAATTCCTTTGCCTTTCAAAATAATGTTCTCTTTTCACCAAACTTTAAGTAGCTGTGTTGTATGAGTGAAAATTAGCCTGCTTATGAGGCAGGGAATCCTTTTAAATGGTGGTTTTTAGCTCTCTTGATTCATTATCACCAGAATCTGGTTTGGCTAACCCATGCTTCTTGCACTTTTTGTCCCTAGCTTAGACCATTTGCCGTAAACTTACTAAATCTGTTTACAGCCTAAATTTATTGAAATACAGTTTCCTATTTTATTTCTGGCTTGGCAATTTTCTATCATGCCTTGCCCTTTCTATTCAGAAAGATTGACTGGGTTTCGCATTGAGGGTGTTTTGAGTTTCTAGCATGAGAGCCAGAATTAAGGTTACTGAAGCACATCATCAAGGAATGTATTACCTGCAGGGTGTTTGTGCTTCCCAAACTATTTTTTTCCTAGTTCGCCTATTAACAAAGCTTATACTAGTGGTTTATCATTTCTGCTTTTTGTATTTTTAAGATACGGATTTGTTTAATTAAAAAGCAATTCCATTAACTACCTTGAGAGGCTCTCACTTACCGCTAAGTAGGAGTCCTAGAAATTGATCTTTTTTCCAAAAGGCAGCAGTGGCTAGTGGGCACAGGAGGGTGAGTTATTGCTGTGGTTTATTCAAAGTAACTTCACTATAGAAATTAAGATAACATGGTAAACGTCACACAGAATAATTTCATTTTTATTGCTATTGATTGGTGCTGAGGTAATACTGTATCGATATGTGTAGAATATTTTAAATTCTAAGGCAATAGGGCTTTGAACATTTTATCTTTCATTTACTTATTCCTCCTATAGCTCTGTAGCATTTGCATACACTGCACTGTATATGCCAGTGTCATCTGTTCATTAAGAAAACTAAAAACCTCACTGTTGGTTACTCAAGAGCATTGTCCTTCAAGGTGTCAGGTAGAAGCTAACGTATCTGGCCTGTAATACAGGGGCACACATGGCTACACGTCCAGTTCTTCATTGCCTTCAGAGATGGAAGATGTTTTACGTCTCTGCTCTGCCAGCTTAATTAATATATGACTTGGGCAAGTGACTTAAGCTTGCAGAGTCCTTGTTCTTTACCCTTAAAATGGTGAAGGATTGTTTTGCTCAGCATAGTACCTTTCTCATTATAAGAGCTCATAAATGGCTGCTAATATTAGAATATTTGAGGTGGTGTTCTGTCAGATTTCTTTACTGTTAATATTAGAAAATAGAAATATCAGTAATACTATTTTCAGAATTTGGACACTAAATTAAGTCAGTTAGCCTGTTTACCCAGATAATTCTGGAATCCTTTTCTATAATATCCTTTTTTATGTGGTCATCCATCCTTTTCTTGAAAACTTCTGGTTGTGTGAGCACAGCTTTCTAAAGGAGTTCTTTTCTTTTTCAGAGAAATGTCAGAACATTCCATTAGTTAGTTGGATGTTACAGAGTTCAATGTTTGAAAGTCTCTTATGCTGAGCAGAAGTCTGTTTCCTGTAATTGTTTTAAAAAAATCTTAATCCTATTCTTTGGTGCTCCTATATAATTCGTCCAATCCTACTTCCATGTGATGGCCTGTTCAATATCTTGGTACCCTTGAGTTTTTTGTTTCTTTGGTTTATGGTTCTTATCCTATAATATTGAATAACCCCACGCCCCCACCCTCCAGATATCTCTCTAGTTAGTCCCATTCTCTTCATTTTGACTGCCACTGGCCTACTGTCGTTAAGTGTTTGATGAAGTTTTTCAGTGGCCTCCTCTGTAGTCAGGTTAGGCTCAGTTATGCTGCAGTAACAGAAGACCTGAAAGATCTTACTGTCTTGCAACAATTGAAGTTTTTTTCTTGTTCATGCTGCTTGCCCACTGTGAGTCATTTACTGGTAGCATTCCTTATATCCTCTTGCCTCCAGGCAGGAATCATGTTGATGGGGCAGCCCTCTCAGAGACTGACTGGGCTCTTAATTAAGAGCAAAGAGTAATGACAGGATGCATAATGGCTCATTGAAGCCTCTGTTTAGGAGTGGTGTATGCTGTTTCTGCTTACATTTCATTGGCTGAGAAATTTGCCACCAAGCTTAAAGTTAAACGGATGAGGAAGTATTGTTTCTGTACCTGTAGGAGGTACCCAAGTCACATGGCCACAACTTGATGTTAATCCCCCCCAGGAAGGGATAGAGCATATTTGAAAACACAATACAATCTACCATACCTCTTGACTGCGGCCTTCTCCCTTCTCATACTCTATCCTCCAAATTGGTGTTGGTTATATTACTAAAGAACAGATATATTTTGAAAACACAGTTACGCATGTATTTATACACATTTTTAAAAACTTTGAACCTTATTGGCTTCTTTTGGTATAGTCTTGTGATTTTTTTTTTTTTTTTAAGTCAGAATTTCAGTATCTGAGACGGTTTGGGTCTTTTAAGTTTTATAGTTTTAGTTGATGCAGTCATGCATATTTTTTCTCTTTTGAGATAGTAAGTGTGCTTATTTTCTTAAGGACTGATTATCCCTTTTTGGCAAAATACCTGGAATGATAAAATACCATTAATTTTGTTGTAACCTATGTAGACTGCCAATTTTCCCATCATTTTCTGATAATGTCCGAGTTCAGATTGTTTTCATCAGTCTTTACAATTTAGTGAGATTTTGTTATGTATTGACAGTGAACTTCTCAAAGGTTACACTTCATGTTTCAAGTTTAGGCTGCCTCACAGTCCTCACTAGTGGAAAAAGAGCTAGGATGTGAAGAGATTATGGAAAACTAAAACCTTCGATCTTTTCCAGTAGTTTCTTCACTTGGCATTTTTTTTTTTTTAAGATTTTATTTATTTAACAGAGAGAGAGAGAGAAAGAGACAGTGAGAGAGGGAACCACAAGCAGGAGGAGTGGGAGAGGGAAAAGCAGGCTTCCCGCTAAATAGGGAGCCTGATGTGGGGCTTGATCTCAGAACCCTGGGATCATGACCTGAGCCGAAGGCAGATGCTTAACGACTGAGCCACCCAGGCGCCCCTTCATTTGGCATTTTTAATATTGCAGGTTTAATGGCTATTACTCCTATGTTACTGTAATTGGTTTAGTTTTCATAGCATACTGTATCCTTCTCACCTAACCGTAACTCAGTGAAATAAATCATTGGGTTGGAGAGCTGTAAGAAAAAGCCAGGAAATGTGCGCAGTTCATATCACTCAGAATTTTAGCTCTGCCTCAGCAATTTGTATCACATGTGGGATTTAGGAAAATCTTGCATTCATATAGCTTTGTAGAAATGCTTAAAAGTGTCTAGCATAATGCTGTCAAATTAAATGTGGTTAATTGTCTTAAGTTTTTAGAATAAAACACATAAATTGATTTTGATGGAAAGGTATTTTTTTTTCTCTCAAGTGCAAATCACTGCTTTGCACACAACGGAAGATTACATACATGGGTCTTTTGAAGCTGTTATGCTCTATCCTGTCCATACTTACTTAGGGAGACTTTAATCTGTGAGTATTGGACATTTGTAAAACATAGTGGCCCTTTAGAGTAGTCCACTGGTGCTGCTTTCCTAATGGATCGCCAGCATAGTCACCCCATGGTAGTTTATAACACAGCTGTAGAATTGCCTTTGGCCCAGAGCTTCTTGGTTTGCCAAGAGTTGGTGTTTAGAGGGAAGATATTCATTTGGAAAAGTACAGTAAAAATAACATGGAGGAAGTTGGAATTATAATTATGATAGCCGTAAGCATTATATTTGTATATTACAAGCTTTCAATGTCCTATGGTATTGTGATTTAATAGAGGTGATCATCAGAGGGCAAATGAACACTATCCTTGGATGTGCTTGTTCAAAAATTTAAAAATAATGAATATATTCACAAGAGCATGGTGGTAGGATCAGGCCTTGTTGAAGAAATGGTGATAGAATTTTGCAGCATTGAGAGTCCTTGGGTATAATGTGATAACAGCAGGAAGTGAGGAATCAACAAATTCCCATTTTATTGAGTTGTGGTAGTGTGCACTTCTCTAAAGGAAGTAGGAAAATGGGTTTTTAGATCTAAGGAGCACATTCTTTTAAAGGTAGAATCATTATAAACTTATAGTGATTAACTCTTAAAGGAAGAATCACTATAAACACTACACACACAGGTGGGTAAAGTGTGTATCTACTTGTAAATATCTAGAGAGAAACATGTTCACCCTAAGACTAACTGATTTATCTATTTAATATTTTTAGGACAGAGAAAGGATTAAGACTTTAAAAAAAAATGTGTGTCTGGACAATGGGATTGATTCAAACAAAAAGTTTGAAATTAGAGGAGAGGCTCTTTGGAACAGCATTAGAATGGATGTTTTCTGGGGAGGCTAGGCTTACAAAAATGCCTAACCTTATAGAGATTTTGGAAAGGATGGAAATGATAGGGTTTACTTGGCCAGAGGAGACAGCATCCACTAGGGCACAGTAGGAACCCAAATAATGAAGCTGGAAGGGATCAGTTGAGAAAAGGTTTCTTCAGCTTTTTAGATTATAGGACTTTCTTTTATTTGGTTGGGAATTGGGAGCAATTTCTAGGAAGGAGATTAGTTTTTAGGAAAGAGACTTTTTTGCGTTTGTATTTGTATAGATTGGAGTGGTAAGGTAGAGGCTTTGATGCTGATGAGGAACTTCTGTTACGAAATTATATGAAATTGAATCTATCTGAGCAGCTCCATAACTAGATAATAACACTAAAATGTACTTTGATTCAGGGTGTGGTAGAGCAACACTGTCCTTGGACTTTTTAATCTTTGAAAACTGTCACACCTGCATAATTTGAAAACTGTCACACCTGCACAGAAGATCCAGAGCCTGTAGTGGCTCCCTTCTAAACCTCCTAATGGTCCCATCTGGGAAATAGTGTGCTGAGCTAGGCTGTGGCTGCTGCTCTGGCACTTATAATCTTACACCAGGTCTGCCATGGTTTTGGGATTAGAGGTCAGGGTTTGCCAATTTGGAGACAAGGTCTTGTAGTTAATTATTTAGGGTCCTATGACTCATAACCCAGAAACATGGTGTGCATGTATACACATACGAATGCACACATGCACATACAAACACACAACCTGATTTCATTTTCATTTTTCAGAAGCTGTTTTATTCTTGAAACAGTGATTTTTGGGAGGTAGTAGGGGGCTGGGAATTATTTTCTAAAGAGAAATACTTTCCTGGAATTACTGCTTAAAGAACATTTTATAAATCTGGAATCACATTGTGACCTTGCAAGATATTATTATGCTACTTTACTGAATTATGTCATATCTTGATAGTAAGGTAATTTTGGCAATCTCAGTAATGACTAGGGTTACTGGAACAGCTAGGCTTAACTTTCTTTCTTGGTGCTATTTATGATGTTGATTTGAAGCAATTTTTGGTAGATGAAGTGTCTGATAGTTATATTTGTCAAGTTAAATATAAATTTTGTCCCTTAAAAAAATAAAGGTTTATAGAATATAAAAAGGTGAAATTATATTTCTGATGTTACTCAGTTTTTATGCTTTAGAGTTCTCTCTCTTACTTTTTAAAAATATTTTATTTATTTATTTGACCGAGACACAGTGAGAGAGGGAACACAGGCAGGGGAAGTGGGAGAGGGAGAAGCTGGCTTCCTGCCAAGCAGGGAGCCTGATGTGGGGCTCGATCCCAGGATCATGACCTGAGTTGAAGGCAGACGTTTAATGACTGAGCCACCCAGGCACCTCTGGAATTATCTCTCTTAAAATGATTTAATTCTGTTCTTCAAGTATAATTGAAGTATATGGACAGTTGTGCTGGCATTCCTATCTATTTTTTTTTTTAAGCATCTATGTAATTCCCTACATGTTGAGTATCTACTATGATTTTAGTGTGGAGTGAGAGCTCATGTGCTGTAAAAAAAAGTGAAATATGTAGATTTTATTTTTCCTCCCAACATTATTCACTAGCTGGGAACATATACACACAACAAAATTCAAGTAATAGTATGAGGCTGCCGGTGATTAATGGTTGTAGACATGAAGAATAATACTGTTATGTTGTGAATAGAAAAACACTCCTTAATGTACAGCATTCATTTCTCAGATATTTATTGAGCAGCTACTAGTATAGAGGAGAACATATATTACATAACAGGCATTTAAATATTTGTTGAATACTGCCAGCAAATAAGGTAGGTACTGTGCCTGCCCCCAGATTTCTCATAGCTTCTTGGGGAAAAAAGAGCCATAGAAATGAATCATTACAACTCAGCGATAAAAAACACTTTTATCTTGGCGATAAAAGTGCTGATTTGTAGATGTTAGAGTGCTGTGCTGGCTGATCTGGGACAAGAAAGATGAACAGAATTAAATTAGAGGAGGACAGGATAGAGTGGGCTGAAAGAGGGATCCAGGCCAAAACAGGGTTACTAGTGATCAGTGGTATTTTATATGCAAGTTCTCACTCCAGAATCTGCCTCAGAGCGTTCACCAGCCCTGTGGAATTACATGCAGTGTTTTGCTCTTCCATGCATTTTTTAGGAGAAAGAGTCTAAATAACTTTTTAAAAATGATTATTGTTAAGATTTTATTTATTCATTAGAGAGAGAGCAAGCATGCATGCATGTGCACAAATGGGGAGAGGCAGGCAGAGGGAGAGGGAGAAGCAGGCTGGATGCATGGCTCCATTCCAGGACCCTGGGATCATGTCCTGATCTGAAGGCAGCCACTTAAGTGACTGAGCCACCAAAGTGCCCCATTTAAAAAAAAAAAAATATATATATATATACATATATGTATATATATATATTTTTTTTTAAGGTTTTATGTATTTGAGAGAGAGAGAGAGGAATCTATAGTAACTTTCATTAGATTTACTTATACTGTAGAATCATAACCACATAATGATTGAGAACCAAGGGCTTAGTCTTTCAGTATAAGTCTGTTCTTGAGCCAACCTATATAGTCCCAGGCATCAGGTGGTAGAAGTGTCTTCCTCAGCAAAGACACACTCCTCCTCTCTTATTTCATCCCATGACCTAAGTACAAAACACCAGATGGAAATTCTTTCTTTCTGTATTAGTCTTGGAGTATCCATGTGTCTCTGTTTCTCTCTCTCTCTGTCTCTGCGTGTTTGTGTGTGTGCATGAGAGAGAGAGAGAGAGAGAGAGAGAGAGAAATTGAGTGAACTTTGTTTTTTGCATCAGGTATAGTTGAAACTCGGGAGATTGAAGATTGTAAAAATTGATAGTTGTTGAGTTCTTTAAACCTATTTCTTGAATGAAAAGAAACTTCATCCTCATACTTAACCCATCTTTACATCTGAGTAACTAATTCTGTCTTAGGTTGGGGATCAGGGCCACAGTACTCAGGGACTTCATTCATTTTGTCCCAACCCTTTGCTAACTCTCTGCCATATCACTGCTGAACATGACATTTGAAATTGCTCCCTCATGTAGAGATAAATCAGTTACGAATCCAGTACTTACAAAACTGAATAAAAATACTGCAGTTGACCCTTGAACAACATGGTTTGAACTCTACAGGGTTCACCTACACCTGTTTTTTTGGGGGGGGTGGTGGTGGTGGGTAGGGTTCAATACAGTACAGTACTGTAAATGTATTTCCTCTTCCTTGTGATTTTCTTAATAACATTTTCATTTCTCTAGCTTGCTTTCTTTTAAGACTGTGGTACATAATACACAAAACATACAAAATATAAAACAGATTAACATCTGTTTATGCTGTTGGTAAGGCTTTGGTCAGCAGTATGCTGTGAATACTTAAGTTTTGGGTGAATCGAAAGTTAGTCACGGATTTCAGCTGCATGGGGGCTAGGAGCCCCAAACCTTAGATTGTTGAAGAGTCAGCTGCACTTTACTTGTAGCAATTTTGTGTTCTCATGTTTCTCTTCCAGTGTGTAGGAAATCACTGATCACATAGAAACTGATTAACAGTTGAAGATGACTAAGTCATTTATGACTATCATTTGGAACCAGATAGTTTCAGGTTCAAGAGTCAGTAGTTTCCATGGTTGTTTTGTGTATTAGTGATAATAACCTTTTTTGACATTGCCTGACAAAGAAGTAGGATCTGTAGTGGGAGCTCCAGCACAGCGAGTCAGACTCTCAGGATTTTCATGAGCTTTTTGCCTTTTGCCTTTGTACTTGAGTGGTCTTGGCTATGTGCTGCTCCATTACCCCAACTCCTTGTTTGTTTGTACTGGAATGAAATCAGCAAATAGGATTTGTGACTTCTACTTCACAGAAGGGCAGGGGTTTTGAAATAAGCTTTACACTTTGTCTTTTTTAGTCAGAGATATTTTATCTGTTTTTCTTTTCTGTTACACTATCTGAAGCCTTGGTTTGTTTTTTTCCCCCTGTACTTAAACAATATATTTATGTTGTTTTTTCTCTTACTGAATAAATGGTTCTTTTGAATTCTGACCTTCAAGACATATATGAGAGTATGAATACTTAAGTGTTATTTATTAAGTGAGGACGTGTGGCAGTAGCAGACTGCGTTTAGTGTTCGATGTGATTTTGTACCTGTTACATGCCCCATTGCTTTCATGCTAAGCATTGTCGATTTTTAAGAACACCTTCAACTTAATAACAGCTCTTAGAGAATAAAGAAACATTAAATAGGCTCATCAATTACATGATGAATCTGGACTTTGAAAATGAGGAAAGAATTACAGAAATGAGACAGCATGAGAGTCCATATATGGTAATAGTTAAATGTTCTTGTCTTGGGATCAGCCATATACCTGGGCTTACTCCCCGCTCTGCTGTCAGTTAGCTATGTGGCCTTCTGTAGGTGACATTCTCACTGTGCCTTAGCTTCTTCAAGTATAAAAATTGGCATGTAACATCTGTCTCGTAATAGATTTTACAGTAATTAAATGGTATACTGCACCTGGCCATCCAATGGGGTGATGGTGGTAGTGATGCTAGTGGCAATTATTGGTAGTATTATTGGAGGAAGGAATCTGCCACCAGCACTAGAGTTTTTCAGTGGAAATATCTCTCCATCCATCCATCCTACCTGCCTGCCTGCCTGATGAGTACAGTGAAGTCTCTGAGCTAAGGTATAAACTGCGGAGATTTAAGTTTCACTTCTTGAGTACTTCCGCCTTATTGGGTTTCACATTTCCTGTTCTAAGTTTAATGGTCACGTGCTCTTTAACCCTAAAAGCAACTTAATTTATAATCTTAGGAAAACAGATTGGGTTGCTTTAAAAATGATTTTCTACACTGTGAGCAGAAAGATTGTTGTAGAAATCCATTTTCAAAATAAAAGCAGTTGAAGCCAGTGATCCTTTGGTGCAGTAGTGCTCCAAATTGGCTCTGCCCACAGGGAGTTACATCGTGGCCACAGACACCATTGCCATTTACTTAACCGTCTGACCTGTAATGATTGGTTGAAGGCTTGAATTGTTTCCATCCTCCTTGATGGTATGGAAATTACAGAGGGAAAAGCTACGTGCAGAGTTGCCTGAATATTGAATAAAGAATTGTTATATAGCTCTTTTACTGGTGGTTAGAAGAATTACGCCAACTTTCTGACAGGTTTTCTTACAAAGTATATGTCATTTCATTGAATAATGTTAGGGATTGCTGAATTTCATCAATTTCAAAATGTACATTTTCTCCCACATTTTTATATTTTTAAAATCAGGGATACCCCTTGCGGATGATGGCATCTCGGAATTGGCCAGACGGCAGTTAGGATATAGCTGTCATCTGCCTGCACACAAGTGAACTTGGTCATAGCTGCCTATATTGTTGTCACTCCTGTTGAATCGTGTGCATTTTTGGTATCATATGAGTTGAGTTCAGTTGCCATTTAACGTGTCATCAGAAAGATTACCCTGTAATTGGACATTGAAACACAATGTACATAATACAGCTTGGAAACAGAAGTGAGGCCCAACTTAGATACAAGGGAAGCTGATAATCGCTTTTGAAGAAATGGCTGCAGTTCCTTGTTTCCTGCAAAGCCATTGCCATGTGCTTCACCACACCTCTAAAAGAAAACACCTAAGTAGAAGAGGCTCCACAGTGCTTCTGTTTCTGAGGTCTCTGCGAAAGCGTTGCATATCACATGCCAAGCCAGAAAGCCAGCATTATAGAACTTGCGAAATGAGCATCAGTAACTAGGAAGACTACCTATGAGGTGCTCTTAAGGAATGCTACCCATATCCCCAATATTCTTGATGACCCAAGAATTGAAATAATGCAAAAGTGTGTTTGGTTTTGAAGTGATTCAGAAGTTTAAGACATTTCAGGAATATATCCACCAATTGTGCAAAATTTTTTTCCATGTGCAAGAATAATGCATAATAAAATATGCCTAAAGTCAAAAAGTTCTCTCAGCATTTTATAATGTAAAAATTTAAAGTGATAAAACATTTTGACAGTTTAGTGATGTTTTTATTTTCAATAGCATATCTCATCTGCGATTATTTGATTTAATGACTCACTAATTTGTTATTGAAACTGTAAATATAATTCTTGGTGTAATTATTGTAGGTGCCTAATGGATAAGAACTTCGTTAGGATTGGGAAGTGGTTTGTCCGACCCTATGAAAAGGATGAAAAACCAGTCAACAAAAGGTGAGTCTTAAGCTTTTAGTTTTCATTCCTTTTGCTTGACCACTACTGTGTTTTGGGAAGAGGTGGGTGGGGGAAGCAACTTATTTATTTTCTAATAATCTTAGTAATTTAGATGTATTAAAATAGATTACTGGATTACATTTTATTAAATATTCTATAAATTTTTGTGGAATATTGGAAATTGGACTAGAAAGATTATCAATAACCTATGTGTAAGCCCCTTCTTACGACACTATTTGGAATGAAAATATTCTTTTTTGTTATTTTCATTGTCCCTTTTTTTTTTTTTTTAAGATTTTATTTATTTGACAGAGAGAGATCACAAGTAGGCAGAGAGGCAAGCAGAGAGAGAGAGAGAGGAGGAAGCAGGCTCCCTGCCTAGCAGAGAGCCCGATGCGGGACTTGATCCCAGGACCCTGAGATCATGACCTGAGCTGAAGGCAGAAGCTTAACCCACTGAGCCACCCAAGCAGCCCCCCCCCGACCCTTTTTAAAATCTTCCTTCCTTAAAGTGTTATATGGCATAACTTTAAAAATAGCTGAATTCAAATGGTGGTAGTTTTTATAGAATTGATTGATTCCCCTTAAAAGTCAGTGAATACTTCTTTGAGAATTCTCCAACCAGGACGGTAAATTACTTTTCTAAACAATCCTAAATTTTCAACTATTATTTATTGTATGCATGGCTTTAAAGGCAGTCCTTTATACTAAACACGCATGGAATTTTAGATCAGTCAAACCAGGATCAAAAGCCAGAGCCTTCAAAGCCAAATATTTACTCCACTTACCTCTGAACACAGCATAGACTTAATTGGAGTCATAAATTGATGGGTGATTATTTCATTTCTGAAGAGGAGTGTACACAATCTCAATTCTGTTTTACTGTGTATGAACTTTCCCCATGTTAAGGATTCCAGCTTCTGGCTGCAGATAAGAGCTCTTGAAGCTTTACATGGTAGCCATAGGTTAGATCCTTTTAGGTCGTTTTCCACAATTTTGGCCGGCTGCTCCTGCTTCTTTTGGAACCTTTACTTTCTTAACTTTTCTTATTCCTACCAGTGATTTAATTAGCATTAGCAGCCTTCTCTCCAACCTGTATGTCTTAAAGCTTTGATGAAGTGGTTGTGGAATCTCATTAAGCAAGCCTAATTTATGAAAATTGGGGTTTCCTTTTTCAAATCAGATAAATTAGGGAATTGTCATTAAATGTGTTTTTTTTTTTTTTTTTTTTTGCCAAATCACCATGAACTTCTTTAAAATATTTTCCCTTTTTTAGTTTAGTACATTTCAAATCCTTTAGGATTTATTAGAAAATATGTTTTTTAAAAAGATTTTATTTGTCAGATATATAGAGAGCGCACAAGCCAGGGGTACAGCAGGTAGAGAGAGAGGCAGAAGGAGAAGCGGGCTTCTGCTGAGCAAGGAGCACAATGTGGGGCTCAATCCCAGAACCTTGGGATTATGACCTGATCTGAAGGCAGACACTTAACCGATTGAGCCACCCAGGTGCCCCCCCCACCTCCCCCACCCCCCCGCCAAAATCTCTTTAAATAGGAAGTAGGTGTTATGTATAAAAAAGTTTGCCTGAAAAGGATAATAAAACTTTTAAAGAGTGCTAGTGTGTATGGGTGTGTAAAAGTGTGGTTTTGTTTACAGATGCTTTGATGGAGAGAAATTTTATTGATTTGGTCTAACTAATGTATTCGTTCCATCTTAGTGTTTCCTCAAATTTACAGATGATGTAGATTTTCTGTAACTCTTTTGGAGTTCAGGTGGGCTGAACTGGTGGTTCAGGTTTGGGCTTTTAGGTTGATAAGTGAATGGTTATATATGGTGTTGCTTTGATACAATGATCTTTACCATTCACTGCTGTGCACCTCTCCATGCTCAGTGTTACTCTTACAGCTGGGGAACAAACAGAGCCGGTTCCGAAACTTGAACCGTAGGTATAGGCATTTGAATGGTGATTTCACAGTAATTTGGGGATGAAGGGAAAATGTGGAAATAAAAAAGGGACTGAAAGAGTAGCAGTCAGCATTTTAATAGTAAAAACTAATGTTTGAAGTTAAATGTAGTTACCAAATCTATTTTATATAACATCTATATATCTTTGCACTGGGATATACATCCCAGAAGTATTCCTAAATTTAGCAAACCAAATGTAACTAATACGTGTAGTATATTTAGATAATTTAATTTGTAACTGGGAGGCTGTTGATTTATGAGCAATGTAATTGAATTATTATTTTTAGATTTTATACTCATGGTTGAATGTAGAACTTCATTTTATTGTAGTATAGAAATGTTAATGATCTTGAAGAAAACCATTTTAGGAGATATTGTTAATTGGAAAATTTTTATTTTATTTTTTATTTTTTTATTTTTTTAAGATTTTATTTATTTATTTGACAGACAGAGATCACAAGTAGGCAGAGAGGCAGGCAGAGAGAGTAGGAGGAAGCAGGCTCCCTGCTGAGCAGAGAGCCCAATGCGGGGCTCCATCCCAGGACCCTGGGATCATGACCTGAGCTGAAGGCAGAGGCTTTAACCCACTGAGTCACCCAGGCGCCCCCAATTGGCAAATTTTTAAACCAAACAATCAATTTTAAAAGTTTGGCATTTGCTGGAGCGCCTGCGTAGCTCAGATGGTTAAGCATCTGCCTTCGGTTCAGGTGATGATTTCCTGGTCCTGGGATGGGATGGAGCCCTGCATTGGCACATCAGGCTCCCTTCTCATTGCCCCCCACCCCCAACTCATGCTTTCTCTCTCCCAAATGAATAAATCTTTTTCTAAAGTTGGCATTTGCTATAATAAAACTTTGTTAGGTATAGTGTTTTTTTCCACTTTTATTTTCTGAATGAAAAATAGAGCCTCTTGTTGGATGCTAAAATAGGATCTTAGTGTCCAGTCATTTTGGATGGACAGAGTGGTGCTGTAGAGCGGGGCATTTAGATTTAGAAGATGGGGATCACATCCCATGCCTCTCTTTGGAGGTTAGATAAGCTTTTCGACAGGTTGTTTAGTTTTTCTGAGCTGAACTTTGTTTTTGTCTGTAACTGAGTTGATGATAGTAATTACTACCTTAAAGGATTATTGTGAATATTAAATGAGGTAATTTATGTGGCTAGTTTATACTTTACTTGAGAAAAAGCAAAAGTGCTAAACAAATTTTATGTACAAATTTGTATTTTTAGGTATGCTCTTATTTGATACCATTAGATACAAATAAGAGAAATATACTTTGAAGACTAATGTTCTAATTATAAAATTAGTAGGTCTAGCATATAGATACTTTTGTTCAATGGAATAAAAATATGATTTAACATATAGCATATTTTATGTAGCTAAAGTAATCCTAATAGTGTTGACAAATTAATTTATTGCTGAATAGGTTTCATCTATTAGATTAACAGCATGTGATTTCCTGAGCTCTAATTGCTCTCTGTATTGATAGCAAAACTAAATCCTTTGTTGGTAGACTCTAAAAGAGTCCTTAATGTTTGATATGATATGATGGTCAGGATAATTCTAGAAAAATTATTATATATTATATGTATATATATAAATTTGAACAGTCCGGTCCAAGAAGATAAAAGAAATTTATTCATATTGTTTCATATTGTCTTTTTCATTATGGTGACACATCTTTTGTTACTCATGTCCCTTTTTTTTTTTTTTTAATTTATGTATTTGACAGAGATAATAGAGAGGGAACACAAGCAGGGGGAGTGGGAGAGGGAGAAACAGACTTCCCACTGAGCAGGAGGAGCCTGATGTAGGGCTCTATCCCAGGACCCTGGGATCATGATCTGAGCCAAAGGCAGATGCTTAATGACTGAGCCACCCAGGCGCCCCTGTTATTTATATCCTTAAGAATATAATAGGTAGGAAAGAAAACTTGGCTTTCTCCTAAAGAGTTGTGACAACTAACATCAAACATACACAGTTTCTGGATTTCTAAAGAATGTTGAACTTGAAAAAACTTTTCTTTCCAGGATATGCTTAAATACAAACCAGTGAAGGCGCGCCTAGGTGGCTCAGTTGGTTAAGCATCAGCCTTAGGCTCAGTCTTGATATCAGGGTCCTGGGTTTGAGTGAGCTGGGCTCACTGCTCAGTGGGGAGTCTGCTTCTCACTTTCCCTCTGACCCTTCTCCCCCCACTTGTGCTCTCTCTTTCTCAAATAAAAATAAAAAAAATTTTTTGAGCGATATTAAAATATCTCTCAAATAAAAAAAAGTGAAAACTGTATTCCTTTAAAATAATTTAGAAATTATTCATGGAGATTCCTTCTGTTTAGTCTCATGTCAGCCTATATTTGATTACTGCAGAACTTGAACTTTATACACTTTATTTTTTGAATGCTAATTTTAGTAAAATAATTGATTGCTCCCAGTAATCGTTTGAACCTTTGATTTTTTTGTAGTATCAGATGTGCTAGTATCAGGCGTTGAAATAACACCAGTACATACTTGCTAGTGCAT
Source organism: Lontra canadensis (assembly GCF_010015895.1). Classification (NCBI taxonomy): domain Eukaryota; kingdom Metazoa; phylum Chordata; class Mammalia; order Carnivora; family Mustelidae; genus Lontra; species Lontra canadensis. The sequence continues at coordinate 4,023,773 of NW_022631052.1, forward strand.
TTTCTGAATTGATCAGCTGTTTCTTCCTCGTGGTCAAACCTACCTGCTCTTGGATGATACTACAAATAGCCTTATATAGTTTTAAATATTCTAATTACTTTCGTATGTGCTGCTAGGAGATATGCATGTGTGGGAGCTCACGTATACTTGAAAGTATATTATTTTGACCGCTTTTGTGTTGTTTCGTTTGGGTATTTTTTCTACTTTAGAGCCAGAGATTAATTTCTTTTTTATGTTTTTCATAATACCTCACCTATATATCCAAGAAATGCCCTTACCTTTTGGTTTTAATAGCGCAAAAAAAAAAAAAAAGGATTTTATATAACAAGATGAAGTACTATGATGTAGGAGAATATTTAAAGCACTTTAAAGCTTCCCTGCCCTCTCTTTCCTTACCACTACCTTCCCTGCATTCCTTTTTACTTCTCAGGCATCTTCCCATCCTTTTTCCCTTTACTTTTCTTATGATGCCCCAGTTATCTGTGTTTCCATCTAGAGATGCACAGATGAAAAGGCAGGGAAAGGAATCCCTCATCCAGACTATAAGCAGACATGTAAACAGGTGCTTGCAGTGTGAAAGGTAAAGGGAATCTCTTCTTAGTGTCCAGAAAAATATGGTCATTGGTGATCATTATTTTCAGTTTTTATCATAAATATACTTTTTACAGGTGGTACCTTTTGCCATGTATCTATCTGGTGATGAGGGCTGGCTGATGGGAAATCCCTAAAAGATTATTAATGGAACAATTTGGACTTATCTAATCACACATCATAGTTTCACAGCCTTTTTAAAAAATCTATAAAACATAGTCATTTTCTGCTGGTTTATCATTTTCAGTAATTATGTGCTGATAAGATATAGCAGAAGAATACTGTGTATTTTGTCACTTGAATATATTTGCGAATTGTGTGCAGAGTGAGAAGAGGGATGCAGTTAGTCTTGAGGAGTGTTGGCATTTGCAGGTGGGTAGAGGAAGAGGAACACACAAGGAGACTATGAAAGGTGAATGACAAGTGAGAGCCAGGAGGGTTGGTATCACCAAAACCATGGATTTTTAGTTTCATGATTCACTGTGGCTGCCATATAGGCCCTGTAAAATACACAGTAAAAGGATGGGATAGCTTTGACAGTTATGTAGTCGAGGTGACTATACCTTGAGCAGTTTCAGCGGAATGGTGGATTTGAAGTTGTAGTAGTTTGAGTTACAAATGAGGGTTGAAATGAAAACACCGAATATAGGATTCTTGCTATATTGGCTACAGCTAGCTGCAAAGGGAAAAACTGCTGCATTTAGAAAGGGAGGAGAGAAACATTTAAAAAGAGCCTATGCTAAAACTCAGTTACTGTCTGTGGTTTTAAAAAGTGTCTTTCATGTAGTACACACTCTGTTTTGTTCACAAACATTATGCAGAGAAGGATTTTAATTGAAAGACCAGTTCAGCCAGAGGTGATGGTAGTTAACTATATGCTGTCCAGGTAACTCTTCTTTTCTCTCTCTCTTTTTAAAAAAGATCTTTATTTATTTATTTGAAATAGAGAGTGAGCTCACAAGCAGGGGCAGGAGCGGGGTGGGGAAGAAGCAGCCTCTCTGCCCAGCAGGGAGCCTGATGTGGGGCTCTACCTCAGGACCACAACCTGAGCCGAAGGCAGACATCTAACCCACTGAGCCACCTAGGTGCCCTGAGGTAGCTCTTTTACTTTGTTTTTCTTTCTTTCCTTTTTCCTTAATAACCAAAACAGAATTACCACCATTTTAAATTTTTTTATTTGTTCTGTTAGTGCTCTGAAGGAGACTACGATCAAAACTTATATCCTCAACATTAATAATTGATTTTCATAGTTTACAATAACATATGTTTCAATACATGTTGCCTACTTTCAAGAAGGATTTTAAAATATATACTTTGTTCTTTAATGTACTACAGAGGTTCGATGAATATCATTGCTGTAATTCCCTTTTTCATTCCTATTAGTGGATTGAAACTAAGTTGGAAACAAAGCTCTCCCTGTTCACTAGACCATCCATCCAGAAATACGGATGATCTTCCATTAACTATTTGACCTCGTGGGACTTAACTTTTAGTAGTGTTATTTCCAAAAGGTGTTTCAGTTTTCAGATTCTCTTGATTTTAGGAAAACTGTAGGAACGAGGCATGCCCCAAATTAGTCAGTTTCCCTGCCTTTCCCTCCCTGTCTACGTATCTATCTTTCCTTCTTGTTTCCCCTGTATGTATGTGTGTGTATGTATATATGTATATGTATGTGTCTCTCCTTCTTCCTTTCTCTACCACCAGGAGCATATTGTTTTGGTTGTGTTTGACTTTGTTATAAGCAGAAAGTGAGTTCTCTTTACCATCCAAGAGATTTGATACTACTCTTCCAATGTATCTGGAAGCTTTAAAGGACATATTTGGACAGGGGTTGGGGGTGGTTGTTAACTTCAGCAGTGCCCTTCATAATCAGAAGAGCGGGAGAGGAAATTTTAGGTACCAAGCAGGGAGTTAATCTGAGCTGTTATTTTAGTTTTATAACATACCCGACCACCTATTTTACCTTTGTTTAAGATATTCTAGCTAAATGCCACTTCCTTTGTTAGAAGAAAAAGTCACCTGAAGGGTCAGGACATGAATGAATGGAGGTTCAAATGATTAACATTTTAGCAGCGTGAAGGAAGTATGTTCATTTTGCTCCTAATGTTTTTAGGATGTTGTTTATAGTAAGTTTCTCCCTTCATACAAACTTTAGTGAGTATAAGCACTGTAGAAGTATATTGTGGTATGTCAGATAGCTAATCTTGTAGATAAATGAAAGTGATTATAAGCTGAATTAAATAAGCTGAATTAAAAAAAATTTTTTTTAAAGATTTTATTGTGAGAGAGAGCACAGGAGGAATCACAAGCAGGCCATAAGCTGTGATTTAAATTGAGTGCTTGTGGCCCCACAAGCACTCAATTTAAATCACAGCTTATGGCCTGGGTGGCTCAGTGGGTTAAAGCCTCTGCTTTCAGCTCAGGTCATGATCCCAGAGTCCTGGGATCGAGCCCCACATCGGGCTCTCTACTCCGCCGGGAGCCTGCTTCCCACTCTCTCTCTCTGCCTGCCTCTCTGCCTACTTGTGATCTCTGTCTGCAAATAAATAAATAAAGTCTTTAATAAATAAATAAATAAATAAATAAATAAATAAATAAATTGAGTGCTTATGTATCTCCTGCTTTGTAAGATAACTTAAGTTACTTTGCTGAAGCTTCTTAGAGTTTAGATAAAAGTGTAAAATGTGTTCTTGGAAGGTCATTTTCACTCATAATTTCTTATAGCATATCAATAACATATGGGAAACTTTTATGGGAAATTAAAAAGACATGTCTAAGGGAGATGACTGCTCCTGCTTTTATTATACTATTTAAAAAATTTTTTTTCAGAGCTCTATGCTTGTGTTTTTATTTATAAAATGACTTTGTAGGCTGGCCATCAAGGAGATAGGGGGACATTTCTTAATTTTAAGTTGGAAAATTCAGCCACTCTGAATATAAATTAGTTCTCCAAAATGGCTCAGAAATATGAAAATCCTGATAATTATTTATAATTTCTTATTGTAGTCTACCATATATCTCTGGTACCTAGATTATTCTTAAAGGTTAATAACCATGGGTTTTCTAATATCAGATTGTCTAGATATCATGCTTTTGACCTCCATTTAGTTTTTAATATACTTATAGTCAGGATTTAGTGAAAATCATCATCTCATGGGCACAGGACAGATTTTGAAAGAAGCACTAAGAATAAACACCATATTTTATTTTCAGTAGGGTAGTTTTCAGTTCTGCAATTTCCACTGTATCTTTTCTCTTGCTTCCACTTATCAGCTGAGATTTCCTATTTTGTTAATTCACTATGAACACATTTTCCTTTACGTCTGTAAACATAATTAAAATAATTACTGTAAAATCTTGGTTACTAAATACAGTATCTGGATTATATCCATTAATTATCTTTTGTTTTCATTATGGGTTAGATTTTGCTTTATCTTCATCTGGTGAATAATTTTGAATTATATATTTGGGCATTGAAAATAATATAAGGACTCTGGATTCTGTTTTATTTCACTGAAGAATGTTTAGGCTTTTGTTTTGATTTGTTTTAAAACAATAAACTTTATCTGAACTTAGACTCCAACCTCCTGTCTCACACCCGTGGTGGTTAGCAGTTGAAATCTTTCTACTTCTTTTAATGTAAGGTTTCTCAGTCTCAGCATTGTTGACATTATGGGCCAGATAATTGTTATGGATACTGTCCCATGCACAATAGGATGCCTAACAGTATCCCTGGCTTCTTCCTGCACAATGCCAGTAATGCCTTCCTCCTTCAGTAGTGACAATCCAGTATGTCTCCAGATATTGCCAGATGTCCCTTCAGAGGCCACATTGCCCCTGGTTGAGAAACCACTGTTTTAGTCTTAGCTGCAGGGGGGTCTACCAGAGATTTGGTCAGAATTTTATCTTCACTGTCTTCTTCCAGGCTTTTCCTTTCTCATTTTCTAGATGCTTGGTTGGTCTCTCTCTCTCTCTCTCTCTTCTTTTTTAAAGATTTTATTTCTTTATTTATTTGAGAGAGAGCATGAGGGGGGATGGTCAGAGGAAGAAGCAGACTCCCTGCTGAGCAAGGAGCCTGATGCAGGACTTGATCCTGGGACTCCAGGATCATGACCTGAGCCAAAGACAGTTGCTTAAGCAACTGAGCCACCCAGTGGCCCCTAGCTGCTTGGTCTCTTTGAACTCAGTCCTCTGGTTCTTCAAAGCCAGTAAGATTGGAATTTGTATTAGTTTCAGTCTCTCCATGTGGCTCAATCTGCGCTCTTGTTGAAAACTTTTTCTTTGAAGAAAGGGAAAGCTCACACAGTGCTTTTGCTTCTTTTCATGTGTAGACTCTTGTCCCCTCTTTAAGTTCTTGCCTGTGTTTAGTAACTTTATTATTTAGTAACATTTATTTTTAGCAGATTTTAATATTTTCTTCACAAGTTTGATTATTATTTTTTGCAGGGAGAGATGTGTTGGTTTGGGAGGAGCTACTTTATTATTACCTGAAATGGAACCTAATGAATATTTTAGGACAAAAAAACTATAATTTTGTTAACCTGCCGTTAACTGTGCTTCACTTAGATTTGCACAGTTTTTCTATTAAAAATTGGATGGCTTAGCATCTGGGCCTGAATCACCTTGTAGGAAACTTTAATTTTAATATTTTAATTAATTGATGAAATGACACCTATTTTCTGGGTGATTTCAGTATTTGGGTGGTGTAAATTGTTCTCAATTTATTAATTAATGGCTTTTGTGTTATATACTGTTTTAAAAGTATTAATGTTTATAGTCTCTTCCTCCAAACTTATAAGCACGAAACATCTTTATAAAAATGCAAAGGCACTAAAAGTTTTTATTATTTCTTTTCTAAGTTGACATTTATATAAAGCCTTGTCCCAAGTCACATTTAAAACTTTACAGAAATGATAAACCATAAGTGACTCTTAATCACACAAAACAAACTGAGGGTTGCTGGGGGGAGGAGGGTTGGGAGGGGGGGTGGGGTTATGGACATTGGGGAGGGTATGTGCTATGGTGAGTGCTGTGAAGTGTGTAAACCTGGAGATTCACAGACCTGTACCCCTGGGGAAAAAAAATATATGTTTATAAAAAATAAAATTTAAAAAAAAAAACCTTTACAGAAATGTTCGTAAATAGTCCTTGTTAATTTCCTTTAGGGAAAGAGGTAGAATGAGAAATGGGACAGGACAGTAAGAGAAAGAAAGGTTCAGGAGGTTACCAAACTAAAGAAAGGGCCAAATGGGTCCTTTCTTTGAAAGGTGAGATGAGTGCTCTCAGTAAAATGGGCCTGTGGCATCTGCATAGGATGTTGGCAGTAGGGGGAAAGAAAGCATTACAGATTAGAGTTAGATTTCAGAACTTTTCTCTTTCACCTTGAGGCAAGAGTGTTCATTTCTTAAAAGAAGGTTAAGAATACTCTTTGAAATTGTGGCTTTTGGTTGACTTTATGTAATTTTCTTCCTCACATCTTTTCTTCATCATTTTATTGAAACATAAAATGTTAAGATTACATAAGCAAATTTCACTCTCCTTTAAACAACTGAGCCTAGGTTTGCGCCTTTTTTTTTTTTTTTTAAGACTGGAAATTGTTTTTAGGATTGTTTTGGACTGAATAAGATAACATTGAGTAAGATTGAGTAAGATAGCATAAAGTGTTTCGAACCTAGCATGCAGCTGGGGGGGGGGGGTGTGGGGGTGGGGGTGTGTGTGTGGTTTTTTTTTTTTAAGATTTTATTTATTAGAGAGATAAAGAATATGAGTGGGGGAAAGAGCAGAGAGAATGGACAGGCTGACTGCTCACTGAGTGCAAAGCCTGATGGGGGGCTTGAGATCATGACCTGAGCTGAAATCAAGAGTCTGTCATTTAACCAACCAAGTCACTCAGGAGCCCTGTGGCTATTGTTTTAATGGTGGTTGATTGCCACTAGTGGTGGAAGAGGTGGGTGGTAGTAATTATTTAGAAAAAAAGTTAAGGATAAATACAATTTTTTATGTTTCTGGTAGGTTCCTATATGAGAGGAAGATTGCTATTAAAATATTTTTTTCTATGTCATTGCATTAAATGAATTAAATATTTCTGCTATAAACCTTTTTATATAATGGCTACAAGCTATATAAGAAATGGCATATTGTATCTTGATTCTACCCCTAAAATACTAATATGAGCTGTTTCTCTGTTTTTAAGGCATTTTTTTTTATTTCATATTTTAATGTCTGATAAAAATCATCTCCATTCTGGTATGAGTTTTAAAACATGATACTTATTTGCATTGTAATTCTGTTGCTGACCTTTTGTATAAAGGAATCAAAGGGAAAAAAATGGAGAGTACCTAATGTATTTTATAGTCATCTGGCTTACCTCTTTGGTATATTTGGAGTGTTCGAGAATATTGTAAAAATAAAGCTTTTATTAAGTGTGATTCTTAAGTATTAAATGCGTATCTGAGAACCTATCAGTCGAGCATGATAATATATATTTCATTTAGGGTTTATTAATAGTTATGTAAAGTTGAAGCATTATAGCTTACTATTTATGGTTGAAGAGTTTGGAAAGCTCTGGGTGCTAAGATGTAATACTAACTTGTATATTATGGAACCTCCTTCTTGTCCTAATGTTGGGTCTGTTGTTACAGTCTTCTGCTTGTCTGCATCTTTTCTTTTCTTTCCTTTTTTTTTTTTTTTTTTTAAGATTTTATTTATTTGACAGAGACACAGTGAGAGAGGGAACACTAGCAAGGGGTAGTGGAAGAGGGAGAAGCAGGCTTCCTGCTGAGCAGAGAGCCCGATGCCCGGCTTGATCCCAGGACCCTGGGATCATGACCTGAGCCGAAGGCAGACGCTTAACGACTGAGCCACCCAGGCGCCCCTGTCTGCATCTTTTGACTTCAAGTTTCTCTTGGTTCTAATCACTCTGCCCTGTATAGACTTGATTTGACTTGTCTTCCCTTCTCTTTCCTTCCCTTCTCTTTTCTTTTCTCTTCTCTTCATTTCATTTCTCTCTCTTCTTTTCTTTCTCTTCTTTTCTTTTAAATACATATTTTAAGTTTTTATTTAAATTTCAGTTAGTTCCTTTACAGAGTTCTGTCAGACTACTCTTGGTGAGGTACTCTCCCACATAAGAATGCTGTGTGGTGTCAACTATGTTTTAGATGTTACCTGCACTTTATCTGGCATCCCTGCTCCCCAGTAGAAGCCTTTTTGTCCAGCCAAGTTGCCCTTCACAATTCCTAGCATTGTCTAAACTCCTTTTCTCGTTGTGCATGTTCTTTCTCCCCCAACCTTTCTGTCTTCCCTGGCATAGAGTTGACTTTGATCTCTCTTCTCTGAGCTGCTACGGAGGCAGCTTTTCTAGCTGTTTTTACCCTGGCATTTTACCTCTAAATTTATTAAGAGTATGTTTTTACTTCTGTTCTTATTTATTTATTTATTTATTAAAATTTTTTTTTTTTTTTTTTTTTTTTAGTCTTCACTTGAATTTGTACTAAGGAAGATGAGAATTTAGTCTCCTTCATTTTTTTGCTATTCCTGTATCATTCCATCATTGACTCTTTAGAACAGAATCATACTTTGGTGTCCAGTGTGCATCATTTTTTCCCTTTTATTCTACTCAACATCTATTACAACTTCTAGTACAAAGAATATTGAAGGTTTTGTTGAACTGAATGAAATACACTTTTTTGTTGTGAATCTATTTAGTTTGCCCAAGGATGTCTTAAAAGTCCTCTAACATAAAGCATTGAGTTAGATCATTAAAAAAAAAAAAAATTCCCTTTACCATGCTTAAGAGCTGATTTGTTTAGGGGCACCTCTGTGGCTCAATCAGTTAAGCATCTGCTTTTGGTTCAAGGTCATGATCCTGGGATCCTGGGATTTGAGCCCCCAAGGTTGGGCTCCCTGCTCAGTGAGGAGTCTGCTTCTCCTTTTCCCTCTGCCCCCCCCCCCCCCCCCCCCCCCCCCCCCTCCTTTTTCTCTCCTTTTCTCAAAAAAAAAAAAAAAGATGATTGTTTAAAATATTACATTTTAGAAATTGGTTACAAATCTTTGATTCTTATAATAATTGGTTTTATGTAAGTTTTTCTTCAGTATTATTATATTATTGAGGGGTTTCCTCAAGTCTCAAGTTTGAGCAGTTGGGTTCTTTATAATGGTTAATTACTTCAGTTTAAGTGTTGCCTAGTAAAAAGCCTACATTACTCTGTTGGATGTTGTCCTCCATTAGCGCTCTGTGAATTACTACTCTTATTAATAGAAGCAGCCTCAACACATTTTGAGATTTTAACATGGCTCATAGAAAGAAGGGCGGAGGGGTTGGGGGGAGGCACTCTAAATTGGTTGTGCACAGAAGAGCCTAGAAGGAACATTGGTGGCCAGCATTTGAAGTATTAGTATGTACTACTGAAATTGACCAGTGTAATTTACAGAGTGTTACCTGGTACTGAGGATGTAAGAAAACAAAGAGATACCTTAGTATCTATGATTGAAGACAATTGGTTAAAGTTGTTTTGTCAGCTGAGATTTAAACACAACAAAGGATAATGTAGAAGGTAAGACTCACTGAAAGAGAAAATTGGAATATTAGCTGGAGAATCTTAAACTTAATCTCAGTGGTCTTAAAAGTATTGTGTCAATTTCATTGTCGCATTCCACCTCCCACCTTTTGTTTCTTAATTATAATTTTAAAGTCTAGAATTTAAGCTTTGTATCAGAGCGTGGTTCATATCTCTGAAATACAGCTGTCTTTTGCTGACGATTTGTTGTGTCTTTAAATAAGTAATATTTTCTAGGCCTCAATTTCATTATTGAAAAGAAAGGTCACCCTCAACTAGAGTTCCTTATAGAAAGAGCAAGACATTGTGGTATCCCTGAAACACCCACTATGTGAAAATAGAAAAATTGGGACTATGTGCTTTTACTTTTCAACTTTAGCTCCACAGCCCTCTGTTTACAAGTCTCTTAAGAATTTATAAGCTGGTTTGGAACACTGATTATAATCACATATTTAATTAAATACATACTGTCTTGCATTATTCCTTAATCATTTTAAGCATGTTTTGTGGGTTCAAAAAGGTAAGTTACTAACAATACTGACAAGGCCTTCTCTTTACCCCCAACCCTTAGAAACATACAGTGCTAAAAATACCTAGTGAAAATTCAACAAAATATTTGTTAAGTACATTTCAAACCAGAGGATTCTTCCATTGAAGGATATTACTGGTACATTAGAATGCGTTTCACTGTTTGAAGTACAGTACAGGGTATGTTCTGGAGATGCTGTAGAACAAAGAATTTTGTATTTGTGCCTTGATTTTCTGTAAATGAAGCTTTTCAAATTTTCAGATTTCTTTTAATTCTTCTGAGTACATCATGAGGAAGCCTTCAGTTGGGATGCTGGTAACTTGTGTATCTGATTTCTTTAAGAGCTAATGTAGTAATTACTTTGAACAAGTCAGATAGTTTCAGAAACAGCTGAAGTTACCGAGGTGTCAAGTTGGAGCTAAGGCTGGGGTGACGTCAGAGTGAGGTGGATGAGCAGGAGTCACTTGTTCTGACCCACAATATAAGCATTAAGAGTTGTAACACGTGACTTCAGGAATTAGAACTCTTTTTATGTGTGACTTTTTCAAGAAAGACGGACACATATACATTATTACAAATACATACTAATGGGGCTGAATCTACCGGCCAGTAGACTGCTCCTTTGGAAATAAATGACAGAAATCTAGGGCTCTATTATTACCCTCTCTAATTATAGTCTTAGTGTACATAGTCAAAATGGTCCATGTATTATATCCTGTGTTTTGCTTTCTAACCTCTGAGTAGGAATAATAATAAAGGTAATAGTAGTGACATCTTTATACAGGTTGTCTTGAGAATTAAATGAGATAACATAAACGGTGGAATGAACGACTACACAAATCAGTCATTTAAAGCCTGTTCTGTGAATTTCATTCTAGTTTCTCATGGCACTTTATATGCTATTTATTATATTATAAATGAAACTGATGTACTTTTCAAAATCAAGTGATCATAATTCAGGAATAGTATTGTTTATCATTTTATTTTTTCTCTTTCAGATCATTTAATATCGTTTATAAACATTAAAGTTATTTTTGTATAAAATATGCATTAAAGGTGGATGATAAAACTTCCACACAATTTCACCCCTTTATGCCAGCATTTTCATAGTTTTGATTTTGATCTCAAGTGCATGTGTAGTTACAGAGAGGCCTTTGGACTATAAAGGTTCATTACAAACATGGTAGTCTATTTTTGATATTTTACATATAAAAGAGTTCTATGTAGTGTCAAACCAACTGTCTGGAGTAGTAAGATGGGATAGCTATGGGGAATAAAAGGAGGTAGTGTAGGTGAAGAGCAGCCCAGGCAGAGGTGGATCCAGCAGTCACATTGAGTATGGATGAGGCAAGAAGGAAGCTCTTTATAAACCACCAGGACTTCCAGAAGTTTCTTCTCATTTGGCATCATTTAACACATCTAGAAACCTATATATGAACTTGAGTTTTACTTTTCTTTTCTTTTCTACCTTTCCACACATGGGTTCCAAAAAGAGAGGGGATGGAGTTTTTCCTATTTTTTTCCTCCTCAAAGACACTTATCACTTCTGTAGCTTGAGTTGAAAACAGTGATCTGATGAGAAGGTTTGACATGGGGTGAAAAATAATAGAAAGCAATAAAGTGGGAGGTTGAGGGTAAAATAAATTGTTCTCTGTATTTTTAGTTTACTGGCATAGTCTGGCACTAAAAGTTACTAATTATACAAACGTGGCCATTTGTTCTTTTGTCCTTCACCCTCTAATTAATGAATAAAACTAAAATGTTTCCTTGGAGGGAATTTAATTCCATTTTACTCGTTCACTTTTTAAAGCTTTCCTAATACTGCTTTTTTTGAAGAATTGTTCATAAATCATGCCAAACATTAAAAAAAAAAAACCTGTTGTGTATTTTACTGATTACAAAAGGTGTTGAATATATTTATTAAAAATTGGAAAATACAGAAAACCATGTAGAATTTTAAGGAAGTTTAATTGTATTTGAACACATAGATAGATCCTTTATTTGAATATGAGAGTGTATGTAGAGGCTTTTTTTGCTTTTTTTGGTACTTTATGTATTCCAAACAAAAATCTTCCATAGTACTTGGTGATTATTAAGTGAATAATCTTTAAAATTTAGCTTTTTAAAAAATAGAGTTATTTCTAGAGACACTGGAGGACAGCTTCAGCATATCAAAATAAAATTTGCAAAAAAAGTAAAATTGGGACTCTAATGCAAATATAAAATGAGCAAATTCAAGACATTTTAATCAACGCATTAATTAGTGAAGAAACAGGTAAGATGTTAAAATCAGTTCAGAGAGCATTTAAGTATTATTACGTTTTTACAGAAAATTAATAAGTATTTCCGTAACAGCAACTTAGTACTTTTTTGACCAAATAATGTACATAAATTGAAAGAATAAAACTTATTCTTAAATAATCACAGTTGCTTATTAATAGGATGTATGTGTCTTTTGGGCACTGTATAACTTTTCAAATCTTGAAATCAGATTGGGCACTGCTACTGACTTTACACATTGCATTTTATGTTGCAGTCATCACTGAAAACCCATTTTCACTAAGATTTGACTTTATTGTAGGGACTGCAGTATAGTCTAATAGTAAACCTGCAGACTGCCTTGAGCTAGTAGTTTGCATAGTCTCTGACAGATGTTGCTTTGTTCCCTGCCCCTGCCAATTTAAAAATATGTCACCACACCCTTGTGAATTTGCTGCAGGTTTCCAGGGTGCTTTGGTACCCGGTTGGGACACCCAGGCAGGAGGTAATCCTTGGATGGTCATTTCCCCTGTACGACATAGAGAGGACAAGCCGTTTTCCTTTGGCCCTATGTCAAGGTTTTGAATGAAAATTCTTACAAATACCGTGGGGAGCTTCTATTTAGAATTGTCAAATTTCTCTCCTTAAACTGCTTGCTGGATGGTGGTGGTATCTTTGATGGCCCTGGTAGACTCTACTTTTTGTTTATCCAAACCCTGTGAAGCGTGTAGACTGTTCTGGTAGGCCAGTTAATCATGGCACTATGATTCACTAGGGCTGTAGTATAGCAGATTCTCGAACTTTCTGGTCTAAAAACACCTATAAACATTGAGCACCCGCAAGAGCTTTTGTTTGTATGGGTTATACTTACCAACATTTATTCTAAAGAATTAAAACCAAGAAAAGTTAAAATATTCATACTTCAAAAAACAAGAATAAATTCATTGTATTTAGCATAAATAACATTTTAATCAGAAGAGCGGAACTGTTTTTGCAATCTCTTTTAATGTCTGGCTTAAGGGGAAAGAGTTGTATTCTGTGTCTGCTTCTGCATGTCGTCTGTTGTGACATCACACATCATGTAGCCCCTGGAAAACTCCATATTGTACTTGGAGAAAATCAGAGTGAACAAGATAATGTCTTCATTGTATTCTGAAAATAGTTTTGACTTGCTGTGTGATTGGAGTGGAGCTTCATTGTAGGTGTGGTTTGTCCATATTTTAAATCTCTTGAGCAAAGGCAGGTAAACTTTTTTTTTGCGAAGGTCCAGGTAGTATCTCCAGCTTTGCAGGGTGTATGGTCTCTATCAAAACTAGTCAATTCTGACATTGTGCTGTGAAAACAGCATATGCATATATAAGGAAATGAGCATAGATTGTTCCCGTAAAACTTTATTTACAAAAAATAGGTGATGGGATGGAATTGCCTTTCCGCCTAACATTGCTAACCTCTGCCCTTAAGAGGAAAATTGCTGTCCAGATAGGTTAAGTGATTGGTTGAGAGCTCCACAGCTAAAAAGTGGAAGATTCAAATCCAGGCGTTTCTAGTTTTATAACTGCTCCTTCTCTGAGTTCTTCATTCTGTCTTCAATAGTAAGGTTAAAGGTTACACATTTAATGCTAAATGATGATTTATTAAAAATAAATATTTAGGATAAAAATTCACTAACAACACAGTTGTATCGGGGCTAGCTGGCATTTAGGATCTCCCTAGCTACCCAAGAAATGATTTGGGTGAGCATGAGTCCTTAATATAATAAATCATATGCGCAGCAGAGCATTTTAATTCTTGTGTTCATTCACTACAGTGTACATATCTGAATATGTTTTCAGCAGAAGTGTGTCCAGGGAATTATTTTATCCTATTTTAACTTATTATTTGGAATGGTAAATACATGTATATAATGTGAAATTTAAACAGCACAAAAAGATGTGGGTAACAAAGTAAGGCTCTCCCCACTCACCATCCCCTAGTCAGCCAATTTCTCTCCCACTGTTAAATCCTATCAGCAGTTTCTTTTTATCTTTCCAGAGATTAGTTTATGCAGATATGCACAAGGGCATATGGATATATTTCCTTTTTCTGTATAGATAGTATGTTAGATAGTACACATACACTACCCAAGCATTGCTTTATTTTACTAGATTAATTTATTTTAACAGTTCACCATGATATGTTGATCAGCCCACATATATGTATATAGAATGATTAACTGAAAGCAAAACCGTGTTTTATATTCTTGCCTGGTATTCAGTCAGATTTACTAATTTCAGAATTTATTTTCTTTGTTAGCTATACTCTGTGAGTAGCTTTCTATTAGTAGTTAAAAAAAAAAAAAGATCTTTCCTTGACATTTGGTGGACATGAGTAAAATAACTTGACAAAGTCTTGCCAAAGAACGTAGTATCATCAGGGAGGTGAGATGTGAACCGTTAAGGCAGTGAAAGAGGAGTCCCTGTGTGTGGTTGTGGTTTTGGGCTGTGAAGGAGGCATGACACTGAGAACTGTGGGTTCAAGGGAAGAGGAAAGCTTCATGAAGCTAGATGGGCTTTGACAGATCTGAAGTTGGGATGTCTTGGTAGAATGCCAGAGAGGAAAAGGCAATGACAGACCTAGCACAGTGGTGTCTCAAGGAAAAAGATCTCGCTGACTATGGAGGGGGAATGTGCTTAGCAGTGATGGAGGATGGGAAAGGAGAACTTCTAATAGGAGGACCCCTGACGTGATTACAGAGTTCCACTGACATTCTGTTATGTCCACTTCTCTTTGCTGTGGCCCCAAGTTATATAAGAGATGATGCCTTGGTTTGTAGGATCTGTATATGCCCCTATGTCCTGTGTTAGTGCACCTGCAGACAGTCTAGGTGTTCACTTAAGTTGGAGAGCTGCTGTGAGTAAAGGTAGCTCATAGATACTATAATGTGATATTATACTGCCTTTGCCTTCTGCCACAGTGATAGATTGAGGTTTTTGCTCTGAACAAATATGGTGAAGGGAATCCCAAGCATATAGAGTCAGTACTGCAAGTTCAGAGCTATGGTAAAGTTCTAAAGCCATGAGACTTAGACTAAGTGTTACTGTTCATGAGGGTAGAGATGGAACATTGTTCCCATAACAATTGAAAAGTTAAAATACTTGCCTTTAGAAGTCAAGAATTATAGAATTTCAGAGCCACATCTAAATATTGTCTCGACACTTAAAGATTTTTTAAGTGCTTAAAAAGAGAAAAACCAACTCAGAAAATCAACCTGTCTAATGTGTCACTAAATTCTACTCCTGAACCCAATGTTACACTATATGTTAACTAACTAGAATTTAAATAACAACTTAAAAACAAAACAAAACAAAGAAAATTAAGCCTTCTTTTGAGAGCCCAGTTTAAAATCACCACTAAATTATGGGGGTTCATCTATAACTTTGCCCCGTATTGCTCTTGATTCCTTGCTTCTGCAGATTTTTATTAGCATAGCCTAGGACTGTTTTTGGTTAGTGCCTTCTGTATTTTCTTATTTTGTCTCCTGCCAAGGATTTTAGCATTTGCAGTCTGCAGGTTCCTATATCTCATGTCAATTTTTTTTGAAACTAGGGTATATATCACATTATTGCAATTGATATGCACCTAAACCCTATTATAACATTAACCTGAAAACCTTTGTTGTGCTCACTGTTGTCACTATAACCTTTCTTTATGGGTTTAATCAGTTAGCGTCTTTTTCAGACTTGAAGGGGAGAGGGGCAAGCCTTTGGAACAGTTTCGGATTCGTTCTGAAAGTCAAATTGAAATGATAGAGTAAAAAGCAACCAAATTAGAGTAACACAACTTCAAGCTGGAAGGAAAGGGAACTTAGACATGTAAGTTACGACTAATGTTTGTTGAGATACTGTGCCAAATGTTTTACATAAATTACTTCCAGTCTTCTCTACATACCTGGAGTTTTGTGTTATTTTCTTTGGTTTTACAGATGAAAAAATGGAGACCTGGAGAATCCTGATAACAGAGTTAGAAAGTGCTAGAACTAAGAGCACGTCTTCCAGTAGCAGGGCAGGACCTTTACACATACTGCTTCTTGGGTACTTTGTGTCTTACTCCTCACAGAAGCCTGAAGATTAGAGGTAGGATCATAGATAGTCCTAATTTTAGTGAAAGAAATTGAGATAGAGAGGGGTAAGTAACTTGCCCAAGATCACACTGCCACCAGGTGCAGAACTAGACAAAATTTCTTCCAAGTCTCTTACCCTTAATATTAGCAAACAAATAATAGGTCCTTGTCTTCTTCCCCAAAACAAAAAGGTTAGAGAAAGGTAAAATGTAGAGGCTTGATGATGTTAATTATTATTATTATTATTTTAACAGGGATGATTCACTTCTTTAGCTCCTGGGCTAGAAAGTCTAACTACAACAATGGGAAATTTTGTGGAGGCTGGACACAAAGAGAAGGAGGCTCCTAATTATGCTTTTCTTTTATGAAACTTGCTTGCACAATAAAGTCCCCAGTAGGGTATTTAAATGCATATTTAGAAGGAAGAAAGAGATTTCCATCCTTGCACATTCTCTCAATTAGTAGGTAGTGGTCAGGCACTTGCCTTGAGGGGCTGAGCTGGATGCTGCTCTGTCAAGGACTCCCACGTGCTAGTGACATGGTCTGCATCTTCCCCTAGAGCTGTCAGACTGGAAATCTTCAGTGTAGTCCGATATCTCAAGTCAGCTTGAATCTGGGTTGGAGGATTAGAGACCAGGGGTACAAAGTGGTGTGGGGTTTCTGTCTGCCTCTTGAAGGTTTGCCTGAATATTCAGGGATTGTTGGGTGCTTAATACTAAGTCAGAAGCCACAATTTATTTGTGGCATTTAGCCAAACTTAGAATTATGGAAGGAAAAAATGTTACTTTCCCCTCTTTTAATTCATTTTATTCATTAGGGTGAGGTATAAGAAAAAGCATTCTTTTAAAGCTCAAAAAGTGGGCATATCTTAAAATGCTTAGGAAGACTGCAAGTTTTAATATTTAACAATATATTTTATTCAAAGATTGTGAAGTAGGCAAAAACTACAACAGAGGGATATATTTTAATAATAAATTATGAGAACGATAATTTGATGATAGCCACATGACCTTGTTATTGGGCACATAAAGCTGGGATGAAAAATACAGTAACCTTATTTTTCTCTGATACAGGATGACTGTTAGGCTACAAAGAATACTTAGACGCATTCAGATCCATCATTAGGGAGATCAGTAATTGAATTAGTATTTAGAGACAGAAAATAGGACCCATCAATCAATTAAGAAACAGAAGACAGTATCCTGACCCCAGCAAAGTTGTAATTTATGGGATTGAGGATAGATTTTTTTGTTTAATTAATGGCATATATTTGAAAGCATTCTAATAAAAGAGGTCAAGGTCTGAATATATATATTTACCTTTCTTAGTAATTGATTTTGGGTTTTCATCAAGTTTATCTTTTACATGTTCTTTTTTCTTCAGCAGGTCAGACATTTCTAGAACTCCAGCAGATTATTTTGGCTGTTAATTATTTTCATTATAGGGAAATTAATTTGCACTGTCTTTACTTTTGTTCAGTCCCTGCTGATCATTCATTGTTTGATGGATGCACTGAGTGGCTGAGTGAGAGAAGAGTAACCTAAGAGCAGATAATATAAAATGGAGTCCCTTCGGGGTGATGGCACAGTGAGCCATCTCATTCTTGTTTTCATAAGAGAGCTCTAGTGTTAGAACTCAAAGGTCATAGGGCTACACCAAGCCAGACTAGAAATCTTTCATCCCTTTTCTGGTTCATTATACTTTCTGCTACTTACATTGTTTTCCATGTTTTAAGTGCTTTTAAGCTTTTTAAAAATTGGCATTTTTTAAAAAAGTTACAAAAGCATGCCCATGAAAAAATTGAGTAGTTTCAAAGGCAGCAAAAATCCCCTCTTCACTTCTTTCGTTCTCTCTTGTTCCACTCACAAGAGGTTTTCACCATGAATGGTTTCTTATGTATTCTTTCAGAAATTTTATTCAGGAGATTCTAATATCTATACATTAATAATTTTTCTTTAATCTGCCATAAAATTAAATAACATTAAATACTTTCCATTTTAATCCAGTTTCTTAATTTCCAAGTAAGAACATTCTAACTACGGAATGCTGCTTTTTAACAAAGGAATCTGGCTGGTTATGTTACTGGAGTAGAAAGGCCCTGTGAGGTAAGATAGTCAGTCAGTCCCCTTCCTTACCTAGCTTTTTAAATGAGAGGTTAAGTGATTTGCATAAAGCTCCACAGCATCTAATTCCACTAAGCGCTTTCAGGGTTTAGGTTTCTTTTCTTCCCACTAACTCATACTGTCTTCTCAGTTCATGTTATAGACTTAGAAGTGAGTGATATATCATAAACAGGCATGTTTAATGTGTGTGCTAAAGGAGCCTCTTAACAAAATCTAATCTAACAAAATGAACTAATACCCAGCAACCCCATAGCAGATATTTAAATATCTGGATTGAAATAATTTAAACTAATTCTTTACCATAGTTGTAAAGAAAATGAAGGGCTGGGACTAGACTATTTTTACGAACCTTTCCACAGTAAATGTCTATGATTGTAATTTCATTCTGTCCTCAGAGATTCTAGCTGTTTTTCTTTTAGACTCCAGCAATTTTATTCAGTGGCTGGTCTGGACTACATTTTCCCAGAAGGCCCTGGGCTGGTTGGTGTCCCGTGGTGTTTGGTGTGTTCTACTGCCATGTTTTTTTTACTAATCCCGTTCCTCCTGTTGCTTGTCCCAATGGAAGGAAAATTTTACAAATGTGGAAAGTTCCAAAATGGAACCAGGATTGGTTAGACAGTAGCCAGTGTGAATAAAAATCTAATCCTATAACTTCAGAACAGATCACAACTGTGTTCTGTGCATACTTCAGTGAGCTAATTTATAAGCCAGTCCTTCTCATATCAGGGCAGGGTCTAGTTGAAAATGGGAGTGTGAAGTTTGGGATAGAAAGCTGGCTGAAATTTTAAGTGGTGGTGCTACTGTGCTTTGAGGGGGATAGAGCATGGCTCATGTAAACTAATGTTTACTAGCCAAGACTGGCAGGAATCTATCTTCCCAGCACCTTGATATACAATATGAGGTAGTGTGCTAATTAATTGTGAGTACATAGGCATTTGTGAAACTTTTGTGGTAACTGTAAGATTTTACAAAATTCATTTGAAGAATTCTTTTTTTTTTTTTTAAACTAACATACATGTATTATTTGTTTCAGGGGTACAAGTCAGCAATTCATCAGTCTTAAACAATTCACAGCACTCACCATAGCACATACCCTCCCCATTGTCCATCACCCAGCCACCCCATCCCTCTCATCCCCCTCCCCATCCAGCAACCCTCAGTTTACTTCCTGAGGTTAAGAGTCTCTTATGGTTTGTCTCCCTTTCTGGTTTCATCTTGTTTCATTTTTCCTTCCCTTCCTCTGTGATCCCCTGCCTTGTTTCTCAGATTCCACGTATCAGTGAAATCATTTGATAATTGTCTTTATTTGATTGACTTATTTCACTAAACATAATACCCTCTAGTTCATCCATGTCGTTGCAAATGGCAAGATTTCATTTTTGATGGCTGCCTAATATTCTATTGTACCCCATCGAGGCTCTTTCCATAGTTAGGCTGTTGTGGACATTGCTACTATAAACACTGGGGTGCATGTGCCCCTTCAGATCACTGTATTTGTATCTTTGGGGTAAATACCCAGTAGTGCAGTTGCTGGATTGTAGGGTAGCTCTATTTTCAACTTTTTGAGGAAACTCCATACTGTTTTTCAGAGTGGCTGTATCAGTTTGCATTCCTACCAACAGTGTAGGCCGTTCCCCTTTGTCCACAGCCTCACTAACATCTGTTGTTTCCTGACTTGTTAATGTGTAAGATGGTATCTCGTTGAGGTTTTGATTTGTATTTCCCTGGTAGTGAGTGATGTTGAGGACTTCTTCATGTGTCTGTTGGCCATTCGGATGTCATCTTTGTAGAAATGTCTGTTCACATCTTCTGCCCTTTCTTGATTGAATTATTTGTTCTTTGGGTGTTGAGTTTGTCACTTGAAGAATTCTTATTTTGTTTCAACACTATTCATGAAATATGATGAAAATATTCCCTGTGTTTAAATAATGTGGTTAAAAACCAGGCATAAAGCGTCATTAACAAGCATATCTGCAGAATAACAAGTCTGGTTATTCCTCAAACAGCAAATCAGCAACTTGCTTAGAAGCCCATTTGAGTGTATTATAAAAACCAGTGCTGGCTTAATTAACATTAAATCAAATAAGGTGTAGAAGCCAAAAGCTTTGCAAGTTAAATTTTAAGGAGTCATTTCCAAAACTGATGTGAATACTGAATTTCCACAGTTCGGAGTGCTTTTACTAATATGATTTATTTGAGCCCACTGATTAGATTAACATTCAAAATGATCAAAAAATAGTTTAAAGGATAATTTTAAACATTAAATATTAATCGTTACTAGTTTAGGAAATTGGAAGTGTGGAAAATATCTGTCCTATGAATTAGAGTCAAGTAAAATCATATCAAACAAACCTTTAGGTTTTATGGTAGAAAACCCCAAAAGATTCCATAAGACTGTCAGGGAGTGGGAGTAGGGAAAAGGGCAGTTTATATGACTATGTTTTATCATTATTTTCCTTGCCTTTTATCAGCTGATACAGGGTTTGAATTTTGAGGTTGGCTGTTGATGTAAATACACTGAAAGTGTAAATGCCTTTCAGATGGGTATTCATCTGAATAGTATTGCTTTTGCCTGAAAGTTCATTTTCAGAGAACAGTTGTACTTGGAAGAACAAGAGTTACATTTTTATTCCAGTGTGTAAGCATATCTGGAACCACGCTGAACATGGTATGCTTGAGTGATAGCAGTTGAGTGATTGGGTGTGCTGCTCCTGTGGAAGAGAATGAATTTTAGTTCCAACATTTGTCATTAATTAGTAATCTGTTTTTAAACTTATGACTCTAATTTTATTAAAATTTGTTTAAATTGTTTTAAAAAAATTTTTAGTTGAATTCATTCTGTCATGTCTGTTGACTGAACTTAGTTTACATTAAGCATTGAAAGTGGAGAAAGCATTCAGTATTTTAAAACAATTCTAAGTGGAGTTAATATTGCTCACGTGTTTAAGGGACATTTCTTTTTTGAAGCAGCTTGGCATTAATTACTTTGGTTCATGAAATTTCATGTTTTCAGCATTGCAGAAAAGAAGCTATCCCCATCTCAAAATTAAATGTCTCAAACTCTGTTGAAAAATAAAGATGATACTGAGTGGCTGGTGATAACTTGTGTTCTTCTCGCTATGCTCCTGTGTTTTTCAGTTTTACTACAATGAACATGTATTATGTTGTTAATCAGAAAAAAGTAACAGTCTTTTTTTTTTTTTTAAGTAAATGTAAAATAATACTTAATTTTCTCCTGAATCTTTATATTAAAGTAAACTTGAGGGGTGCCTCACTGGCTCAGTTCGTAGAACATGCCACTCTTCATCTTAGGGTTCTGAGTTCAAGTCCCACATTGGGTGTAGAGATTGCTTAAATAAGCAAACTTTTAAAAAGCCTGGCTATTGATGTAATACACTTCAGTACTTTGTCTTAAAAATTAGAACCTCTGTTTTGTAATTGAAATTGGGTGCTAAGTGTTGATAAGATTAAAATACTAACTGCTACTTATTTGTAAAATTCATTTAACAATGTTAAGAGAAAATCCAGGCTCTCAGTTCTGGGAAAGTGATTTAAAATAGTTCATTAGTGATTTCTTTTTAAACTCATAAAGCAGTTGTATTAATTTGTATCTTTAGAGATTTCTGCACTGTAATAAGTTTTATCTAGAAATACGTAAGTGTTTATGTGTGTCATCTTAATTAACATTGTGTCCCCCAGCCATCTTTGGACCTCTAGAGTACGGCCTACTCCTGTGCTGGGCTGGGCATTACTGTGGTTTATCACGGTCTCTTAAGATTATGGCCAGTGCTAGGCAAGTGCTTTGGGGGATCTGGTGAGGCACTTCAGTGTGTTAAGAGCATGGGTGTGGGGTGGTCAGACTGCCCGTGTTCCAATTCTGGCTTTGCCACTTACTGTGTGACCTGGGCAAGTCAAAGTTATTTAACGTCTTTGTTTCAGTTTATCTGTGAAAGAGAGGTAATACTGTCTCTGCTCCATAGGATTACTGTGGGAATTAAATGAGCTGATATTTATGAAGTGCTTGGAAGAGTACCTGGCATACCTTAGGTTTGTTTGTCACACGAACCTCTCGTTTATTCCTCCTGATAATCTTTAGAGAGAGAAGATAGCATATTTTACAGATGTTAAAAGTGTGAAGTTCAGAAAGATTATGTAATTTACTTAAGGTCACACAGCTATTATGTGCGTCTGGGATTTAAATTCTGGCTTGTCAGACTCCAAAATGTGTGTTGAGATTATGAGTTCCTATCTTATAATAGACCTTGCACTTAGACATATCCCTTGGCTATTGTTTTATCTAGTCTATCCCTTAATGCATCATGTCAAGAGAGAGTGAGGCTTTATGTTTTACAAAACTTGATATATAGAAAGTATGTGTAGAAAAATAATCAGACATTATAATAGGTAAAAAAGATGTATGTGGGTTTGCCTTACCTGTTTCTAAGATACTAAAAAGTAAAAGTTGTCTAAAATTTATGATACTTAAGTCCCGTCCCCCCCATACCTTGTTAAGATACATAGTTTAATAGTCAGCTGTGTGTGAATGTAACACGTACCTGTTTGGGTGAAAGAATATCAACAAGAAAGGAAACACTGTAACAATTATGCTTGGGAAAGTGTATATTAATATGGGAAAAACCTGAAACTGGTAACTTAAAATATATACACTAAAGTCAAATATGGTACGAGACATTCTCATTAAAAGCACATACACCAGATAGTTTATTTATTTTGGCTGTGTTTTAAAAAGCTTTACAAAAACTTACTGAAGCAATAATTCTCTGT
Organism: Lontra canadensis; assembly: GCF_010015895.1. Classification (NCBI taxonomy): domain Eukaryota; kingdom Metazoa; phylum Chordata; class Mammalia; order Carnivora; family Mustelidae; genus Lontra; species Lontra canadensis. The sequence goes on from NW_022631052.1 coordinate 4,046,714, forward strand.
ATTTTGGTGGTTTCATTAAATTTTTTCAAAGTATTTGAAAACCAGCAATACTACAGAAAGAGCAACAGACCGATCATGTTAAATATATAAATATAATATCCAGAAAATGCTAAAACACATTAATTACACCCTTCTATGGCTGATCAAGAAAACAGCCAATGTATACAAAGCAAAGACTTTGTCTTTGCCTCAGTCTTTACAAGAAACTTGACAAAAAAGTATTTTGTTCATCCATCCTATTACTTAAGAAAACGCAGAGGAAAGCAAATGGGAAGTACAAATTCATCCATTAAGGAAGCAAAATGAATAAAATGACAGAACACGGATTGGTGACGCCTAAGGGTAGCCTGTGCATTTATCCATTGCTGCTGTGTAAGTGTCTGGAAGTCCGACCTGTCTGAACATCACACAATGTAAACTATAAAATCCATGTTCTTCTTTGACCTAGTATCCTACCATTTTTGACAAATGGTATATGGAAAAAAACTTTTTCTTCAAAGGTGTTTCTAGTTGTATTATTTATAATTAGGCAATAACTAGAGCCCTTCCTAATTTTTTTTTAAAGATTTTATTCATTTACTTGAAAGATCACAAGCAGGCAGAGAGGCAGGCAGAGAGAGGAGGAAGCAGGCTCCCCGCTAAGCAGAGAGCCCAATGCAGGGCTCGATCCCAGGACCCTGAGATCATGACCTGAGCCGAAGGCAGAGGCTTAACCCACTGAGTCACCCAGGTGCCCCCTGCTTCCTAATTTTTAATAGCTAAGCAAAAGTTTGTTCATGTATAAATTTATATTTTCATTATTCATATTCCTTAAATAATATCTCAAGAATATCAAACATATGTGATGCTTGCATTAATATAAAACAGTTTATTAATACTGATAAAGGTTCTACACAAATCTTCTTTCTGGATACTAGTTTCTTTACCTATAAAATGTAGGTGTAAGGCAAAATGATCCTTTGATCTGTGGACCAAAGATCACAAGAGGTGATGGATTCTTGTAATTATTTGTTGTAGCCATAGACTTGGTTCTCACTCCCTCTCCTCCTCTGGCAGATAACTGATGGTTGAGCCTAGTGCCCAGTCTTTACGTAGGATCTCAGTAAGTCAGTGGAGGATGGGCAGATAGGCAGATGGAGGAATTAATGCTTGGTCTTATGATAGTTTTTATTTACTTCCTAAAAATTTTTTCCAGTTTTATCAGGATATATTTGACATATAATTAGTTTTTCTTTTGTAGTTAAATAAGGAACAAATGATAGACTTGCCCCTTTTCTTTTCCAATAAGCCTCTTGTTCTTATTATGAAACTATATAAATGAACTAATATCTAACATTGGTATAGTAAGATATTATAGATATATATAGGTAGATATTTATAATATAAATACAGATATTATGTATATTATATTTTATTTTAATATTTATATTATATATTTATATGTATGATATATATTATACATGATATATAAATATATTTATATATCTATATGATATAGGTATATATATTATAGATATATAGATATATATTAATCTTAATATTGAACACATTACTGTGTACTACATTTCTAAGTCTTTTTCATAGATTATCTAATTCTGGTAACAGTCCTACTAGGTAATAGTTATCCTCAGTTTATGTGTGTAAAACCTGAGGTGCAGACAGGTTAAGTAACATATGCAGAGTTAGACCACCAGCAAGTTAGAGGGGGCCTGGCAGTGTGGCCACAGGGCCTGCCCTCATACCTGCTGTTGTCACAGCTTCTCATACCTCACTGCCCTGGACTTGGTGGAGTGGGGTCAGGGAGTAATGGGCATATGTTAAGACTCCGTTGCCTGGGCAAGAATGTGGGTCATGTAGGGCTTTGCCACTAGCCGAGGCAGTTCGGGTGCTAGTTGGAGGTAGGGAACCCAAGCCAATTGAAGAACCTCACCTGGACGTGAAGGACCTGAAGAATGAAGGCGTCTAGACTAAGCAGCATCTCTTAGGGGCAAAGACCAAAGCTAGGATTGTTCTGAATGAGGAATGAGTTTCACAAACAAGTCTTCGTTCCAAGTATCACATTTAACAGAGCTGTTCAGGATTCTACCACTAAGTTCCATGCTTGTAAGTATTTAGCTTAGGGACTGTTAACAGGAGAGGCTATAGGACATCTAAGTGAAATGAAATAGAACCTCCATATTCCTTGGACCTTGGGTTTTTCTCAGTCCTTTTTGGGATGCAGCACCTTTATGACTCCCGTGGACTGGGGTATGAGATTTGTGCTTGCTGCATTCTCTTGCATGCCTTGGTTCTTGTGTCCAGGGCATTCCCCAGGTTATGATCAGAGCTCTCAGGTTGTGAACCTCAAATTGAGGCCCTGCGACTTTTACCCCCATTAGCTTTGCATCTTGAAAATCTAAGCTCTTTTAGTGTGGCCATCATGAATACATAAAGCAGGATGCCAGTGCTAGCATGTGATGTTGCACAACGGTAGTAGGTATTTTTCCAGGTTAGACTCTTAACAGTTCCAGGGAGAGACTGAGAGTCCTTAAAATGTAAATGAAGAGTTCAAATCCAAAACAGTGACATTCTGAAAAGCATAGAGGAAAGTCAATTCAAGATAGTAGATGGAATTCAGATTTCTTATTCTGAGAATAGCTATTGCCAATCCTAAGGCAATAAACAGAGGCAGCAGGGGTCAGGAAACAAATTTATAGGCCAGTGGTTCTGCTGTCCTGTTTACCACAAACATTGTCACTATCTTGCCATCTACATTGGTTTTATGCCAAGGTGGAATTCTTTAGTTGTTCACTTTGAAAATCCTAAACAACATTATCAGGATTGTTTGTATTTGGAAAATGTTAGTGAAAAATTTTAAGTTTCTGAAGATTGGTAATCTGCAGAATATAGTCTTAGAGAAAGATTATCAATAAATTCTTATTTAAACTGGTTTCTGCTTTGAAAGTACTTCTTAAGAAAATTGTGTTCTCTACAATAAGCCTTGCTATCTTGGAGGATCTTTGGCTTTGTGGTGTTGACTGTAGGCTCTGCAGTCCCATTGGTATCATAGGCTGTCAGAAGCATCTGAGGCCCAGAGAAGCGCCTCTGTGTTAGATTAACAAAGCAGGCCACCACCCTGAACCTAATGTCCGATAAGGAGGGCAGTGTGCAGTTTTGGTGCAATTCCCTTCCTTGATCTTCACTCAGATCTATAGGCAAATGGATTTTGATTCGAGGGCTCATCCCATTTGTTAGTGATTGTGATATCGAAAGCAACCTTGGTGATTAAGACTGGTTTTTAAGTCATATACTTTTAAGTATCATCTTCCCGTCTAAGACCTCAGTTAATCTAGAGTGATTTAACAGATGAAATAATTACCCGTGAATGATCCCTTTGTTGCCATTTATTGAGTCTTGCTGTGTTCTGAACATGTGCTAAAAGCTTTATGTACATTTATTCAAGCCACCATTTTGTTTTGTTTTATTTTTATTTTATTTTATTTTATTTCATGTTTAAAGATTGTATTTATTTAACACACAGAGAGAGAGAGAGAGAGAGATCGATCACAAGTAAGCAGAGAGGCAGGCACAGAGAGAGGGGGAAGCAGGCTCCCCACCAAGCAGAGCGCCTGATTGGGGCTCGATCCCAGGACCCTGGGATCATGACCTGAGCCGAAGGCGGAGGCTTAACCCACTGAGCCAACCAGGCATCCCTCAAGCCCGCATTTTAATCCTGTGATCTAATAACTGCTATGTTCATTTCATAGATGATAACACTGATGGGTCCATGGTGAGTGGCAGAGACAGTTATGCTGCAGTTCCAGAGTTGGCCTGGTCTAAAATCTGAGCCTTTTATCCCTAAAGTTAACATTATCCTAATCAAGAACTTTGTGGGGGGGGTGGTATTTTATGACAAATACTTTCTCCTTGTTGAGCTCCTCACATATCATATTGATGGGATGTGTAATAAATAGAGGAGATGAAGCATCTACTTCATTCAATAAGCATTTATTCAGATCTGATATTCTCGTCTACTAGTTTCCTTCTTTTATGCTCTATGGAGATGGGGAACCTCCAGACTAGTGTGCAAAAGACCATCCTTAAGAGTGGAAGAAAAATGTTACTTTGTATCTTTAGATATATATGTGTTTGTTCATTTATTTTTTAACTAATAGGAGTGTGTAATGAAAATGTTTTTTTCGAATTTTTATTTCCCTTGCTTGGAATCGTGTGTTCCCAGCTGTGCTTTTGCTGATACAAGTGCTATCAAGTGCCTTTACCCAAGGTATATAGTTGACAACTCAACGTATCTCAGGTCTCACAACTCAACAGGTCTCACATATTAGACCTGTTGAGGCAGGTATGGTTTCATCTGATGATCAGTAAAGGTGTCATAGATGTGTTGCACTAGGACTGATCTCAGTGTTTTGCAGATTTTATTTGGCCTTGAAACCATGAAACTCATTCTCTGTGACATTTTGTCCCTGTTTATCTTCTAAATTCTCCTGAATTAACAATAGTAACAGCCGGTAAGCATTCAAACACTGAGGCTGATCTTCATGCTGTAATGTTTTTCCCATCTTCCCTTTCCTTATCTCTTGGTGGTTATTGTTTTAATTGATAATTGATTTGATTGATAATTTTCAAATTTACTTTGTCCTCCACAATTATTCCCACTGACAAACATTCTTTCCCTCATCGCTTTCAATTGATACAATGATCTCTGCTTTTATTTATGTTGATCCTACATTTCTTATTTGCACTACTTTTGTGTTTGTAAACATGATAGCGTCAGTCATCTCCTTCAAGCTCTTCGCAGCCCAGCCTGATGCCGGCCCAGCCCGCTGTAGGGCTGGAGCGGCTGCATGTGGCCGCCGGCGCCATCTGTCGGCAGCTGGTAGAGTTGATTCTTTTGCTCTAGAGGTTTTTCTTCATGACCAAAACTGAAAACTGAAAGTTCTAAGTAGGAGTTTTCTGTATTCTGTTACAGGTGAAACTCTTCCATGATTTTGTAATGAGATTCTGTATGTAATTAAAAGTAAAGCTCTTACATTGTTTATAACCATGGTGTTAAAGGATTCCCATGCTTTTCTTTTTACCACTATAGCAGTGTATAAAGTAAAATTCTCACATAGTACTTTACAGTAGTACAGTAAAGAGGTTAGAGTAAAGCAGTTGGTCTTTAGAAGAAAATATTACATTTTACAACCTCCTTCAAGCAAGGTTAAGTCCAGTTTTATTCTCTGAATCCCATGAAAATCAATCACTCATTCTTGCTATTTACCTGTGTAAGATGTAACACAAATTAGTTTGCTTTGCATAGAGAGTAAGTAATTATCTTAGAGGATAACCATGTTAAAGAAGTATCCTTTATTTGTATGTCTTAGCATTTTCATGGGAAATTGTTAATGTTCCTGTCAGTAAGACGTGTTTATCTTTCTTGTTTCCAAGGGACGTGTACTTTTCACTGTAGCTGCTTATGAGTCTCACACACTCAGAAGAGAATGTAGGTGTATGTATGTATGTAGGTGACTGAGTCTGATTGGAGGTGGCTTTCACAAAATGCCATCATGCTCTTTTCTCCTCTCAGCGGTCTTGTACTTGGGCCTTGACGCCCCGATCCTGCAGATGTCCGTGCCCGCAGAGCTCCCTCTCGCACGTGGCCAGGTGCTCTGCCGCTGCTGCACGGTTTTCTGTACTGCGGTTGTCCACTGCTGCGGGAGAGAGCTGGCTTTGTTTTCACTGTCCTGCTTTACCCCCAACACTGCCTATGGCCATTTGTACTCATTCTTTATTACCCAAGGGTTTTGCTAGCAATAAAATAATGTATCTGACTACTTAATGGCCTAATGTGATTCTCTTCTCAGAGAGGCAGCAAAGTAGAAGACTCCTTTCACTTTTCCTCTTCGCTGACCATGCAATATTAGGCCGGTTGGGACAGGGTTTTCTGATGTGCTGCCAAAATGCAGAAGGAGATTCTACTGTATTTTCTTCAGATTTTTATCAGCTGTTTATAAGTAAAGCTCAGACGTGGCCAGAAGTGATACTACATGATTTACATATAATCTTGCCTTATAGGGAATGTATCTTTAGGTCGGATTGTAAAAGGTCGATATGACACTGATGGTGAGAGTGAAAATGCTTTTTTTATTTTCTTGCTTTCTGTTTACTATACTCAGCATACAGAACATGGGCACGGATTGTTTTTTCAAGGCCATGTATTGTGCTAGATGCTGGGGGACTAGAATGGGTGGGATTGATATGGTCCCTAACCTCACCCTGAATACTTGGTGGGATTCACCTAGTGATGAAGGAAAGGGAGGAAGAGCTCAAAGGAGAGAAGTTGGCTCTTGGGGCAGCTTCGTCCCATAGAAGGCTCACTTGTTCTCTTGTGTGGGTAAGCAGCCTTCCTGGTCTGTCCTTCCCAAAGCAGGCCTCTCGTTGACAGAGTGGGTATGAAGGACACCCTGGGAACACCCTTCTGAGTCTAAGATTTAATTACTAGACTGCTGCAGAGCCTCTTGCCTCCCAAGCATGTTTTCTTCCCCAGCCACTTGCACTCCAGACATCTGGTGCACCAGATTCCAAAGTTTTTTAAGAGCAGAGAAATTTCAGATTAATTTCTCTCCATAAGAAGTAAGTACTAACCACTCTTTATATTGTTGTTAGTAATATCATAGTAGTACCACAGGTAATGGTGTGTGTGTGTGCGTGTGTCTGTGTGTGTGTAGCATAATTTTAAAGCTGTATATTTAAAAAAATTTTTTCGTGGTTGTAGTTGAAAAAGGTGTTTGCTTAATTAATCTTAGGTCAATGAGAGTCTGTTGTAGAGGGAAATGAAAATTGATTATACTGTTTGAAGGAAGTAGTGGCTTAGATAATCCAAAACAGTGCTGAATTACAATGACTGTTTTTTCCTCCCATGTTAAACTCGATGCCTACTGCTAATAAGAAGTCATTTGCTGGGTCCTCTTCAGGGCTGCCCAGAGACTGACACATTCCTTGCTTTCATGGGTGGGGCTAGGTGTGGACAGAAGACAGAAATGCCCTAGTTGAATAATATCAGAAACAAGATGCTGTCCTGAGGGTCTAGGTGGGTGATAGAGAAAGAATGCTCCACACCAGAGAAGGGTCTTCTGGACTGTATCCTGTGGAGCCTCCAGGGGGTAATCTTGAACATACATTGCTTTTCTTTCCTGCTTCCACCTGTGGAAGTGTGTACTATACGTAACTCCAGCATTTGAAGTTTTTTTTTTTTTGGTTTTTTTTTTTGTTTTTTTTCTTCCCCCTGCAGTTTAAGAAAAGACAAAGTCTTTGTCCCAGTATTTCATTAAGTATCACCTTATTTAAGTTGGTATTATGACAGTGACTTATATTTGTTACTTCCGTATCTTAATTTTTAAAATGTTAAATGTAAGAATATATAAACCAGATTTGAAGTGTTAATTTCAAGCTTTTTACTTAGTACCTCATTTATGTTTTTTGGGGGGGGTCCTCAATATTTTTTCTTCTGTCCATTATTCTAATATCTTCCCCCAATATCAGTCAGTTATATTTAATGTTTCCTAGTATAAAAACACTTATATGGTTTAAAAATCATTTTGCAGAATATAATTTTGGGGGAACATTGCTTGTGAAATCAGGCTTGTTTAAGCAGACTTGGCTTATAAATTGTAAGTTTTTATTCTGTTACATCTATTTAATGTAAATAAATGGAAACCGTTTCATATATCTTTCTTACATATGACAACTTATTACTTCGTTAGTAGCATTTGCATATACTTGTACCATATTATGATTTTAAATAATATGTTTTCTTTCACTTGTAGTCAAGAGTCAATCTAATTTGTTAGATGGTATGAAAAATGACTTATTTCTAGAATGTTAATGAGGGGGTGAAGGATTATTTGAGATTCCATGAATAGTAAATATGGGGGTCTGTATGCCACCGTGTACCCTATTTTGCTGTCATTGTTTCACAGTTGGCTAGATTGTAATAAGAAAAGGCTAATTCACCTTTCCTTATTGGATGGTATTATCAAGCAGCATTGAATTCAGAAGAGTTATTAGCAAATTATCACCGAAAGAAAGGTTTCCCATTTCATCTTCTGATGATCTTCAAATAAATATTTCAAAGTTAAAAATAGCTGTGTAAATGGTTATCAAGGTAGTAGATCAGTCTGTAGTCTGATTGTTCTCCATTATAGAGATTACAAAGTGAAAGTTTTTATTGCCACGATAGTGTTAATTTTTTTACAGTTATCTATCTATCTATCTATCAATGAATCAGAGAGAGAGAGAGAGAGAGTGTGAGCGAGCACACAAACACAAATAGGGAGCGACAGGCAGAGGGAGAAGTGGGCTTCCCACCGAGAAAGGAGCTTGATTGGGACTTGATCCCAGAACCCTGGGATCATGACCTGAGTGGAAGGCACAGGCTTAAGCGACTGAACCACCCAGCCATCCCTGTTTTTACTTTAAATAATCTTAACATTTGTTTCAATTTTACTATATACACAGACTTATGAGTATAATAGTTATACCGAGTTATCTCCAGAGCACATATGAAAGAAATAATATTTTTGGTTTTTAGAAGTTTAACATTTCTTAGGTTGAAAATAAACAAGTGAGGATATATTTTCTTTGTGTCATTGCTTACCTCTTAAAGTGAAGAGAGCAGATCAGCTGATAAGGATGTGTGTCTCAAATGGTGTGGTGGATCTTCACATCCTAACTTTTAGTCTGATGCATTGCATTTAGAATTTGTTAAATAAGGAAGTAATTGGCACTTTTCAGTTTAAGTGTGTTAGCTGTTTCCTTTTCTTGGTTAGGAAGAAAATATATTTGATGTTTTTTGATTGGCTGTGTTGAATCCTTTTAGTATTTTAAGGAGCTTAAAACTTTTTCTATTTTATATTTTGCCAGAAATAAGTAAGAAAAATAAATGAATTCTTGGTTGTTGGAGTCCTGGACTGAATGATGAAGCTATTTCAGAGTGCACGAGATCCAAAAACATATGAAATAATACATTTTAATGAACTGAATCCTATTTATAAATGTACTAGATATAGATAGCTCAGTGATTTAAAATGAGGCTGTAAAAAGTTCCTTTTTGCAACCATCAGAGCTGTTTGTTTGTTTTTTTAACCAAGTCTCTTTCTTAAATTTAGATTTTTTGAATGCCAAATATTTGAAAATCAGGGCATATTTTTGACCTCTGAAAGTCAACTTTAATCATTGGAGGAAATTATCATATTTTGCCAGATGGACATAAAGGTGTTGAAATTGACATTCAGACCTTCTATTTCCATGTGTAAACTGTTGGAGAGACCATAACACAGACTTTTAGTCTGAGTCTGGGGTAGACTAGGCTTAATCCAGCAGGAGAACGGTAGTTACCAGTATCTCGTAAACAGAATGCTGCATCCTCATTTATTAGACCTTTGCCTGTAAAGCTCTCCCTGGAATTTAAGTGCTGATGACACAGCATTCTGTCATCAGTCACTCAGTTGGTATGCAACTCTGGCTGGCATGTGGATATTGACCCACTTGTAATGCAACTAATTACCTCTACCCCTGAACAAAATAAATGATGTGTTAGAGCTTTGGAGTTTCAATGTTGAAGATTTGTCGTTTCTTCTCAGGTTTACTGCTCCTGTGTTGTCATTCTTCAAGAGTATATTGTACCTTTCATGTGGAATGTGCCTCTGCCATTTCAGGAGGATGATTAAATGTAATCTCTTTGGGACGCTTGTCTGACTCATAGGGCTTTATTTTATAGGCTGTATGTTTGAGCAACTTGGAATAATCTAAGGTAATTCCTTCAGGTGTTAGCCAGCTCCATTTTCTGTTAAATGACTCCACTAGTTCTCTCCAGGGATTCTGCTGCTGGTCACTTTTGTTTCAGGGTTAACTTTGTTCTACACAGTTACATATTTAGTTCTGGGGAGGGAAAAAAGATGATTTTTATTCCTTCACGAGAATTATTTGGCTCTTTTACCATTTATGTTCGTTGTGGAGGAAATACGATAACCAAATACATGTAAGTAACTGCAATATATTCGAGATTTTAGTAAATCTGCCAAGTTAGAAAGACAAATTAAAGAGGCCTGTTAAGTTTTAAGGAAAGAAATAAAGATCAGAAACCAAAGCAGAATTTATCTTTTATCTCTAGTAATTCATTTATCTAGGATCATTAAGTGCAATTTGAATTAGTACCCAAGATATTAATTTTATCCTATAATTATGCAATCACTTAAGATTTGATAAAAAGTAATTTCTTAAAGAATGTTAAAGAGTCTTATCTGATGATGATTCTCATATTCATTTCATTGCCACTTGGAGAATTCAAAGAAAATAAATGTGAGTTTATCATCACCAGCCATGTTTGGAACTGAATCTTACACTCAACAGTATCTTTTTTTTTTTTTAAAGATTTTATTTATTTATTTGACAGACAGAGATCACAGTAGGCAGAGAGGCAGGCAGAGAGAGAGGAGGAAGCAGGCTCCCCACTGAGGAGAGAGCCCGATGTGGGCTCTGGACATGGGATCATGTCCTGAGCTGAAGGCAGAGGCTTTAATCCACTGAGCCACTCAGGCACCCCCACTCAACAGTATCTTAACTGAGGGTAAGGTACTGGCAGGTATATGTAGGCATTATGAACAAATGCATTTTATTTATAAGTAAAGTACATGCACTTGTGGGTAAAAATTATGTAGATCACTATGGTGTTCTACAGCTCGGCTCTAATAGGTATTGTCCATCAGTTTTCCAGAGTGGTGAGTTAGACTCCCATCAGCAGTGTATGAAAAGTTTCTGTTGTTCTGCATCCTTGTCAGTATTGGGAATTTCCTGTTTTAATTGTTTTAACCTTTTTGGTGCTCATGAACTTTTTACTAATGATTGTGTTACTTTAAAAGAATTTCAACTTGACAGAATCATGGATTTATGTGTCTAGTTATTAATGATAGTGCAAAAACTTTTCTTTCTAATTACTTTTGAAAGCTAAGCTTAAATAAAAGCCATGTACAAATGAAAGGTACTCAGCATGCCTAGAAGCATCACAGTCTTGGAGGTCTAAATAGCATATATTTAGAGGATATGCAGGTAGAATGGTGGGTGATACTGGGGAGTTTTCGCTGTTACTTGGTTGTTGTCTCAGATTGTATTTTATTATGATGATAGGTTGGTTTTTATTGAGGGTTTTGCACATATTAAATGAGGGAAAGACTGTTGAGATGATGAAGGAGATTTGATACTGTCTGGTGTAGAATTTGGATACTACAGAAAAAATAACAGGAAATGAGGATAGGGTAACTAGACCCAAGACTTTTTTTGGTGTGTGTGTGTGTGTGTGTGTGTGAAATGGTTATTAAATTTCTTTTAGTCATAGAACTCTGTTTTTTAAATGAAATGTGTGGCTGATTGCCATTTTTGTTGACATGCGGTAGAGGCTGAGGATGGAAGACCTTTCTCTGGAACAGGGTCGGGGGTGGGGTGGGAGGGGGCTTGGGGTATCACGGAGAAACCCTTGGAACACAATAGGTAAACATCCATTCTAATTTAAAAGAAGAGGTGAGTATGACAAAGCACTGGACTTGTGGGTCAAAGATGGGGTTTGCTTCTCTGATCTATCTTTGCCTCTGGGACCCCCTTTGAGTTTCTGTTATCATGAAAATCAGGGTACTAACATAGCTGTGATGAACATTATAAAGGAAGAAGAGCTTAAAGCACTTCAGTGAGCTAGTGAAAGCCTTTGCCAACGGTTATCAAAATACATATATCTTTTTCATGCCAGTTCAGTGTTTTGAGAGATCTTTCCTCAGCCTGATCTGAATTTGAAACATGGTTCTACCCTTGACAAACTGTGTTACCATGGGCAAGTTATTTCAACTCTCTTTGTTTTCTTATCACTTCAAAGTAGAGATAATAATATATTGCCTACTTCAGAGTTATTGTGAGAATTTAAGGAATTAATATGTGTAAAGCACTTAGTGCCCAGCAAAGAAAGCAATCAATAAATGTTAATTAGCTTCTAATTAGTATTTTCTTTCCTGGAATGTTCTCCTTCCTAACCTTTGATTCTCCTAAAAATCTTCAAGACTCACCTTTTGTCCTGTGTCCTCCAGAAAACCTCTTGATTCTCATAGCTAGAATCACCTCTTCTGAAATTTTATAGAAACCTATGCTCTTTCCCTCCGATATTTCTCTATACCCTCTATTATACTTACCTATAGCCATATTTTATATTTTCTCCTAGAATATAAGCTTCTTAAGGATAAAGATTATGTTTTATTCATGTTTGTAACTCCCTAATTATGTGACATCTTTCCAAGAATTTCAAAGTCACCCAGTAAAAAAAGAATTTTTATTCTTTAATAAGAAACTCTAAAATTAGTAGTGTGGATTTCTTGATTTCTTACATAGCGCTTGACACATGGAGAAAATGTTTTCTGTAAATCTTTCAGAAAGATAGATATTTACATAATAAATGGAATAATGGATTATATAGTTTATTTTCTAGAAAACATCTCAGGCTTCTTTAGAGCTTTTGCAAGATAGTAATGGTGAGGCTTACCTTACTACTTTTTACATTGTTTTATTGAAATGTATTTGACATCCCCATTTAATCAAAATACCTTAACCCCTCAAATTTTCACTTATAAATTATTCTTGTAAGTTCTTCCTTATTAATTTTCATAGCTACTAAACTTCTCCTATGTACCCAATACCCTCTTTAACCTCTCCCTTGTCCAAGTTTATAAGTGTGTCCGGGAGACTTGAGTTGTAATAGTAGCTTAAGCAAAACAAGATTGAAATGGTTAACTTGTCAAAACCGTGTAATGCAAACCAGAGTCCAACACATGATTAGTGATTTTTGTTCTTAACTGACTGACATTTAAGAATGAATGATGCTTTCCAGCCTTTTTCCCACAAAGATCACAACTGATTTAACACCCTTATAGAATGACACCAAGGCATTTTTCTCAGTGGGTGATGAAGAATTAATTTCTGCAGTATCGCTTAGTAAAATCATGGAGCAATTTTCCCATTAGTTAATGCCTTCAGGTTCTTTCTACTACAGAACCGAGCAGATGCCTTTAGGTATCTAAAATTGAGTTTTTGACCCAATAAGACCCAGTTCCTCAGACCTAACACTCCCTCAACCTTTATATTTCCTAATGACTTTTACCATCCTTACAGTCTGACCTTCTTGTCTCTCTGTCCTGTGTATTAGGCCATCTCTTGAGGTAACAAAAGACAAGTCAAGTCATAGCTTTGAATTCTAGTCAGTGTTCCCTAGTGACTTCTTTGTATCCTACAAGACCTCCAAGAAGCTTTCTGCTCCTTAGCTTTATGAAGTATATTTTTGGTAGTTAAACACAAAATATATTTTGGACTTTAAAAACTGAAAACTGGTTGGTTGGCTATATAACTGCTGTTAAACTGAGGGTCAGGCTAGAATTTTAGTGAAGTTTTTGGCATGTGATTTCATAATGTACACATCTTTTGAAATGCTAAAAGTATGGTTATGGTTCACCTTATTCCTTGTGCTCTTATCATTTGGTGTGGCTTCTCAGTAGCTAACTCATTTAAAATAATTGGTTGCCATTTATCATTACTCTTTGCAGATGACCCTATAGTCAACTTTTACTTCTCAATGGCAGAGTTAATATCTTGGCTAATTAGAATTAATTCTTTATGTATGATTTTAAAAGAGTCTGTACAGACTATTTAATTATGGGGAGAGTAAAAATGTGTTTCTAGTTTTAAAAAAATATTTAAACGAAATACTAATTAATTGTATTCTGTTATTTTATCTTAGCAAAATAATGTCTTTTAATTGGGGGAAAATGGCATGTAGCATTATATGTTTCAGGTGTACACTATAATTCAGTATTTCTGTGCAGTATGGAGTGACGGCCATTGTAAGTCTAGTTGCCCATTCATCGCCGTACAGTTGAGCCTCTTCATTTCCTTCCCCTCTAGTAACCGCCCATCTGTTGAGTTTTTATCTTGCTTTTGTTTTGATTTTTAGATTCCCCATATAAGTGGAATCATACAGTGTTTCTTTTTTTCGATCTGGTTTATTTTGTTTAGCATAAATAAAGGTCCATCCATGTTACCACAAATGGCAAAATTTTCTTCTTTTTTATGGCTTAGTAGTATTACATATTGTGTGTGTGTGTGTGTGTGTGTGTGTGTGTGTGTGTGTGTGTGTGTATCCATATATACATCTTCTTTATCCATTCATCCATGGGTGGATACTTAAGTTGTTTCCATATCTGGGCTATTGTAAATAATACTGCAGTGAACTTAGGGGTGCATATATCTTTTTGAATTAGCATTTCATGTTCTTTGGATAAATTCCCTGAAGTGGAATAGCTGGATCATATGGTAGTTCTATTTTTAATTTTTTGAGGGATGTGTCTTCTGTTTCTTGATCTTAAAATGTTATGTAATATTCTTTTATATTTTAATTCTGTCGGAATTGCTTGTGATGTAGAAGAATCTACAAACTACTCATTTCCTTAGGGTTTGACTTTATAAAACATTGACTTATGTGTGAATTATGCTACAATTTTATACAATGTACATTTTAAAAAGTATATTGTTAAATTTTTGAAAAATGAAAATTTTAAGTTTGAAGAATGTATATTTCTTGAACTATAAACTTAAACAAGTGAATCTGGATTATCTATAAATGGAACTTGCATAACTAATTAAAAAAAAAAAGAGCTATCTGCTAAGTAGGATGTGCTTTAATTCATAGGGAGAAGTCTTTAATTTTACTGCATTTGTATTAGCCAGGCTTGGCTTCCTGCCACTGGTTATTAGAATGTCTCAGTAGTATTCGTTCTTAATTTCCCATTCAGTAGCTACATTTGGTTTATAAAGAGCTTCAGTATTGATGGTGCCTGTTCCATGTGTACACAGAGAATTTTATAGCATATAGACTTGTCTAATAAAGTTTTGGCAAAATTGTCATTTCACTTCTCATATTTTGAGTCCATTCTCAAGTATTTTCTAAATGTGTATACTGTCCTGGCCTGCTAAAGTACCTATATTAGGGAAGCTGTGCCAAAACTTGTGTCATGTAGGAGTCAAAATTTTAACTTCCATGAAGTTATACCTGGAAGAATCTAGCTGTGAATTATGGTTTGGGGCTTTAACAGAACATTTTAGAAGGCCAATATAATGAAAAATCTTCATGTTATCAGGATATTAAATTGAAGTTTACTACAGTACTTGATCTTTCAAAGAATTTTCATTTTTTTTCCTGATTGCATTCAAAGAAATGCATTTGACATTGCAACCCAGGATACATGTATTCATGTCTCCTCTTTCTTAAAACAAGTCTGAAAATCTCTTTGTCTTCTATTTTATACATTTCTATTTAATTAAAAAATATTGATTGAAATCCACTAAGCTGATTTTATGACCCTTACCATTTGAAAAACCCTGCCCTCGAATCTTATTTATTTTCATAATCAATGTTTATTTTAATTTATAAAATATAGTGGTAAAGGAGGCTAAGTTTTCAGTTGGCCACCCTTCCTTTATCGTTTGAATATTTGAGGCAAAATAAAATGTCCATGCATGTTATATTTTTAGATCCAGTACTTTGCTATATAGTTATAACTGCCTGCTTTGAATATTTGTAAATCTTTAACAGAAGCATTTTTTAAAAGTGTAAATTAGAGGTTTTGACCGTGATTATGGAAAAGAACTCTCCATATTTCAATTACTTTTTCCTAACTCTGCAAATGATTCATGTATCACTGTTCCTTTTGCTATGCCAACATTTTAAGTGCTTTCTTTAGAAAAAAAGATTTAAAAAGGTAAGACAATTTGTCGTTAATATAGAAATTATGTAGTATATTCAAGAAGATTTGTGCTTTTTTGTTAATATAAAATGTAAATTTTAAAATTTAATTTATTTTAATTGCAGGCTTTTGGTCATGAGAAATATGTTCATCCATGGTAGTGTATGAGCAATTATCTTCACTTATGCTTTAACAGGAATGACATCAGAGCTGAGCCTCTTCCAAAAGAGGCAGTCGCTAAGTGCCTAAAAATATCAGTTTTGTCTTTGTTTAATCTAGAATAGAATGGCACTGAAAATAGTAACCTTCTCCAGGCAAAAGCATGTTAAGTAATGTAACCTGTATTTGTTAGCATATATCTAGCAGAAAGTGCTGGTCTCTATGTGAAAATCAGAGACTGATATTAAGGCAAAAAACAAGTGGGTCATTTTCATTTTGCTAAGGAGCAAATGTGCAAATGTCTCATTGTAGTGTACTTTCTTTGTAGTCAATAATTATTCAAGGTCTGATATTGAGTCGTTAGCTGTTTCCTTGGGAATAAGGTTTAAGTAGAGACAATGCAAGAATACTAGAATATCATTGTGTCTCCTCAGTTTTAAAAAAACTAGTAAAAGACATAGTGATTTAAAAAATAGAAATCAGTAATAGTAACGACTTTCTAACTTGATGTACTTCTCTACCTCCCATTTAAAAGGCATAAGACAAGACTGCAAGATAGGGCTAACTTAGCTCACTTTCCTTTGCCTTTCCAGATGGAAAAATAAGTTTTTCTGGATATTTAAAAAGACAAAACTTTATTCTGATCCATAGATTAGTTTATCTCTTAAACATTACCAATTGAAGAATGTTTCCAGATAGTATTACTAGGTATATTTCTTGGTTTGTTTACCTGTAAAATGGAGTTCCTTTCGATTTTCACTGTCGTGTTCTAAATTTTTATCACTAAACTCTGAGATACTGCACCAAACCTTTCAATATTTTGACTGCTCCTTTCCCTATACCTCATCACACACCCTCGCTTGCACCCCCATCCCCAACCTCATACCACCCCTGGTTCCTGGCAAGATCAGATGCAAATCTCAGGGTTACAGGTTCTAATAGATACAGTCTCTAGAGAGATTAGAACTCACTCTATCCAGATTCAGGTGCTAGGAAAGGAATTCTGACTGGCAGAGTGGGTTAGCTTCTTACCCCTGATTCAGCCCACGGTGATGTACAGATGCTTCTGACCAGTTGTCACCATGACTGTACCGGCTCTCAGTTCCAAGAGTGGAGACTAGTGCCTCTTTCATTCCCCTTTGTGACCAGTGAGAGTCATGGATTTATTTCTTCTCTTCCAAATTTTTGTTCTCAGGTTGTTTAGACAGTAGTAAATGGGTTTTTAAATGGAACAATTAGATGTAACCCATATCTTGAACCAGGTACAACTCTTAACTAGAAATTTTTCAAAAGACCAAATAAAAACTAAGTGAATAAAAACACATATTCAGTAAATGTTGTAGGAAACCTTCCCTTACCATTTTCTTATTGAAAGAGAAAGCAAGAAGGAATACTGGGCCTCTAACTTAACTTTTTCGTGTTTCAGATAGGATGTACAGGTTTATAGACAGAAAGGCAAGGATGAGTGTTTGAGTAGTATTGAGCACTGGGCTTTAATCAGGAGGACCTTGCTGGGGGGAAAGGATGAATGGGACAAGGAATGCTGGTAAGAGACCCTCCATCTATTTAGGAGGCCTTGGAGAATATCTTTGAAACAGCTTCCAGATAGTGTTATCAACAGTCCCTATTTCCTTATTATCTTAATCTATTTTCTTTGATTCTGTGTTTTTAATCACTAGCATTATTTTACTTTAAATTATATCGACTGTCAAAAACATGCCTCTTGTACCATACAGCTAACCTATGCAGATTTGTTGGATGAAGAAAATCCACTTAAAAAAAAAATGAAAGCAATAGTATTTTCTTGCTATCAGTGACATTCTCATATAAATCTATAACTTGATATTTTTGTTCTTAATATTTTATGTCCTTATCAAGTACTTGATTTAGATAGATGTCATACTTGGGTGTTGAGTAAAGAAAGGCATTATCTTTTTTCTCTTTTTAAAAAGTAATTATACACAGGTGGAAATGAAAAAAAACACTATATTGATTTGTTATTAAAATTTCCCTTATGAATTGATCTATTTAATTGTATTTCCATGTTTTACTGCATACACATTAATTGCTAAAATGTTCATATATATATGGTACTGCTAGAGCTGTGTTTCGTTCCATTTAACAAAGAAAATAACAATATGAAATAAAGGCATCAAATACCCCAAATTTCTTTTTAATTGGCCATTCCAGCTATTATTTTGGGAGGTAGCATTGTTATATCCATTCGGCTTTGGATTTTGCATCACATTGTTAACTACTTTTTGTATGTGTGATTTTTTTTTTTAAATTGGTGAGTAAAGCGGTATTCTAGTACATTTCATGTTGATACTGAGCATATTTGTGTTTACTTTTGTTTTTTTCACAATGATTATTTAAAATTAATAGATTTAACTTTTGAAAATAAGAGGATAATCAAGAATTCTTTCTTTTGTGTGCATAACTATAAGCCAGCCTCTCATATTTTTGATTTGGATATAGTATGTTAAAGAATATATAGAGAATAAAAAAAAACCTGAATTTTAGTATTGGCTTTACAAGTAACAGGCTGTATAAACATGTTTTTCCTTTTTTAAGCAAGTCTTTTTTCCAGAATAGGTTTTGTATATTGTTAGAAATGTCACCATTTATTCACCTAATTTTTATTAATTACCTAGTACATACCTAAAACATGCCTTGTTATTGGTGATTTGAAAAGCTAGTTTAAAATTTTTTGTACTTCTGTTGCATTCATATTCTCTGTTTCTCTTTTTACTTATAACTTGTCTAACTAATAATGGCTCCTGATAAAATAGCAACTCTAAATTGGATTCTCTTTGATAATCACAATGTTAATGGGAATATTTATTTGAAAATCTGGTGCCTTAATGTAGATCGAATTATGCTAAATGTGAAATTTATAGAAGACCATTTCTCTTTTATATAAACCTTTTCATGTAAGCTGGGATGCATGCTGTGTCACGCCATCGTTTTCAGTACTGACTCTCTGTAGATAGAAGAGCAGATAGTCACAAACTCACCCAGCCTAGTACAGGAAGACAGAACCTATCAGCCCAGGAGTTCTTAAGAGTTAGAACCTGAAGTCCTTGTCCAGAAGCTGAATACAGTGTCCCCTGCAGGATGGTGGGATTGTCCAGAGCAGCTCAGATGAGCAGTGAACCTGAGAGCGGAGCACTTCGGGGATGTGGTGAGGCTTTCATTTGTTGTCTCAGCCAGGGGGAATCAGGGCTGCCTGAGCCCAGAACTGGGACAGCTAGATTAAAAGCAGACACGAGAAGGAAAGGAAAGATTATACTAAGTGTTCAAAAGGACTGTGGCAGGCTTTTTATGATCTTGTTTTGAACATATTGTAAACTGAATCCAGAAAGAGCGTGTAGCATTTTCCCTCTTGGTATTCACCATCTGAGAGGTACAGTCACTGAAATATCAGAGTGCCTTTTACCCAAATACATACAGGAAATCCCCCCCCCCTTCATTTAACTGCTGGGATTTATTTGTGTGTTTTATAGTTTTGTAGTGATCTGTAGGGTCGACCAGCTCTGTGTCTCTGTGTTGACACTTTCAGTTCTTGCTTCACAAGGGGAAATGAGATAGGAGAGAGTGAATGAATCAACACAAACTTTTCTTTAAAAAAAAAAAAAAATCAACACAAGGCAAACATACCCTGCTGATGGTAGCTTGTTAGCTGGTGTGACTTCTTATTCTCTGGACAAGATTTTTGATGATGAGCTTGGTTCACTTGTTTAATCTTCATAAGTGGTGTTCTATTCTGAGATAAAAAACAGACAAAAGACTTCTTTTCAAATGTTTCTCTGATATGACTCATCTGGGGATCAGAGGAATAACACTCAATATTTTTCTACCTAATGATTATTTTGTAGGTCATAGTTGTCAACCAGATTCTCAAAGGTTGTCATAGTTCACACACCCAGAGAGATACTCCTTTAGTAAGACAGTGAATGTAGTCACCCTTTTGAATTTCTGTCTTTAGATGCTGTACCATCCATGAGTTTGGATTACTGCCTATAAGCATGGCCTCTTTTTTCTTTCTTCTTCCCACTAGTGTGACAGAGCTGATCCTAACCTTTTACCATTTGATATGTCTGGTTGGTGTGAAGTGAGCACAGAGTTAACATTCACTGTGTGCTTTCCTCCCTCTGGAATTGTTTGAACTGGCAGAGCTCCTGAGTCAGCAGTGTATTCGAGTTATGCCAAGCAGACTCTCCTTCTTTTCAGTGCTGGATCTACATACAAAGTTAACCAGTTAAGATTTCTAAAAACAGTTACTTGTAACTATTTGAAAAGTGCTTATGTTTGCTTTGAAATTTCTGAAGCTAAATCGTACGTCCATGGTGTGGCCACTAGAATTCAAAGTTGACTTATTCTTGTGGCGAGTAAGATCCAGGAAAGAAAAGGAGGACCTCCTCCTTTTGTCAGGCCGTGGGTCAAAGTAAGGAGAATTATTTAGTACAGTTTTGTCACTCTTAGTCACGTGAACTCTCAATGCTTTCCTGACCTCTTTGTTTAGAGAAAATATTCTTAAAACATGGACATCTGCTTGACGTGCGGCGGTGAGACTCTTCAGACGACACCTGACTATGTCGCTGAATTAACCCTATTCATTAGGCTTCAGAGTCATTCAAGGAAAAGGACACAGCTTTGTGGCAAGGTGCCAAACACATGCCAGTTTGAGTAAAATATATGCTGTTCTGTTATTTTCCCCTCTCCCACTGTTTGGGCATCATCAAATCATCCCGCTGTTGGTTGGGATGGGAGAGAGCAATCTGACAACAGTGGGGGCAGGGGGAAGAGGTTGTATAGAATGGTTTTATTCCTGGATATATGTTTTATACATCATCAAAGTAAGCACATACATGCATGCACACGAACTATGAAAAGCTAGATGAAGGGCGCACTCTTGGCTCCGGGTCTAACTTGCCTGTTTTAATTAAGAAAAAGGCAGCATATATAATGGTTATGCTAACATGTTTTAGAGCATGTTCTACTTTCTGTATGAGATTTCTCTGATACTGCATTTCTTTTTCTATTACCAAACATGATTAATGTGCCACATGGTGTTAACTGTGCTCTTTCCCTAAAGACATCAAATGGGAGGCAGCATGTAGAAGCTAAATTATTCGGAGAGGAGTCAGTGATTGATTTAAATATAAAAGGATTAATTGGTCCCTGAACCAGACTATTAAACTGTACTGTGATCTTGACTGAAAGTGGAAGAATTACAAGTGCGTTGCGTAGAATAAATTAATACATTTTTCATGGCTTTAATCCTTTTCTCTGTATTGCTTATTGTGGTTTTTATGTACTACACGCTATTGTGTGCCTAATTGATGCAGAGGGGACTCAGCCTATAATGATTAAACGGGTAGAGGGATAGACCTATCCATTGATTTTTAAGATGGTAGTTCTCCCAGAGCAGATGACAAAGGAGACCAGAGAAAGAATATTTCTAGGAACTCTTACCGGTGATGACCCTGGGCACAGAAGTTAAGTGTAACCGAATAAGAAATTTAAAAGTTTACGTTGTGTGAGTGTATTGTTCAAGATGAACATCAGCTAATGGTGGATGAATGCATCCCTTTACCCTTCGGAGAATTGCACTGAGGCTTCAGTTCTTGAGGGTGAACAGTGTAATGGCACCAAACCCGGGGAAACTTTTTTATTTTTATAACTATTTCTATTCTAACGGTATTGATTTTTTTTTTTTTTTAACTTTCATTCCATCTCACAGGTTTATACTTCAGGCTGACAGGATGCTGCTCTTGAAGACTATCAGCCTTATGTTTCCTTTCCAGGGAGAATGGATTTCTGTTTATTCACCTCTCTTATATTGCTACCTTTATAAATAGGTCTTCATATAAATTCTGCTTTCAAATAGTAATTCTGGTAATAGAGAGCAGAAGAGTTTGGTTTGGAGGACTGAGTTAAGAATTCCTGCATTTTTGACTTTACTGTCAATACACATGTCAAGTTTCAGAATGGGGTATTCAAGATACTTCTCTTTACCTTCTCTCAGTACATCTTTCCCTTATAATTTGATGTGCTTTGCCTTTCAGTATTCTGTCTGCTTCTGAGTAATCAGTCCATGTAGGATATTTTTAAATAGGTACAGCTTATCTGAAAATTGAGGTACAGAATCATTACAATCTCAGGAGTGAAGGTACTATTAAAGGTCATCCTGTCCCCTTCCCCTTTCAGTATGTTTGAGTTTCTTTCACCACACCTTGACACATAGCAAATATATTACCCTTCTTGTCAGCCCATATTGTCTTTTTTTTTTTTTCCTAAGACT
Organism: Lontra canadensis; assembly: GCF_010015895.1. Classification (NCBI taxonomy): domain Eukaryota; kingdom Metazoa; phylum Chordata; class Mammalia; order Carnivora; family Mustelidae; genus Lontra; species Lontra canadensis. The sequence continues at coordinate 4,068,989 of NW_022631052.1, forward strand.
TTATTTATTTATCTGACAGACAGAGATCACAAGTAGGCAGAGAGAGAGGGGGAAACAGGCTCCTTGCCAAGCAGAGAGCCCAATGTGGGGCTCGATCCCAGGACCCTGGGACCATGACCCGAGCCGAAGGCAGAGGCTTAACCCACTTAGCCACCCAGGCGCCCCAGCCCATATTGTCTTTAAACAACCCAAGTAGAAAGTCTACACTGAATTGAAGTGTATTTTTTTGTAGTTCCTGTATCAGTGGTGCCTGGTCATTATGCCTGAGTTCTCTGATATGCCATGAAGTATTGGACTATTGTGTTGCCACATTTTAATCAATGTATAAAATTGATATTTGCCACAGTTGAGGGTAGCACATACTCTCCCAGCAATAGTTATAAAACACCATGCTGGCCAAAACAGTTTCATGGCAGGGTGTACCTTAGTGTAGTTGTGCATGAAGGATTATTTATATCTCTTCCCTAAATTGTCTCAATTCTAGGTTAAATATCTCTACTTCCTTCAATTGTTGTCCTGTTGGCCAGGTTGTAAGTTATTTGGTCATTTTCTTTCGAGTGTGGTCCAGTTTGCTTACCATGCTTTTTAAGTGTGGCATCCAGAATTAACTGAACACTCCTGGCCTAACGTAGTGCTGGAGCACGTTGATTGTTCGCTTCCTCGAGCCTGCTTCCCCCCCTCTCTCTGCCTGCCTCTCTGCCTACTTGTGATCTCTCTCTCTCTCTCTCTCTGTCAAATAAATAAATAAATAAGAAATTCCAGTCTATACATTTTTTTGCAGAATACCATTTGATTTGACTCTTCCTTAACATTGGAATGGCCTGATTTTCATGAGGCTAACTGATAAGTTAGAAGTCATATGGCTATTTGCTGAAGTCCCCAAATTGATTTTTTCCTCATTATTTTACCTTTTTTTTTTTTTTTAAGATTTTATTTATTTATTTGACAGACAGAGATCACAAGTAGGCAGAGAGGCAGGCAGAAGAGAGAGAGGAGGAAGCGGGCTCCCTGCAGAGCAGAGCCCAACGCGGGGCTCCATCCCGGGACCCTGAGATTATGACCTGAGCCAAAGGCAGAGGCTTTAACCCACTGAGCCACCCAGGTGCCCCTCATTGTTTTACTTTTAAGTATTATTGAATTCAGACAAAATGATCTCTTTCTTTCCCTTTAAAAAATTCATTTACTAATGTTTTGTTCGTTAAATTTAGGAGGTAAGGGATAAACTCAAAATTCATTAGACATTTTTTTCAGGAAAATTGAGAAATTGATTTTGTTAAAATAATTGTCTTGATTCCATGAGCGAATAGACTTGAGAACTAACTTTACTGTTGATGGAATGGAAAATATGTATTGAGTAAGTGGATAAAAGACGTAATGAACATATGCTTCGATTATTGGAGGATGTAAAGATAACCTCCAAAAATATGGGGGAGATTGGCACCTTATATTAGCACTTATAAACAGGCTACCATTAGTGTTATAATGTGTTTTCCTATTACGTGTTTTCTTTTAAAATATAATGTATTGCTTAAAATGTTTACTTCGTGTAAATTATGTAATATTCTAAAAAAAGTAAAGACAACAGGACAATGTATTAGTTTTATTCTTGCTGCCGAAACAGATTACTACAAAGTTGATGGTGATTTATTATCTTACAGATTTATTATCTTTTCAGTTCTGGGTATCAGAAGTCTGAAATTGGCCTTACCAGGCTAAAATCATGATGTTGGCAGGCTCACACTCCTTTCTAGACACTTTGGGGGAGAATCTCTTTCTTTTCCTTTTCCAGCTTCTCTTGGCTTGTGGCCCTTTTCTATTTTCAAAGCCACAGCGGCTATTTGAGTCTTTTCCACACACTATAGTTATGACACTACCTTTCTGCTTCTCTCTTGCTCATTTAAAGACTCCTGTAATTATATTGGGCCCTTGCTAATCCAAGATAATCTCTTTGTTTTAAGGTCAGTTGATTAGCAGCAGTAATCCATCTGCAACCTTAATTCCCCCCTGCCACGTGGCATAAACTATTCACAGTTCTGGGGATCAGCACAGGAGCATTTTTGGGAAACCATTATGTTGTTTATCACAGATTATAAGATAAATACCTGTGCTTTTGCAACTCAGATTTAAGCTAAAATTCTGTACAATCCAAAATGTTAATATTTTGCTTCTTTTTAAGATTTCATCTGTTGAAAGAGTGAGCGAGAGAGAGCACAAGCCAGAGGGCAGGGGGCAGAAGCAAAGGGAGAGGGAGCTGACTTCCCACTGAGCAGGGAGCCCAATGTGGGACTCGGTCCCAGGGTCTTGAGATCATGACCTGAGCTGAAGGCAGACGCTCAACTGACTGAGCCACCCAGGCACCCCTTTGCTTTATTTTTTTGATCGCATATGTATAACTATATTGATGTATAAAATACAGTATAAAATGTACATTTGTTACAGTGTTTATAGGTCAGTAAGTATTTCTAAATTGAGCACATTTATGTAATGTGCACTCAGGTCAAGAAATAGAATGTTACCACTTGGCCCCCTGGGTGGCTGAGTCCTTAAGCCTCTGCTTTTGGCTCTGGCTCAGGTCCTGATCCCAGTGTCCTGGGATCAGGCCCCTGCATCGGGCTCCCTGCTTGGCGGGAAGCCTGCTTCCCCTTCTCCCACTCTCCCTGCTTGTGTTCCCTCTCTTGCTGTCTCTCTGTCAAATAAATAAAATCTTAAAAAAAAAAAATGTTACCAGCACTCTAAGACTTCCTTCATTCTTCTTTCAAGTCCCAAGCATAAGCACTATTCTACCAGCTTAGTTTAGTTTGTTTTTATATTTTATGTAAATAGAATCATACAATATGTACTTTTTGGCTTGTCTTCTCTTGTTCAGCACTGTTTGTGATAGTCATTGAGGTTGCTGTGTGTAGTTGTATGTCACCGATTCTGATTGCCATATAGGATTCTGTTGTGTAAATATACCTTGATTTATTTATCCCTCCTACTATTGATGGGAGTTTGGGTAGTTTCTAGTCTTGATACATGTTTAAAATTAGTAAATAAGATTTGTTCAGAGTCATTTGGAGAAAAAGTGATACATCTGAAGGAGTCTCTTGTACTTGAGTAAATGACCCTGGCCAGATTAAGTGAAAACCAGTGACTAGCATATTTTCCCCCCACCTTTGTTAGTATTATGAGAGGGAAAATTATTTTAAGTGGAAATCTCTGAATTTAATGTAAGATTGTGTGATTGCTTCAAATTGTGATATTAATCAGATTTGAAGGTGTGATTACTAATTAGAAAAATTGTTTTTATTCAGATGATAATTTGATTCAGATAGTATTTTATAACTTCATTATTTGTTTTCAGTGATTTTTTTTACTAAACTTAGTTGTACTTCTTAAGAAATAGTTTTGAAAGGAGAAAATATGAATGGGTTAGTTAGATTCAGTTTAATCTATTAAACTCCAAATGAAAGTGGTAGAGAATATGTGTGTGTGTTTGTGTAGCTTTTATCACTAAAATAAAGATTAGGGAAAAAGCACCACAACAATTTTTTTAAATCTCTTTACCTGTTGTTAGAAGTATCATGAAAAGATATGGTTCACATACTGCTTACTGAAAACATGGTAGCATGTGAAAAGTTGCCTAAACTACAACTGATTCTTGATAATGAAAGGAGATTCTCTGACAGAGTCTTCTTATTTCTAAACCTTTTGCAAATTGGTGCTCTTAAAAAAAAAAAAAAAGGTTAACATTCATAATTCTTAATATATTATTTTTGGCAGTGACCAGATGCTGATTGTGTGTGATTGCCATTAAATGCATAACTACTCTGCACATTAGAATAATTTGTTCTGTTTTGTTTTTAAAGAATTTTATTTATTTGACAGAGAGAGCTCCCAAGTAGACAGGCAGGCAGAGAGAGAGTGGGGAAGTAAGCTCCCCGCCGAGCAGAGAGCCCAACGCGGGGCTCGATCCCAGAACCCCGGGATCACGACCTGAGCCGAAAGCAGAGGCCTTAACCCACTGAGCCACCCAGGTGCCCCAGCACATTAGAATAGTTTGAAGAATGGGTGTTTATTGTGTATCTCTGGGCTGTGCACCAACTTTTAGGTGTTCCATCTTCAGGTGATGTTTCCTGTATTTCTTGTCCCTTTAATGCCATTCTTACATTGAATAAATACTATCTTCTATCTTCTAGGTTTACAGCCTCTGATAACTCTGAGTTCCTGTATCTATCTCCTCTTTTTTTTTTTTTTAATATCTTCTCACATGAGTTTTACCTCATTAGGAGAAATTGTTTTTAATTGTTAAGAATCAAAGTTAATTCTGTTCAGAATTTGTTGAACATATTGCAAAACATGTAGCTGTCTTTGACTTCATGATTTTAAATAGACTCCAAGAAAAGTATAGAATCATCTTAGATTTATTTTTCTGTTGGTTTTAGCCGTCAGATTTATTTTTCTTATGTTAGGGATAAGAGGGTTGGGATCACAAGCAGTGCTGATGATTAAAGGCTGCACTGTGTTTTGATTAAAGAAAAAAAAACGTAGCTTTCTGGAGTAGGCCTGTGGTATGGGGAGATATGCAAGATAAATACTCGCTGATAACAGCATTCTACCAAATAAGTGTCAGCTCCAATTTTATTTTGCCTTTGCTGGGAAAACTGTGCCCTCCTTGGAGTACTGGTGAGTGAGACATTTTGCAACAGTGCTGAATATAAAAGGCCCTGCTCTCTGGTAGGCTAATGCCAAATGTTGGAAAGCCTTTAAAGAACTTGCCAAGCCACACTGAGCTGAATATCAGCTGCTAGATCTGAAATAGTACAGAATAAAAAAGTAGATTCCCCCCTTCCATTTTGTTTCTTGTAGCCATTGCCTTTTAAAAAAATAACTGGGACCATTACCGTGAGTAGGGGACCCAGGGTAATTTTATAATGTTCTACTATTCAGTTTGCATATCAGTGCTCATTAAATGCATACTATAATATAGTACTGTTAGTTCCTTACATAGACTTGGAGTATGAGAGAAAAAGGTATGGTTTCTCAGTATGGATTCTTTCTTCTTTTTCCTGCCTCATCATGTTCTAGAAGTATTTAAGGTAGTTTACATATAATAAATATACTGAAACCAGAAAAACTAATAAGGGTTGATACTCAGGCATGATGGAAAGTAAAGTACATTAGTGGAGTATGGAGAAATAATACTCTGAAAGCAAAAAAGACTACATACCTAGCACCATTATTTGTTAACAGATTGGGGGGGGGTGTTGCTTGTTGGGACCATGTAGGTGAAATCCTACTTACTGTTGTTCACCTGATGCATGGCAACATACTGGAATTTCTGTCTGCTTCACACTTCTTTTGGCAGGTCATTTATCCTACTGTGAGCTGGGTGTGGGAATGTAGGTAGATGTCAGATGTCTGTCCCTGTGTTTCTTTTAAGCTGTGATGGTCACTCTGCCCTCACTACTGCTTCGGCTCCTCCTCAGGTGGCAGAATCTGTCAACCGTCGTTAGGTATTTGTGTAAATAGAAGAAAACTTGGTGATTTTTAAGATGTACTATACAAGTGAATTTTGTTGTTTGGGGGGATTTTATTTTAGCAATAAGGAACAATAGAGAAGGGCTAGTGAATGCCCTCAGGCAGACAGGCAAAAGGATATAGAAAGTTTTAGCAGGGCGCCTGGCTGGCTCAGTTTGGCAGAGCATGTGACTCTTGATCTCAGGGTTGTGAGTTCAAGCCCCATGTTGAGTGTAGAGATTACTTAAAAATAAAATCTTAAAAAAAAAAGAAAAAAGCCTTAGCTATGTTAGTATCAGTTGATCCTTTATTGATCTTAGCAATATATAGTGTCTTCACGGTATTTAATGAAAAAAAAAAGTGGTAGAAAAATTTATGTGGCTTTCCATTAACCCCCTCATTGCTCTACTCCCTCTCCACATAAACTTTGTTACTATCTCTTAAAGCAACCAAAAAATGGATAAAAGGGTTTTTTTAAATACTTAAAAAAAAAAAAGCAAGCATGTCTTAAAGTGAGCAATAAAAGTACTTTGGTGGTTATGAGTTACCTAATAAAAATGTCACTTTAATCTGTATTCTCTCCCTGGCATGTTCCCATTGAATTTTCAAAGGGCTGTCCAGAGACTGTGACTGGATAATCTGGCCTAGTTTAGTAACCTCAAGAGAGATTTTAATAAGATGACTTTCATAAGTCTTCTCAAATTTTGTATATGCCGGCTTCTGATTTTCAAGCACATATCACTGACTAGAGCCACTTGTATGTCTATTTTGGCATTCTGAAAATTACCTTACACAGTTTGTATCATCAGGTGGAAGTCCTCAAGCTTTCCAGCCATTGGATCAAAGAGGTATAGGGAGTCATGGCCTCTGCACTGTCTAGCAAGTAAGGCACCCAGGGAGAAACACTAAGTCCTTCAGGGTACTAGGACACTGTTTTGCATTAATGTAAAGATGTATTGCTGGTTTGTTACCACTGCATTGCCAGGAATGGTACCCTTGTGATTGTCAGGAAATAGTGCACTGCACCAGTGCCAAATTTACTGCCAGTGAACAACTTAGCTTTGAGGATGGAAGGTTAGAAAGGAGAAGTCAGAGAGCTTGCTGATTTAATATATTGTGTGTGTGTAAATATATATAGTTATTAGTATACAATGAAGGAAAATTGTTCAGTGAGGCAGTTTTGTATTGTAATAATTTACTTGGTAACTCTTTTTCTTAGAAGGGTGATTTCATAAAAGTGTAATGGTAATTTGCAAGTGCTTGCTCTCATTAAAAAAAAAAATTATGTATCATTAACTTTCCTGGACATTTTCATTGCCTTTGTATCAGGTTTAACTTATAATTTAAAGGGAAGATATATGAAACAGTGAAAGCATCTCAGAGTGTTATGAAATAATTTAATTGTCTTGTTATTTGAATATTATAATGCTTCCCTCTTTTAAAAAGGAGGAAAGTTAAGGCTTGTCCAATAAGAGAAAGGTCATATGCCACTATGCTAGTGAGCAAAGGATTTCTACATAGTCTTTGTGAAAGCTGCCAAAGTAAACAGTATATTTTTAAGGAAAGGAAATGATAAAATAGCATTAGCAAAATATTCCCAAATGAGGATCTATAGAGTGAGGCAAATTACTTCTGGTAAGAGATTTGGTTAATGACAGCTTGGGAAATTTTAAGGTAAGTTCATAACACAGAAAGTATTTAGAAAAAATTATCTAAATGCGTTCTGCATTGTGAATCTGTTATGAAAACACTTTTATTACACCATGAAAAGAATAGGGTTTATTAATATTCATAATGCATTTTGAAAGCACATGTAATACTTGCATTCTGAAAACTCAGTGTAAGAAGTAAAAAAAAAAATCTTTTTTTTTTTTTTAAGATTTAGAATATTGTAGGAGAATAAAATGATCTGGAATACTAGTCCTTCCTTTTTTTTTTTCTTTTTTGCATTTATGCAGGTCCTTTCCCAACTACAGTGGTACAACCCCCACCAATCCCTTGTGTTTCCTGAGTAAACAGTTTTAAAAGTTGCCTTTTCCCATATCCCTGGAAATTACATACTATTGCCTTCTATTAATAATTAAACTTCCTTCCACTTTAAACATATTCACTGTGTGTATCAGTGTTCTTGTTCTCTCAAGGTGGAACTTTCTGAAAAAAAAGTAATTTAATCTTTGGTTATGACTGAAGCTGCATTCATTCAGTGACTATAAGTATTGTGTGTTATGAGTTGTGCTAGGTGGCTGGAACACCGAGGGCTTAGGGAGCTCTCATTAGGGCGGGAGGGGACCATCAAAATAAGTAACAGCAAATTATGACAGGTCCTCTGAAGGAAACCACTGGAGTGATGGAAGCCTTGGACATACAAACTAATGTAGCAAGAGATGGTATTGGAAAGATAGAATACAACCATTTTGCTTTTCTTACTGGAATGCAGTTTCAGTTTTACTTCTTGAATCTCTGAGAATAGAAAATTTTACCCAGTTATAACAGTAAGATGGAATATGTGATATTTTATAAATAGGAGGAATACTTTTTTCCCTAGACCCCCCCCCCTCATTCCCACAGGTTCATGTCATTCTTTTATAAACTGATAATTCTTTAAGATTGCACAGGGTACAGGGGCGCCTTGGTGCCTCAGTCAGTTAAATGTCTGCCTTTGGCTCAGGTCATGATCCCGGGATCCTGGGTTTGAACCCTGCATTGAGCTCTCTGCTCACTGGGGAGCCTGCTTCTCCCTCCCCTAACCACTGGTGCTCTCTCTCTCAAATAAATAAATCTTTTTTTTTTTTTTAAGATTTTATTTATTTAGTTGACAGACAGAGGTCACAAGTAGACAGAGAGGCAGGCAGAGAGAGAGAGGGAAGCAGGCTCCCTGCCGAGCAGAGAGCCCGATGCGGGACTCGATCCCAGGACCCTGAGATCATGACCTGAGCCGAAGGCAGAGGCTTAACCCACTGAGCCACCCAGGCGCCCTAAATCTTTTTTTTTTTTAAGATTTTATTTTATTTATCTGACAGAGACACAGTAAAAGAAGGAACACAAGTAGAGCGAGTGGGAGACGGAGAAGCAGGCTTCCTGCTGAGCAGGGAGCCTGATGTGGGGCTTGATCCCCGGACCCTGGCATCATGACCTGAGCAGAAGGCAGATGCTTAACAACTGAACCACCCAGGTGCCCCAATAAATAAATCTTTTAAAAAAAGATTGCATAGGATAGAAAGCCATATGAGGTATTATAATTATATGTTGAGGTTTTTTTTTTAAAAAGATTTAATGTTAAAGTATACAATTTTGACTGAGGTATCCTACCAGAACTTCTCCATCTTGATATTGGTATACCTCTTAATGTCTTTAGGATCTTGCAATGCAGGCCAGTACGGTAGTTTTATGTTAGTATTTTTGTTCCTTCTTAAGTTTTTAGGTACTTGCTCAGGAAAGTAATACTATGCCTAAGGGCTATTCTGGTCTTGTTTATTTCCATATTCTTAAATCTAGCCGAGTATCTTGCACAAGACACACTCAAGGTGGATAGATGTATTTAGTAAATGTTGATTAAATGATTTCTTCTGATAGCATGGGTACCAAGCGAGGTAAGTGCTCTCGGTAGCAGGGAAGAAGGAGGTCTCTGTGGAAAGAGCTAATATGAGAAAGCTCTATAGAGAAAGTAGAAGTGATGTTGGACTATGAAAGATGGGAGCTAATATGAGAAAGCTCTATAGAGAAAGTAGAAGTGATGTTGGACTACGAAAGATGGGATTTAAGAGAATGGAGGAGTGGGAAATGATGTGGAGTTACAGGAATGTACATGGGATATTCACAAAGCATTCACCATTCCAAACTGACTGTCATTGAGAGTTTGTACATAGAAACAGGGTTTTAAATACAACTTAAAAAGAAAAAGTGGGTTTTTCTCATTTTTCAGAATGAGGAAAGTCTGGACAGATGGCAGAGGGGTTTAGATTTTTTCCTCTGGGCAGTGGGGGACTATGACATGGGATTGAGTAGTATTGATTTTTATTACAAATGTGTTTTAGGAGGATTGATTTGGCCGTACTACTTAGGATGGATAATATAGTCAAAGAACACAGTTCTTCAATTGCATTTACTGAAGAGAATATCCTGTTGACCTGTATGTCTAGTCCTTATTTATTTTGTGCTAGTCTCTTTTCTAGTCCAGAGAATATATACTGCCTTGAGTCCCAAAGAGGGTCACACTATATTATACTCCTCAGCTGTCAGCAGTATGCCCAGAGCAGGCTTTCCCCAGAAGACTGATTAGAAAGATTATCAGAAATCCTCAAGCCTATGGGTAGTATCACCTAGTGCATTGCAGGCTGGAGTATCATAGCTTTACACTCCTGTCTTCCCTGTCTCATGACTGAGAGTCTCAGGATTATTTCTTGAGTCTCCTAGTAAAATGCCAAAAAATTTTGGAGGAAAGACAGTAAAGTATCACAAACTCAGTGAAGCATTAATATGGCATCTGCCCATGCCACATTCCATGCTAAGTCCAGAAGGATAGATAAAATGTGATTTCTGCCCTCACAAAATTGAGTCAGATGGATTGGATATAAAATGTATGAATATGAAAGTTCTTTGAGATATACACAGAGGGGCATATGGGGCATTTAACCTGTTCTGGAAATTTAGAGATGATTTCTTGGAAAAGATGAGTAGAAGTTAGAGGAATGATAGGGGAAGTTTATTCTAGACAAAAGAAGAAAAGCATGAACAAAAACATCAGCATCTGAAGCAGCATGACATATGTGGTAAAAAGCATCTAGTCCTGAAGCAGACTGGTTGGTTGAGGCTCATGGAGTGAGCATATACCAGGACTAACACTGAACGTTTTCTTTTTCATGCTCTCCTTGTGCTAATTGCCAGGAGGAAATCTCTGTAATGTTGAGCTATTCAGCAGTAGAAGAGATTTCTCCAACATTATATATCTATAAATCTTATTTCATATATATAATCTCTCCATGGATATATAGTCTCATGATTCCTGGGTTAGGGAAATATAAATATGTTTCCTAACTCTCTGATGTCTAGGGAAGCGCCAGGATCCATTGTTTTGCTCCAGGAATCTGACACTTACAGACTGACACTGGCATCTTTACCCAGGGGTTACTTTGAAACAAGATATTTTGATGGGTTCTCTCTTTAATTCTGAAGGAAATAGGCCTTGGAAGCTTAGAATAAAGAGTTAAAAACATCTGGTGAAATACTTGGAGATCTGCTTGGAGCATAGATGAAATACGGTAAAGCACTAAGGGAGAATGATGGGGAGAGAGGTGGAGAGGAAGGGAGAAAAGAGAGGGAGAGAAAGAGAATTGGAAGCAAGGAGAGGGATTGAGAGGTTAGGAAGGGAGGAATGGAGAAAGAAAGAAGAGGAACAGAGGAGAGAGAAGGAAGGAGGGAGAAAGGAAGCTTAAAAGGATTTTGAGCTTGGATTAGCTTGTATAAATCATGCTATATGTTTGAAGTAAGAATTTCATATTTTGAAAATAGTAAGTTGCTGTAGTGTTCTTTATCTCATCAATAGTGTTTATCTAGGGCTCTTAAAATGATTCTTGTGAATAATTTGCACAGATAAAAACCCTGTTTATTAGTCATAAAATAATTTAGCATTTGTTTTACTTTTATTCAAAATTCTCACCTGTTGATTTTTAAAACAAAACTAGTGGTAAATGCTAAAGCTATAGAGTAAACCCCTATGAAATCCATAATATGAACATTTTCCAATAGTGTAATTATAATCTCGAGTGTGATTTTATTTTATTGTACTTTATTTTTTAAGATTTTATTTATTCATTTGAGACAGAGAGAGCATGAGCAGGGGGAGAGGCAGAGGAAGAGGGAGAAGCAGACTCCCCATTGGAACCTGATGTGCGGCTCAATCCCAGAACCCAGAGATCATGACCTAAGCTGAAGGCAGATGCTTAACCATCTGAGCCACCCAAGTGCCCCTTGAATGTGATTAAAACAAAAACAAAAAACAAACAAACAAAAACTTCAAACCTCAGAGATGAAGTTACATAATAAACACACACACTGCTGTATAGTCTCCAAGAAACTCCTCCTCCTCCTAGCCCATGACTTTCTCTTCCTCTTTTTCCTCTCTCCTTTCTCCTCCTCCTCTTCTCATTTTTTCTCCTTTCTGTCTTTCTGCCTCTTTCTTTTCGTCACTTTTACTTTTTTCCTCTCTTCCTTTCTCTTTCCATCCCTGTCTCCACCTATATCTCATTTCCTTCCTGATGTCTATAGACAGAATATAATGTAGAGGGAGCCTTACAGTTTATAGACTGTTTTTAACTCCATGGCACCTCGGAGCCCTGTGATCGGTGTACCAAAGATAATATTAGAAAGTGGTTGAGTGCTGTAGGGAAATAGGGGAAGAGAATCCTGGCGAGTTGTACCTTTAAATTCTATGGTGAGGATCAGCCTTGCTGGGGGGTTGGTATTTAAGCAAAACTTGTAAGAAGTGAGGGAGAGAGCCCTATGCATAGCTGGAAAGAGGAGAGAAGAGAGTTCCAGGCAGGGGAGCAGTAGTGTTCAGTGGGCCAGAGGAGGAATTGGTGATTTGTGTGAGAGACAGCAAGAAGTCTTACTGGGCTGGAATGGAGAGAGAAAATGAAAGAGAGCAATTGGCAGTTTGGTCAGAACGGTAAGTGAGGCTGGGTGTTGAAATTTATTGCATTTTTGGCTTTATACTTTGTGAGACAGGGAGCCATTGGAGGCCTGGATTCTGTGTTCCCTGTTGCATTTCATTGGTCTTTGTTCTTGAGTTATTACTACCCTGCTCTTATTACTGTGGTTTAGTAATAAATCTTGACACTAGTAAGTTAAGTCTGTTGCTTTGATTTCAAAATTGCATTGGCTGTTCTTGACCCTTTATTCTTCTATATAAATTTTAGAATCAGCTTGTCTGAAAACTTACTGGAATATTGGTTGGAATAGCATTGAATTTATAGATCAATATGGGGGAGAATTGTAATCTTTGTGATACTGATAATCATATTCAGGAATATGGTCTATCTTTTAATCTTTGTGATACTGATAATCATATTCAGGAATATGGTCTATCTTTTAAGAGTTTATATCTTCTATTCTTCAAATCGAATGTTCTGTAAATTTCTCCATAGAAGCCTACCATATCTTTTATTAATTTATTTATTTACTTTTTTTGTTTTCATTGCTATTACTAAGGGGGTATTTTTTTCCCATTATATTTTGTGCATGGCATGTAGGAACACAGCTATTGCTGATCTTGTGTCTACCAACCTTAAGAACTCTGTTGTTACTTCTATTAGTCTGTCTGTTGTCTACATTGAAAAAAATCTGAGAGAATTATGTTATCTGCAAATAAAGATAGTGTTACCTCTTCCTTCTTGATTTTTTACCTCTTTCTCTGTTGCGCTGACTTGGACACCCAGGACAGTGTTGTATATAAGAGGAGATATCCTTGTCTTGGGCAATAGAGCATCCTTCTAAATAAATAATAAATAGATAAATAATAATACATAGAGTATCCTTCTAAAGTTTTAACATTAAGCAAGGTAATTGCCTTATCTGTTTAAGTTAGATAGTTCCTTTCAACTCCCCATTTGCTAAGAGTTTATTTTTTAAACGATTCTTGGATTTTTTAAATTTTAATATACACTTTCTTTTCTCTGTGTGTTGAGATGGATTCTTTGATTTTTCTCCTTCATCTGTTAATGTACTGTGTTATATTAATAGACTTGCTGATGTTAATCTGTTATTTTATTTCAGCATAAACCCCACTTGGTTGTATTGTAGATCTCTGGATCACTTCTTAATTCAGTTTATTATTATTTAATTTAGTAGTTTTGTGTCTGTGTTCATGAGTGAAACTGTTAGATGTGACTTTCTCTTTTTCTAACTAATAATATCTAGTTTTACTGTCAAAGCTGTATAGGCCTAAAGGAAAGATTTGGAAGGATTTCTCCCATTTATCATTTGTTGAAACAGTTTGAATAGAGAGACTGATTGTTCCTTGAAAGTTTTATAAAACCTTCTAAGCTGATGTTGAATTGGGTGGGTGTATTTCTTAGTTATTCTTTTCAAAATATTTTCTAAATCTTCTCTTTTTATAGAAAATTATCCATTTCATGTGTTTGAGATTTATTGGCCAAAGTTACTAAAGTATTTTTATCATTAAAGGAGTCCTCCTTTATCTGTGGTTATGTCCTCTTCTGGGTTCCCAGGATTGTTCCTTTGTGTCCCTCCCCCCTTAAACAGGCATGTTCCCTACTTACCTTCCCCAATTCAGTCACCCTAGTGGTTTGTCCTTACTTTAGTTTGCTCAAAGAACAAGTTTGGATTTTGTTAATCCTTTCTATACTACTACTACTACCACTACTACTACTACTACTACTACTACTACTACTACTACTACTTCTGATGCTGCTTCTTCCTGTTTTATTAATGTGTGTTTTTGTCATTATTTTCATCTTTATGTTTTCATCAAGTTCTTTTTTGCCTCCCCCTGCTCCCAACTTCTTGATTTGAATGTTTACTTCATTTTAAGATTTTTTTTTTAAGATTTTATTTATTTATTTGACAGACAGAGATCACAAGTAGGCAGAGAGGCAGAGAGAAAGGGGGAAGCAGGCTCCCTGTTGAGCAGGACCCTGGGATCATGACCTGAGCCAAAGGCAGAGGCTTAACCCACTAAGCTACCCAGGCGCCCCATTTTAAGATTTTTTTATAGGCATATAAGGATATAAATTACTTTGTAAGCACTGTTTCTTGCAGATTTTGACATGTATTATTTTCATTGTCATTCAGTTTTAAATATTTTGTGATTTCCATTGTAACCTGTGATTTATTTAGAGAGTGAATGTTCAAGTTTCCAGACAAAGGGATTTTATTTTAACCTTTTTCTTCTTTTGAACTGTTGATTTCTAACTAAATTGCACTGTCATTATAGAAAGTATATGGTCTGTGTGATATCAGATCTTTGAAATTTAGGACTTATGTGTCTTAGTACCTAGTCCATTTTTATACTTCTTGCATGTGTTCTTGAAAGAGAATAGGTTATTTCTGGAAAGCCAGCATATAAATATATAAATCAAATATTCAGTTTTATATACTTTTGTCATTGCTGTGTCTTTGTTAATTTTGCTTTCTTAATAATTTGCTTATTTTATTAAGTACTGAGAAGAATATGTTGAAATCTGTTAATTGCAGATTTGTCAGTTTCTCCTTGTTATTCTACCAATTTTTTTTCTTTTCATATTTTTAAAATCTATGGCATGCCCTATGGCTGTGTACATACACATTCAAAGTTGTTTAAGTTTCTTGTTGAATTCCTCTGTTTATTATAATGTAATGATGAACCTAAGTTTTAAAAGTATTTTATTTTATTGTTATTTCTATACCAGCTTTATTTTAATTTGGATTCACCTAGCATATCATTTTCTTCCTTTAATTTTCAATCTTTTGGGGTGGTTTTATTGTACGTCTTTTGTAAACATACATAGGTGGATTTAGTTGTTTTAGCTACTTTGATGGATCTCTGTCTCTTTGATAGGCAGAGAATGCACAAATAGACCTGATAGGCAGAGAATGCACAAATAGACCTATCTTTCCAAGTTCATCTTATACTAGTCTTTTTCATTTTTCCAATGATGCAGCCACAATGCCTCTTTATAAAGTTTCCTTTAAAATGTCAAACACTGTCTAACTCAGTTCCTTTGCACATGTAATTCTTTCTTCTTGGAATGGTCTTTACCATGGCCCTCTATTTTAAAAAGCAAACCTCAGTTTAAGTGCTCCCCCTTTTCTTAAGAGAAGTTCTTCTCTGACCCATTCCAAATAGTATCCCCCTTGTTTTCCTAGTACCTGATTTCTTTTATAGCACCAAAGTTATTTATTCATAGATGTTTATTGATATGACTATAAATACTGTTATACTAAGCATTTTACCTACATGTTGATTATTTGATATTAGTAAACATGAGTAGTAAGATAAGGCAGTACCCCTAAAAGAGTAACATGGTCAAGAAATGGTCTCTAATGGATGAGGAGCTTGGAGTAAAGAGGGAGAAATAAAGACGGTTCATGAATGGGAAAGAATTTGAGTATGGAGGTGCCTTTACGTAGAAAAGGAAATATGTAGTCCTCCAGGACTCGGGGGTGGGGGGTGAGAGAAGTGTGACTGCAGATGTATTTAAGGTATAAAAGAGGTTAAATAAATAATTGCCTGAATCAGACCTGATTTTACTGAATAAAGAGTGGAGAATAAATGGAGTTGAGAAGGCGGTAGAATACTTGTCAAAAGGTGCGCCTTAAGAGAACGGCGTAAGGCTCCAAGTTTAGTTGGACTGAGTGAAGTTAGCAGTGTTGCTGGTTCTGTGTTCATTTGTTAGTACCTTGTGATCCACAGCATTAGAGGGTTAGTGAATATGATGCAGGGATGGGTGTAAGTTGCATAGTGTGTGATCACACTGATGAGTGAATATATTTTACGGGGGTGAGTGTAGCATTGATTGAAGACAGAATGTCATGAATGTACTATGAGCACCATGTTAAGAAGCGGCGGGATGAACTCTTGCTGTGCTCCAAACGAGTGTGACTTTGGGCACAGTCTTCTCCCTGAATTAGAAAGGTGTTGAGCTTGATCATCTCTAAAGCCCTTTTCAATTTTCACATGATGAGAGTGTATGAAAATATGAAATTGAGTGAGTCATGGTTTAGGTAAAAGTAGGTGTTGGGTGCGAAGAAACAAGTACAGGTATGGAGCTTGTAATAAGTTGTGTCTCCTAACTCTTTTTTTTTTTTTTAGATTTTATTTATTTATTTGACAGAGAGATCACAAGTAGGCAGAGAGGCAGGCAGAGAGAGAGGGAGAAGCAGGCTCCCTGCTGAGCAGAGAGCCCAATGTGGGACTGGATCCCAGGACACTGAGATCATGACCTGAGCCGAAGGCAGCGGCCCAACCCACTGAGCCACCCAGGCGCCCTGTGTCTCCTAACTCTTAATGATAACACTAGCATAATGTATCTGCAGTTGTTTTGTAGAGTCCCTTATTTTCAGTGTTCATTCACATTATCTGATCATCTTTTAACTATATAAGGGTTGGTAGGGATATAAATTAATATCACCACTTACAGATAACCTCGCCAGAACAAAGAACATTATATTTCAAGTCAAATTCCAGTTGTGCTTCTAAGAATGGCATTGGCAAGCCAGGCTTTTTTTTAGCCCTATTTCCTTATCTGTACAATGAGGAGGGTTGGCTTTTGTATCAGACTACCTGAATTTTACTTTTAGGCAGGTGTCTAGATCAGAGAAATATGACAGTTGTTATGTATCTGCATTTTATCAAGGGATTTGACATAATCTTTTAGATTTTCCTTTGTAGACAAGAAGTAGTGAATGGGTGGCAGCACCCTAGTGAATTTGTAATTTGGGAGCTATCTGATAAGATGACATAGAATTCTATTCTCAGTGTAGTCTTTTTCACCATTTTTGCGATGACATGGGTAAAGATATTGATGGCTTGCTGATCAAATAGCCAGTACATTGGATAACAGAGTCAGAATCAAAGATGATCTCAGCAGGCTTCAACTAAGAGCCAAATATGACAAGATGAAACACCATGGATTCTTCTAGTGCATGCCTGTAGTTGGGCCAACAAGCACACTGCACAAGGATTGGAGGCAGGGGCTTCCTTCAGATCTTGCCTCCATTACTCTCTGTGTGACATACGGCCTCACATTCAAAAGCATAAAAGGATATGAATTGTGAATTCTCTTTCTCCCCCAGTCATGCCGTGTCATTCCCCAAAGGCAAATAGGATTATTAGGTTTTTAGAGTGTATCCTTCCAAAGAAATTTTGTGCCAGTGTAAGCAAATTGTGTGTGCATATATTTCCCCCCCTTCCCATTTTATGCAAGTGGGAGTGTATTACATTGTTTTTGTACCTTAGTTTTTTCCCTCATATTTATGATTTTATGTTGGAGGTTCCCACATGTCAGTGTGATCATTTTAAGTGTTTGCACAGTATTACTTTATAGGGATGAATGATAGATCATAGTTTAGTTAACCAGTTCTTTACTGAAGAACATTTTGGCTATTTTCAGTATTTAACTATTACAAACAATGCTGTAGTCAATAACTGTACCAAAGTTTTATCTATGGAATAAAGTCGAAAGGAGTGGTGTTGCTAGGTCAAGGGGAAATTCTGCTTTCTAATGTCACTGTTGTCATCTCTGCCCTTCTGTGTCACATAATCTTAGAAAAAACAGAACTGTATAGCTGGAAAGGGATATAAATACCATCAAGTTTAGTGGTTCCCAAAGTATGGTCCTTGGGCTTGGAGTAATAGCAGCATCACATGGGAACTTGGAACAAATGCAGATTCTTGGAGCCCATGCTTGACCTCCTGAATCAGAACGTATGAGGTTCCCAGCAGTTTGTGCTCACAGTTGCTTTTACGTATGAAAAAACTATGATTTCAAAGGTGAAGTAACTTAGCACTTGTCTCAAGGTGTGACCTCTGACTTCTTTTTGAAACTCTTTTCCCATCATGTCAGATCTTTCCCCCACTGGAGTTTACAGACTACATGCTGTTCATAACAACATCCACCCTTGCCTCATGCCCTCTCTCTCACTTTTTCTTTTGTCTCTACTACTGAAATCCTATTTTCATTTGTTCCTGTTTTCTTGAAGCACTTGGATCTCCCAATTTGGAAAAATCACTACATCTTAACCTTCCTATGGCATTTTGTTTTTACTTCTCTTTCTGTATGAGTGTCTGATGTGCATTCATATCAGTCTTTTGTTAGCTTATACATATGCTCCTTGAGGACAAGGATGATGTTTTATTTGTTGTCACTTTAGGCTCCTTGCACCTTCCTTGCATTTACTAATTGATAGATAAACGTTGGTTGCATTTCTTCTCATGCACAGTTGGAAATCAGTGAAATAGAGAACATACTTGGTGCTACACTCATTATCTGTAACTCTGACCAGTCTTCTTATAAACATGCTATTGACTACACGGGACAGTAGGCACGGTGGGGAGAAGTCAGCTCAGACCCCTCACTGAAGTTCATAGATGGAAAATTAACCAATATGTAATAAGTGAACCTATATTTTGGTTCTCTTATGTGCCAGGCATAATGTGTGTTGAGGCTGATATGTTTCTAATATCATTTTCAAAAATAAAGGACCATGCATTTTTACAGTTGATACTGTCTTGTACCTGTATACATTTAAATTGTAGGTATTATTTCCTCCTTGTGAACTTAAAACTTAGAAGTATGGTGTCAAGGGATGTTAAAATTTTTCGATATTCTTAAAAAATTTGAGTTATCTTGTTTACTCTGTTGTGCTAAATATCAAGATAAGTGTTTCATATTGTTGAAACTTCACATTCTGGAAAAACACCCCATTTTCTCAGATTATCTCAACATACTTGTGAGGGAAGAATACAGATGATTCCTTGTGTGATAAAGTAGAAGTTTTATCACTTTTAGTTCACTTTTTCCTTAAAGCATTATAGTTTTATATCTAAGCAAAATTTAATGTTTTTGGTAGTACTCAGAATCCAGTTTATAATATTTTAGAGAAATGTTGAGAAGAAGCTTATCTTGGAGATGATTTTTTTAAATGATAGGTGCCTGGCCTACAGTGACTTTGGTTCATCAGGCAAGTATTCTTATGAGCTGTCTTGAGAAATGGAGATATTATCACTGGCTTAGGGCCAAAGTTAACAACTTTGAAAGAATGTGCTTCTGTAGTAATTTTGAAATTATTTTTCTCCAAGACACATCATTTTTATCAATTTTTAGCTAATTGTGTGGAAAATGGAGAAATGGAATGCTTTAATAAAATTTTGTGATCAGAAACAAGTTGTAAAAATTAAATATAATATTACCAGCCCATTTAGAGTTTTGTATTACCTTAGCAGTTGTATATTGGGGACTTACATACAACTGTGTCCTTAATTATTATTTTTAGATGAACAATTTTAACCATGTTTAATGTTGTAAGCTTGTAAATATGATTGTTACTGTTACGTCATACCAAACATAAGCAAAACTGTTTAATCTTTGCCCCCAAATCCATTAAAGACCAGTTCATATACAAGTGCATGGGAAGGTAGAAAAATGTTATGATTCTTTTTCTGTCCTTAAGAGTTTATAGTCAGCATAGGAGACTTTATGCAAATGAATGAGGCAATCTGCACAATAGCTTTCTGAATTTCACAGTGTGGCGTAACTAGTATCTTTAATTTGTCAGCAAGGTACTGTTATATTATTTGATCAAATCAACTGAATTTTATGCTATTAATATCAGAAGCAAGCTTTGATGGGTGATCCATAAAGTAAAGCTGTATCCCATATGTAGTTCCTGTGCCTAGCCCTCATTTCCTACCAAAAATGTAGAATTGAGTTTCTCATTGTTTCCTTTTTAGTGAGCATTTGTCCTGTGCATTCACATTCTTTCTTCATGGGGAAAGTAATGTATGCACAAGTGTGGAGATTGCCCAACATCAGCCAATTTATTTGATCAATGAGGAGCATATACACATGGCTCAGTCTTCACCTGCACCATTTCAAGGTAAGTAAATGGCAATGTCCTGCTGTCTACCTGTCTCACACCAAGTGGATAGCCACCTTGCCCAGTAAGGTTTGCAGAATGAAATATTATTTTAAATGGACATTATAAAGCTAAGCGTAAGGGTCAACTTCTGAAGAAGAAAGGAAAAGCTACCATTCGCAATGAAAGCTTATTAGTATTTTGCTGAAAGCTTGGAGCTTATCACATTTACAACATGGTCTTAGTTGAAGTTGTACTAAGGAATAAAATGTAGAGAATTGCCTTCCGAACAAAAGATCAGTATTTGAAAAATACAATCCAGTGAGTAATTGACATCTCTTAAAAATTAAAGGTTTTCATTGTTTTGTTTGTTCCATGATTTCAGGCGCAAAATGACTTACAGAAAATTACTAATTTCGAAATTTCAATCAGAATCCTATTTCTAGAGTTGTATACTTTCTTCAGTGATGTTAATATCTTTATTATTTCTTTTAATTAGAGGCTACGTTGATTGTAGGTATTTGGTTGTAATTTAACTTAATGTGTATATGTTCATTAAATCTCAGCTAATCACCTAGATTTTTACCAAGATAACTCCATGTCCCTTTTTCCTAATCATGATTTCTAAATCTTTGGTTTCGTTTTTAGAATTCAGAATTTTATATGAATAACTTTTTAAATGTTATAATGTTTAAATGCAATAATATTAGGTTCACCCTTCTGGAAAAATCTCTTTTGGTTCAGTCTAATTACTAGAGATGCCTGCTTCAAAGGGTCTTAGCATATCATACAAAGTAATTTTTAAAAAACACTGATATTTTAACAGATTTAACTAAAATATTTTTATTGACATAACAACCTGTCATGAGTGTTTAGCCTCTGTATTACTTAAGATTGGTTTTTGATTTCCTGCAGATGATTCTGATTTAATTTGATGAAAACATCTGTTCCTTGACCTAAAGATATTTGAGCCTTTTAAATTTTTTTTTTAAGGTAAAAAAGAATGTTGAATCCTCATTTAACTCTCTCCTAATTGTTACCTATTTTTTTTACCCCTTCTTTTTGTAATACATTTTAAGCTATGTGCTTTACCATTCCACAATTTTGTGTATTTGCTGTGTGAACATTTATAAAATTCAAAACCCAGTTCCCATACTGTACACCTAAGAGTTGTACAGTGTTTGCATATTATGGATTACCAGAATTATTCAATATTGTGTTTTGTTAACTATGAAGGTGCTGAGGACCATCTAACTTCATTCTAGACTTTATCACTGAAAACAAAAGCATTTATTTATGATAAGAACAGAAGGAATTCCTAATCATGAGGGGAGGTGACTAACCTAAGTTGGGAAAGATTATTTTAGGTCTTATCGTTTGTTCCTAATGTCTCGAGTGATAGAAGACTTTTTTGTGGGATATTACCCTGCTTATTTCCCTTGATTGGTGTGGAGGAGGGGCATTCTTGGGGCAGATGTTGGCCTATAAATAATTTTAGTGAATATAATTAATGTGGGATATGGGAATTTCCTAGAAGTATTAATATAGAAATATTGATTATTGGTGTGGGAATTTCCTAGAAGTATTAAAGCAGAAATATTCCCCTTGATTAACTGTGTTGGTTGGACTCAGTATTTTTATCCTATTTGAATCAGTGAGGAACAGCAGAAAGGTACCAAGAAATATGTGATGTCTACAGCTATCACTGAATATTGTAATATGTCATCCAGCTGTTAAAAAAATAAAGCCATCCAAAGAAAGAGCACCTCACTTAATGCCTATGCTGAGATTTTTGTAGAAATTAGGATTAAGAAAAAGTTTATCTCTGGAAAAATATTGTTTGAAAGGTTAACCCCCCTAGACTACAAATTGGCTGGGTTATATGCAGCATCATGTTAACTATATTTTTGTGGCTAAGTCAGTGAAAATAACATCAGATCAAACACTGGAAGAGATGGAGGGACTTTGAGTCCTTTACTTTGAGTTTAATAAGTTTTGCTTAGAGTTGTTTCATCAACAGACCTTCAAAACAGTTGTAACTGAAATTATAACTAAGCATTATGTTTCAGACTTGGTACATCAAGACCTTTTTGCTATTACAAGTTTTATTTATATGTTATTTTTAAAATTACAACAAATACCTAGGAATTCTCAGAAACCCTGGAAAATGTGTTCAAGTTCTAGGCAGGTTTTTGGGATATATGTATTAAATGGTTTTTTTATAAAAGAGTCAGTGTTCACATTGTTATAAACTCTTATCAATCAGATGTATAGAAGCTTTCATAAATAGTTTATATATTGTGTGTTACTACAGCTGTCTGATTTTTTATTTTTTACCTTCCCCATTTGATTTCCTTAAAAAACTGTTGTATGTTGAGAGGCATATAGGTAAGAGGTACTAAAATGAGAAACTTTAAAAAAAAAAAAAAAGACTGTAAAAGGAGTCTGGAAATAAAGAGCACTATCTAGTAAGTGAGGCTGGACTTTAGCCTAAGTGACCACATGTGTGGCCTTACACGTAAGTAAGAGTTATTACTCTGATCTGTAACATATGTTTCTCCTCCCTGTCTTAGTACTGGTAAGTCCTTATGGCTTAAATGGCACGCTAACAGGCCAGGCATACAAGATGTCAGACCCAGCCACCCGTAAGCTGATCGAGGAGTGGCAGTATTTCTATCCCATGGTGCTGAAAAAGAAAGAAGAATTGAAAGAGGAAGAGGAGTTGGGATACAACGATGATTTCCCTGTGGCTGTCGAAGTAATTGTTGGTAAGAAAATATTTTGCCTGAAGAACTTCATTCTATCTTCTTCATCTTTCTTAATTTAAAAAGATAATCATTGAGATTCATCAAAAATAATCTCCATAATTTTCCCATTTTTTTTTTATTCTCTTGATACAGTGGTATATGCTGAGTAGTTATCTTGCCTGAAGCGCCAGTGGTCCCTGTCTTCCAAATGCTATTATCATAATGTTGGAGCACATGTTTAAACAGCTATTAACTTAGGAAGGAATGGAGCACATCACTTTTGGCAGTACCTAATGAGCACCTCATTTTCATCATTGAGCTTTGACTCTGACCACTAGAATATCAAAGTTGGCATCCCGGTGTGAACTTTTTCTCAGGCCTGCTTCTCTCCTTGCTCTCTTTCCTTACAGGTGGTGTTCGGATGGTTTATCCTTCGGCATTTGTTTTGATCTCTCAGAATGACATCCCAGTTCCTCAGAGTGTTGCTGGTGCTGGAGGCCATATTACAGTGGGGCAGCAGGGACTTGGTAGTGTGAAGGACCCAAGTAACTGTGGGATGCCTCTTACCCCTCCCACTTCTCCAGAACAGGCCATCATAGGTGAGTATAATCCAGGAATGTACTCGTCCAGGTGGAGGAGATCACAGAAAACCATGTAGCTTCCTTGCCATGGAACAGATGAGTAAACTCACATTGAGAAATGCCTTATGCCAAGAGATGGAGGTAGAGTGACATGGGAAGTCTGCAAAATACAGAAGGAAAATTTTCAACAAATAGAATGGATGTGCTTCCGAATTTTAATTGTGCCCTATTAGTCTTTATTCCAGTTAGACAGTGTAGTTGTTTCTCTTAAGTTCTCTACACACATCTGTCCCTTTACACACATGTATGTGTGTGCACACACACAGACATACACGAACAAGGGACAAGGTGGAGGCTGCTCTTTTTTTCCTTAAAACAAATGGAAAACACCTAATCAGAAAATAGCTGAAACATTTGCCCAGTTGGCCATTGCCAGGCAGGAACACGTCTGGTATAATTCTTTTCTTGTTATAAATAAAAAGGTAGACTGGCATTTAGAAGCTCTCAGGAAAATGCTGTGTTCTGTCAGTCATCTGTCTACATTAATGATCAGTATTAATTACATATGAAACTTTAAAAAATTTCCTTCATGAAAAAATTCAGAAATTGTTCAAATTGGGAGCATTTTGCCATCTTTGGAGTAGTATATTTTCTGTGTTAACTTTTTGGTTGTTGTAGTTGAAGTTGTTTTAATTGGAAATCTAGTCATTAATATTCATCAGACTTGAGCTGGAGGGAGATTATTTATAGGCTTTTTAATGTGGGCCATGTTAGCAAAAGCATCAGAGTAGATAAAGTCTTGACTGCTGAACTGAAAACAGACTATGCAGCATGATACACACTTACGTGGCTATTTTCATGAGATTAGATAAGACGGCATTTCACAGTTTCCGGCATGGTGCTTGGCATGTGCAGGGTACTCAGTAAATGTTCATGGTTAAGCAGTATATCGGGCGCAAGTATAGAGACTGTGATTGAGCACACCGAATTTAAAAATCTGGCTATATAGCTTTTACTAGGTGAGTTGGCCTTATTAAATTCTCAAACTTGGCCTGAGCCTCCAATTCCTTCTCTGTTAAGTACTACGTACTTGACAGAGCTGTTACACATACTAGGTAAAAAGCTTGACCGTGCTCTGTAGGCAGCAAAGCAGTCTACAAATGGTGGCGTAAGCAATTTGAAGCAAAACACGACTATGTTATCTGGAAGGAGTTACCCGGATACGGTGTGGAAGGCAGAGAAACGGGCAGCAGGCAGCCTCTGTCTTGAGAAGCCACGTAGTTGCTAAGACAGTAAGAAGAAAGGGACATCCAACTCTGATATGGCAGAGCAGAGAATTTGGACGATTCCTTATGAAAGGATTTGCTCCGTTTTTATTAAAAAAGAAGAAAACCAAAAAAAGGAAAAAGAAAAAATACTTCTACAGACCTTTTAATAATCATCATAGAGAAGATATATTGATACAGAGACTAGAATTAGTATCTCTTAGGGATATTTGTATTCAACTTAAAATTGAAACTTAAAATGGAAGACCTGCTGTTTGCATGATGTCCTAGGGTCTGATCAGTTAGGAACGCTAAATTTCACGATTCAGAAACACCAGGTTTTGTTTATTGTGGTTTTCAGTGTGGACTTCCTAACTCCGAGTCTTTACATTACTTCCTCTGACTGTGTAGGTCATTTGTGCTAAGCCCTGGGTAAATAAATCCCCTGATGCCTCCTAACTCTCTAAAACCAACCAAATAAAAGCAATTGGAATCTTTGTTGTAAAGTGAATTTGTCTTCATTTTTGACATCATGATACAATGAAATATAGCTTAGGACTCTTAATGCTGTCTCAGAGACAGTCTTGGTCAGCCTTGTCATTCTGCAGTTGACTAATATTGAGCATCGCCTTGTTTTCCTACATATAGGACAAAATGTGTCCCCTTTCCCCCTAAAATGGCCAAGAATCTTCTAGATTAGCAGGGGACCTAGGAGGGCCAACTGGTTTTGGTGAAATCACTCATGCCTCATGTGGATAGGTACCTCTGCTTGTGTCTCCTATTTATGGAGATAATTTTGAGGAACAATATTCAGTGTGTATTTGACAGCATGGAGTATAGGTCTTGTCTAATTCCCTATGAGGTATCATCCCCATTTTAATTAAATCATTAAAAGCTACTGAAAAGCATTAACCCAGCTTTAATCTGAAAAAACTGTGCCTTATTTTCCTCATCCCTTTTATTTTTTGGTCGTATTCATCCTGTATGACACCGTGGGTATATGATCTCTAAATTGTAAGGTGTTTGGGAGCATAGGGCTATGTGTTCTACTTCTGTTTCTCTGTTTATCCTAGTTTTATAATAAGCATTTGCATATCCATTGTAGAATTGAAGTGAATTACTTTGTACCGTATACCAAGTCAGGGAACTTTAAAGATGAAAGATAGCAGTAAAAGACCAAATTATTTTGTCTCCTTTATCTAATTTTTAATACAATAATTCTTTCATGGGGAGCAAGCAATTTTTAGTTCCTTAGAATGTAAGCATTTTGATGCTGGTTTTTGTTTTTTGTCTTAAATAGAGCTAAGCCCAACCATTCAGCTCATCTGATGGTTGTGTTCCAGCATATCAGGACTACTAATTTGTGGTATAAGGTTGTTTATTTTTCAGATGAGGGTGGAGGTTTCCAGAGTGCTTAAAATTGATTATTTTGTTCAAGATGTTTTGTATCATAGTTCTGTTGAGGATAAAACCCACAATATATCTGTGAAGTTAAATAGATGAAAGTAATTGAATCAGAATTTAATACTGGAAATCAACTTCAATATTTGGTGTGTGATAGAAATAGGAAAATACTCATATAACCAAAAACCAGTATTACCAGTAATCCTAATGCACCTAATAGAAAGAAATGGGATTACATACCAACCATAGCTGGAAAAGCTAAGTGGAGTTATTAGAGAGAAACTAGTGAATAATCCTCTGATACAGAATGTCAAGATAACCTTTCAGTATTTTAGCGCTAAGATTTCATAAATTGTGTCAGGCATAAGGACAGACAGTTCCACACGCAAATTTGAAATTTGACCTTGTTAAAAGCTTTGTGCCATTAAGTTCTTTCTCCGACCCAGGGCGCTGTGTGCAGTTGCTGCATAGATTTTTAGCTAAATGAGCAGAAAGCTCCCTCTGCTGTTTTGTTCTGCCTTGAAACTTACTTATTGCATTGTCGATTTAAAAATTTAAAACAATCTATTCGTGGTCACATCTTTAGTACTATGATGTATAAGACTTTATAGGTAAGTTGTCTCCAATATCTGTAGAGTCAGAATGCTTCTGAATGGCTATGCCCTTGGGTTGTGTGAGAGTGTGAGTGTGTGAGTGTTGATGTGATGAACTATTTTAGGGAAAAGACAAAGAACTGTCCAAAGTGCCAGTACACACAAATTGTGCTTAGAGCTATAGGTAGTGTTATTGCCAGGGCGCTACATGAATAATACGGGTTTCAAAAATCCAAACATTTCTGTGACGTAAGCTTGAAGTCTGTGTACCAGGAGACCTTTTCAGATAATTTTCACATTCCCAAGTTGTCTGTCTTTTCCAGGGGACAGTGGAGGTACGCAGAGTGCTGTCAGTCACCTAGGCTCCCAAGACGGGGGGATGATAACTATGCACAGTCCAAAGAGATCGGGGAAGATTCCTCCAAAACTCCACAATCATATGGTCCATCGAGTCTGGAAGGAATGCATCCTCAACAGAAGCCAGTCCAAGTATGACTTTTGCATTACGTCTGGATCATGGTTTAGTAACACCATCTCTTTGATTACTATGTGATGAGTGTTAGTCACATTGAACCATCGTGTGACCCAACCTAAAGGGTCATTGGATTGGTAGATCATCTTTTTGTACATAATAGTGCAAAATTGAAGGCAAGGATGTTAAAGATGTTGACTTGACTTGATTTGATTATCTAGGAAATTTGGAAGTTCCTGAGTATCTCAAGATTGGAAAGGTATCCATCTGATATTTTTTAGAACAGATGGCTTAGGGCAGTAGTCAGTGGGTTGGTTTTCCTCTGTATACCAATATATGAATGTTTTCTATTTGCAAAGGGAAATGACCTTCTTTGTCACATTTTCTGTGACATAGGCCTTCTGTTTTAAATGGCAATACAGTTCTGAGCAGAACTAATGGTAGATGGGTGTTTGCCACCTGCTGTGCTTCCGTTGGGTTATTTCCAGAGGCCATATTCTTTTCTTCCCCTATCTGACTTTGCTTCCTTCCTTTGCCCCCATCCCTCCTCTTGCTCTCTTCCCTGCCTTCCTTAACATATTTTTGGAAAAGGGGAAGAATTGATTCTGAGAAGAGATTGCTGGTGGTGATTATTTTAATTACATGAATGATAACAAATAGTAGTCAATAAATACTCTTCCACTTACCAGGGTTTACATAAACATATTCAGCATATTTTCACATCTCTTGATATAACTGAGATGTCCCCTTTCTGCAGTGAGGAAGTAAACAAAGGAGTTTTCATTCTCTAGAACAGAATAAATATGGACACTCTGGCCAAGAACTGCTAAAAAGTCCACTCCTTTTAGAAATCAGTTAAATGTTTCTTCAGTCACTACTACTTAAAGTGTTTGTCATACAGATATAAAAGCTGTCATGTGGGTCTAGATTTTAGGAAATTCATACTATGTATTTATCTCTTGTGAATTGGTTCTAGATTAGGCTGTATAGTAGATAAAATCTAAAATAATTGCAGTGGAAGATTATATGTCATGTTCTAGAACGAAAAAGGGATCTCTAGTCACTTGAAAATGATCCTTTGCTCTAGAATAATTGGTGCAGATATTTTCACCTCTAGCTACAATGCCTGGATAATTTCCAAGTTAACATTTTCTTTTTCATTTCTTCTCACTTACTGTCTTTGATTTTTATCACCACTAACTTGTCACCTCCACCAGCTCTAAACAGCCTCTTTAATCTGCAGCACAGAACAGGGCAGTGAGACACCCAGAAGAGCAAGGGAGGGTGGAGAGTAAAAGTCCCTCTAGAGCCGTCACTGGAGCACTTTGCAATATCAGCTGTAGCTAAACCAGCAAGACAGAAATACTGCCCAGTGTTCTTACTGTCACTGTGTAATAATAGACATCTGCATTTTGCTACCAATTACTAGTGACAAGTAGGAGGTAATTTTTTCCTTGTCTTTAATTCACATTACAAGTGTAGAGTGCTCCTTAAATGCTAGTGAATATAGGAGTTTTAAGAGTGGCTTAAACAGTCTGTCTCAGGGCATAAATTCACAGATGCTGGGAAAAGATAATTTTAAAAATTTCAGTTAATTTCTACAAAATTTAGGTGACTTTTTAAAGCAACAACTAATAGTGCCAGATAGTGTTTTAAGTGCTTTGTATCCATGTTAAAATGTGCGGTCAACTTAAATAGAAATATTTTGAATCTTGCTTCTTCTAGTGCATAGAACAAGTTTGTTCTCCCTACGCCCCTCTCCCCACCCCTGCCCCCAACCTTGGATTGCTCAGCACTATCAGCTAGATAACATTACTATGTGAAATGTATTCAGGTCTTTTAAAATATCCCTCTCCCCCATCGAGGTATAAGTGTTTTCTCATGTTTACACAAGTCACATTTTTAACCTTTTTTAGGAGGAGCCAAATGTCAACTCCAACTCTTGAAGAAGAGCCTACTAATAATCCTGCTACTTGGGATTTTGTGGATCCAACCCAAAGAGTCAGCTGTTCCTGTTCTAGGTAGGTAGTAGACAAGGCAGAGCAGGGGTCCGATAAAATGTTGGGACCTTTTGTTGGCTCTCGTGGACTCTCAG
Source organism: Lontra canadensis (assembly GCF_010015895.1). Taxonomy (NCBI): domain Eukaryota; kingdom Metazoa; phylum Chordata; class Mammalia; order Carnivora; family Mustelidae; genus Lontra; species Lontra canadensis. Next base: position 4,098,216 of record NW_022631052.1, read on the forward strand.
ACTGATTTTTCTTTATTTTGTTTTGTTTTGTTTTCAGTCTTCCTCCTCTAGTAGACAAGGAAAAGATAGGTCTTCTTATATACAGATGATAACAGTTTTATTGTCAGGACTCAAAAAGAGCTTTATTTGACAACTGTGACTGTGGCCCTGTTATCAAGTTGCTCCCACAAATTTTTTTGCGGTAACTACTCCAAAACCAAAAGGCATTTGATAAGACAATCTATTCCCCTTTAAATGAATTTATTTAATTGTTCTTAATTTTAAAATAGAGGCAAATACTAAACAAGTTGGCTAGAGTTCATAGAATTTGGATTAAATCAACCTTCCATAGATAATTTGTCTTGTTGTCAGTGCTGGTGTGTTTTGATGCTTGAGGTAGGTATTTAGTAATAAAACCTGCCAGAAGCTAAAATTATTCATTCAGTTAGATACTTGAATAGAACCCTGAATTGATTTCTGTAGAAAATATTTGCTCCCTTGTATATTACCTTGACTTATCACTCCTTGTAGTAGTAAAGAGTCTTATTGTCATGGGCTTTCATTAGGGTTCTTAGATTTCTTTCTTTCTTTTTTTTTTTTTAAGATTTTATTTATTTATTTCACACGTATGTGAGTGGGCAGAATGGGTGCACGCAGGGGGAGAGCCAGGAGGAGAGGGACAGAGAGAATCTCAATCAGACCCTGTGCTGAACACAAAGCCTGATGCGGGGTTTGATCTCATGACTCCGAGATCATGACCTGAGCCAAAATGAAGAGTCGAACGCTTAACCAACTGAGCCAGCCAAGTACCCCAGCGTTCTTAGATTTCTTAAGTGTATGTCGGCCTCACCCCTAGCTCAGGTGACTATTGAGGATGTGATGGTGATTATTCACTTAATGAGCAACTTAGAGTAGCTTTGCTTCCAAAGTACATATTTTCACATTTGATACTGTTCAACACTTAGAAAAAGTTCTTTTGAGATAAAGTATATTAAGAAAATGGCCATTCATTTCCCTAGTTTTTTAGGGGTTCTTATTGTGACATAAATAAGTTGGCTTCAGGGTAGGGAGGCAGTCAAATGACCCCTGAGAATATGTGCAAACTGTGTGTGTGTATGTGTACATGCTTAAACAGCGGTTTTCACACCATATTCCCGTCCTCTCCTCTCTTGTCCCTTATGTTGATTCTCTTTTATCAAGTTCTGCCTCTCTAGTCAGCTTTTTTTTTTTTTTGAGAGATGCTGTAAATATTAGCCTAATGAAATGTGCACTATTAATTTTTTAAAGAGGGTGTTTTTGAAGAAGTTGTTCATTAAGGGTCCTCTCTGAGCACCTCTCGTCTCAGGATAGGTGTGGTATACCAGCTGAATACCTGTTTTCCTTCTGTTTCTAGGCCATTATAACTTGTGTGACAGAAAGCCTTTTCTTATTAATTCTTATTTCTAAACAGCTCACAGCCAAGTTATGGGCCACCTTTAGAAAGTACCTAGGATAAAAATGTTGGTGTATTTAGCTTTGCTTATGCCCTCATCCTATTTTTGCTCTTCTTTTCCTTAATCTAGATTTTTCAGCTGTTAAAAATAACCTTTTTGCTGATTTCTGTGACATTTTTATTTGCTCCCTTGAATTATTTTTACCTGAAGTGTAACTAAATAGCACTTTTTCTTTTGTCCTTTGGAATCACTCCTCTATTTCCTGACCAGATTCTTATACCTTCAGGTCTTTTTTTAGTTATGCATTTCATTCCATTGACTTCCAAGTATTTATCTCTAGACCTGACTTCTCATGCATACTCTGGTCTTATATTTTAGGAGATGCCTTTAAGAAATATCCTTAATATTGACATGTGTGTTTTCTCACAAGTATCTTGTTCCAGTCATTTTTATCACAGTTTCCCCTTTTCAGCCTAGAAACTTTATCATTTATTATTTTTCTTCATTTTATAGATGAATTTTATCCTTGCATTTCACACTGATTTCCTTGGAAATGTCTATGATAGTAATTCTCGTTCTTTTAGTCACCTGGTGTTTCTACACTATTTGGCCCTGCTTCTTCTGGTTCCTTCCCACCACTGGACCACCCATATAGTTAGCCTTTTGAGGCTGATTTCCTGATCCTTGCTTCACTGAGGCCTCTCACCTGTTCAGAGATTTGCTGTGATAGTGTGTTACTCACTAGTGTATCCCTGATTGTAACCATTTCACAATGTAGCCGAGTCATTAAATACAATTGAAAAAAAAATGACTTTATGAGATTTTCTGGTTTGCCAAAAGTCCTTACTTTGAAGAGGCTACCATAAAATATCTATCAAAGGACTGGTGTGGGTAAATGCTCTGAGAGAGAAAATCCAAGTGAAAAAGTTTTATGTAAAAGATTCTTTGAACTGTTTTAAAATAAGCCCCTTACAAGATGTGATTAAAATTATTTTCAGATGAGATATTCACCTCTTAGTGTGCTGTTGTGCCCTGGAGATTTAAGGTGCAATTTTCCCCTTATTGTCAGTAGCTTTATGCTTAAACAACCTTCTTCAAACTCTGATTTTTTTTTTTTTTTTTAAAGAGTAGCAAAGACTTCAGCAAGAGTCTTTTCAGATTAGCTACTGCAAGATTACCAAACCCGTTATGGAACGGTCCACTCCTCACACTATTTAATGGCCTTATGGGGCAGGGTGGCCATCCTGCTGTCCCACTAAACCATCCCATTATGCCACACAAATCCGTTTTACTGCTCACTAGGGCACCATTGAGTGTGATATAGCAGTAATTTAATGCCACCCTAGTGGCCTCAGAGAGTTACTGCTGCATGGGCAGGAGAGCTCAGGTTTTTTTCCCTGGGTGGATTTATATATTGGGAGGAACTGGCTGACCTACTGTATAACTTTGTTGCACAGATTGAACCTTCGCATCATCTAGTGGCCCTTCCTGAGCAATATCTCACACCTATGTTTGCCAAGAAGTGTGTTAGGATGTGAGCAGACTTGCTACCCTGCTTGGTACAGCTGCATTTGTTGTTTTCATATTCACTCACCATTTTTTTTTTCACTTCTGTCTAATTTTGTGAGTCTGGAAAATCCAAAGTTGTCTTTTATTCCTTCTTTTTTTGATAAGAATGGCATATAAGATTTCTAGTCTATTTATTCTGTTAAAGATTCATGGATCGACCCTCATTTTCTTGTTTTCACACTTTGGGGGAGAATCACATAATTATTTTATTCCCAATTTACTACAGTACAAGCTATTATAAGCCATTCTATATTGGAGTTAGTAGAGTGTTGTAAGATAGAAATTAGAAGATTTTTTTCTCTCTTTCTTGGCAAATGATCTCATTACTCTTGGTTTTAAGATGCCATGTGAATATGTTATCTGAAGCTGTCACCAAATGTGAAAGATTTGAGGATTTTTCACATCAGTCTTTGGTAGGGGTTAGCACTGTTAAGTCCATTTCTTATCTGCTTAACTTATGTGTGCTTGATTCACCACTTTCCATCAGAGTGCTGCAGTTTTTAGTCATTATAAAAATAATGAACACCCAGAGTCCTTTTCAGTGATTTGGGGATATAGTGTGTGCTTAAAAGACAAAACCTTATCAGAGCCTTCTATTTGTAATGTTATAATGATGTAGTAATGTTATACTGTTACAACATTATATTACATATATTACATTATATTACATACATTGTATTACATACATATTATATGTAACAGTTAGATTTCAGGTCTGTTTCTTGACCTTATTTTAATTCTCATTTCAGGCATAAACTTTTAAAACGTTGTGCAGTAGGACCCAATCGACCTTCTGCAATATCTCAACCAGGGTTCAGTGCAGGACCATCATCATCTTCTTCTTTACCACCTCCTGCGTCTAAGCACAAAACAACAGAAAGACCAGAAAAGGGAGACAAATTGCAAAAGAGACCCTTGATACCATTTCACCATAGGCCCTCTGTGGCTGACGAGTTCTGTGTGGAGCAGGACACACCAGGACAGAAGCTAGGATTGGGAGGGATAGACTCCTCCTTAGAGGTGTCTAGCAGTAGGAAGTATGATAAACAAATGGCCGTGCCTTCCAGAAATACAAGCAAGCAAATGAATCTGAATCCTATGGATTCACCTCATTCCCCTATTTCCCCTCTGCCGCCAACACTCAGCCCTCAACCACGAGGTCAGGAAACAGAGAGTTTGGATCCGCCATCTGTTCCTGTGAACCCAGCCCTCTATGGAAATGGGCTAGAACTCCAGCAGTTGTCAACTCTGGATGACAGAACTGTCCTCGTAGGCCAAAGACTGCCTCTGATGGCAGAGGTCAGCGAGACAGCCTTATATTGTGGGGTTAGGCCCTCGAACCCTGAGTCATCAGACAAGTGGTGGCACAGTTATCGCCTCCCCCGCATTGATGATGCTGAGTTCCGGCCCCCAGAGCTCCAGGGTGACAGATGTGATGCCAAAATGGAGGTAAACTCAGAGAGCACTGCGTTGCAAAGGTAAGGCGACTCTGCGTACCGCCCACCTGATGCGCATTGACCAAGGTATAAGGTCCTGAGAGTCAGGGCTTTTCTCCATCTCCCCATGTTCACCCTTAAGAGCCAAAATGCAACGTGCTTTTCTTCACCATTCTGGACTCTGTGTTTGGAAAATGCTGAGAAGTCAAATGCTTTCTCCTTAGTGAGGTTTCACATGTGTCATTATTTAAACATGTGGCCATATAAAGGTTTCATTGTGGCATTTAGGTCTTGGTATTGATTTATTTTTGGCCTGCTGTTTGTTAGTCAAAGGATGTAGCTTGATGAGACTTTTCATATTGTGGTCAGTGCCTTGTTTGTATGTTGACACTTTTAAGGAAGGCTTTGCATGCAGTCAGGTATGTATCCTGCATCTGGTAATAATACTATTTTTAGTGCTGTTGAGCTATCCGTTATTCTTGACAGTTTACCCAGACCATCTCAGTGCATCTTCACCACAGTCGTATTACTACCTTATTTTCAAAGCTGAGAAAGAAGCGAGGGCCAAACAGTTAGAAGATGACACAGATTGAACTTGAACCTAGTCATTCTGTCCTTAGAGCCCATCTCTGCTCTTCACTGGAATCCATGGAATCAGAGACAGAAGCATGTTCTTCACAAAGACCTACTAAGTTTTATTTGTGAACATTATCTCTAAAAGAACTTCTTTATAGAGATAAATTTTCTAAGTTTAATTTTGCAAGTGCTTTAAATTATAAATGCTGCTTTTAAAAAAAAGATAATCTTTTTACTTTGTTTATCTTGCTTAAATTATCACTTATTTTCCCTTTTAGACTCTTAGCACAACCTAACAAACGGTTTAAAATCTGGCAAGAAAAGCAGCCCCAGATGCAGCCACTCCACTTCCTTGACCCATTGCCTCTAGCTCAACAACCTGGAGACAGTTTGGGAGAAGTCAATGATCCATATACCTTTGAGGATGGCGACATAAAATACATCTTTACAGCAAACAAGAAGTGCAAACAAGGGACGGAGAAGGATTCCCTGAAAAAGAATAAGGTACTATTTAACATAGAGAGTACCCAGCATGGTGTGAGTTTTGATCTGTGTCAGTACAACATGTGTGGGAAAACTTCTGAGGCAGAATGTTTGAGGTAGTCTTGCCTGATTGCTCTGTCCCCATATTCATGCTCTTGGTACTATTGTATGAAACAACGTATTGTTCCTTTTTATGTCATGGCTCACCTTTGTTTAAAAGTCAGCTGAACATAAATGAAGCCTCATATTTTCCAGGCTATAGCTTACAGCGCATGTTTCCTCTCATATGCTAATTCTTGTTGGCCTATGCTCCCTGCTTATTTCTTTTTAATTATTGTTCAAAATATCCAAAATGTAAGGAAAAAAAATGTTAATAACAATATCTATTGGTTATTTAGCGCTTAGTGTGTTTACTGTACCAAGCGCTTTACCTATATATCTATCTGAATTATTATTAACACTACTCCTAGATTATGTCAGTATTAATTTTAGTGGTTTCATTGTCATAAAAATGAGTACTGGGGGTGTATGCTGTCTTTAGCCTCAAATTTTAAAACATTCCAAAATACTGGGCCATTTAAAGAGATATTCTTAAGAATAGAGGAAATAAGACAATTAAAAGAGGCCTGTACAGCTCAGGAGAATGCTTCAGAGATTCCTTTGTAGAGATCTGTCTAGATCCAGAAAGCTCGAACCATAATTCAGTATCTATGATGTTATTAAAGGCAGCTTTTAACACCGTGGCAGGTCTGTAATCAAATGCCACCAGTACTGGTTAGGCAGAAAATCCAGATTGACTCCGAATACTCCATAGGATTGGAGGGACAGTGTGGGAGTTTGGGGTTCTGTTTAAATGCAGGGAAAAGGACATATCTTTTATTTCCCTTGGTTGCATAGACCATGGTTTATCATACTTGTGCTCATAATAAGTTCCATTCTACCCTCTAATTCTTTGTGTTCTCCCTCATATTCCACACTTTGGGTTGGTGTTCATGTGTTTTGTTTGGCTGAATTTATTATACAGTCAGAGGATGGATTTGGTACCAAGGATGTCACTACACCAGGTCATTCCACGCCGGTGCCTGATGGGAAAAATGCCATGTCTATTTTCAGTTCTGCTACTAAAACAGGTGTGTACAATGATTATTTGCCTCACTTGGATTGTTGCTAAAGTAAAATGCAAGGGAGATGCTTCTCGATTTAGAATTATATTTTTACTGTAATAGCAGTAATTTGATCCCATCTTTAATTTTTCATAGTTTGTTTTTCAGTTACTTTCAAAACTGATAAACATATTTGGAAATAATTGTCTCTAAATTTAACTGAAAACCTAGGGAAAAAATTCACAGGCAGGTCTTGCGCATTGAAATCCATTCCCTTTTCTCACTCCTTCTCTGTGGATGAAGTCGCTTATTCTGCATCTTTGCCTCCTTTCCCGCAGATGTCCGGCAGGATAATGCTGCTGGCAGAGCTGGCTCCAGTAGCCTTACACAGGTGACAGATCTGGCACCTTCCCTGCATGACTTAGACAACATCTTTGATAATTCCGATGATGACGAACTTGGGGTGAGTCTGCCATAGCTACCAAAACAGAAATCTCCTTACATGGGAGAACTTGGGTCGCTGTTGGAGTATTTCCTTACTGTTTTTGTCTACTGAGTTTTGGGGCCCCTTATTTCAGGTTCAGAATGTTCTGCAGAAATGTTTGTATACTTTGAAAGGATTCTAAAAGTTGTCACTGTAGTCTCTAATGCCCCTTGGTTTCCCTTTATTGATGTCTTCTTTTATTAGTTTATTCCTGTTGTAAATATTAAAATCTTTCCCATTCAGTTTTTAAATCCTTCTAAATATCATGAGACTAGTAGAAGTATATTATGTAGTCCCTTTAGCTCTGATTATAAAGATAATGCCCCCGTAACTTTTTATTCATGTCATCAGTAAGAACTTAGTCTACATATTGAGAGATAAACAAGTATGATCTGTACTTTTTAGGGTTGTGGCACTATCGTAGGGGAAAAGACTTGTGTACATACAATTTAAATAATTTAAGGCATGATGTGTTTAAAGTGACAGATAAGAATGATAATTCTTAGAAGAACAGCTGAGCTGCTCTGAATCAGGAAGTTTAAGTCCTCGTCCTCCTAACCACCTCTGTACTTTTAGGCAAAAAGAAGTACCTGTTAACTTTAGGGGACCAAGAAATGAGTAGGATAGGCCCTCTCTTCAAGGAAATAAGCTTATTAGTTTATTTTTCTTTCACTTATGTACTTACCTTCCTTCCCTTTTGTCCATTTCCCATGTATTTATTACTCATTTGATGGTCACTTCCTGTGATGTGTACCTGAGGTTACAGGTATTATTATCCTGCCCTGGCACTTAAGGTACTCACAGACCTCCAGAGAAGTGCATATAAAGAAAGTTAGAAATGTACTTAAAAATATATAAAAATGTGTACACCCATGTGCAGTTATTACTGTGAGTGCAGTAACTTGACCTGCATCTAAAGATGCTGGACGTTCAAGTACAAAGTGACAGGCGAGCAGTGTTTAAGTTAACGCTTAAAGGTTAAGTAGGAATCAGAATTCTAAAGCCTGTTCTCACTTTAAAATAAAAATGTATCTCATTAACAGATATTATACGCCATTATACCAATGTTAAGTACTTAGAAGATGAAATCATAATGGCCTCCAAGAAAAGATTTGACTTCAGATGTGGAGAGAGGGTTAGTGAGAGGCGGGGGAGAGGCATTAGTTTGAGCCTGGAATGAGCCTTGGTTAAGCAAGAGAATGAACCAGCTGAGGGTTGGGAGGATAGGGAACAGACCATTGGTCTGCTCTCTGAGTGGTGGGTAAAGACAGGGTTAGGTTAGCCACTCTTACGGCTTTGAACTTCCAAATCTGCCTATAACGTGTCCCTCTGCGAAGGTTACTGAGTGTGGTACTGACTCGGTAGAAGCAAGAGCTGGTTTTCACCAGCCTCATACACAGGAAGCAGGAGTACTGTTTGGTAACTTTTATTGGATTAAAACACAAGGATGGAAATTCAGGCAGTGGCTGCATGAAAGAAAAGGACATGACAGTGAGAAAAACTGCAGTACAAGAAATGACATGTTTCTTTAGCGTTGATCCAGGCATCTGAGAGCCTTTTTGAACTTGACTGTCTCCCTAAACGTCAGGCGTTACGTAGGATTGGTTTTAATGATCCTTATGGTTTTGGTTAGCTGCTTTGGTGGGGGTGGTAAGACAAAACATAAAAAGACACGGAATCAAAAAGAAGTAGAAAGGGAGGAATAAGAAAGAGGGCAAAGCAAGCATTGTGGGCAGCTGGGGACTGTTCACAGCCATCATCCCCAGTGATTGTACTGGCGCTCAGAGCCGTTGTACTTATCTTTGTATAAATTATGTATTACTGTTGAACTAAATGAGGGTATGTTTACTTTGTTTTTTTAATATAGTTTTAGTAACGTTAATATGTGAAGGAGGGTTGGACATGTTTAATCTAATTTTCATTTCTCTGAAATGATTGCTTCTGCTTTACTCTGATTTCTAGTCTGGCATTTAATCAAGAGAATCGCTTACCTTAGAATTGTTTTTGCTAATTCATCTTACTGATAACTGGTGTTGTGAGGCCGTTGTCCAACTTTTCATCTCAAATGTCTTTGAATTTAATTTTACACTTCAACCCTGTGACATTGAATAAGTATACATACGTAAAAGACCTATTTGTGAGAATATTTTTTGCTTTATTTTATCTTGAGACTTATTCATTTGAGTTCTTAAAGATAATCTTGCCTGTTAAAGGACTTAATTTATTTTGAGTAACAACTCAAAGAAAAGCCCTCTCTGCATATTTCAATAATTTTATGTGATAAGGTTATTTTTTATGAAGATGAATGGTAACTGTGGAAGTAAGAGCAGAAGATACATGGCTTTTTTGTGGTGAAAAATAGAAGTATCATACTTCGGGAGGGCTTGAGGTCACCTCTTTTAACTGCCTGCTTCCAAACAGAAGGAAAGCCAGACCGATAGCCAATTACTCCTTGGAGGCACCACCCTAATTTAATTATTGTGTCCCTAAAACTACTTCTCTAATGACCTGGGAGGAAGATTTGCTTAAGGTCTGTAAGTTGTGCTTTGATGGTACAGTCTGCCCTTACTAGATCCATGCAGACAAGACTCAGTCACTCTGGTTTTCATTCTGGATAAACTTGTCACAGTCTGAGGGTATTTCTGGAAATTCACTTGTAAACACTGTGTAAGGAAGCACCTTTATTCCAAAATATCAGTAGGCGTATGTTAAGAAATAGTTGACTACTGCCCTACTTAGATACACGTGTGTTGCCCTGTTTCAATAATAATATTTTCTTAGGCTGTGTCACCTGCACTGCGTTCATCAAAAATGCCTACAGTTGGGGCAGAAGACCGACCTCTTGGGAAGGATGGAAGAGCTGCTGTTCCTTATCCACCAAGTAAGAAAAGGAGATGGAGCTTTGGTTTACTATTTATAACTTATACAAAATGTTCTCATACTCAGTGCTGCCTTATCTGAGGTTCCCCTCTGTCCCTCTCTCTTTTTTTTTTCTTTTTTAAAAGAATGTTAACTGTGAATTAAAAAAAAAAAAAAAACTTATATAAGTTGGAATTCCTAAGATGGGGCAGACAGCTAAGAGACCATCTTAGTTTAAATCTCTTTTGCTTTTGTTTTCAAATTACGAATTAACTCTTATGCTTTACAATGTGGAAAAATGTGTTTTATATTTGTTTCTTTAATAGCCTTTACCTAGTAGGATAAATGTTACGCAGTGATTTTCAGAGTGATATTCCAGTATAAGAGCTTGTGTGAGATGTTTCAAAAAATTCAGTTTACCCAAGGATGAGGAACATTTGTTTTTTCGTGGTCCTTTTTCTAATTCATACTGAAGTTTTGTGTTTCCTTTTGAGGTAAAATAGTTAATTATCTATGATGACAAGAAGAGAAACTTCCTTTTTTTTTTTTTTTAAAGTTACTCTTCACCCTAGGAAACTACAGTATTGTGCAAGAGAAAGACAGGGTAGCTTACATGGGTACTCTGAAGCAGAAACATAATTCCATTGCAAATCATTCTTTAATACCTTCTCATTAATTTCAGCTGGTAATGAGAACAAATTGAGGGGAAAAACCACTGTGTCATAGGGATGAGTCAAAAAGTTTTATGAACCTATAAATGTGTGCTGATTTACTCAAATGTAGAAGTGTGAAGTATACAGAGATTGGATTTTGACAGCTTTAGTAGATCCATAGCTTTTTAAAATATGCAACGCTTTCTCAAGCATGACATGTATGAAAATGAATAATGGTAGCCAGCCAGTTGCTGTAGTTTTTTTAATTAAACATTTTTCTTTTTTTATTACTCCGCACTGTAGAATTTTGCAGACATGGAATTCACAGATTAAAAGAGACAATATTAAAGCAGATACATATGAATAGGTCAGATGAATGAATTCTTTCCCTTGCATTGGACCAGTTAATCCTCTGCCCTTTTTGACGTTAAGTGATACGTTGTGATGTTAAATGTTAAAATGTCTGATAACTTGTCCAAGATTATTGGGCTCACAATATTGCACTCACAAACTATCCTGCTAGTTAGTATCATTGCCCAGGAAAGTATACGGTGTACTCTCTTCTTTTGCTCATTTTTATTTTGAAAATAATTTTTTCAGAAGGAAGTTAATCAAAATTTTATGACAAAGTACAGGCTATAAAAATTAATTAATTTGAAATACAGCAAAAGTATAAGCATTAGAAAAGTACAGCTATAGAAGTGTGAAGAGGATCTTTCAATGTGCACAGAGTATACAGGGTAAATGTGTGTATTTGTGTGTAAATGGACATGCACACAGTATTCCCCTCCCCCAGGCATGACCATGAAATAGCATGGCAAGAAGTTCTCATCTCTGCAAGAGCTTTATTGTACATTCAGGCAGAGAGACTGACATATTACAAAATTTAGTGTCTAGAATAACACCATCCAATTTAATAGAAATACGCAATCTTAAATTTTCTAGTAGTTACATTAAAGGAAGTAAAGAAGAACCATGTAAAATTAATTTAAATAATATATTTACTTAATATAACCAATAGTGTCATTTTTACATGTAATCAATGTAGAAAATAATGAGGTATTTTGCATTCTTTTTTTTGTTGTACTAACTTTTTGGCATCTGTTGTATAATTTTATACATGCAGCACATCTCCGTTTGGACAACCCTTGGCTTAATTGCCCTATAGCCATATGTGGCTAGTGGATACTGTGTTTGAGAGAATAGGTCCATAATTGTTCATTCGTGTATGTAGTTACAGTGAAGAAAGCAACATACAGTAATAACTAGGTTTAATTTGGCATCAAGTCTGTGTAAGGTAGTATTGTGTGAGAATAATACATACAATAATATACCTCAACTCCAGCCCATTCTGGTAGCTGTTCTCTCCCTTACTTTAGCATTTTTAAGAAGAAAATTGAACAAGTAAGCCATGGTTTTCTATTTTGGGGGACCAGAATGTTTCTCTGGGTTTCTGTCTTCTTTCTTTGACTCCAATTCCTTCTTTCATCTTAATACCTGTTTAAGGTTGTATCTTTCTCAGAAATTGCTTGTAACTTAACAGCATTTTCATCTTTGGCCCAGTCAAAAATGGGGAGGGTGGGCTAATTATTATTGACTTCACCACTTACTGAACGTTTAGATGTTACGTGGTAAAGTGTTCTCTTCTATGTGTATCTTATTTAATGTGCACAAAAAATATGAGGTAGATATTACTACCATTTTGCAGATGAGGAACTTGAAGCTAGCGAGGTTGAGAGTCTTCCTTAAGAATATCTGATAATGGGGTGCTTGACTGGCTGAGTCGGTGGAACATGCAACTTGGGGTTATGAGTTCTAGCCCCAGGTTGGGTGTAGAGATTATTTAAAAATAAACTCTTAAGAAAAAAACCACAACTATCTGCTAATAAGAATAGTGAAAGCCGCTTTATAAAGTGAATCTCTGGCAGGTGGAATCTTATTTTCCGTAATTTTTTGTGTGTTCTCTTTTACCTTTGATAAAAAAATACCAAGCTGAGGTGTTGAAATTGAGATACACATGGGCACCTGGGTGGCTCAGTGGGTTAAGCCTCCGCCTTCAGCTCAGGTCATGATCTTAGAGTCCTGGGATCGAGCCCCAAATCGGGCTCTCTGCTCAGCAGGGAGCCTGCTCCCCCCACCCCCACCGCCTCTCTCCCGACTAGTGATCTCTCTCTCTGTCAAATAAGTAAATAAAATCTTAAAAAAAGAGAAATGTTTATTAAAAAAAAAGAAATTGAGATACACAACTGTGTTAGATAGCATTGAAGAATTTGAGAATGAGAAATGCCTTTATTACAAGTGAGAAAAGCCTTTATTACATTTCTTTCACAAAATTTGGTAGGTAATTTAATAAAAATAATTTTTGGTAAAATTTTACACCATAGCCAGAATACTTTAACACAAAGAGAATTTGTATAGTTTGTTTTCCAAATAACTTGATGATTAAGACCTATAGTAGGAGTTTGAAGACTTTATGAGTAAGACTTAGGATTTTAAATATTACACTTAAACATTAATTTTATATTAAAATTGATCCAGAGCCGGTCTTTGGCTTGGGAAAAGGAGTAGGGACTGAAAGATAAAGGTGATGTATATATTTCAAGTGGAACCTAACTCAGTATTAAAGTCTTCACTCTTGTTTTAAAGAACTTATTGATCTCACTGCTAATACATTTTAAGACCCGTTTTTCCTCCTCAGACTCCACTGGTTCTCTGGGAGTTTCTGGCTTGGCTTATATCCCCAGTTCTAGGAATTATTCCATTCCTTAACCGTAGAATACTGTCCTAGGAAGAAGGTACCTTGAAGATCTACTTGGCGGGGGAGTTGGTTTTTTTCTTCCCTCCCCCTTTTTTTCTTTTTCTTTTTTTCTTGGTGGCAGCAGGCACCATTCGTCTAATGAAATCTTATACAGAATCCTACTGTAGGAAATAAATGGAAGTGGAGCTTCTCTAATGAGAGGGAAAGTTGGTATCTGAGATCTTGTTTGTTGGCCTCTTCCTTCCCTTGTTGTACAGATAAGCACTGGAGGCCAAGAGAAGGTAAATTATTCAGGATTATATCATTGTTTAACTAGGAAATGTGTTTTAAAGATCATCTCATGCAGAGGTTCTCACCTTTTTTTTTCTGCCTCCATATGGCGGAAGCTTCCCCATCCTCCCATAAACAAAGGAAAGAAAGTAAGCCTGGTGAGAATCACACATCTAGTCCAGCCATTTAGATGAAGGGTCCGAGGCCCCCAGGGAGGAAATGACCTGACTGGGCTGTAGCGCCCTGAGCTGTGGAACTGCTCTTACAGGACAGGGCTCTGCCTCAGACGCTAGCCCAGGGCAGAGTGTCGTGCGGTTATTCTTTCTTCATTTGTGATTCAGAGCTACAGGTCGTATCTTAGCCTAGTCAGTGGTTACTGTTTGCCTCTTTAAATGCTGAAGTTGCTAGAAGGAACAATATGGAAAATGGGACATCAGAACACGGACTTAAACTCGAGGCTCTAAATTTGTAAATAAATTTGCTGTACAGGACACCCCCTGGTGGCCAAATTTCGCAAGCACAACTTGATTGCGTTACATCTGCTCCTACTTTTCAGAATCCCTGCCTTAATGAGCCCCTGCTAATGATGATGGCTAACCTCAGGTATATTAAGATGTTTTTTAAAAAAGGATTGAGGATCCCTGTTTTAACTATTTCTTAAATGATACTTTTTTTACTAGCTGGATTTTTAATAAATTGTCTTCTGGTTCTAGGTAGGATTATTAAACCTAACTGTGAAGTTTCATTTTAATATCAATATGGATAGCATTTAATGTCAATATGGAATCATTTCCCTGAAGAGCAGTGAGTGTGGTAGATTTTTCAAACTAGCTAAGTAATCCTACTACATCTAAACCACCGTTCTAGCTCTAATCAATTTTGATTTTCTGTAGTAGAACTGCCTGGTGAATTTTCCATGTAAAACTTGCTATAGCATGTTTTTATATAATTCTGAAATATTTCATACATATTTGTAAGCAGAGATAGAACTTTATTAATAAAGTTATTCCATCTAATTTCTTCCAGCTTCTACTTATTTTCATCTTCTTATACTCTTCAGGCAATCATTTGTTAGAAGAAAAATGTATTACGTAGACTTCGTTCACGTAATTAATGTGAAGCCAAATCATAAAGCATCAAGGGGATAGTGGTAAAGTTCCAGAAAAGGATAGTTTTCTGCTGATGGCCTTCTGAAAGACTTCCATTGTTAATATTCTGTTCTGTAACTGATATAACCATTCAGTTAGCATTATTTCTAATGACAGGTAGGGTGCCTGCCTATGAACTGGTATGTTTTAGAAATCCTACCTGTTAAAATAAATATTGTTGTCTGTTCTCTTCTCTTCTTTTCTCTCCTCTTCTCTTCTCTTTTAGCAGTTGCAGACTTGCAAAGGATGTTCCCCACTCCTCCTTCCTTGGAACAGCACCCTGCATTTTCTCCTGTAATGAATTATAAAGATGGAATCAGTTCAGAGACAGTGACAGCATTAGGCATGATGGAGAGCCCTATGGTCAGTATGGTTTCAACACAGCTCACTGAATTCAAAATGGAAGTAGAAGATGGATTAGGAAGTCCTAAACCGGAGGAAGTAAAGGTAATTGCCAGTATATGAATTTTATCGAGCCAGGGTGGTTTTCAAGCAGATTCATGTACATTTTCCTCAAAATACTATTTATATGCCACATATACCTAAGTTTCTAACAATCCTCTGAATTGGATCATGAGGTACCTTGCTTGGTATTTTAATTATAGTGTCTTGATTAATTTAAAATGTTGGTATTAGCATTTTTCTGCTGATTAGATGAGAAAAATACGGACTTGCAGTCATTTCTGTTATTGTTGTGGTATGTCCTAAGTTGTTCACCGGCATTATCACTGCCCCTCCTTTGTTGTCCCAGGACTTCTCATATGTGCACAAAGCTCCCACCTTCCAGCCTTTCGTGGGGTCCTCCACGTTTGCTCCGCTGAAGATGTTGCCGAGCCAGTGCCTGCTACCTCTGAAGATACCTGATGCCTGTCTGTTTCGGCCTTCATGGGCGATCCCTCCTAAAATCGAACAACTGCCCATGCCACCTGCAGCCATTTTCAATCGAGATGGCTACAAGTATGTGCAGGGACTGCATTATGTCACTCGCCCTATGAAATGTGGTTTTGATCTTAACTAAATATTTACCTAAAATGATGACATCAGCATATCATTTGAAACTTCCCTTTTTTGGCCATTCATGTTTTTGTGCACATTATTTTGTGTTGAAAATGTGCGTATTTTCTAACTAAATGTTATGTACATGGATAAATCAAGGTTATTTGGGTAGAGAGCCCTAGTGCGCATGCTCATTCAGGGCCAGATCCATGTCGACTGCAGAGTCAAACACTAGATTGGAGTTGGCAATATTATTTGGATAATGGTGGTAAGTATTTGATTTATACAGATTGGTGATTCCAAATGTGCTTACTTCAGGCACTTTAAAATGAAGTGTTAGCATGGACACTTTTCTCTGACGCTGACCCCATGTCATATAAGAAAGCAGCAACAGGGCTGGTATGACACGGAGGAAGGAAAAGGGGGTGTATATTGTAGCTTGAGCACATTTCACTCTGTCAAAAAACAGTAGTCTGTCAACAGTGTAGATTCCGTTTCCCCTATGATTAATAATTTCTTGAAAAAATAAATGCTTTAAAATACAAGGCCATAAACTCAAATTTCTGTCAGGACCAGGTAAACAATGTGTGGATGACCTGCGTTGGGTGAAGCAAAAGTCTTGGCATTACTGATGGTCAGTGTCATCCTGAGGGGCAGTAGGAGAGAGCAGCGTCTTTGATGGAACTGTTAGAATACGCCTCATTTATTTATTTATTATTTCTTTAAAATTTTATTTATTCATGAGAGATGGGGAGTGGGGACACAGAGGGAGAAGCCGATTCCCTGTGGAGCAGGGAGCCTGATGCAGGACTCCATCTGAGGACCCTAGGATCTTGACCTGACCTGAAGGCGGATGCTTAACCAGCTGAGCCACCCAGGTGCCCAAGAGTATGCCTCATTTAAAGGGACCGTGTGCTATCCAGTTACAGTGCATTTTTCAGGCAGGAATGTGGGAGACTGGTGATCTGCATTTTTATGTAAATCTCCTTTTAAAAAATGTTGGTAGTTAATGCAGAGTTCCATTTTAGGAGCCAATAAGGTAAGACAAATTCCAGATCCAGCCCTGTGGGCTGTATTTGTGACATCACAGAAAACCATCTTGATGAAACCAACTTTAGTGTCTTAACAAGCTTTATGTGTATGTATGTAAAGTCAGCGTCAGAATGTGAAAAACGGTGACAGAGTGTAGGATAAAAGAACCCAGACTTAGGAAGGTAGAACTGTGCTGTCAGAGGACTCCATTCCTGCCTTTTTTGTTTACTCCTCTGTGTGACCTTAAATGACCAGCTTACCCGAGTCTTCCCTTCTTTAAAATTGGGATAATCCTGCCTGACTTCCCCCACACGATTTTTGAAAGGTTCCAGTGGCTGTGGAGGTATTGTGGCAATAACATCTCATCATCAGGGGGGCAAGAGCGTGCTCAGAAGTACCCTGGTGGTGGTCGCTGGGCTTGTTCTCGGCTGCCGTGCTCCAGTCGTGCTGGAGCTTCTGTAAGTGGGGACTGGTCTAGTCCAGTGGGGCTCACGGACCCAAAAGGGTTGCCACCCCATTCTCATCCAGGGCAGCGGCACCAGGAACCCATCTAAAGGTTGAATTTCTTATACACACAGACTCCTCAAAAGAGTGACATTCAGCCCTTTGCTGTATGATAGTTTAAATAATCAATAATTCAGATCATTGTTTAGGTATATTAAATCTATCCTTTGCCATCCCAGAGATCCTTGGTATTCTCAGTTGGCACTGTTAAGAGCTATTGTTGATGAAGGAAGTGTTTTATATCAGCACCTTCCAATACGGCATCCCCTGCCCTGAGCTTGTAGCTGTGCACCTCTTGAAATGAAGTTGTAGTTTTATTTAAGTTTATTTAAATTTAGCACATAGGGCTAGTGATAACCCTGTTGGACAACACAGTTCTAGACTACGTCAGTTCCTTCTGCTGCGGTCTCCATCACCCTGGCCACCCCTGGTCACATTCAGAACATGCGCGCTCACTTGCTTGACACCTGTCATACTTGCTGTGAGCTGCCTTCTCATCCCTTTTTCACTGTTGAATGCCCAGCATCTAGTATAGTGTTGGTACTCCGTTCATTTTTATTGAATGGGAAAAATCAGGTTTTTTTCCATATACAAGCTAAACCATTCTTACTACCTAGGGAGCAATTTAGTTATTTAGGTTTTCAGTTAGTAGTCCTAGTTCTTCTGATCTGAACTCTATAATAATTTTAGGGTTTTGTCAAACAGAAGAATTTGAAAGTCCAATTAGAGTAAAGATCATTATTACACACTTATTATTTTGGTCTCTGAGATAGCAGTGATTGCTAATCAAGGTTTCTAGGTCATTATTTATCTGCACTCAAAGATACCACTGTGCTTCAGAGTTAGTTTCTTTGTAATGCTGGATGTGGACTTTTTAAGCTGATGGTTTAGGCATAGCTCATTAAAGATCACAAGAAAATCATTCGAAGAGTCGTCACTTTATGACATTCTTCTTTCACATTGTAAGTGAATGAATATGTCATTTATTGGAAGAACATTAGTTTAAGTACAGTATTAATAGATTTCAAAAAAATATTAGGCAGTAGATGAAATCTATTCTTTTGATACCTTCTAATTGGGAGAGAATGGTCTCATTTGCTTTTTTTACATGTACTTCTAAGAATGTATATAAAAAAGTCTTTTACAATACTAAAACAGCAGAACATTGTAGAAACCGTTTTGTTTTCTGTGTGACTATTCTAAAAAGAAGTCATTGCTTATGAAAAAATAGATAACACAGTGTGTGATCAGTCTCTGGGAACTAAGAATAATTGTGCTGTAGGTAATACATAGCATATTGAAGATTAAAAATGAACTAAAGTTGCCCACCACCCCACAGAAATCTGTTAGAAGTTTGGAAGCTATGATACAGTATGTGTACTGCGCACTTCATCTAATTAATACTAAGGCCTCCTAGCTACATATCTGATACCGGTATTAATTGTAGTGTAGTACTGGCCAGTGGGTTTCCTACAGTTGGATTCCTTTATGGTCATTCAGTATTCTAAAAATGCAAGCCTAGATAGGACTGTGCTTTGAAAATTAGAAAAATGGCAAATGTTCCTATTTGTTTGATTATAACTGCTTTAGAATCATGTATGGATTATGATCTCAGAGGATAAGTACATCAGCAGACTTTAAATTTTACAAAGTGACAAAAATGTAATTGCAAATTAGATGGAAATTTTATCCTGTGGTTTTCTAGTCAATTTAGCATCTGAACTCATGTGTTAAAGTCCCACTTAATAGTACAGTTTTTCAAAACTACATTGACCAAACCCAGCAACATGTTTTCTTGTAAAAACAGTAAAGTTCCCTTGAAAGATTAAGATGGAGATTGCTTTGATGTGGAATAAGTAGAAGGAAAATGATGTATTATTCTTGGTGTATGGTATATTATTCTTCATACCTTGCTTCTTGCTTTCCCATCACTTTTATTGACTCCTTTGAATCCTTTTTTTTTTTTTTTTAAGAAAAAATTGAATATACCTAGTGAAAGCATGCATAAATGATAAGAAATGCACAGGCCAGGGGTACCTGGGTGGCTCAGTGGGTTAAACCTCTGCCTTTGGCTCAGGTCATGATCTCAGGGTCTTGGGATCGAGCCCCTCATCAGGCTCTCTGCTTAGAGGGGATCCTGCTTATGATCTCTGACAGTCAAATAAATAAATAAATAAAATCTTAAAAAAAGAAATGCACGGGCCAGGTGGGGTAAGTACGTCTGTGACATGCACCTGTTCTCACTTGGCACTGTCTGTTGCAGTAACGTGCCTAGTGTCGGGAGCCTAGCAGATCCGGACTATCTGAATACACCACAGATGAACACACCAGTGACGTTGAACAGCGCTGCCCCAGCCAGCAACAGTGGAGCAGGAGTTTTGCCATCTCCAGCAACCCCTCGCTTCTCTGTCCCCACACCACGAACCCCCAGGACCCCAAGAACTCCCAGAGGTGGGGGCACTGCCAGTGGTCAAGGGTCGGTTAAATATGATAGCACCGATCAGGGGTCACCAGCCTCTACCCCCTCTACCACGCGGCCCCTTAACTCTGTGGAGCCTGCCACCATGCAGCCAATTCCTGAAGCCCACAGTCTCTACGTCACCTTGATTCTCTCCGATTCTGTGATGAATATCTTTAAAGACAGAAACTTTGACAGCTGTTGCATCTGTGCCTGCAACATGAACATCAAAGGGGCGGACGTTGGGCTTTACATCCCCGATTCTTCCAACGAGGACCAGTATCGCTGTACCTGTGGGTTTAGTGCGATTATGAATCGCAAGCTTGGCTACAATTCAGGACTCTTCCTGGAAGATGAGTTGGATATTTTTGGGAAGAATTCTGATATTGGTCAGGCTGCGGAGAGGCGTTTAATGATGTGTCAGACTACCTTCCTTCCTCAGATGGAGGGAGCCCGAAAGTCCCAGGAGCCACCTATAAGCCTTCTCCTCCTCCTCCAGAATCAACACACACAACCTTTTGCGTCACTGAGTTTCCTGGACTACATTTCCTCTAACAGTCGCCAGACTCTTCCCTGTGTAAGCTGGAGTTACGACCGGGTGCAAGCAGATAATAATGATTACTGGACAGAATGCTTTAATGCCTTGGAGCAGGGCCGACAGTATGTGGATAATCCCACGGGTGGAAAAGTGGATGAAGCTTTGGTGAGAAGTGCCACTGTGCACTCTTGGCCTCATAGCAACGGTAGGTTTCCCAGAATACACGTTGACTTTGAAAATGATCTTGGTATGATGGTAAATTATAAAGGACAGAATTTTAAATTTCATTTCTCTTAAAAAAAAAAAAAACACAAAACTAAAGTTAAGAGCTCTGTGGACAACCTTCCTAAATTTAAGGAATAGAGCAGTGTTTTATACTGAAACACCTTTTGAGGAAACTCGTTATTTTGTGAAAACTTCCTCTCATATTGATTCCTGTGGGCAGTTCCCATGGCAAACTGACTGCTGCATACCAGCATCGTTGCGAGTACACAGAAGAATAGTCAGCACACCTTGTGTGTTCTAACTCGGTTGTCTGTAATACTTCTCCCGTGGAGCCGTCTTCCCATTTACAGAGCATTTTCTCCTTCCTTTGCTTTTCCAGTGTTTTGCATTTCTTGTAACAATGCTTGCAGTTGGCTTTGTGTTGTGGTTCCTGAGGCATGTCACTGCCATTATTAAAAGCTCCAGCTGACAAATGTCTGTGATGTTGAGCTCTAAGTGAGCCCTGCAACTTGCTGTTCCCTTCCCTTATTCATTCACTGTCTATGCTGTGATGCATCCCCGGGGGTGAAGTAACTGAAAGAGACAGGACACCTCTCTGAGGCACTTTCTAATCTATTCTGGAAGATGGACATCAGATTAATCAAATAATTACACAGATTAGCATAGTATTAGAAACCGTTATAAGTGATGAAGGTGTGGGGTGGGAGGGCCTTCCTAGGCTGGGGGTCAGCCTAGAAGAGCAGTAGGTCAGCCTTCTTCTACTCCTTGAGTAAGTAGAAACATTAGATTTCAGTGCCAAGTACAGAATAACTGGCTAAAGAAGGTGGAGAGCAAGGAATTGTGTCCCAGGCAGAAAGAGCAGCAAGAGGGAAGGCCCAGAGTTACATAGAGCTTGGGGCTTTCAAAGAGCTGAACGACTCTCTGTCTCAAATAAATAAATCTTTTATTTTATTTTATTTTTAATGTGGGGTGGTACCTGGGTGGTTCAGTTGGTTAAGAATCTGACTCTTGATTTTGGCTCGGGATACAATCTCACGGTCATGAGATTGAGCCCTAAGTTAGGCTCTGCGCCCAGTGGGGAATTTTCTTGAGATTCTCTCCTCTTCCCCACTCTCCCTCCCCGGCCCCTCACCCCCCTTAAATAAATACATCTTGAAAGAACTGAAGGGAGCTTGGAGCTGGCTAGATTCCCGAGAGCCGTTTAAGACCTGTTGGGGCTGAGGTCTTTATCCCAAGAGCCCTAACATGATGGGTTCATGAAGAGGCATTGCCCTCTGATTTGTGTAGTTAAGAAACAGACAAGCTCCGACTGCAGTGCAGGCTGCGGATTTGGAAGTGGCAGGAATGGTGGGAAGACGAGAGGGTTAGTGCAGCGGCTCAAATAAGAAAGAATAACTTGGTTTCTTGTCTTAGCAAAGGAGATGGAAAAGAAGCAGAAACATTCAAGGGATGTTGAGGAAGTGGTTGGACTGCAGGACTTGGTAGTGGTTGGATTTTAGGGGTCTGAGAGAGCGAGATGGTAAGGAAGACACCTGGGCTTGTGACTTGTATACCTGGAGAGATGGTGATGTCGTTCAAAGATCAGTGCACTGGAAGACCAGGTCCAGGGAGTAAGCTCCTAAGTTGAGTTTGGGAAATTTTAAAGATCTGTTCTGAGATACCCAGGTAGAGGTGTCAAGTAGACTCTTGGGACTTCCCAGGCCTGCAGCTCAGGGGAAAGTGAGTAGTTGACTTGTAGATACTCAAGTCCCGGGCACAGAGGAGGAAAAAAGCTCACCGAGGAGGAGGAAACCCAGACCAACAAGAGGGCTTGGGACAGAGCTTCGCTAAACTCTGCAATGTAACCAAGTTTCAAGAAAGAGACGAGTGAGTGGTCAAGAAGCATTAAAGTCCAGCTGAGCTTTTAAGAAGAGGATTAAACATATCTTTTGACCATGGTGAGGAGCTGCTTCCATAGAGAGGTGGGAACAGGCTGGGCTGTAGTGGTTGCTTACGTGAATGAAACGTGGACCTTGTTCTAAACAACTCTCAGCCTGTAGGGGAAAGGTTATATAAGCTTCTTAAATACAGTTGGAAATCTGGAAGGAGAAAGTATGTTCAGAGGACAGAGATCCGTGGAGTAGGGGATGAGTAGGCATTTTCTGAGTAGCCAAGTCAGGAGACTTCTCGGAGGTGGAGACTTGTAAGGAAGTATTCTCATTTCTGTATGCTCATTTCTGTAACCACTTGGGTTTGAGCACAGTGCGTTGTACTTCGCAGGCCTCTAATTAATGTATGCTGGATGCATTTATGAATTAAATGAATTAAAGAAAGTACAGTCTTTCCCCTAAAGAAATGTGGGTGATTATCTCGGGTGGTTCCTTTTGCCAGATAGTAGCCTTCAGACAGAAAAGCGGTGTGTGGGTGGATCAGTCCTGTCATCTTTGGATATGAAGAAGAGCGGAGTTTTATTGCAGAGGAGGTGTGGGTTCCAGAGTCACAAGCTTAACAGTACCAGACAGATAATGTAAATGAATGATGCTGGAGCCAGATTTGCCAACGGCAGTGCCCTCGCTGTGTCTGTCAGTACACACGTTCTTTTCTGTGTGCACACGAGTAGCCACAAAGAATGATGTCTGCTTTTATTTTTCTCTCACCGGTGGTTCTCTTTTGTGTGTCATTCTTCAACTTCTGATAGAGCCATGGGTCCAAGAAGTACTTTTTTCTTTAAGAAAAAAGCAGTCCAGGCTTGAATATAAAGTTGATCACTGCTTCCTTCTCAGGCAGGCAGCAGAGCTGAGTGAGGAGAGCCATCTGAAGGGGGCGCTGAGCCTTCGCTCCGGCATGCTGCTTGTGCAGGAATGTGGCCTGCGGCTTGCCATGTCTCCCAGTTTTTCCCAAGAGGCTGCATATTTAGATTAGCAATTTGTTTGGTTTAGGGATACATCTAGAGATGTCTTAAGCATCCTGTGTTTCAGGTTTAGTTGGTAGATAAATCTTAGATTTCCATCTGTGCCCCTTTCCCGGTGAGCTAGAAAAGAAAGAGTAAGGAAGGGCCTTTAGGTATGCAGCTGATCACCTCACACGTCATTAGCACTTTCTTCAGATCTTTTTGAGAATTTGATGAGCGTTTATGGACCTTTATCCCTGGGAAATAATATGCATATGTTCATGCGTGCACAGTTTTGCATAGAATCTGAGAGGTTTTTCAGGTTCTATGTTGAGGGCCCCTCCTCAGTAGGAAGAATATTTCTTCTGAAACTATGAATCCCACCTTCCTCTGTGGACAGATGACTTTCAGTCCTGTCGTTGCTTTTGCCATGTTTTCTTATGCCTCTGCCTGCATGGAAAGTTGTCTTTCTCTCTGTGCCCTTTGTATTTTGTGAAAACATTTTACATTAAGAGCATTTTTAACAGTTTTTAAGAGCTTTTATTTAAGTCCCCCCCAACATACACTGATCATACTTTCAAAACATTGCTATTTATAAATAAAAGTAATATAATGATTAAGAAACTTTTATAGCTCTCTTTCCCTATGAACAACCTTGGAAACAGGTCTGTGAGATTTTAAATTCAGGCCTACCCATCTTTTTACTTCTGAACAATTCTGTAGTTAACCTCTTATATACAGGGTGATCTATTTCTCCTTTTATTATTTCCCGTAGTAAATTATAAATTGCTTTGTAATAATAAAATAATATCTTTTGACTGGTAAGCCAAGCATTTCAGAATATACTGAAAGTAGAAGCTACCGCCAGTAATGTCTTTTGTCATGGACGATAACTGCAGTCTAGCAGGATGGCAGGAAAGAGGAGAATGCCAGTCCCCCTGCATAATGTCTGTTCTTTTCATTTCCTTTCCCTTGCAGTGCTAGACATCAGCATGCTCTCCTCCCAGGATGTGGTCCGCATGCTGCTGTCGCTGCAGCCCTTTCTCCAAGATGCCATCCAAAAGAAGCGCACGGGCAGGACCTGGGAGAACATCCAGCATGTGCAGGGGCCGCTCACCTGGCAGCAGTTCCACAAGATGGCGGGACGGGGCACCTATGGTAGAATCCCTTCCCCGTTTCAGCTCTTCCGTATTCTTCCAGTTTTAGTTACTGTCCAGTCCTAGCTTCCCTGACAAAATGGAACCCTCTTCGTGACTATGAAGTTTTATAGTTTTATGAATTAATCTTTAATCGTTATCATCTTGTCTTCCCTAAAGTCAGTTTGGAGTTAAGTTTTCTCTGAGCATCCTTGGTAGAATCCAGGTCAGTGAGGAAAGTAATATTTGTTGTATTCATTAGACTCTCCTCATCTTCCTGACCCTCGTTGTATTTTCATCTGGATGAACTCCTGAACTAGTTCTTCCGAGTCAGGACTGTAAGGCTTAATTTAAAGGGAATGGTATCATGCTGCTTGGAAAACTAACTTTACCTTTTCTAATCGGCCCTTATTGGACCTGTCTAAGTGCGTTCTGACTCACTGATACAAGGTCTTCATCAGGGGCCATGTAATTAGGGGATTTGCGAGTCCTTTTGAGAGTGATCCTGTCAACCTACAAGAGATTTCTGATGCCAGAATTAAGACTAACGCAGCAAGAACTTCTGAGTTGTCCAGGTTATAGGAAATGGACTTTTAAGCACCATCCTAACTGCCGTATTGTTACAGGTTCAGAAGAGTCTCCTGAGCCATTGCCCATTCCCACTCTGCTGGTAGGCTGTGACAAAGACTTCCTCACCATCTCACCATTCTCTTTGCCATTTTGGGAGAGGCTATTGTTGGACCCATATGGGGGCCACCGTGATGTTGCCTATATTGTGGTGTGTCCAGAAAATGAGGCCTTGCTCGAAGGAGCCAAAACTTTCTTCAGGGACTTGAGCGCTGTATATGAGGTGAGAATGATATGAAGATTGTTTCTGGGACATGAGTCCTCAGATTGTTTCCAGCTATGACTAAATTTTAAAGAACGAGTATCTTCAAGGTAGATCTCCAAGAAAATTTGCGAGTGGTTGGAGGATAAAGGAGAGAATTAAATTGGCAAGTTTTCCTGGGAGTAAATTGCTTTCCCTTGGCTTTACATTTTGTTAGATTTAGAAGACTGCTCTGCCAGCCTTCCCACACGTCTTACAATTCCGTCAGCTGTTCTTTCCTCATGTATGTGCTCGAGTTGAAAAGTGTTGCTTACCAGCGGGTGTTCTGGCTGTTCAGAAGATGACCTTTACAGAAAGAAAGCGCATCCCTTCTTGGTGCCGGCGGGGGTGGGGGGTCTCGAAAACAGTATAAAAATGTTTAGCTTGAAGATTTTTGAATCAGAAGATAAGTTTATCTTTTGATAATCATGTCCCTGTTGTGTATTTAGCACCGCATTCTTCTTAATACTAGAACTTTGATAAAGATTAATAATGTAATAACCGTAATAATATAAAAGCTGGTGAATCCTTTTATATATTTAGTACATAAATTACTGTTACTTTTGAAAAATTGGAATCATGAGTATCTTTAAGGTTAAGTGCCACATTTTTTCTGCCAAAGTGTATGTACGCTAAATTCTTTGTATCTTATACTTCTAATATCTTTATTTTTGGCAAGATTAAATAAAATTAGTATTTATGAAGAACTGTTACAGGCATATTATAAACATCACAAGAGTGTTTGTTAAAGAAGTTGCCAAGTTGAATTTCTAAAATATTTCATAACAGAACGTTCACTATCTAGAAGTGGATGGGCACACGTGAAATAGTAAACTTACGTGTTGCTACAAAGAAGTGAGGAGATGCTAACATACGAGGTAATGACATCAGTTAAGCCTCTAAAGGAACCGTTAGGTACAGTAATTTCTATACAGTGCCTCGCTCATGGATGTGTAATACTATTAAATCATAAGGACCATAACAGAGAAAACTTGTCTAAGCAATTTTTTTTAAAGCCCAGTTCTCTTCTCTTGGATGACTTTTAACATGACTTACGAAACATAAAAGCATTGCTGGATCTTTTTAGAGACTAATGACTTTACTAGGATTGCTCATTTGGCGGGAGTGCACACCTTGTTAAGAAGAGTGTGCGCTAGAGAACTTTGTAGGGGCTTGGTAAGCCTTCAGTTATCACCTCTAATAAGGGATAATGTGGGCTCTCCTGTTGGTGAGTAGATAGTTAAGTAGCTTATTTTTTGCAGGTGTATTATATTAATTCTTTGCTGTAAGTACCCATTTAGTGTCCTGGAGATTAATAACAGAATATCATTGTGCTTAAAACAACTATTTACTTTGAAAAAGTGATCAGCATATCCACTGCTTCAGTGGCCTCTGCTATTGGTGATCTCCAAATGTCTGTAACAGATGGCCCATAAAATTTTAATGTTATCTTATGGGAAAACATTATGAGTAGGGATTACTTAAGAGATTTTAGTGGACATATGTCTCAGTCAGCCAAAGTAGGCAGGAATCTGGTTAATTCTTTATTTGACCATTAGCAATCAGGTAGTGCTCAGCAAACTTCCCTTGTGTGGGAGGAATTGGCTGGGGTGAAGAAACATTTATTTTTCTTTAGAGGGTCTAGGCTAGGTTTTGGAGAGACAGATAGCAGTCTCAGCATACATTATAATTACCAGAAAGGACCAGTGTCTAATGTTGGTTTGCTTATTTGTGTCAATGCTAAAAGAAAAGCAAAATACTTTGATGCGTATGATAAAGAATTCTCCCCGCTAGCGACAGGAGTGGTTCCTGTTGTAAGTAATGGTCTTGCTTGTGGTATCAGATGTGTAGGCTTGGGCAGCACAAGCCCATCTGCAAAGTGCTAAGAGATGGGATCATGCGCGTGGGAAAGACCGTGGCACAGAAGCTGACTGACGAGCTTGTGAGCGAGTGGTTCAACCAGCCGTGGAGCAGTGAGGAGAATGACAATCATTCCAGACTCAAACTTTATGCGCAAGTTTGCCGCCATCACCTAGGTAAATGGGAATTTATTTGGCCAAGTAGAATCTGAGAAGTAAAATAGCAAATTGTCCCCCTTTGGGAAGCAGCCTTATGCTACTTTTGTCTCAGGTAATGTTAGTGTTCCATTACTGTATTTATTTAGGTCTAATTTCTGCGTTCTAGGTCATTAAAGGCTAATTTTTATGTGCACACACATTCTTTAAAAGCAATTTAAAGTTGCCTGAAGAAGTCATATCTAATTTACTCCACATTTTGAAAACTTAGCAGCAGGACTTGGTATTAACTGCTTAAATTTAACCGATGTTCCCCAGAGGATCTTGGAAGCTTTTAAAGTTCAGTACACAGAGGAGCATGGGCTACCGTGGTGGCAAGAGAGTACGTGGCCTCTCAGTTGTCAGTGAAGGCCCAGAGGGTCAGTCTGAAAGGAAAGTGTTAGAGGGATTAATTTTCTCTCTCTCTCTCACTTTTTTTTTTTCTAATAAGCCTCTTCACCAGAATTTATAATAAGTAGCTTCATGTTCATTTCCATGTTTGCAGAATATATAAGCATATATTCAAGTGTGGAGATAGCATTTTGGGTGTCATAATCAGAGTACTGCGGCCTGAAAGCATCATTTTTTTAAAAAGGGGCCATTCTGAATTTCTGATCCAGTCCAACACTGCAGAACATCACTGATGTCACCTCTCTGCATGTCCTCTTTCAGCACCTTATCTAGCCACTCTGCAGCTCGACAGCAGCCTGTTGATACCACCTAAGTACCAGTCCCCACCAGCAGCAGCACAGGGACAAGCTACACCTGGGAACGCAGGGCCACTAGCTTCAAATTCAGGATCAGCAGCGCCCTCGGCTGGCAGTGCATTCAATCCCACCTCTAACAGCACTTCTGGGAACCCCGCGGCAAGTAGCTCCGCATCTGGTTCCTCTGTGCCACCCGTCTCGACCTCTGCCCCTGCTGCCGTTGTTAACCAGACCAGCACTACCTCTTCTTCGGGGTTCAGTGCTAGTGTTGGAGGGCAGAACCCCAGCACTGGGGCCAGTTCCGCAGACAGAACGCAAGGGAACATGGGCTGTGGTGGAGACACTGAGCCTGGGCAGAGCTCCTCTCAGTCCTCGCAGGATGGACAAGAAAGGTACGTTGTTCACGGATTGACATGAGTGGCTTTGGCTTGAACCCCTTACTTACACTCTTCTGCACCCAGCTGTCCGCCTCAACCTCATGAATCTCTCAGTCTAATGAAGTGCTCTATTTCTCTTCTTCCCAAAAGGAAGTGACAACTGTCAGTCTCTTGTTTCAGTGTTAAGAAATCTGAGACTTCTTATAAACTTATTAGTACTGTACTTATTAGCTTCGTAGTAAGTTTTAGTGATGGTTCTACTATTATTATGTGAATAGAATAAATGGATAATAGTAATAGTGCTATTAACACTAACATTAATAGTATTATAAAATACCTTTTTAGAATATAGCCCCAGGAGAAAGAGGGAGTGGAAAAAGAGATCTCCCATTTAAAGGAGTATATTGTCATTTCCCTCCTGTCTTCCTACTAACTGGCTTGGTTTGCCTTTATTTTAGTAATACATGTATCGATGTTACATTTAATCTGTAATCATTGTGCGGGGGATTGGTGTGCTCTGGAACTGGAATTTTGTGTGAC
Organism: Lontra canadensis; assembly: GCF_010015895.1. Lineage (NCBI taxonomy): Eukaryota > Metazoa > Chordata > Mammalia > Carnivora > Mustelidae > Lontra > Lontra canadensis. The sequence goes on from NW_022631052.1 coordinate 4,127,271, forward strand.
TTATGTTTATTTTGTGCATCTCATAAGTGGCTCTCTCTGCAGTGTCACAGAACGAGAGAGAATAGGAATTCCCACTGAGCCTGACTCCGCAGACAGCCAGGCCTATCCTCCAGCTGTTGTCATTTACATGGTGGACCCCTTCACTTACACTGCAGATGAAGACTCTACTTCTGGAAACTTTTGGCTGTTGAGTTTGATGCGCTGCTACACAGAGATGCTGGATAATTTACCTGAGCATATGAGAAATTCTTTCATTCTCCAGGTGACTATTTGCAACTTTATTTTTCGCTTTCATTGTTGTTTTTGCAAAATACAAGTTCATGATTTTTTTTAAAACCGGAAGTACATGAAAGCTATAAAGGAAAAGATACTCATAATTCTACCTTTAGATTAAGTCACCATTGCATAACATTTTGGTGTATTTCTCACTTTTTTGGTGTATGTTTGTTTACAGAGTTAGAATCATACTTCTAGTATAATTTTTAGTCTTTAATACTTAACATTATTCATGAATACTTTGCCATGTTTAAAACTCTTACAAGCAGCATTTATAATGAGTGCATGTTCTCCATATGTAATTATTATTGTACACTTAGATACTTGTTTCTGAATTTTGCTATTATACATAAAGCTGTAATAAACATCTTTATAATCTCTTTTTCACACTTCAGGTAATTTCTTAAAGCGTATTCTTAAGATATAGTACTGACAAATAATGCCGGATTCCTTTCCAGAAAAGTTACGCTTATTTACATTCCCCTCACAGAGCAGTCAGTCAGCGTGCCTCTTCTACTCCCGCCTGGCCGGCTTTATAGTACAGTAATTTTACAAGATTTTGGTAATAGTGATAAATGATACCTTGGGTGTTTGGGTTTGTTTTACTGTCACTTTCACCAGAGCCATCTTACAGAATTAAAACGTTGAATTCAAGAGTTACCAGAATAGGTTATTGATTGTTTTTCGTTATGAAGTTTGTGTCTCACATCCTCAGATAATAATTCCTCAGTTACCGCACGCTCTGTGTGTACATGTGATTAAAAAGAGAACTACATTAAAAAGCAAGTTTTAAAAATTTTGGAGCATGGCAGTAGTAAATTGACAATTTATCCGTAAAAAAGGAAGGGGGTAATTTCTAAGTGACTGTAATGTGACCAACAGATGACCCCTCTTCTTCAGTTGTTGGTGTATCTTTGTAATAGAGGATTTTATGTCATCTAAGGAGTTAAGATTGAGTTACATTAGGTACATAACATGTATGTATATAATATATATATATACACATATGTGTATAATACTTGATTTGATTTTAAGCAGTCACTGCATCCCATGTGCGGCCCGAACTCACAACCCCGAATCAAGGTTTGCACGCTTCTCCGACAGAGCCAGCCAGGCGCCCCTTATATATTTTAAAACTTAAACTCCCTGCCCTCTTTGCAAAGAATTCATGCCGTTTCATTTTCCAAGCGCATTCTAGTTTTGTTTGTATTTGTGTGTGTAGATTGTGCCTTGCCAGTACATGCTGCAGACAATGAAGGACGAACAAGTTTTCTACATTCAATACTTGAAGTCCATGGCGTTTTCAGTGTACTGTCAGTGCCGGCGACCTCTGCCCACACAGATCCACATTAAGTCCCTCACAGGATTCGGGCCTGCCGCCAGCATCGAGATGACCCTCAAGAACCCAGAGGTAGGTAGTAGCACAGCAGAAATTTCTAAAAGAGTGCTTTTATACTGGGGATACAAGCCAGGAGAGTTGGCTGCTGGGTGCACCTTCTGCCTCTGTTAAGAGTGGGAGGTTTCTCTGATCCTTAGTTTAAAATAGAGGAGGTTCTTCTCTAAACTTATAAAATTTTTTGAGAAAGGAGACAAGCAAACTCTTGGTGGTTTTTGTTGTAGGATCTAAGGCGGCAATATACTCATCACTCTTACTTACTAATGTTTGACTTTCCCATGTTTATTTTGTTCTCTATTTTTTGAAGCTAATCTGTTATTAATCACTGGCTTTCTCCCTTCCCTAGCTCTTGTCTCTCCTGGTACAGCAGTTGTGCATGCGTTCACTCCGCAGGGGCTCCGAATTTTCCAAAGCAGGTGTTTACAGGGGCTTGCTTTCTCTTCCCTTATCTCGGTGCTTCTGATATATAAATGAGTGCTTTTTCTCTCCATCTTCTTAAACCTACTTCCCACAGATATGTACCTCTAGGGGAATTTTAAAACACTAAACAAAAGATGTATACTTTTTTTATTTTATGAATGACTTTATCCTGAAGATAGATGAACAGGGCAATGTTTAGAATTTTCGAAGCCTTCAAAAATCAGTTCCCACAACTTCTCTTGCATGAAAGATCACCCATTAATAAAAGCCAGCAAACACCTCTTCATATTAAAGGAACTTAAAAACACCAATACCTGCTGATTTTAGTTGGTAATGTAAGTTTTTCTGGAAAACTCAGTGAAATGTTTATCTCTTGTATAAATAAAAACTCAGAAGTGGGGGGCACCTGGGTGGCTCAGTGGGTTAAAGCCTCTGCCTTTGGCTCAGGTCATGATCCCAGGGTGCTGGGATCGAGCCCCTGCATCAGGCTCTCTGCTCAGCAGGGAGCCTGCTTCCCCTCCTCTCTCTGCCTGCCTCTCTGCCTCCTTGTGATCTTTGTCAAATAAATAAATAAAATCTTAAAAAAAAAAAACCAAAAAACTTAGAAGTGGGGAAAAAAATGAGGCATGTAGTTAATAACACATTTGTTGTCACTTGATCCAGAAGAAACTGCTTAGCCCACAACCCACGTTCATTCTGCGGTTATGTACAATTTCTGTCTTTGGCAGTTTAGGTTGGTCGTCGTTTCTTTTGAGTTTTAATTTTTCAGTTTTGTGAGCAGTTCATCTATTTTCTTTGTTAGCTTTCTTTCTAGAATAAAAAAAAGTATTTCTACTGGTTTTTTCTTTTGTCTCCAGAAATTGAGTTACTGCCTTTCTCTATAAACTTAGAACCTTTTAGTTCTTTACCTCATGTAGTTATTCTGTAGTTCAGATGCAGTCATTCCTTATGCTTTGGTAAGAAGTTGCCATATTTTCAAATGATAACTGATAGTGTTCTGCATTTTCATAGAGGGGAGTGAAGGCTGACTACCTGTATTAAGATGTCCTGAGGCATTACCTACAAGTTTTAAAGTTTATAACGTACTGGCAGAACAGTGTCAGTAGCTCACGAGATAAATGGATGACTCTAGATGAAAATAGATGGCAAAAATAAACCTTTTTCCCCCTTTTGCTTTGTAACAGGAAGAGAAAGAAATCATTTGACATTATTAAAAGCAAAATCAAAGGTTTCATGTATTTTCTGAGGTTTATAAATTTTTATGGGTATTATGGTAATGACTAATTGCTAAATGCTTCCACTCCCTCAGTCTGCAGCTAAGCAGGGCACTTTCATTCAGTAAATACAACCAAGTGTCTGCTGTGTACCAGGCCCTATGTTAGGTGCTGAGGACTTGGTGGTGAGCAGGGCAGCTGGGCCTCTGCACCTAGGAATTCCGAATCCCTACTGCGACAGAGCCTTATGCAAGCACACTTTACATAAGAAGGAATGGGTTTCAGTATTTACCATGCAAGTATTAGAAGAAATTCTATTGTTGGTGTCACTTCTTCTGTTTTTCATAGAATATCCAGTATCTGAAAAACATTTGGGGAATAATATTTTACTTTGTGATTTATCACAGGCTGTCTGTTGCATCTAAGACATTTGGCATTTAACCTTCTCCTTTAAGACTTTTCAGGCACTCTCACCTGACTGTCCTGTTTTGTTTGAAAGCTTTATTGAGACATAATTCGCATGTTATAACATTCACCCTTTTAAAAATTGCATAGTCTGGTGGTTTTTAGTTTGTTCACAGAATTGTACAACTATCACTGCTGTCTCATTTTAAAGATTTTTATTTATTCATTTGACAGAGAGAGAGATCAGAAGTAGTCAGAGAGGCAGGCAGAGAGAGAAGGGGCGGGGAAGCAGGCTCCCTGCTGAGCAGAGAGCCCGATTCGGGACTCCATCCCAGGACCCTGATATCATGACCTGAGCTGAAGGCAGAGGCTTAACCCACTGAGCCACCCAGGTGTCCCTGCTGTCTCGTTTTAGAACATTTTGCCAACCTGGAAAGAAACGTCATACCTATTAGCAGCCACTCATTTCCCCTTCCCCAGCCCTTGATGGCCACCAGTCTCCTTTCTGTCTCTATGGAGTTGCGAGTTTTGGGCACTTCATATAAATGGATCATACAATATGTAATCTTTTATGTCTGGCGTCTCATTTAGCGTGTTTTCAAGGCCCATTCATGTCATAGCATGTATAGTATTTTATTTCTTTTTGTGGTTAAATGATATTCCATTGTATGGATATATACCACATTTTGTTTACTCATTCTTTAGTGGATGGCCATTTGAGTCTTTCCACTTTTTAGCTATTGTGGATAATACTGTTTTGAACATCTGTGCACAAGTGTTTCTGTTGAAAATGTTTTCCGTTCTCTTGGTAAATACCTAGGAGTAGACTTTACAGGTGTAGGGAGAATGAATGGATCGATGATAAGGTTAGCTTTGAAACTTTGAGCACATTGTTTAATATTTCTAGGCCTGTGTTTTGTGTCCCTAAAATGAAGGAATTGCATTAGACTCTTTCTCAGGTCTTTATTTTAGCTTTAAAATTCTGTAATTCCATTATTACTATTTTTTATGCCATAAATATGTGTATGCCATATGTATGTATGGATGGATGGACGAACATGTATTCATTCAGGGGTCAGCAGCTGTTACTGTGGTGTTACTGTGGGCTCAGGTTAGCCTGCTACAGCCTGTGTTGGTATGACGTGGATAAGAATGATTGTTCCATTTTTAAAAAGAGAAGAAAACTCAGAAGAAGAGAGACCCATAAAGCCTAAAGTATTTGCTGTTTGGAAGTGTGCTGACCCCAATATTATTATATATTGAAATGTGTATAATAGTTGTAAAAAAATGGTATAGAGTTGGTTTAAAATATTTGTCTTACTTATAACAGCTAATGCTTTGATTTCTTAGCTCACACACACTCACACACACACACACACACTCTCACTCACTCTGAGGTATAATTTACATGCTGAAAAGTACCCAATGATAAGTATACCATTTGATGAATTTCTGCTAAACACATCACATAGCAAGCACAAGAAACAAAAGCTGAAAAACATCGAGAAATGTCTTTCACATCCCTTCTAGTCATTCTGTTGATAATCAGTGTTCTGACTTAACAACAACATATCTTGCCTGTTTTTGACTTTCATTTAAATTGAGTCATATAATTGGTATTTTCTGTGTCTGGCTTCTTTTACCCAGTGTCTAGATTCATCTGTCCTGTTACATGGAGTGGTAGTTTTACCTGTCTTTGCTCTTTAATATTCTGACTATATAGCTATAACAGTTTATCTTCCATTTTACTGGTGAAGGGCATTTAGGTTATTTTTAATTTGGAGCTGTTAGGATTAAAACTGTTGTGTACTGTCTTACACCTGTCCTTTGGTAAACATAGATGTCCACTAGATTGGGTCAAGGGTATGTGTGAGTTTGGCTTTAGCAGAGATTGTCACTTTTCCAAAGAGATTACATCACCAGCAGTGTCTGAAAGCTCTAGTTGCCCCACATTCTCACTGATACTCAGTGTTTTCTTTTTTAATTTGACATTCTGGTGGGTATGTAGTAGTCTTTCATTGTGGTTTTAATTTCTGCTTTCCTGATGACTAATGAAGTGGGGCCGGTTTACTTTCCAAAATAGTAATTTCCTTTTAATAAGGAAACATTGGCTTGATTGGGGTTCCTAGCTGATGTCCTTTAAACAGTTCCTATTTAGGTATGTAATACTTCTGGGGGGCAGTCTGTTGTCATTACTCCCCATTGGTTTTAAGTGCTCTTTGGTGTTTTGTTGTAAACATTGAGTTGGGTGGCTTTGTCTTGATACCGGCTTTTATTTTGATTTCAGCGACCCAGCCCAATCCAGCTTTATTCCCCTCCTTTTATATTGGCCCCAATCAAAGACAAGCAGACGGAGCTGGGAGAGACATTTGGAGAGGCGAGCCAGAAATACAACGTGCTCTTTGTGGGCTACTGTCTGTCTCATGACCAGCGCTGGCTTTTGGCTTCCTGCACTGACCTCCATGGGGAATTATTAGAAACTTGTATTGTAAATATTGCTTTACCAAACAGGTGAGGAGTCTCAGTGTTTATGCTGTATATAAATTGATGCTCTGCCTTTCCTCAGATATGAGTCATTCTGATTTTCCTGACTAAATTCAGTGGGTGCTTTGTGGGTGGGTTCTTTGGAAGTTTTATGGGTTTTGCCTTGCTAAGTGATCACTTTGACTTGACTCATTTGGAGACCCTTCCTCACTTATTTCTTTTTTTAGATCACGGAGGAGTAAAGTATCTGCACGTAAAATTGGACTACAGAAGTTATGGGAGTGGTGCATAGGTATTGTCCAAATGACATCTCTACCCTGGAGAGTTGTAATCGGCCGACTTGGGCGGCTTGGCCATGGGGAGCTTAAAGGTGAGAGATTCCTAAAGCAGTCAGTACTGGAAACAAAGGAAGAGTGTTAAGCTAATGTCCCTAACTGAGCTGAGGGAGAAAATTATAAAGTTGATAGTAAGAATAAAGCAGATTTGTATTTTCAGATTCTTTTAAACAGTTTTTAAACTTTTAGTTATCAACAAAACCATTTACCAAAGAAAATCTTAACTACTGAACCCCAATATAAAAGATATGAAAAAGAATGTTTTATTAATATTAAAGTGATAGTAAATTAGGACTTCTGACATTTATTTATGTACTGAGTCAGTGAGATCAAATCAGTTTTAACACGAAACTTTAAATGGGAGATTGTGGATGATGGTAGAAGTCATATGTAAGAATAGACTTCTGTTTCTTTTATTTCTTTTTGGTGATTGATGGTGATACAGTTTGTATTTATTTTGTGTTGGTGGCACAAGAGCAAAGTAATCCTGACTTACAAGGACAAAACGTTGCAAGTTGGAGTGGTCTTTATTCACATTGCCACTGTCTCATAGACTTCAGTCTGGACGCCCAAGAGAATAGACTTTTTAGGTTGAATCCCCCCATATGCCTACCCGCTGCTAATAGTTCCCATCATAAATATAACAGTCAGTTACAAAGCAGTAAAAATAACTAACAGCACAGCTGACCACTGGCAGCGGTGTTACCTGGCTTTGAGCCGAGCTCATTTGCTGTCTTACTATAGCTACTTTACGTGAGCAGTATGAATAGTTCTAGATTATTTTTTAAAGCCTTATTAATTAATGATACATTTCTAAAAAGTTTAGTGTATACATATAGATGGGAGAAATTTTTTTTGTTCCCCTTAAGGTCTACACAAAAGCAAATCATATGTCACAAATTAGCCTGGTGGTTTTGTGCATTCAACTATATTAGAGCAGAGTCAGCAAACTTTCTATGTAAAGGGCCAGGTAGTAAATATTTTCAACTCTGCTGGCCAGCTTGTCACTGTTGCAGCCTCTCAACTCTGCCATTGTAAAGTCAGAGCAGCCACAAACAACACCTAAGTGAATGGGTTTTGCTTTGTTCCAGTAAAACTTTGTTTACAAAAACAAGTGCTGAGGAGGATTTGGCCCGTAGGCTATAGTTTGTGGAGCCCTTGTATTAGAGTGCACATATTGTTTCTTTGCATGAAATTTATATCAGATATTTATGAAATCTTTGAAATAAGACCCTGATAACAGATACAACCTGCATTGTAGAAAGTGCTCAAGTAGGCTAAGTGTTAGGGTTGAAAAGCAGTTTATACATATATTACATGAAAATAAGTATAAGTGTTTTCTTAGGAATCTATTGTGTGTAAGATTTTTTTTTACTAGTTATACTATAGGCCAATAGAAAATATTACCCTTGTCTTTTGTAAGTATAATATTCTTTAAAAATGAATCTTCTGTTGGGAGCCTGGAGGTCTGATACATTTGGGGGTTCATCATTTCAATTGTCGGGACATTTCCTGTCCCATCTCTTGGTGTGCCTTATAGTCGTTCTTATCTCTTAAAGGGTTTGAGCTGCTCTTAACCCTTGGGAAAAGTTAGAATATAATAGAAAAGAAGAAGAGAGGATAAAAATGTAGCCTCCTAGTCTAGTCACTTGGTGTTCTCGATAATTATTACAGCTATTTCCTTCCTTTGTGTGTGTGTGTGTGTGTGTGTGTGTGTTTTTAAAGCAGGGGCACACTCTTCTTATTTCTTAGGGGAAAAGAATATAAGTGTGACCAATCCCATCAAAAAGTTGAGAGACAATGTACTTTAAGGGGTTAAAGACATCGAGAAGAGCCTAGTGTACAGGAAATCAGTTTACCAATCTACATTTCATTCCTTTGGGGACCTGAGGTCTGCACCACGTTGCATTTCGGTGGGATAGTATTGTATGTGAGCCTACAGAGTTCAGAATCAACTGTGAATTTTTGTTTTTTATCACCAGAGTATTTGTGGTAAAATACATATACTGTCTTTTCTTTCTCACTTGGTTTTAAAAACTCATGCCTGTTTGATTTTTCTGTGGCTTTTAAAAATACATTCTTCATGTCTTATTTCACTTTTATTTCAGCCACTTCAGCGTAAGATTCTTTAGGAATATGAAATAAGGGACAATTGTTCCTTTCATCTCTTTAAAGGGAGCACAGTATGTTTGATAAAACTACTTAAAAATGGACACCTGTGGTGGAGTAGCCTTTCCTCAGTGGAACAGTGGGGCGGGACATGGACAGCATGCGCTGCTGCAGGAGCATGGCACGCTCCATGTGTGGTGGGGGTCAAAGAGAAGACTAAGGGCTTTTCCATTCCCAGAGTAACATAACCCTCTACAGTTCTCTGAGGACACATAGTGCCTTTGTGTAAGGCAATCAGCAAATATTAGAGAATTCGTGCCAGCATTTTAATCTGAACGATTAGTGTGATGTCACTTGGAGCACTTCACTCACACCCATTGTTAGCCGCTCCCTTGGGCCTTCTAAGAAGGGTTCCCCTTATTTCTGTACTGCTTGCCTTTCATGGAAACAGCCAGTCTACAACAGTAAACAGAACTGAAGTTTGCCTCCAACGAGCTGTTCTTCTAAGGAAATTGCTGAGGAGGGGCAGGGGGAAGTGGAGGGTTGGCGGGTGGGGGTGAGGGGGGGTGCAAGAACCAGAACTGGAGAAGGAAAGGGAGAAGAAAGGATAGAACAAGTTGGCCTCATCATGAAAAAGCATCTGAAGCACCTAAATCTATGTGGGTGTGCGCCGGACTCTTCCGGCTCATTTCAGACATGATTTCAGTCTACACAATAGTAGGCCTTTGTTCCTTTCTTAATGAAGTGTAAGAGAGGTCAAGTAACGTCTTCTTTATAGTAAGGAGGGTAACCTGTACAAAGCCTTATTCCCTTTAGGGCCAATCCTGGAAATTCAATTACCAAGCAAATCTGGTAAAACATTTAAGCCTCCTGTCTGTGAATTTCTAAAGACTGAGTATGACTGTGATATTTGATTTCAGATTGGAGTATCCTCCTTGGAGAATGTTCACTACAGACAATCAGCAAACGGCTCAAGGACGTGTGCCGGATGTGTGGGATCTCTGCCGCAGACTCTCCTTCAATCCTTAGTGCCTGCCTGGTTGCCATGGAGCCCCAGGGGTCCTTCGTAGTGATGCCAGGTGAATCTCTTCTTGTCATTTTCAGTAATTAGGTATCACATCAGTTCAGCTCACTCAAACTTAAGTCTACAGACAAGTGTGGAATAGATCTTCATTATCTTTGTGAGAGAAGATTGTATTTAGGGTTCAAAAATGGAAGTTTGGTCTCTTCCAAAGGCAGGGGCGGGGGTTGTGATTTTGTTGTCTTTGTTGACCATCATTTGGAAGAGAGTCTAAGACTGAGAGCTCTTAGAGTCATGGCCAGTTACTGTGGCTTGACCCTGATTGTTGCTGGTGTATGAGGATCACCCTCCAGAAGGGAACACTACTGTCATGATACATATTTGAATATTCTTTTGAAGACAAATACTTGGCAATGTCTGAGCAGCCTCATGAGGATATTTGAGTCTTTCTGATGTGGTTGAGGATGAATGGTGAGACAAGTAGAAAGATGAAGTGATTAATGCTATATCTGGCCCAGAATAAGTGCTCAGTAAATGGGAGTGCCAGTGTATGGATAGCCAAAAGATTGTGGCCATAGAATTTTAAAAAATTAGCAACTAAGCTATTTGATAATTTTATAACTAAGTAATTTTCTATCTAATTTTCTACCTTTTTCAGTCTGCTCTTATTCTCTGGATATGCCTCTGATCAAATGGGACATCCTGTCCACTTATTCCCCATAAAAACCAGTAGCGTTTTGTGAGAACGAGCTTATTTGTCATCAGTCCAGTGAGAAGCAGATGTCCTCTGTTGGCCTCTTTAGACCCTAGGTTCATTGTTGCCTGCGCCACTTGGGCATATTTCATAACTTCTTTGTTCTCTGTCCTCCGTATGATATGTGGATAATAATCGTGCCTCAAGGTCGCTGTGATGACTGAATGACATGACGTTGGTGAATGCAGAGCTTAGCACAGAATCTGGCATGTAGTGAGCGCTCAATAAATGCTAGTTACCATAATTATTAGTTGAATGGTACCATTTCTACAGAATTGTATCATTTAGGAGAACAGTCCTTTGAGCAACAGTCCTGTTTGAACAGTCCTGTGAGCAACCACAGGAAGAAAGTGGGAGATTTATTTTTAGAAATGCTTCTTACATAAGTAATTAAAACTTATTTAGTGGGCACAGTCCAGTTTTATCTTAACCTTTCCCGTATGACATGAGGCTTGGGTTATCATAACTGTATGCTCTGAGTCTGTTTTTTTTTGTTTGTTTTTTTTTTTTTTAAGAGATATTTACACATTTAGGCGGAACTGTAAATGTGTATCCATCTTAGCAGTCGTGTTGAGTCTGTGTTGAGTCTGTGTCAGACTCCTGTCTCTCTAGCTCAGGTCCTCCTAAAACTTCATTTCTGGAATTGTTTACTGATGCACAGAAGGAACTGATGGTTTTTCTTTCTTTCCTTTTTTTTTAAAAATTTTTTTTATTTTAAAGATGCTGTCACGATGGGCTCTGTTTTTGGCCGAAGTACCGCTCTGAACATGCAGTCATCTCAGCTGAACACCCCTCAAGATGCTTCCTGTACACACATCTTGGTGTTCCCAACATCATCAACCATCCAGGTGGCTCCAGCCAACTATCCCAATGAAGATGGCTTTAGCCCCAATAATGGTGAGTGTGGAAGGCCATAGAAGCATAGAGCTCAGATTCTCCAGCAACATGCAGAGCTGAAGCAGGGAGTCAGTGGGCTGCTGCATGTGTTCCCAAAAAAAAAAAACCATAAAAAAAATACGAAGAGGGGATTGAAGGTTGGAGAATCTGTTTGGTTTCGAAGATTCATGTACAACTATTACCAGGACCAAAAAAGTATTTTCCTCTCTTGTGTAATTAGTTTTTCCCCAAAGGCAAAAAATACCAGGTTGGTCGCGCCTGGCACCTGGGGGCCACTCTTACAGTAAACACTGATCTGATTTGAGAAGTCTGCAGATTCCCAGACAGTGTGAAATAGCTCCTGTCTTTAGCTAATCATTGGGAATTTAATTTGCTCCAAAACAACTCCTTATTTGATTATTCTTAATAGATTTCTTTGGTTTGATTATCTATTAAGGCATTTGTTAACTAGTGATTACTTATAAACTAAAATGCCCAGTATTATGTAGCCATTTGCATTGTTTTTTGAAGATTTTTTTAATAGCTACCCACATTTACTCCTGTTTAGGGTGGGTGGTAAAAAGATACCAAACTTTATACATAGTGTGATCGTAATGGAATGACAATATGAGAAAAAAAATCATAGCAAAAACGTTCACAGTACTTGCATTCTGGGTGATAGTTTTCCCTTTTTATACTTTTCTTTCCAAATTTTCTGCTGTGTGTGTACCTTACTTTTATAATGTAGGAGAGGATTTCTTAATGAAAACATCATGCTTTGATCTGCTTTTGGAATAGGCCTCCAGTTTCAGGGCAAGTTCACACCTATTAATATGTATTAATTCAGCCTCCAGTGTTTTAGATGCTAATTGGATATGTAGATGGAGTCTGCTGTTTTCTTAGATGGTGTCAGTTTTAACTTTGTTTAATAATTAAATTGCTTCTTTAGCTGTTTTGCCATAACTTATTATGTGTCTTTGGAAGCTACACAGAGTGTGGGGTTTTGTTTTATGTTCTTTATTTCTCCAGTCTCTTAATACTTCACATTAGAAGATCATTGAACAGAATACAAAATGCAAAAATAATTCTCAGCATCTTGCATCCAGTAGACAACACATTAATAAGCCTTACCAAGTTGTTAACAGTGTGTGCTTGTAACAGTCCTGGGCCAACAAAACTGAATATTGTTTAAGTTGTGGATATGGATTATTTTTTAAATTTTTGTGCTTTTCCTCCCTCCTTTCTAGATGACATGTTTGTTGACCTTCCATTCCCAGATGATATGGACAATGATATTGGCATATTAATGACTGGGAACCTCCATTCCTCTCCCAACTCCTCCCCAGTTCCTTCCCCAGGCTCTCCTTCTGGAATTGGTGTGGGCTCTCACTTCCAGCACAGTCGGGTAAGGATGATTTAAAGTAGGTTGTTTAAAACAACCTCAGCCTTCAGGGAAAATAATCTTCCAGAAGGGTGATTGTCTCTTTACTTCATGCACCTTTCTTCTTCATGGTCTTGGGCCCTGGTACAAGAGAAATCAGTGTGGAAAAGTGACTCTGTAGTTGTTCTGTTTTGATTGAAGGCAGGAATTAGAAAGAAATGGATCATTATTCCTGAAAAATGTTCCTGATGAATATGTTTTATCAGAAGAATAGTCCTATTACAGCAGGGAGGCTTTTTTTTTTTTTTTTTTTTTTTTTGGGGGTGCAATGACTATTTTCTCAGCAAAAATTAGGTTTGGTTGCTTGCTGCTTCCCAGTTATTTATTTATTTATTTATTTATTTACTTTTGCCAAAATAGTAACTTTTCAGGGCGCTTATTTAACATGTAAAGTGACTGTCTTAATTAAGAACACATTGTTGTTGGTTGATTTTTCTGATTATTCTGAAACGAGTTTTACTTTTCTTGTTTCATGTCATGGTGCCTTAGTTTGTATATAGTTCCAGTCTTTCTTTTAGCCGGGTTTCAAAATGGCAAGGGCCCATGAAAGGTTGATTTTGGAGATGTGTCCAGGCTCATGCCCCAGTATTAAGGAAAAACATCAAAGCCGACAACTAGTTTTCATCTTTAAATATCCAAGGGATGTTGGAGGTGGATTAACAGGATTGAAGAGTAAAAGGTTCTGCTGTAGCTTGTGTTAACTTTGCTTAAAAGCTAGATGATTCACTCTTTTGTACGTTTTATTTAAAATATTGTGAGATTGATGGTTTAAGACATAGAAAAATGGCTTTACCATGTTAAACTCGGCAAGCATAAACAACTCTTCTCACACTCCTTTAAAGACAGAGTTGTAGTAAGAGGACTTAGGTTTCTGTCCGTGGGAATTTTGTTGCCAGCCTGGAGTTCATTGAGGGACAGTCAAAAGAAAGAAGATTTAGAATGTTAGTCATAGAGCACATAAAACCAGGAAAGAGTGACTCAGTAGGCTTACCCTCATGTAACTGCCTGTCCCCCAGTCCTCCTTTCTAGAAGGAAAAGTTTTTTTTAAATGTCTTTATTTCCTCCATAATCATTTGTCAGTTAATGACAGTTTATGGGTTCTTTGGAGATTGTTGTGATAGGAACCAAGATTTCAGATTTTATGTCAGATAGTTTTAATTTAGGATTAATGTGAATTCTAGAGGCAAATAGCATAGCAACTAAGAACACATGCCCTGGAGTTTGATAGATGTAGCTCCGAGTTACAGCTGCACAGCTTCTAGCATGGTGACCTTGACCAAGCTTTCTTGGCCTTTCTTAGCCTCATTTACCTTATCTGTGAAATGGAAATTATAACAACCACCTTTCAGTGCCCTTGGTTGCACTTTAGCTTATCCAGGAACAAAGAATTGGTCTCTGAAGAAACAGAGCTTTGCTGTACTTTCTGCCTTTGTCAGACCCTCAGGCCCTGAAGTCTGAGATTGCATGTTCTGAAGCTGGTCAGGTGTCCTGAGCACCTGCAGCCCAGTGACCCCTGAGCAGCTTTCAGTAGTTCCCCTTTCTGAAGCATTAAACATTTTTTGATAGCCAGTTAAGGCATTACAACAGCAGAAAGAATTTGTTCAGGGTTGCAGTAAGTTTTTATTTTTTGATCAACTCAGAATTAATACAATTTGATGTGATAGTTGAGGACTGTTTTCTTCCTCCGAACAGAAGGCCTTTGAAAACAAGTGATGACTTCTTACTGCTTGCATAAAAAGTAATTTTCAGCTCTTGGAGCCAGCTAAAAGAACCAAAGAGGAGGAAAATATCAGTTGCCAAATGCACAGTAAGGCTCTCACAGAGGTTTTGTATTAAGGAGTTTGCTGAAAATTAAAACAAAGCCTCTTCTTGAGCAGATCTTACACCACTGGGGGGGTCAGGGACACTGTTGTCACACAAGGAGTGGTGCAGTGTTAACGTTTTCCTAACATCCGTGTTGTTGACAGTAGACAGTCAGGTGCGCTCATGTATTTTGATTGATTGCTGGTGAAAGAGCACCTGGGTGTGGGGGTGCCTTCAGCTGCCGGAGGCCTTCCTTTCCACCTTTAGTTTGATGCCTGATGCCATGGAACCCATCTTACTTGAACAGAAAAGAAACCAGAGCAAATAAATCTGTATTTGCTTGACTCATGTAGATGTAGTTAGTTTTGCTGGGACCTTCTGCCTGGGCCATATTTCTCATCAGGTGTCTTCGCATGCAGCAAAGACCACGTGCCTCCCCTGTTGACCTTTCTCGGTCACCTGGCGTTTTTGTGCGAAAAGCTGCCAGAAGGGGGTCCACAGTGTGCAGAGTGACTTGGTAAAAAGTTGAATTGCGAGCTCTCTTCAAAGTGATAAGTGCTGATAATGTTCTTGGGACTTTGTTTTTCAGAGTCAGGGTGAGCGTCTTCTCTCTAGAGAGGCACCTGAGGAGCTGAAGCAGCAGCCTCTGGCCCTCGGGTATTTTGTATCAACTGCCAAAGCGGAGAATCTCCCCCAGTGGTTTTGGTCATCGTGTCCCCAGGCTCAGAACCAGTGCCCCCTCTTCCTAAAGGTTGGTTTGGTGTCATGTTTGAAGTTTTGGGGAGGAGGGTCTTATGCTTAAATTCGGGTTTGGTTAGAAACTTGAATCTTAGCACAGTCTTACTGTGCTCCCTGTTTCTTTCACATCTTATACTCTCAGGGGATTTTAAATACAGTTCGTGGGGGGTGGGGTGGGGAGTAAATCAGGAGAGGAACCCAAAGCCACTAACACAGAGGAAGCAATCACGTTAACCCAACGTAGAGACTTGGTGGGGCCCACAGGGCACCAGTCGGGTGGACACTTGGTTGTGTGTCAGTCCATGCTGCATTGCCATCAGTGAAGGTGAGCTTGGGCGGAGGTGATCATTGATCTCTTCTTCTTCTGCCATAGGCTTCAGCTTCTTCATTAGAGTAGGGCAGAAGGCAGCTAAATTTACCTTGACACATGCTCATTCTTGTAGATCTTGGAACTTAAGGGTTAAAATAAAAGATCTCCCACTTCAGTTTGGATGAAAGAACCTGGAATGAAATCCATGTCTCACCCACAGATTGGCAAGAAGCCAGAAATTTGACAACATGCTCTGTTGGCAGGGCTGTGGGGGAGATGGCCCTGGTGCCAGTAGGAAAGCCAGGTGACACAACCCCACATGCTTCCCTGTCGATGCAGCAATTCCACCTCTGGAGGTCTGTTCAGAAGAAACTGGCAACACCAAAAAAAATGAAAAATGTAAAAGATTGGAAGCACCCGAATCGTTTACCAGTAAGGGACTAGTTGGATAAACTAGGACATCCGTTCAGTGAGGTGTTAGTTATCCACAGCGAAGCGAGGACTGTTGTCGTATAATCAGTCTGCTGAGTGTAGATTACCTTGTAGTAATTGTGATAAGGTGCGTGCATGCACACACCTGCTTGTGTTTCCAAAAAGAAACCAGGAGAGGTTAAACCAAACACAATTGAAGCAATTTCCTTTAATGGCTATGACATGCTATGATGAAACCCAGGAAGTTACATAAAAAATCCATGTCATCTTTATTTCCAATTAGACTTGTCAGGATGAACCTAGATTTATTTTTTCCTCTTAAGAAAAGCATACACATTTTTTAGCTCGGTCTACTGAAAAAGCTTAAGAGCAGTAACAGCTTCGTATCCATAAACAACTCTCTTGCTATAGTTGTCATTCTGAAATACCATTTATCATTTGAAAGAACCAGAGTTCCTTTGAAGAAAGGACTGATTGTAGGTCTGAAGTAAGAAATATTCAAGATGAACCTATGATATGTTGTCACACCGAAAAGCAAGAAAGTTACATAAGATAATTAGAGTTACTTCAAAGGACCCAGGAGCCTGCTGGAGGGTTCCCATTGACCAATTATGGAACAATTTGAACATAAAGAAGAGCAGTGGTAGCAGGAGACTGAAACAAATATATGGGTTCATAATTGTATTGAAAACCAGAACATCTTCTCAGTCACCTTCTGAAGCTACTAGAGCAACAATTCATTAATCTGGCAACTAAAAAATAGAAAAGCATTTATATTAACTCTCCTTCACATACTGTATTTCTCAATTATTTAAGAAAGTAAAATTATGCTAAAGCCATTAGGTGAAAAATTGATGGGGAACTTCCTAATGAATGGAGCATGCTGATGACCTCTTACCCAGTGATCAGTTGCACTTCAAGTGGGACAGCAGACATTAGTTGCCTTCTGATAGGATGTGGTAAGAAGGACACAGCATGTTATGAAGTGTTCGTGCACCCTGTTTCCCTCCCTCCCCCAGAAAGAAACTGAGCCTAATTTGAGCCTCTAGATGTGTCAGCTTATGGGAAGTCAGGATAGAAGAACATGTTGAATGACTACCACAAGGAGACAACCGGTCATATCCAGACCCCGTCGCCTTTTAGAGACTAAAACCCAAAGAAGCACGGTATCTAATCATTTGCAGTGCATTTGTATTTGCTGGAAAGCTATATATGGAGTTACTTGGGATCACATTGGGTTACTTTGAGTTTAAAATTCAAGCTTCTAGAAGCAGTGACTTCTAAGGACTCCAGGGGGCATCTGCTGCGAGCAGATGTGGGTCTGCCTTTTTTCCTGCTCCGTGGTTGATGAGTCCAGGAAGGTAACTGTCTTTGTTCTTTTGCCAGGCTTCGCTGCATCACCACATTTCTGTAGCACAGACGGACGAACTTCTCCCTGCCAGGAATTCTCAGCGGGTTCCACATCCTCTTGACTCCAAAACCACATCTGATGTTTTAAGGTAGATACAGACATAGGCAACATAACTGTACAAGATTACTGAAATAATCTTCCTTCAGTTTTGTTTTTCCAAGGTGTTTTAAATGTGGAAAGTGTACTGCCTTTTGTGCAGGGGAGCACTGTCTAATTAGCCAGTGAAAGCTGCAATCCCCCTGTGTGAGCAGTGGATAGTATACTTTGTTAAATTACATAGGTATGTACGAGTACAATTGCCCTTGCTTCCTATTTAAAGGAGGCATTTTATGGTGATAAAAATAGATCAGAATTAGGGGGTGGGTGGTTAGAAGACAGAGCCTGGAACCTCAAGCACTTGGCTTTGAAAACATATTTTTACTCCCCCTGACACAGATTTTATAAATAAAATTAACTGGAACATAAATTCCATAGTTGGGACATCCCTCCCAGAAGTGTACACTAATTCTCTTGCACTTTTGCAGGTCATAAACATTCTTAATGTACCTTACCGAAATATGCAAGCTTTTTCTAGTGTTTGGTAACTCTTAAATGATTTGAAAATTAAGCAAAAACCTGATCAACATGATTTTGGCTTTCAGGGTCTCTAGTACAGCACTGTTGAAGAGAATGGGAGCCACATATCTAATTAAATTTTTTTAGTAGCAATATTAAAATAGTAAAATAAGTTGAAGTTAATTTTAATAATTATATCAATTGTATCAAAATTATATCAATAATATCAAGTGTATGAAAAACAGTATCATTTCAGTAGTTAATATAAAGATATCCATGAGCTATTTCACTGCCTTTTTTTTTTTGTTTATATGAATTCCTTGAAACCAGGTGCCCGTTTTATACAGACAGCACACGTGACTCCACCTGTGGCAGTCGTGCAGGGCTAGGTGCAGCGGGTGCATGAAAGGAAGGACCGCAGGGCCAAGGGCAAGAATGACCCAGGCCCTCCCCCGCTGACATCTGGAATGCTCACGTGTATAGCCAGCGTCCCCTCTGCTGCACCTGTGCCTCTGACCTGTGTCTTCTCTCTGGCAGGTTTGTTTTGGAGCAGTACAACGCTCTGTCCTGGCTCACGTGCAATCCGGCCACCCAGGACCGCACCTCCTGCCTTCCCGTCCACTTTGTGGTGCTCACTCAGTTGTACAACGCCATCATGAATATACTTTAATTGGAAAAGCACTTGTTCTCTCTGGCTCAGTTCCTCCTCCTTGCAGCCTCATCCAAGGAGCCTGCTCCACTCTGCAAATGCCCCACGTCCTCTTCTTGAGACCACGCTCTACAGTCCTGCACTGTGATTACTCCTCTGCAGTGCTCATTACCAGAGGGATTCACTGACACTTCTCTCGTGGACCTGGAGACTTTCATAAGCAGTGACTTTTAGCCAGGGTTATGGTGTGTGCAGCCCCAAACCACTGGTCCACAGGAAGTTTTTTTGTTGTTGGTTTTTAAGAGGGAAACAGAAGAGACAGTATCCTTTTGCACAAGAGTCTGTGTTTCCAGTCTCTGTTTAAAAACAAGGGCAGTTTAGCCCTTTTGGATGAAATCCTCTAGTTATTGGTGTATGGCCTGTGGGTTACCCGAACTCCATAATCTGGGACTTTTTAAAGATAAGAACCAGCTCAAGTATATGACTTCATAATGGGGTTTCTGTCTCCCTAGTGCTCCCATCTAGATCGGCATGAATGCTTTGGTTGACTTCATACCTGTGTGTAGATACAAAAGGTCTGGAGGCATCTTCATTTTGTTTATTTATTTTAAGTTGTTTTGTCATGTTTTTTGTGACTTTTTAATTTTTTTTTTTTAATCCATGAGGACCAGGTACAGTAGCTGAAACCCAACTCAGATCCACCATAGGATTCTTTGACTACATACCTCTGTCCTAGAAGCCGGAAAAGGAGTGAAAACAGATTGGAGAGATATGCCTAAAAAGTAATATATTCAAAACCACCCAGCAGTAGGCTTTACTAAGAACAAACTGGGTAAACATTCTGCCATGTTTCTTATTAAAAGTGGCCAGCGTTTCATGAAGGATAACATTTTTATACAGAAGGCAGTCAAGCTCAACCCAGAGCCATGGAGGCAAGTACCTTCATTAGTTTTATATAGTCACAACGGAAATATATTTTCTAGTGAATTCTTACTGAAAGCCAGGTCTCTCCTCTCATTAGCTCAAAAGGGACTCATGTACATATCATAATTGAAAGTGTTTGCTCATAAAATCAGTTATAAATATGGTGACTTTTTTCTGGACCATAGGAATATTATTTCAAAGAAATATTACAACTTAACCATTAAATTAGTACTTGAAGTTGAGCCTTTGTGGTGGGACTTTTTTTAAAAAAAAAATAATGCCTTTTTAAAGCATTAATGGCTAATTGAAGTATTTTATGACTCCTCATTCCAGGCCCAAGAGGGTTGTCTTTAAGACCCCGTTTCTGACCCTGATGTCGCAGTGTATTTCTGTCTGAGGGCAGTGGGCGTGGGTTTGCCTCCCGCAAGCCGCTCTGGTCAGGCTGTTGAGCTCTAGTCATCTGTGGAGAGAATCATGCAAATTTTAAAGTTCTTCCAAGAGACTTCCATATCCTGGTTATTAACAAAAAACAAAACAAAAAAAAAAAAGGAAAAATGTAATAACTGATATGATTTTGTAAAAGTATTTTTCTTGAAATAATCTAACGTTTAAAACATTATATTAAAAAAAGTTGTGTGGTGGGAATATGTAAGCAGAGAAGTAACTTGTAAATGGATAATTTTATTCTCTGTGCCACCAATTGGGGGGGTTGACTTTCGCAATGTATAGGTTAAAAAAAATCTGATATATCACACCATTTGTATCTAATATGTACAGTGTAAAATTGACTTTAAAAATATTGCAGTGCTATTTTTTCTTAATCAGAAAGGAAAAATTCTCAAGGCCTTTTGAAGAGCATAAGATGATGAAGATTGTAAACTTGTATAAAGTTATCTTGGTGAGAAGACAAATTGTAAAGTAGATATTTGTAATCTTTTACCACTTTGGGGTTGCTTTTTTTCCCAGAATTCATCAGAACTTTGAATTTTTTTTTAATATGGGCTGTTTTTAATGCAGGGGCTTTTCTTCCCTAGAAACCCAATTCTAAGCAAAAAAAGAAAAAAAAACACAAAAAACAAAAACCCCTACAAAAATTAAAAAAAAAAAAAGGCAGCAAAGGGTAGTTTTCATCTGGTGTCTTTTATTTAAGTTTTTTAAGTTAAGAAAAGCTGGTGACATATTTATACGTTTTTGTGCAAAAATAAATGAATGGCAATAGATTTTAAAAAATCTTATTATGTACTTCTGTGTGAAAAAGTCTGTATAATATTTCCCTTAAATATGCATTATTTTACTTGTGAGTTTTTTACTGAATTAATCTGAAATGTACAAGCCCTGGATTTGCTACAGAGTGAGAAGTTATTTTATTTTTTTTTTTATTTTTAATTTTGGAAATTCTGCAGAAATCAGAACTCTTACCATGGTTTGATCTAAAAAGGGGAAGCGGGGAAGGGAAAGGGTGGGATTGTGCAGCATGCTTGTATGTATATTTCAGAACCTTTTTTAAATGTAAAAGCTGTACATTTCTGGGAAGTTCTGAATTTCTTTTGTTTCCTTTTTTCCTTCAAGCATTTTGCAGTGAGCTTCTTTTATATATAGCAAACAATTTGAAAGAATACAAAAATATGTGAAGTTCATTTAAAACTACAGTATAGCGCTGGTACAGTACACTAAAGACTTTGATAAAAAGAAACAATACTAAAAGGCCTCCATTTTAAATGTCATTCATATATACCTTGTGAATGAGAGCTATATACTTTTACACACTTTTTTAGAGGAATAAATTATTGAATTACTGAAACTTTGAGTGGCTTTTTTCCCGTCCCATCCTGTCTTTGTAACAGAATGATCCACACCTGTTCAGAAGGTGTATGTGTAATGGATTGAACATTCCTTGGCTAGGAGCCAGGCTCTACCTTCCAGAGTAAGATGGACGTAGGACTTTACTTCCGTGATCCCCCTAACCAACAGTTGTTCTCAGATGGTGTTCTCATACTCCAGGGTATTACTGCATTCCTACATTCGTGTTGAGAGCCTACATACACGATGTTGAAGTAGGAGCCCTGGTGGTTAGTTCTGTAACTGTTCTGAGTAGATCAGATCTGTGACCCACAGATGGTGGTCAATCCTAGAACAAATTATAAGTTTTCCACTTCCTTTCTCTTCATGATCTGGGCCAGTTTCTCTTTGATATTCCTTAGAAATAGCAGATCTCTCTTTGCTCTCTGCCCTGTTCACAGGCTGGTGACAGTAGAATGCTATCTAATACAGCAGGTGCATGCAGGGCGCTGGTTGACTGCACAGCCGCCACTGTGTCCTTCTTGGGTCCATCCACTAGGGAGAACCACAGGCTCTCAGGGGCAGAATCTTGCTCAAATGGGAGACCCCAGGACTTGGCAGAGCTTACAGTCAAAGTTTGACTAAATGTTGAAAGAGCTTGCTTTTAACCTTCCTCCATCCATTTAGAAATAGCATTGTTCTGAATTTAACATTGTTGGAGCCTAGAGGGAAAGCTGCTGAGACTGCTTGGCCTCTGTTACTTTATCTGCCAACGAAGGACAGGCGTGAGTCTGAGAAATGCTTTGCAAATGGCAATGCTGTGACCATGTTATTGTAGTTGTACCATTGAAGAAGGTGGACAGCGAGGCCACGTTTTGGTTAGAAGACCACTCCCGTCTCTGCCTCAGCGGTCACCACGGCACGGTTTGTAATGCTGCTGGCCAAAAGCATTATAAAAGAACCACACATGCCCCAGATCCATTGTAATCAGGTCAGTCCAGTGATTCCTGTGTCCCCTTAATAAGCAGAATTAGATGATAATTTTTACAAGTGTTCATTAGCTTAGATACTTAACTCCTACATTGGGTGGGACTTGATCCAATAGTTTGTGAATGTTGTTTTCATAACCACTGGCTGCACCAATTTGGCAACCGCAGCCAAACCTCTTTGAGGCAGGAAAAGTTATTTGTTGAGTGCATTTAGACATTTTGCAAACCAGGTGAAGAAAAATCTGACTGGGCGCTCAGGAACCATCAGCCTCAGCCATTTGCTTTGCTCCAATTCCACGCCACTTCCTGTTCCCACTGTTCAGGAAGGTGTGGGGCGAGGATTTGTTCCCAACAGTTATCAAAGAATTAAAAAAATACATTTTTTTTTTTTTGTAAAAAGTGCAATTTGTCAGTAGAAGATTTTAAAAGCAGACTTCTCATAAGACTGCTGAAGCAGGAGCCACATACTGAAACTTGTCCTTGCCACTTGTCCTTAACAAAACACAAGCCATGACATAAAGAACATTTTTTTTTCACTTTTGAATCTACCACATGCTAAAATCTGATCAAAACGCAATTTTAATGTATCGCCATGTTATCTTGTTGTTAAACGATTTGCTTGTTTACATCCCCTTGACGACAAGTTCACTTCGACAGTAATTACTTAATGCCATTAATACCTAATGAGACACCATTAGAAAATTCTGTTGTGCCGGGTCAGTATGTGGTTGTAACGATTGCCCTGGGCATCTTACTCCACTTGGAACCAGACCTACCAGTCTTCTGCTACTGCAATTGAAAATTTCAGTTCAAGTTTAAAAAAAAAAAAGATTTTTTTTGACCCTTCCTGCTTCTGCCTAAACTCCAAAGTAATGAAGCAGATAAGAAATAGAAGTTGATGAGGAAGAAAGTTTAATCTCCAGGATGGAGCTTGGGTAAGACTGAAGTATTGATTTTTCTCTGTAAAAGGTTATTTCCTCAATAAACATTAGTTACCAGGTGATAGGAAGGCACAGACAACATGAGGGTCAGTGTCACTTTTTTTTTTTTTTAAACAGGGGAGTGTTTTGTTTTAATAATCTGCTAAAAACTGCATTTGTCTGGGCTGTTACTCCATGCTGTTCACTTCTAGGCGTCAAAGCAAATCTGTCTGAATAGCGATTAATATCACCCCCTACTCAGAACAGGCAGACCACGTACAAATGAGCCGCACGTGGTGTGTCCTGCCTGCTGCTGCCTATTTTATGCCTTCATTGCCCTGTTAGTAGATACGGCATATTGCAATCTACCTGTTTCAGAAAGCCAAACAACCTTCAGGAAAATCGGCCACACCAGAGCTAAGAGTAGAAGGCTAACACAAGGCAAAATGTGTGCTCTGGGGGAAAATCAGTTTAATTTAACCTATAAAATAGTACTTGTCTTATTTAATTTGAGTTTGAATATCTTTCAGTAAACATTTTGTCAGTTAGCTTCTCTCTTTTAAATCTTTGTTCACTTAGAGGTCTTGATGTTCTTAGTAAATTTATACGCCTTGTTTACATAAATAACTCTTGTCTGCTGTCATGCATGTGAGTTCTCATTCTGGAAGAAATAATGGTCACATATACACATGTACACCAATTTTTGTTCCTGTTGATAGATCTCTCCACAAAGCTTAGAGAGGTTATCTCCCTTGTCAGGTCTAGGGAGGTCAGGTGTGCCTCCCAGGATGAAACTGATGAACTTCCAGTCATTTTTTTGGGACACAGGAGCATTGACCTTACATGACAACTGTGTTGGGCTGAGAGTAGGCACCCAGGAAACGTTAGCTGAACACAGACTCTTTAAAGAGTGGAATCCACCTCAAAAATTGGAAATAATTTAGAAGCAAATTCACCACATCTCGCTGCCTTTTTGGAGAGCAGAAAATATATATTAGAAAATGCAGGAACTTCTTTTTTGGTGGTTGATTTAGGTTTTCTATTTCCTCTGTCAATTTTGGTAATTTGGATTTTTATAGGGGAAAAAAAATTGAGTTTTCCTAATGTATTAGTATGCAATTGTGCAGAGTACTCCCTTAATCCTGAATGTGTTGTTTTTGGTCACATATGTTCCTTCTCATTTCTAACAATATTGATGCAGAGTTTCTTTCCTTGATTTATTTTCTAGCAGGGTACTGTTTCTTTGTTTTAATTTTTTCCCAAAGAAACAGCTCATGGATTTAACAATTCTGCTGTTTTTATCCTGGCTTTTATCTTGCTGTTCCTTTTCCCAGTTTCCTTAAGGGTTTGTTTCATTTTCCTTGAATCTTAATTGCCTGCTTAGTTAATTTATTTTCACTTTTGATGACACAGGCATTTAGAGCCCGGGGCCTTCTGGATGCAGGTGGCCCTGCTCAGATGATACACAGAAGTCTTCATGTGAGTCCCTTTGTCTAGGGAGAGGGTCTGTTGCATCCCCTTCTCAGAGGTGTCTGACTCGAAAGGGGTAAAATGACTGATCCGGGACAGTGGTAAAACTGATTACATCCTGCAGGTGTTGATGTTTTAGCATTTCATTCTTATTTTTAGACTTAGTTCTTCATTTCCTTTTTTTTTTAATAAAGGAAAGTTCCCTTCGAATTTAAAGTCTCTTGGACTCTAATTTTCTCTTACTACAATGTGACCTAGTTAGGATCGGTTCTTGCATACATTCTCTGGAACCTTGAGAACAAGGTGTGTCCTGCTGGGCAGTACTGTCCTATAGAAATACCATGTGAGTCAGAAATGTAATTCTCTATTTTAGTAGCCACATAAAAAGGTAAAAAGGTGAGATTAATTTTAATAATATATCTCATTTAACCTACTATGTCCAGGTTCTTATATTTCAATATAAAATCTTACAATAATTGTCAGATATTCAGCATTTTTATTTTTGCACTGAGTATTCAAAATCCAGTATTTATTGTACACTTACAGCATATCTAAATCTGAAAGCTAAATTTTCGATGGTTAAAGAGTAAAATGTAGTTCTACCAAATAATAAAGTTGCATTTAATAGGGAAAAAAAAAACATTTTATACCGCATCCCTATTTATTAAATTTTAATTGAATGTTAATTAAAATTAGTTCAATTAACATTCAATTAAAATTTAAAAATTAGTTCCTCAGCCAGGCTTATTGCATTTCAGAGTGTTAGACACATAGGCATCCTACTGGAAGGGTGGCGCCAGGCATTAAGATTTGAAACCAATTAATTCTATCTTGGGTGTATTTTCTCTTTCTTCTACACCCCTGTCAAGACCTCAGACTCTGTCCTAGGTAGGTAGCAGGAGTTAAAATTTCCCACGGCAATTTTGGGCTGTCCTTTTTTCTTTTGTATTACGTTATTGGTGCATAAAGGTTTATGATGTATTTTGTTATGTAATTTATCTCTGTATCCTGACCCTTCATAATACTTTTTGCTTTAAATTATCTTTTGATATTAATTTTGCCACTCCTGTTTCCTTTTATTAGAATCCTGGTGTTATATCTTTGACCAACCATTTATTTTGAACCTTTGTCATTTTGTGTTAGGTGTTCTTCATTCATACACATTGTTGCATTTTATTTCTTAACAGAATAATCATTTCATTTCAATAGGGTGATTTTTACCATTTGCATTTCCTGTTCTGTGTTATATTTTGACTTGTCAGCCAATTCTTATGAAAATACACATATTTATTTGCTTTTACTTTTTTAGTTTTGCCTTTTTTGTGTATGGACTCTATTTACTTTTATCTCTCAAAACACTTTGGAAAGAAACGTTCGTCTTTGAATTCTATCAGCGATTACCGTAAAGCAGTCCACAAACATTCACAATACTCTTGAATTCGTTCCTGTTCAAAAACAAACAAACAAACAAAACCCCCAAGAAACCCTCTTATCCACCATCCCACCTCCCACTCCCATGGGCCTGAATGGCCCGCCGTGCAGCAGCCAGCTCCCAGTCCAGGCAGGGCGGCCAGCAAACCCACTCCTTTCTTCAGCCGGTGGGGGGGTGGCTTCTTGGTTCGGCTCCCCGGCAGCCTCCATCAGCTTGCCTCCCAGAGGCCGCACGTCCTGGCTCTGTCACAACCCGGCCGCTCCTCTCCTTAGCGCCTCACTCACTGCGTATTCTCTGGGAAAGCCAACCCGTGGTTTCCAGGAGCCAGTGAGCATTCAGATTCCCAGGCCAGCCCCAGGTTCGGAGCCAGTCGGTGGCAGGTCGGGCCCAGGAATCTGCATCGAATGCCCTCTACTCCCCAGGCGACTCCGCTCCAGGGGTCAGTGGGCCCCACTTTGAGAAATTCTAGTCCAGTTCAACCTCTGCTCCGCTAACGTGGGCAGGCGCACGGCTGGTAAACAGCCACCCGCCATGACCAGGTTCAAACTCAGGATAGTTTTTCTCCTCGTACTTCCGGTAGGCCAGCTCGTCCTTCCCCGTGACTCCCGACTCCGTGGCGGCCGATCTCCTATTTCCACCTGCCTGCCCGGAAGTCCACGGCCACGCTAGGCGGGGCCAGGTTCATCCTTCCCTCGAGCTCTGTTCCTAGTCCTCATCCCCCTCCTCCTCAGTCCCGAAAGGCCTTCGGTCCTGGCCGTCTCCACTTCCCTCTCCCCACCCGCCATGTCCTGTCCCTCGCTCACGGCTGGCTAGTTCTCGAAGTCATTCGGCCTTCTTGGGGCTGGGCACGGGGACACTGCGGGCGGCAGGACAGACGCCCCCTCCCGGGCCTGACGTGGCTCACAGCAGTGAGATTATGGGGAGAGACCATGCCGTCGCCGCGTGTAACGTGAGGGCCACCGCCACGGGTAAGTGCACTGCGCCCGCGTCCTGGGAGAAGTTGCAAGTGAGGTGGCTGTCGGGGGCGGGCGTGGGGGCGGGGTGCGGAACGTTCCAGGGAGGGGAGCGCAAGGCGGCCAGGGTGTGGGAGTGAGGGTTGGAGCAGGGGTGTAGACACACGCCGAAGGCCGAGGTCACGCGTGTAGGCCAGACTCAAGCGTTAAGGCCTTTCTGAGGAGCGCGGGGACTCGGTTTTAAGGAAGTTAAACACTGGAGCCGCCGGCCTTCTAGAACCCTTACTGTGGTGCGGAAGGAGGGCGAAGGGGCAGTCAGGGGCGATGGAGGCCCACACCCCAGCGCGGGCGGAGAGGAGAGGGTGGCGGGTTGGAGGGCTGTTGAGACATAGGAGCAGAGCCTGCTGACAGAGGGGTGGGGGCTGGTGGGGGGGACTCGGGGACCCCAGAGGTCACCGCCTCAGCACACCAGCAGCGGGTGCCTGGAGGCCGCCGGTGAGGACGGCCGCGGGGTGAGGACAGCCTGGCGGCGGGGCCATACCGTGGCCTGGAGTGTGCTCAGCCGCCAGAACGGAGGGGGGAACCCGGGCCGGAGGAGGAGGACGAGGAGGAGGAGAGCGGCTGCCCTGGGCGGAGGGCGAGGAGGCCGCCCTCGTCCCCAAGGCCCCTCGGCACCGCTCCCCAAACCCCGACCCGCACACCACGAGTGAGGCCCGGAGTCCGGAGCGAGCGGCACGCATGCGCCGTCTGCCTAAGCTCGGCGTCCCCTCGGAGTTCCACAGCTTCCGGGAGCGCAGATGGAGCGGGTCCCCGGAGGGCGAGACCAGGGGAGAGCTCACGGCCAAGGCCTGGGGTGGACCAGCGGCGTGTGGGGAGGAGCAGCGCCAACCCGATCTGCTTCCTGCTCCCGGGCTCCCGCTGAGCCCTTGTTCCCGCGCAGTCACCTGCCTTGACTTCTTAAGATGCCGCTTGGAAACCAAGATGGAGGTCGGCGAACACCGCGGAAGCGGTTCACAGCTCCCGAACTTGGCTTCTCCGCCAGGTCACCTCGGATACGGACGGCCGAGGGATCTGTACAGGACCCCGATGATTCTCCCGGGACCCCAGCTGCCCACTGCGGGAACCTTCATGTCTTCCTGTCACCCTAGGTCCTACCTGGGTCTCAGAGCGGCCTCCTTGCTCACCCCCGGTCTCCAGGCCTGCCCGCTCAATCCTGGCCGGCTTCCCTGGCCCTCTCGGGGCTCTGGCCTGACTGGCGCTTCCACCATCGCGGCACTGACCACACTGTGCGACCCGTCCACCGTTTCCCCCACGGACCTGGCCTCTCCCGCACACAGCAGACGTTCGATGAGCAAGCCGAGTTGGGAACCATGGCTGATGAGCGCTTACCTGGCCATTTTTCTAGAACCTTCTAAACATGAAAGAGAAGGTCTATTGCTCGCACTGTGCCTGTTCCCCTGTCAGTGAGATGGGGAGGTCATTTCCCTGTGGAGCAGAAGAGCTGACACCGGCGTGGTGTGTTACCCTGCATGGCCCATCTGTAAATGTCGGTTCTCGCTTTTTGTCCAGAAGAGTCACAGAAGGGCTTGCTTTACCCTCCACGTGTTTGGCAAGTAGTCATTTCAAACACGGATGAGGTGGATTTCTCTCCTAAACCTGCGTCTCCTCTCTCAAACCTCTCTTCTTCCAGATGTCCAGTTCAAGCCAAAAATCTCGGGGTTGCTGGGGACAGATTGCTTTCTCTCGCCTTCCACGTCTGACCCATTTACTTCAGTCTCTTGACCCCACCTTCAAAATGAGCTCAGAATCCTAGTTCCTCCTACCACCACCCCTTCCATCCCCAACCCACTGTCACAGGAGCCAAGCTCTCACTCACGGGACCCCCTATAGGAGCCCTCTCCTCACTTGGAGCTCTGGGTGGCCTGTTCTGCGTGCACGTTGCACGCGGGCTCTCAGTCAACCCTGTGCCTCCTCTGTTCTGCACCAGCTCAGAAATAAAGTCCACACCGCAGCCGACAGCCGACGCGGCCCACCAGGCTCTGGTCTGAAGCTGTCTTGTGGTTAGGTTGAGGTTATGCATTTTGGGGCAAGAACGCCACGGAAGAAATGCCCTTCCCAGTGCATCATGTCAGGGCACAGGGCGTCCCTCTTTCCTATTATGAGTGATGTTAAGCTTAGTCAAGGCCATGCCTTCTGGGTTTCTCCACTGTCAAGTTATTATTTCCCCACTCAAATATTTTGGATCAAAGTAAGTTCTACAAGAGCACAGAAACCCATAGTTTTTGTATGTCCAAGATTGCCCACCAGAGGGCGACCTTCACCGGTGAATCTTTATGGGCCCCAAATCAGATGTTTCTAAAGCAAGAAAGATGTCAAGGCTGTGTGGGGCAGGTCAGGATGGCTGGTCTGAGTCGAATCTCCCAGGGGAGACCTTGCTTGGGTGCACAGCCCCTGGGGACAGAGTCCTGGATGGGCACTGGGGCCAGGTAAGGGGAGGTATGTTTGGGGAAAGGATGGTTAACGGTGTTGCTTCAACTGGTTAGAAAAGAATGTCCCTCCTTCCCCTTCCATAGAAACCTTAGAAAAGGCCAGTAAGAAGGTCCTGTGAGTGTGAAACTAAGATTTAGGCTTGCCACTTGCCCAAACCCCAGGGCAGTGGGGATATCCATCCTCTAATTAAACTTTGATTTGGCTGTTGAAAACCAGTATAGACCTCTGCAGGGGCCCAAGAGAACTTTCTGGGATGAGGGATAGATTTCTGTTTTGGTTGGGATGATGTGACATTTGGCAAAACCCAAGGAACTTTACCTTTAAATTAGATGCATTTTAAGATTTTAATAATTTTGATAATTAAATAATTCCCTAATAATCTGGACTAAGTAAACCACTAAACATTTCATAATTTCTGACAACGTGTAATCTTTTTAGTTTTTAATTGCGATAAAATACGTACAATGTAGAATTTTACCGTTTTCAGCATTTTTAAGCCGTGTTAACGACATTCACATTTTGGGGGCATCCGCTGCCAGAACCTTTTCATCCTGCTAACCTGCAACCATATTAACATTAAAGAGTGCACCTTTCTCTTTCCCTGTCCCGCCCCAGGCAACCAACATTCTGCTTTCTGGCTCTGTAGATTTGACTCTTCCGGGTCCCTCATAACGTCTGTTTGTGACTCACTGACTTCACTTAGCATAGTGTCCTTAAATTTTAGCCGAGGATTTCCGTCCTTTATGAGGCTGAATGGTATTCCACTGTTTGGATACACCACATTCTGTTTTCCCATTCACGGACACTGGGGTTCCTTCCACCTTTTAGCCTTTGTGAATCGAGCTGGCCAGGAACATGGGTGTAGAAATACCTCTTCAAGACCCTGCTTTCAATTCTTTGGTGGTATATACCCAGAGGCGGAATTGCTGGTTCATTTGGTAATTCAATTTATAATTTTTTGAGATGCCCCATACTGTTTTGCACAGGGCCGCACCCTAAGGCATGCAATTTTTGAAAAATCATACACCTCAGTAAACCTGATTTCGCAAGGAAGATGCGGTTGGTAACTCGTGTGGGGTAGTGGCGGGAAGCCTCTTTTCTTCCTCTGCAGTTCACACGGGCGAGCTTTGATGGATCCTTCCCATGTCCTTTGAGCTCCAGACTCATTTCTGGCTCTAATTTTACCCTCTGAGACCAACAGGAAGATTAATAGGCATTTTTTTAATGGCTCCCAGGCCTATAGGCCATAACCACCCCCCCCCCCCACACCACCGAATAAAAATAAACATCCCTGTCCTGGGCTAGCAGCACACATATGCTTATTCCGCCTCCTGCCTCTTGTAGCCCTTTCTAGAATCCCTCATCTTGTCTGGATGTTGACTCAGAGACAGTTGGCAATGAACCCTAACAAGCCGGCCACCCAGGCCCCTTCCAGCCCAGCCAGGAAAACAGTGGTTTCCAGAGCAGAACGGGCCTTCCTGAGGGTCCAGCTTCAAAGGGCAAATCTTCCAGGGGCCAAAGCTGGTTGGCCATCTGCGGGTATAGATCAGATGGCTGGAGGAACTTTCTGGCTTTCTTCCTCCCAAGTAGAGAAGTCTCTGCATCCCCCTCTCACCCCCAGGCAATGAAGCCTGGCAGGTCACTGGTTCCGGGCCTGAGGCAAAGCTTTCCCTTGGCAAGGAGATTCTTGGTTAAAGGTCTCCAAAGCTTACAAAGGCTTAGGAGCTGAGGCCAGGATCCTCCCTTATCAGTGTTCTTGACCTTCCCATCTGACTTCCAAGTGTGGAAGAAAACAACCAGTCCACTGAGGTGATCCCCCACATAATCTCTGGACTTCTGTGAATCACTAACACAGTTTCTGCAGTGTGGAAACGGCAGTGTAGGGCAGGGTTTGCCAGTGGGTGGCCCTTGGCCCTCATTTGGCCTGTGGCCACATGTGCTGGGATTTGGGCCACACACTGGTTTGTTGTTGTTGTTGTTGTTGAGTTCATAACTAATATTTTCAAATGTATTTCACTTTCTTTTTTTTTTTTCCCCCTAAAACGGATTTCTAACTTCTCTTGACCTATCATTCACATCTGGGAGCAAATTGGTTTCCACCTGACCACGCCGGCTGGAACTGAGTAGAGGGCACCCCACCCTTCTGGGCAAGGCAGGAGCTCTGCAGTGGTAACTCTTAGTCAGTCTTACACTGGCTTTTACTGTGTTCCTTTATGTTATCTGCCTGGCCCCATAGTTGTATGAGTTTGTGAACCCTAATCTCTGACTCACACATTTTTCAGAGTTCAAAGAACCTTTCATGACTGTCTAGTTCAAGGGTGTCAGCAGACTACAGCCTAAAGGTCAAATCTGGCCCACGGCCCACTTTTGTAAATAAAGTTTTATTGGCACCCAGCCATGCCCACTGGATTGGATCTTGTCTATGGCGCCTCTCACGCTACCATGACAGAATCCAGTAATTGCAAAAGAGCATGTGTGTTTGGCAAAGCTGACGTATTTACTCTTTGGCCCTTCACAGAAAATGTTGCTGTACTCTGATCTGGTCACACCTTCTTAATGTTATTGATGAGCAACCTGAGGCCCTTGACAGGGAAAGATGGAGTGTGGTCATTCTCAGTGGCTGACCCTGGACTCTGAGCCGGGAGCCCTGCCCACGAGATCCCCGTGGAGAGGTTTCTGTACACCCCTGACACTTCCGGGGCCACCCTGAGATCCTTGAGGATCTGGCACCACCTGCCTTCCCCTGACTCTGGATTCTATTGGTTGCTCCGGTGTGAGAAGCCACCAGGCCCTTCTCCTCGCCCTGCATCTCTTCCGTGAGCTGGTGGTGCCGAGGTGTCTGGTTCCCATCACGGCTGACAATCGGCCCTCCGCACCCCGCCCCAGCCCAGAGTTTGTCTGTAAACCCTGACATCATTAACACCCCATCAATCGCCCAGCCCTAGCAGGCTGGCGAGGCGTCCATCTGGAATTCGGCCCTGGCAGAGATCAAAGTCTGGCTGTCTGGAGCCCTGCCTTGGGGAAGAGGAGGAGGAGGAGGGCTGGCTGGGGGCTCAGTTCTGTGCCCTTGTGGGCTGAGCCTGGAGACTTATGGAGTCTCAGGACCTTGGGTCCTGGCAGCTGGGTGCTGGCCCCACTGTGCCCCTCTGTCCCTGTGGTCAAGAACTTTTCCTTTCTGGACCTCAGTTTCCAGATACATAAAATGGGATTACGGTTCTTTCAGAGAGAAGCCAGTGGGTGTGCGACCCCTTAAAAGTCGTGCAGCGGAATAAAACGATACGATGTCTGAGATTTGCTTTCGAAATATTTCTAGGGGAAACCAGCATGTTTGTTGGGGAGTGGGGGGTGAGGCAACAGGACATTGGTTCCATGAAATTGGCAGAGTGTTGATAATCACTAAATCTAGGTGACCGATGATACATGGGGGCCTGTTATACTCTTCTCTCTACTTTTGTGTTGGGAAATTTCCATAGTAAGGAGTTAAATTAAAAAATCTGTCAAATTCAGGGCACCTGGGTGGCTCAGTGGGTTAAGCCTCTGCCTTCGGCTCAGGTCATGATCCCAGGGTTCTGGGATCGAGTCCCACATAGGGCTCTCTGCTCAGCAGGGAGCCTGCTTCCCTCCCTCTCTCTCTGCCTGCCTCTGTGCCTACTTGTGATTTCTGTCTGTCAAATAAATAAATAAAATCTTTAAAAAAAAACTGTCAAATTCTGTGGACCTGCGTGGGGCAGTTTTTCTTTCTCTTGCTTGTTTTTTAATCTTGGAAGAAAGCGTTGTTTTCCTGATTATAAGAAAATGTGTCTTGCCCCTGCTTATCTCTCAAGTTCATGTTTATATTGGGGAAGACCAGGGTAACTAGCCTCTGGGCATGTGTTTTCAGCTACACACACCTTTCTTGAGGACCTGTTTTAAGCCCGCAGGAGCGCCAGGCTATGAAATGAGAGCTTCTCCTTAACCAAAGTGCTCTCCCAACAGTTCCCCTCCCCTCCTGCAGCCATCCTCCCCAAATATGCCCTGATGTCCCTTTACAGAGTCAGAGGCAGAGGGGCTGACCCCAGGACCTTGCCACCTTCTCTGGATCAAGAACACGTTTTAGACTCCAGTGTTCTTGCTACTGTATTGCCTGTTGTGCTCACCTCTCCAGCAAGCCCAGACCTACATTTAGGTTTGACCTCTGTCACCCATCCCTCGCTGCAGGTGCCTTTGCCATTGGGTTACCAAATATAGCAAATTAAAACAAACAAACCAGGATGTCTAGTTTAAATTTGAATGTCAGATAAGCAACACTGGCTATTCAGCATAAGTATATCCCATGCCATGCTTGGTGTATACTTCTACCAAAACGGTATGCATTATTTAATGAAATGCGAATTAAACTAGGTGTTTTATATTGTATCTGGTAACCCCACTCTGGTGTCACTTATAATTCATTCACTCGTCTAAGGATCTTCTAGATGGCTGGCACTCGCTGGAGATTGATGAGTTTAGTGCCTGTCTTAAAGAATCTTCCCTACCGTCCAGGAAATCCATAATCGCCAATAGGTGTTAGAAGTAGAGATCCCAGCAGAGCATGCTGGGAGCACAAAATAACGGTAGTGCAGGATGAGGACGCTGCTGGAAGAGGCAGGGCTGTGCACTGTGGCCTTGACCGTAAGGGTGGCTGTGGCTGATGAGGTCGGTGGCATCCCTGAAGCTATTTTCTGTAGTTTACAGTGAGTAGCTGGCCTGTGGCTCAAAGTTAGGGATTCCTTGACATCAAGCCCCTGCCAGTTTCTCAGCTGCTTACAGATTCAAGAAATAGCTGTCAGGCGCCACCATGTCCAGGGCACCCAGAGAATAAAACAGACGAGCTTCCCGCCTCCTGGCACATGGGATCTATGGGGACATATGAATAAACGAGCACACAGGTAAATAAGTACATGGTGTCAGAGATAAGTGCTATGACAAAAATGAAATGGCACGGTGGTGGAGGGATGAGGGTGCAGGGGAGGCTAGATTCTGACGTGAGGTGGGGATGACATTAGTCACCAATGCTCTTGTTGTACCTGCTCCTTCTGTTACCTGCTATGCTGCTCTAACGGCTGTGTGTGTATCAACTCAGTTCATTCCCACACCAGCCTCAGGAGGTAGGTACCACTGTTGTCCCCATTGTCCATAAGAAGACACTGAAGCACAGAAAAGGTACATGATTTACCCTTGGAGCGTCAGTTTCCCCTTTGTAAAAGGGGGACTCATGGACTCCTGTGAGCATCAAAGCAGCTTGTAAACCATGAAGAGTTGGGCACATGTGTGCTCCTGCGTCTGGATACATGTTACCTTTGCCAACAACTGGGAAGCATTTGAGGGCCTCACTTTCCCTATGAAGTGAAAGTGGGCCTGTCCCTTTTTGGACTTGGAAGTCCCCAGAGGTGGGTTCCACACCCCGTACAGCCTGGTTCTCTCTCAGCACCTGGACCAACCCCTGGAACTTGGCAGGAGTGCATCCCTGCTCATTCTCCACTTGGCTCTCAGTCATGGAAAGGTTCCCTCCAAAGGAAACATCTTTGAGTACCTGTCACATTATCTTCTTCATTTGTGCTGATTATCTCCAGCCTGATATCCTGTTCAGCCAGGGGTAAACTGAGATAAGACTCATTTGGCAGCTAAGGCTTGGGGCTTTCCTGACTCTATTTCCCATCTTGCCAGACCTACCATGGACTCAGGGCCAGAAGGGCTGGGGAGATTCTTTGGCATCTCCAAATGTAACTTGGCCCTTTTTTTCCCTGGCGATATCATGAACTAATGAACCAGAGATTCTATGCTTACAAAATGACTAAAATCTTTGGATCATAAATAAAAACCAGCATTTCAGCTTTCCTTGTGCCATGACTTTTTGAGCCATCCACAGAAGCCTAGGGTTCCCTTCTCGGAGTGCTGTTCTTAAATGCTTTAACTAATAAATAAATTATAAAGGAAACAACTAATTATATCAATATAATGTAAGTATTAAAAACAAAGTTTTGATATTATAATATATGAGTTCTTTAAATTAATGCATAGAACAACACTTAGCAGCAGACTTAACAATGACCATGTGTTTGGAGTAAATAGGACAGATGAAGAGTATGTTAGTGAATGAGAAGAGAAGTGTGCCCAGAGTGCTACCCAAAGAGACCAACAGACAGAAAATATTAAAAAAAAAAAAATAGAGTTTAAGGGACCTTGGTGTTGGAATGAAAAGATCTGACAGGCATGCAATAGAAATTTTAGTGGGAGAGAGCAGAGAAAATTTGAGTTTTCAAAGAGTATTTTTTTATACCTGATGAATGACATGAATCCTCAGATTCAAGATGGACAACTATCCCCAAGCAGGATAAACAAAAATAAACCTGTATCAGAATACAACTGCAGAACACAAAGGAAATTTTGCCATCAACTAAAAAAATGACAGTAAAGGCCTGACGTCATTCTTGAGAGCAACAACAGAAGATAAAAGTCACCATCTTCAAAGTGCTGAGAACATAGTAACTGACAACCCAGAATTCTATACCCAGCAAAACGGTCCGTCAAGAGTGAGGGCTGAGATCTGCATTTTCATATACACAAAAGAAAGGCTTTTTGTCATCAACTGACATGCTAAAATAACTGCGAATGTCTATACTTTAGGAAGAAGAAAATGAAGGGCAAGAGGAGGAATGTGGAATATGGGGAGAAGTGCTGGACAGAAATAAAAAGGTATATCTAAATGAAATAATCGTATAAAACAATGAGTGTTTTGAGAGCATAAAACCACGTGGAAAGATATACTGTCCCAGGATGATTTGAATAACAATGTGTTGCATCTGTGTATTGCCTGGGAGGAAGGGAACAATGTTGATTAACTCAGTCTACAATTAGCTCGAAGCCAAGGGGACAAACTAATAATCTAATGGTAGACACTAAAATAACCGGAACAGAATGTATAGCTTCCAACCCATGAAAAATGAGAGGAGAAAACACAGGGCAATCCTGTAGAAGGCAGAAAAGGGAGAAAAAAAAAGAAGCATAGAAAAGGCATGATAAATAGTGCAAAATAGGTTATTAGATATAGATAAATCAAAATAGATCAGTATTGCCAATAAGAAGCATTGTCTTATTGGATTAAGAACAAAAATGAAAATAATAACCTGCTACATACTTTTTAGAAAGTACACAGCTAAACTAGATGCACAGAGAGTTAAGTAAGCACACGAAGACATAAGCCAGGTGAACGCAAAGAGTGAGTTTGTATGGCTATATTAATATCGGACTAAGAAGACTTTATGGCAAAGAACACTGTCAGAAATAAAGAGGCTGACAATATAATGTTAAAAGACTTAATTCCCAGGAAGCTCTAATAATTTTAAACCTGGTTGCACTTAACATAGCCCAAATCTGCAATTACTGTGGAAGATTTTTAACATGGCTTTCTCAGTAACCGAGAGCTGTACATGACGTAAGAACATAAAAGATTGGAACAACACAATTAACAACCCAGATCTAATGGACATGCATAGAACCCCACAATTAGAGACTGCACATTCTTCTCAAGCACATGGACATTTACCATTGTTAATGAGAGGGGCACTTTCTCTGGGAAGGGGGGAGGTGAAGGTGGGCGAAAACAGACCCAAGTTTCAGGAGGGTGAGTGGGCCTGGTTTTGAATCTTGCCTCTAGGGGTCTTTACTCAGGTGGGCAGAGACTGATTCTTCCAGGGGTATTATTATTTATAGGGTGGACATTGGAGCTTTTTGGAAGGGGGGAGGAAAGTTGGCTTTTGGGGGAAGCCTGAACATATTTTCCCTTAGGAACCTTTTCCTTGGGGTCAGGATGATTTCTCCTGGATGGAATACGTAAGGACTTCCCTTCCCCTCCAAAAAAGAACACGGTGTAGAGGGTTTCTTCTCCGTGGACCCACAGCTGATAACCAGCAGGTTTCCTTCCCAGCCTTGCCTGGCTTCAAGCTCTCTCCATTGCCCTTAGCGCTTTCCTCTCAAATTTTCTTGCCTTACAGAGGCAGAGCCTACTGTCTCTTACCCAGAGCATGTTCAAGGGCCACCCTGAGCAGCCCAGAGAGGCAGGGGTGCTGTGCTATGGGGTCAGCCTGCCTGAGCTCTTACGACTGAGACTTGCCCAGCCCTGGTCCTTTCTGTTCTTTCAGGTCCACTCTGCCTAGCCATGTGTTCTTCAACCTTTACTGAGTCCCTATTGTATGCCAGGCCCTGGGCTGGGTGTCCCCTTGGAGCTCCCTGTCTAGTGGAAGGGTCAGGACGCGGCTGTATGAAACAGAAGAAAAACCATCCCGCTATAATGGATCAGTCATTTCCTGAGGGCCTATTGTGGGCCAAATGCTAGTCATCATTCTCGCTCTCCCTCTTCCTGTCCCTCCACCCTGTGGCCCTACTATGTGCTAACTCTGGGTCTAGAAGCTGGCCATGCAAAAAACCTAACAAGAATAAGGCTGTAATCCAGATATCTACAGATTTGTTCATTCACACATTCATTCATTCAGCAGTTGGGTCCCAAGTGCTTTTATGGACCAGTGGCCATCCTAGTGATTTGTGGGGAGTGCACACTTTTCAGTAGAATCTGAGAAGTGGTCACAAGTTCCCCCAAATAGTATTGATACCTTTATGTGTTCCACTGAGTCTTCCCAACATTGCGTAGTAGCTAAGAAGCCGGACTCTGGAGCCTGACTGCTTGAGTTTGAACCCAGGCTCTGCCATTTATTAGCTGGGTGAGCTCAGACAACTCACTCAACCTCTCTGTGCCTCAGTTCCCTCATCCACAAAACGAGGATATTAAGTCTCTCCTTCAAAGGCCTCTTAAAGATTGAGTTAATATTTATAATGTGCTTAGAATGGTAGCTAGCACAGAGAAGGTGTGTATATAAATCTTTGTTAAATAGGTAAAACAGTGAGAGGGAAAGAAGGTCATCCTCACTTTACAAATGGGAAAACTGAGGTCTAGAGAGGGGACTTGACCAGCGTAAGTCTGTTTGTGCGTTTCATACATTGATTTTTAAAAAATCAGAAACAGCTGTTTTATTAAAAAATGATCAGACACACATTATAAAATAGTTGAATATTGCTGAAGCCTTTGAACTTGAAAGTGATGCATTCATTAACTCCTTCCCCCATGCAGTTAAGATTTTGAGAAGTCGGGGCTTAATCCTTCCAGATTTAATAAAAATACTCATGTTCACATATACATTTACTAGCTGCTTTTGTTTCCTTATGAATGCATCACAGACTCGTTTCCGTGCTAATCTGGAATCCATTCTGTTCTTTAAGTTGCTCCCTTGCTTTCCAATATGCGGGGCCACTGTCATCCATCCAAGAAACCCCAGTGACGGACAGGCACAGCATATCCCATAATCTGTTGTCAAAAGCCACCTGGTAACATATTACATATATTCTCACATGACACGCGTGTGAGGCACCACTATTTCCGGACTGTACAGCTGACCAGGAGGAGGTACCCACGCTGTGTGGATCTCCTCGCTTCTGCGGGGGCAGAGGGGGTGAATGAAAGGAAATTTCCGGCCACTCCATCCCTTGCGGCTTGTCTGTGGGTCTCAGTTTTCTTTAGACTTTTCTGTGTAGATTTTTCAATCCGCACACCCTGAAGGAGCACATGTTGGAGAGGGAGCTGGCAGGAGGTGCCTGAAGGGAGGCTAGTGCTGTACTGGGGCTGGGGAGGGGGGCCGTGAAGGCCTCTGTGCTTGCCCAGTGCCCTCTGCCCACCCCTTTCCAGCGTGACATCCCAGCAAAAGAAGGAAGCCCTCTGCCAAGCACTAATGGATCCGAGGCATCTTCATCTCAAGTGCACAAAATTGGAGCTGTTTATTTTTCAAAAGGGATGGGGGGGGGGTGATAAGGCGAGGAGGAGGAGGAGGAGGAGGAGGAGGAGGAGGAGGAGGAGGAGGAGGGAGTGCAGGACAGAGGAGGAGAGGAGGGGAAGAAGAGAAGGGGAGGAGAGGGTAGGACAGGTCTGAGATGGTTCTTAGGTCGTCCTCTTCCCCAAGGACAGTTTGCATTTGTCTTAAGTTGTTGGTGAAAATTAAGTGGGCAGTATGGGGGATTCGAAAGAACACGGGGGCAGCAGCTGGAAGCAGCAGCTCCTACCCCAGGGCTCAGGTAGAGCCCCCAAAGAGAGACTGAGAGCTCTACCTTGTTAAGGGGGCCTGGCCATGGTTCGCCAGATGTTGGAGAAATTCTGTGGGGCCGGGCTGGCAGAACTTGCTGGAAATCTCCCGCCGCCCCCCACCGTCAGGGTGCCAAGGAAAGCTCTCTCGGGGTGTCTCCTTCCAGGCGCTCTGCTACAAAACCACCTGGGAGGTGGGAGCGGCGCGTACCTGCCGTTCACTGCAGGAGCCGGGCACTGGGGGGCGCTCTCGAGAAGCCCGGGCCGCAAGCCCTCTGCACCACCAGCAAAGAGCCCTTTCTTTCCTGTTGCAAAGTGTCTCCAGCTCTTTCTACAGGTAAAGCTCAATATCGCGCCATCTGGCAAAGGAAGATAATTTAAGAGGCCGAGATTCCTCTTCACAGAGCAGGCAAGAGGTGAATTTGGAGCTAGAGGCAATTAATCGCCTCCTCCTTTGACAGCATCACCTCCCCTGACCCCTCCGCGTCCGTGTGTGCCCGGCTACACACATTTATGTTTTATATACAACAAAACAACATTATATTCCTATCTTACAGGACACAGCCATGCTTTGTACAAATAAATTCTCACTCTTTTCTGCAAAACGAGGGCTGGCACATTCCCCAGGGTTACTGCAGCTGTAATTGGAGGCATAGATCATTCCCGAAATCCAGGCATGGACCCGCTGAACATTCTGTTCCCTAAAGCCTATATAGTGATGGTGACTCCTAATACCTTGTCTGTAAAATAAAAACGGGAGGTAGAAGAAAGACAACAGCGTATAAAATCAAAGCCAACATAGAAATATTTATATATTAATAGTAACAATAAATATACAATGTACGAATATTTGCTGTGTCAGTTATAACAAGCAAAGAGGAACTATGCAAAGTCACTACCTCCCCTTTGCTGTGATCACAGTCCTGAGGTCCTAATCTGTATCTAGCACTTCCTTCTAACAGTACTCATTCTGTATGTCCCTATTCTTTTTAGTATTTTTTTAAAGATTTATTTATTTATCTTAGGGAGAGCACAGTGGGGGTGCAGAGGGAGAGGGAGAGAGAGAATCTCAAGCAGACTCCCTGCTGAAAAGGGAACCCAATGCAGGGCTTGATCTCACAACCCTGAGATGATGACTTAAGCCGAAATCAAGAGGCTGGCCCCTCTCTGTCCCTCTTCTTGGTCAGACCTCTGAACTTCAGCTGGTGGGGACTCTTTGCCCAGAGGGGGGGTGACCCAGATCTGCCCTTCTGAGATCCTGATGTGGATGCTGTGGTTTTTGGGGTGCTGTAGTTTTGCACCAACATTTACTATTGGCAGGGGAGGGCCAGAGGCCCCCAGAGAAGCCCCTGGTTCCGGACATGGCCCTCCTTGTCTCCACTGTGGGCAAGCCGCCCCATACCAATCAATCACTCCAGCCAGTCCATTACTTTTTTTTTTTTCTTCCTTCTGGCTCAGTGGCATAAGGGGTCCCACATATCCAGATGGCGGTGTCATCTTCTACTTCAGCAGAACCATTGTTGTATTGTCCTGTGTGTGTTGTAGCCTGACCCTCCCACAGAGCCTCTCTTGTCCTGGTCCCCACTCTCCACGGACATCCTTATGCGTCCCTCTGTAGAGGGTCAAAGTAGCTCACTCAGACATATGTTGTCTCTGGAATCCAAAAGGGGCCCACCAAGCATCGTGTCCGTGTTTGGGGAGTAGGTGGCAGAAACCACGGGAGCACTGGGCCATGCAGTGTCCTGGAGAATTTGAAAGACTCCTTGCTTCCCTATCTATGTCAGTGGCTGCTGGAGCTAAACCCCTTCACCCCCCAGCTCGTCTCTTCATCTAGAAGATGAAGACTTTCGGTCAGTATCCTCCTTGTTAGCCAACATTTACTGAGCACCTCCAAGGTGTCGAGCTCTTTGCTAGGCCTGGGGAACTCACAGATGAACAGACCCTTTCCTTGAGAAAACACAGACCCAAAACAGCACAAGAAACTCCTATTTGGGCTACGCAGCCCAGACACTTTGAAATTTTATCGAGCCACGGAGACTTTCTGGGTAATGAAGAGCATGGATCTCTGCACAAACCACCAGGTAGCGCAGAAACACTTGTGAGCTACGTTAGATGTGCTGAAGAACACGGAGAATAATAGAACGATTTTGCATGTGTCGCAGCTAAGGAGA
Organism: Lontra canadensis; assembly: GCF_010015895.1. Taxonomy (NCBI): domain Eukaryota; kingdom Metazoa; phylum Chordata; class Mammalia; order Carnivora; family Mustelidae; genus Lontra; species Lontra canadensis. The sequence continues at coordinate 4,169,172 of NW_022631052.1, forward strand.
TAAAACATGCTGTAAAAAAATACAGTGAAAGGGGCACCTGGGTGGCTCAGTGGGTTAAGCCACTACCTTCGGCTCAGGTCATGATCTCAGGGTCCTGGGATCCACCCCCGCTTCGGGCTCTCTGCTCAGTGGGGAGCCTGCTTTCCTCTCTCTCTTTGCCTGCCTTTCTGCCTCCTTGTGATCTCTCTCTCTGTCAAATAAATAAATAAAATATTTTTAAAAAAATACAGTGGAAGTCTTCTTGTGGGGGCTCATTCCCTCCCTGCTCTCCTCTCCCCTGTCTCTGGAGAGAACCAGTCTCCCGTGCATCATTCTCATGCCTATTTTAAAGAATTGTATGACTTAAGGATCCATAAACATTTATACAGGTGCATTTGCAGTTTTTATGAATGGTCTACTAGATGTTTTTCTCACCGAACCACATTTTTCATATATCCTCATTGATTGATACATGCAGCTTTGGTCCATTCATGTTTTGGCACATGGAATGGCCCATGATTTGACAACAGCGCCATATAGTTGCCCATGGTCCTACTGATCATTTAGGATGCCTCTGTATTTCCGTCCTGTTACAACTAACGCAGCAATGAACTTTCTTCGAACTTCTCTAGAAGCTTCTCCTAAGAGTGGAATGGCAGAATCAGGGAATGTTCACTCTTGACTTTATACAGTCACGTTTTAAGGATATTCCTCAATCCAATGGCCATGGAAGTAAAATGTGTAACATGGTGCTGACGAGCTTTGCTACAGTGGGTGAGAAATCCTAAGTCAGAAAGATGACCATGAAGAAGGTCACAAAACGCGGGCTGGGATTAGGAGTGGTATAAAAAGGTTGTAGAAACCATAATTCGCAGCTCTGAGTGTATCACATGGGTATGGGATGCTCCGTTCACTCAAGATGTAAGGGTTTTCGGGGACGTGGGACCTCCAGCGCTCAACCCAGGAGATCCCCAGGCACGTGGATGGTTGCCTGCTGGATCCCTCCCTAGTGGTCATGTTTGTTCTCATTGCATTGGGGCGTGCCCCTGACTGCCCATGAGAACAAACAAGAATGATTCTGAGACAAAAGGAGAAACAGGAAAAGCAAAAATTGGAGGAAAAACAAAAGCAATGATTTCTACCCAAGTGCTGCTCCCAGACACTCAGATTGGGGCATCACTCTGGCGCTCAACAAAAACAGATTTTTCAGTGTCCTTCAGGCCTGCCCTCCTCAGCAGGAGACCCCCAATCTCCAGCGAGCCTCAGCATCACAGACTGCCCACAGCCAGGGCGCACTCCACAGTTTTAGATTCAGAATCTGCATTTTGAACGCATCCCCAAGTGGTAAAAATGCTGCTGCCTCAGGGCCACGCTTTGAGAACCACAGGACTGGGGACTGTGATGCGTGAATGGTCTCCTGGCTCACACATCCCTTCTCTCGCAAGGCCTTCCCAGGCAGGATAAATCCTGCCACCTTCCGTGCTTGCTTGCAAATGGAAATGACCTCTGGTGCAGCTTTTTAAAAAGATTTTATTTATTTGACAGAGATCACAAGTAGGCAGAGAGGCAGGCAGAGAGAGGGAGCGGGGGAAGCAGGCTCTCTGTTCAGCAGGGTCCTGGGGCTCGATCCCAGGACCCTGAAACCATGACCTGAGCCGAAGGCAGAGGCTTAACCCACTGAGCCACCCAGGCGCCACCCCCCACCTTCCGGTGCAGCTTTTTATCACACCATGTTGAAGTGATTTGTTTAAACATCAACCTGTCCCTTCTGTGATCTGTGCAGGGATAGCTCTATCTTTGTGAGTCCCTGCCGCAAATGGGATGGGTGATTGTTAAATCTTTGGTTTGTAAATCAAGGACTTGGGAGCTGGTGAGCAGTCAGTTCAGGATGATAGCAATGATTGTAGGTTCCAAATGATGATGGCGGATGGTGGTGGTGGGTCACATCAGCCCCATCAGCCGGCCCTGGGTGGGATGCGGTGAGGACCTTCCTGCAGAAGCATGTTTTCCACTCTCCAGTCTCGGAGCCAGGGGTGAATGATTATTGCTAAGACACACCCTCAGAGCTTAATCTGCCACCAAGACTCTGGCATCTCAGTAGGAGTCCAGCTATTTTTTGCATCTACAAACAAGTGGTTCCTCTTGTCCCAGATTTCCACCGTCCGAGATTTGTCCATTGGGGTATATCTCGTGGAGAAGGAGGAGACCTCTCTAATCTTCCTAGTTTGGTTACATGCTTCATTGGGGGCATGTCAAGGAGTATTCCTTTACCATTATACCCTTAATGCTTAGGACAGCTTTGGCACATTGTAGCTGCTCAAGAAATGATTGTTGAATGAATGAATGAATGGGTTCTTGGACACCAATAACAAACATGACTGGCCTGGAGTAGTGGAGAGAGCCCTGGACTGGGTATATTTGGCTGTCATTACCTCACTCTGGACCACAGGGCAAGTCCTTTCCTCCAGCAGGTCTCAGTCCTCCAGTGGGAATTGGGGGGGGGAGGGGCTATAGTTAGTGTCTCTTCTGGTCTCTGCCTACCTTATACCACACCTGCTAGGTTCCAGCTACAGGCCTTTTTGCTTTCTTTAAACAGCCAGGTACCCTCCTACCTCAGGGCCTTCGCACGTGCCGTTTCCAATGCTTAGATTACTTTGACGTTCTTTTCACGTGAGAATTTTAGCTTCTACGCCTTCCCCTGTGGTCCCCTTAGACTAGTTGTTGTGTATCTGAGCAAGGACAGATACAACTTACATGTTTTCTTTGGTTGCATCTGAATTTCCTGGTAGTCTATAAACTCCAACGGCGCAGGGATGGTGTGAATCCCGGACACCTAGGGCCATACCCGGCGCATAGTAGGTGCTCAAGAATTAATTTGTTAACTAGAAGCAGGTACTCTGAGCGGGGGTGACGTCCCTTCGCGGTCGGCCGGCAGGTGTCGCCACAGACCGGGAGGAGGCGAAGCGGCGCGGCGGGCGGGCCGCACCTGGCGGCGGCCCCACCTGGCAGCGGCCGTGGCCGCGCCCGCCCGCCCCGCACCCCGCGGAAGCCAGATCTCAGGCCCTGGCGACACCAGGCCAATTGGGAAAGCGGCGCCTGGAGCCACAGGGAGGGGAGATGAAAGGCGGGTGTGGGCCGCCCGCAGCGCCAGGTGAGGGCCGGGAGCCCCGCCCCGTGCCCGGGGACCAGGTGAGTCAGGCGTCCGGGCCCGCGAGGGAGGTGGGAGGAGGAGGTGGGGGGCGGGGGTACGGCCCGGAACCCGGATGCTCGCGCTGTTTGGCTTCGACACCGCTGGGTGGCTGTGCGCCAGTCCCATCCCTCTCTGGGCCCCGGCGTTCTTGGTCTCCTGAAATCCCTAAGGTGCGTTCCTGTGGCTCCGAGTGGGACCTTTCCCTCAAGCGCGCACTGCAAGCATTTTCTACTGGAGCCTCAGGATGGCCCCCTGAGGATGGCCCACCTCCATTTTCCCCATCCATGAGAGAGGATCAGAGAGGTGAGGTCACTCAGGGTCACACGGCACCCAGTTACCAAGTTGCAGGAGCGGGGATTTGAACCCAAGTTTGCGTTGAGCGACCGAGCTTTGAGCCCGTGTGCCCCTTTTAATCGAATTACTTAATTTTTATTCGTTTTTATCTTTTTTTTTTTTATTGCGGCAAAGTAGACATAACATAAAATTTGCCACTTTAACTGTGGTAAAGTGAACAATTCCGTGGCATTAATACCTTCATAACGTTGTGCAGCCAGCACCTCCCTCTAGTTCTGGAACATTTTCATTCCCAAAAGCAAACTCAGACCCATTAAGCAGTAATTTCCAACTCTCTCGCCCAGCCCCTGGCAAGCACTAATCTGCTTTCCATCTGTATGGATTTGCTGATTCTGGATATTTAATTTAATTTTATTTTTGGCCCAATACCTTCTTTCTATACCATGTCATCTCAGGAATATCCTAGGCGGCCAGGAAATTGGAATTCGTAGACCAGTGGTTTCCAAAGGTGGCTGCATGTTGGAATCACCTGGACAGTTTCACAAAACAAAACAGAACCCCCCCCAACCCTCCCATGCCTGGCTCTGACCCCTGACATTCTGATTTAATTGGGCTGCAATTTGGCCAGGATATCAGGAGTTTCAGAAGGTCTCCAGGGGTTTCTAATGCACAGCAAGGTTGGAGAGCCACCGTCTCCCAGAGCTCTGTGCCTCTGTTTTACAGGTGGGGAAGCTGATGCCCAGAGAGGGATAGCATTCGCTCAGGGTCCTACAGTGCACGTAGCTGATGTACTCCGCCTGCCCCCCATCCTACCGCTTCTTTAGGGATTTAAGGTCCCTGAGCCTTGGTTTCATCATTTGTAAAAGGTGCGCGTTTGTGGTTCCTACCAGTTTGCTTGCCCCAATCACAGGAGATCGTGACTGGGAGGTGCTTTCCTGGTGCCTGGCTTACAGCAGACTCCCAGCAAATGGTGTCCATGTATTGTTGGCGGGGCTGTTTCTCGGGGATGTAGCACTGAATGGGCTTGGTCCTGGGGATATAGCAAGGAATGCGGTGCCTGCAGGAGTGGGAGCTCATTGAGGACAGGGTCCGGGATTCCTCTGCCCCTAGCATTCAGTGCAGACCCTGACAGTTTACTACAGGGGTTTTCGGAATCACTGACTCCTCTTTGCCTTTGGTCAGGCTGAGCCCCCTGCCTGGAGCGTCTCTTCCACCTCCCCTGGCCCTGCTCACTCTTCAGGCCTAGGACGGTGAGACCCACTAAATCTGGCTGCCCAGGAGCAACTAAGGGGTCCATCCTTTAGTTAGCTGTGTGTGTATCTGTGTGTGTAGCTAGGACTTGACTGCATTGTTTATTTATTTTTGACATTTTAATTTTTATTTATTAATTTATTATTAATAAAATTTATTTAATAAAATTAACGATTAATTTATTATTTCTATTTACTATATTTATATTAGTCATTAATGATGAATTATTAATCATTATTTATTAGTCAATTTATTAATAAATTTATTGATTATTAAGATTTATTTATAAATTAATTAATTAATAAATTTAAAAAAGAGGGAAAGAGAGAGAGCACGAATGGGAGAGGAAGAGAGACTCTGAAGCAGACTCCACACTGAGCGTGGAGTCTGCCTCAGGCCTTGAACCCACGACCCTGAGATAATGACCCAAGCCAAAACCCAGAGTCAGACGCCTAACCGACTGTGCCACCCAGAGCCCCTACGTTGTTCTTTTAGGGACAGGGTCCAAGTCTCCTGTACCTCCCATGGTGTCAGGCAGGAGACTAGGCACACAGTAGGCATTTAATAAGTGCCACCTGAGGTCTTGATTGACCTTCAGCTCCTGGGGGACTAGGCGACAGGATCCTCATGGCTTCTTTTGTTCATGTGCATCCCAGGGACGATCAGGGTGGGTACCCCCACCTTCCTCCTCTTTGTTCTTGCTAATACAATCTCACCATTCAACGAGAACTAGGTGGCAGTGTCTATTCTCCAGGGAAGGTGGGTTTAGCCCCAGGGCGTGAATTACGGTGAGTCTCTAAGTAGTCATGGTAAACCAAATCTTTTTGCCAGGGCTTCTTTGGCTGATGGGGAGCCATGTGACCCGGGTCTGGTCAGTGAGACCCAATAGCAGCTCTGGGGGTGGGAGGGGGGTCTGGCAGTTCTGGGAAACGTCCCCTCTCTCTTTTCCCCACGATTTTTGGAGGCTCACAGGTGAGGGTCAACACAGAGCTGAGCCCCTGAATTGAGGTCAAGAACACTGGAGTATATCAGGCCAGAACCTTGGCATCCCCGAGCTCCCAAACAGCACTGGGAAGCTTGCTCTGAAGGTGTTAGGGGGACAGTCAGAGTTTGTTGTTTAAGGCGATTCTATTACTTGCAGCTGAGCACGTTCCTAACTAACCCCACTCTTGCCTGCACAGGGCCTTTTCCCGCTCAAAGACAGAAGGCAGGATAGAGGCCCAGGCTGGATGCCATGACTTCCTTCTCCTTAGCCCTTTACTCCAAGGTATCCTGGGATTTATAAGCACTTGTAACAGTCGTACTGATGATGGGTAACATTTTTAACGCCTCCTGGGCTCCTGTACTTCATGTAGATTGTCGAATTGAATGCTCGTACAACGTTGTAACATTCTTACAGATGAGGAAACCGGGACCCAGGGAAATTTAGAAGCCTGAAGGTTGAGAGCTCAGTCCTGTTTGTAGCAGATACATCCTTATTCTCTTGGCAGATTGGCCTCCCTTGCATGTAGAACGCTCCAGCTGATTCCTTTGTCGTCATTCCCGCCCCCCAAACCCCGGGTGCAGTTCTAGCACACAGTGCTTGATAGAGATAAACCCTCCACTGTCTTATATCACAAGCCCTTCCCCAGAAATTACGCGCTGAACATCCCCTGTGTTTAAAGATTTTATTCATTTATTTGATAGAGAGAGAGAGATCACAAGTAGGCAGAGCACAAGGCAGAGAGAGAGAGAGAGAGAGGCGGGGGGAAGCAGGCTCTCTGCTGGGCTGAGAGCCCAATGTGGGGCTCGATCCCAGGACCCTGAGGTCATGACCTGAGCCGAAGGCAGAGGCTTAATCCACTGAGCCACCCAGGCGCCTCTGAACATGCCCTGTGTATAAAGTGTGTGTGTGGGTGTGTGTATGGGGGGAGGTGGAGAAAATGGGACTTATCTTCAGCAAAAGTAACAGCTACTATTTATCAAGGGCTGGCTAAGTCCCAGGTACTGTACTCTACATACCTTTTGTGTGTGTTTTTTGTTTTGTTTTTTTGGGGTTTTTTTTGGTTTTTGGTTTGTTTAATGCCTGCAATAGCTCTAGGAAGTTTTTCAAGAATCGAGCCTCTGCGTGGTTAAATGATTTGCCTAAAGTCACACAGAGTGGATTTGGGCCCGGGGCCGGCTGTCTGGAGCCTGTAGTCTTCCTTAGCCTACGGCAAGGCATGTAGACATGTCAGTAGTCGATGTGTCTCTAAGCCAGGGATGTTCCTTCCTCTTGTAGGAAAGCTGCACTGAGGAGGAGGTGCCAGAGCCAAGCCTGAAGGATGGGCAGGGCTCCCAAAGCAGGGAAGGCATGGCATCTCCTGGGGGGAGGAAGAGCTTGGGCACATGTGCGGAGATGGGGCGCGTGTTCCTTTGGGGGAGTAGGGTTTATAACTAGAAACCCAGGACAGCCGGTCTCTGTGTACCTCTTCCCTGAGTCATCAGTTAGAAGGGTGGCTTAGGTCCTGGATGCCGCTGGCTTCTGAAGGCCATGGCCCAGGCGGGTGACTATGATGTCTGTTGGCACCTCCCAAGGGAACATCTGTCCCGCTGCTGGGCTCCTGGGAGAGTGGAGGGGACAGAGGCCGCTGTGAATCCAGGGGATGGTTTTCCTTCCATCAGAATTCACTGAGCGCCTGCTATGTGCCGGGCACGGCCCTTGCCTTCACAAACTCCCAGTCTGGCAGGGAGATGGGGGTGAAGACGATCCCCCAGGCCAACAGCGTTATAGATCACGCAAATCAGGGTAGTGAGCACCTACTCTGTGCCTTACAAACCTTTAGCTCGTGTGGTCTGGCAGACTCCTAGGTAGGTGGCCTTCTCCTGTCTGTACTCGGCAGGCACAGACAGATGCCAGAAGTCACCTGACTGGCCTGAGCTCCTGGGGCTGGTAAGTGGCTTTGGGTTGGGTTGAAATTCTTTCAGTTATTGCATTGCCTTAATCCCACGGGACCTCCCCCCCAAACCCGCGTGTGGGGTTCCAGAGGGAAAGGACAGCTAAAATCGGGCAGTAAAAAGACATTGCCAGGAGAAGGAAATTAATGAGTATTATTTAATTTTATTTATTTATTTAATTTGTTTATTTATTTTAAGGCGTTTCCACGCTCCGCATGGGGTTTGAACTCAAGACCCTGAGGTGGGGTCGCGTGCTCTACCAACAGAGCCACTCAGGTGCCCCTTAAAGACTTTATTTTATTTATTTTTTAAAGATCTTCTTATTTATTTGAGAGGGGGAGGGGCGCCAGGAGAGGAGGAGAGAGAATCTTTATCAAAAGACTCCGTGCTGAGCGCAGAGCCAGACGCGGGGCTCTATCTCTCAACCCGGGGCTCAATCTCCCGACCCTGAGATCCCGCCTGAGGGATCTGAAACGAAGGACTGGATACTTCACGGACTGAGCCACCCAGGAGTCCCTTAAAGATTTTATTTTTAAGTAATCTCTACACCCAGTTCGGGGCTTGAATTTACAACCCGGAGATCAGGAGTCGCAAGCTCCACCCACTGAGCCAGCCAGGGACCCTGTGTTGTTATTTTAATTGCAGTGGAAGCTGGGGCTGATTTAGTACCAGTTAGTCCTGCGTGGAGCAATGCCAACCCCCAGTCCTCACGTGCCCCATGATGTAGTTGCTAGCTTCATTTTATAGGTGAGGAAACTGAGGTCCATGGGGGCGGGGGCGGGAATTACTTGCCAAGGCCCCAGAGAAGGCCTCAGAGAAGCCGGGCTGTGAATTCCCATCTTCCTGGCCTCAGGCCGGAAGCGTTTTCACCGCCTCTCACGGAGTTGGGTCGGCAAACCAGTTCTTTGGAAAACAAGACAGAACAGAATGAAAGAGCCTCTGATTTTTTGTGTTTTTGGGTTCCTGGGATGTCTACGCTCCCATCAGGGCTGATTTCAAGCTACCGAGAGTTCAACAACTGACTCACAAAACTCCATTTTAATTACTCACTTATGGCGCATGGCTCAGTGCCCCTTTCGGGAGGGGAGGGTGGGCTAGCTGGGGTGGTTTTCACGATGGTAAGAGGACCCTGGATGGCTACCCGAGCATGGCTTTGGGAAGTGGGATGTCACATGTCACGATGTCTGAGCCTTGCTGAGCCCCATCTGTGCAATGGGTCTGGCCATCCCTGGCCTCTCTTGTCTGCAGCCCTGGGCTTTGCGGCTATGGTCGACGCTGGGCTCCAGGGTTCGGGCAGGTGGATTTAGTCCCTTATCTGGGTCACTGCAGGGGAATTGGGCTGGGCTGGAGGGGGGCCCCTGTCTCTCTCCTTCACCCCCCTCCCTGAAAAAGCTTTCACAGTGATTAGTTTACGTAGTTTACATCATGAAGGGATCTGGTTACTGCTCTACCCAGAGGGCCTCCAGATCTCCTACCTGAGATAAGAAGGCTGCCTCTGGTTTAATCTCACAGTTTAGAGGCCCATGTTTAAGAAATGGTTTCCAGGCTCAGGGGTGGGGTGGGCAGGGAGGGGACCACCTGGCCTATTGGGTTTTGGATGTGTGCATGTATCATTGAAAGGCCCTTTCTGCTCATCAGGCCCGTGAGGCCTGGCATCCCACGTCATTTCTGTGGGTTGGGTTTCACTCGTACGTGGACCAGGGGCACCTGGCAAGGGGTCTGTATTTATGGGGAAACCCAGCCCCACGCACCAAGGCTGTCTGCTAGAAGTAGCACCAAATCCAGAGTGGGCCCGTGCCTGTCCCTGCTCTTGAACCAGATGCCAAGATCCACTTTACGCCTCTTGGCTGCCTCCTCTTTCCCTTGGTTGGCTTACACCCTGCAGGACCCCTTGGGGGTAAAAATTCGAGAAGGGAGCCAATGCTGAGTGAGCAGCTGGCTCGTGTGTGCCTTCTGAGTGCCGCTGGCCATCTGGCTGAATTGGGTTTGCATTTTGTCTTCATTTCTTAGGTGCTGTGTGTTCCTAGGTAAGTCATTTAACTGCTCTGAGCTCCAGTTTCTTCCGTGCAGTGGGTCATGTGGTGTCGACTTCACACAGCTGTTTTGAGACTTCAGCAGGCCCTTAAAAGGGCCTAGTAGTACCATAGTTTTGTTTTGTTTTTTAATAAATTAGTTCAAGGTGTAAGTATTCAGCCTCACACTTGCTGGCTGACCTCAGACCTATAGACAGGCCCTGCAGGGAGAAGGCAGGAGAAGTAGCCAGAGGCCTTCAGCTTCGGTTCCCTTATCCTCCTAGCTTTGCCCAGAAGATTCAAGACTCCGAAGGCTCTGTGAAGGTGTTGATTCTAGGGTTCCCCATGTTCACAGGGGAAAGCAGATGTTCGGACAGCTATATGATAGAAATAATTATCTGGAATAAATTGGATGAGATTTTGCTTGAAGCTGTACCCCCTGAGAGTTCCCCAGATAACAGCCTTTTATCAGGATGACAGTTGTATGCGATGTCAAATTGCAAACTAGAAGTTTTTTGGTTTTTTTTTTTTTTCATTTAAAAAAATGCACAAAAATGTGGCGGTTGTGTTCCTATGAGTGTCAGGTTGTGGTGTCTTCTCTCTGGGGAGAGACGGTCTTTTGTCCTGTGACCATGACCATGTCCTTTATATTTTTATTTTTCCTTTCGTGAGCAACAACTGTCCTTTCTCCTCACCAGCAATATGGTTTTAAGGTTTTGGTAGTTAGTTTCCAACAGGTGTTGCATATACACAATGCAAAGTCTTCTTCCTCCCTCCCCTCCTTTGTGTCATCAGTACCTCTGTTTGTAAATCATTCCTGACCCGGTCTAGCTCATGTGTGCTCCTGGAGAGAAGGCAATGCCATCCCCCCAGCTTGGTCCTTTGGTGGGAGGTTGGAGGAAGAGGGTAAAAAGATCTGAGATGCCATTGAAATATTACAGTCGTATGCCTGGTGCCACATTGTGTTATCTTTTATCGGGTTGGGCCCAGTGACTGGCCAACGGCACTCATTGTAACACTGTTGCTAGGGGGAAGCAGGGTCTAATTTATGACGACACTGTTGTTTCTGCCTTTGACATCATCGTTGGGGTCCTTCCGGCGAGCTGGTTTCTGCAGTGGCTGTTAGCCCCAGCCCTGGAAATGTCCTCTTTTGTTGCCTTAGGGCGTGTTTGGGAGCAGGCTGGTTACAGCCTGCTGGGCAGCCACCTAGCTCTCAAGACCAGACCCATCAATGTGTATCTGCTGATAATAATGCTCATTACAGAAGGCAGATGCACGGTGTGAGGCTTCCTGCATTCATGCAGACATCACTAGTGGATCACTGCACGCTGCTGTGAGATCAGACAGGGCCTCAGCATCCCACTCAACAGGGTGCTCTAGGGAGGGGCACGGGAGGAGGCCTGCAATGGCAGCACTGCTCTTAGTATGCTGGTTCCCAGACTTCGTTATTTTCTAGATCAGTGTATTTTCTGAAAAATTAGAGGGACTAACATCAAGTTGTCAACTTTTTGTTTTGACAGAGACTAAACAATAGAAAAATCTCTGCCATTTTAAAATCACTATTTGTTCTTCTTCTTTCTTTTGTTTTTTAGAAAGCATATTTTTTAACACTGAAAAAGTTGACAAGACAATTTCCAAATAAAGGGCAATGAACGTGTTTGGTTTTATTTGAGAACAAAATTTTTTTTTTTTTCTCATGGTTCTCATTTTGCTCCAGATGCATGAAATCTTCATGATGAGTTGACACTGGCTGGTGGCCCGAAGTGGGCAAAGGGATGCCCGTCTTTACAATATACAGTGTATTCAACTTCCTCTCGGTAGACATTACTTTCCTTCTTAGAGTTTTGTGAAGACTTGTTCCTATGGACCCTTAAGTACTTCTTTGGAAATCATCATTACCTGCATGGATTGAAAACATGTATATCTCATTTCCTCCTGGAAGCTCATTAAAAAAGACAGTTAAAAAAAAGGAAAAAAAAAAAGACAGTAAAATAATCTTTAAGAACACAAACCTACCAGATCAAAGAGAATGGGAGAGAAGAGATTAGGTTATAAGAGGTCATGACCCCATCTCAGGTACCTCCTTGCTTACTTCCAACCCCAGTCATGTCATCACGAAATTTCAAAGTCTAGTGATAAAATAGGACCGAGTTCAGCCAACTTTTCCTATAGGGCCAGATAGTAAATATTTTAGGCTTTACAGGCCATATGGTTTCTGGTGCGACTATTACCTCTGCCCTTAGGGTGGGAAAGCAGCCACAGGCAGTATGTGAACATATGGGCATGGCTGTGTCCCAATAAAACTTTATTAACAAAACCCAGCAGTGGCCTTGTCACTGTTGAACCACTGAACCGACCACAAGACTGACACTCTCCTGATCTCTTATTGTCTAAATCAGTGGGCCTCAAATGTCCCTTTCCTCAGTTTTATCATATTTTGTCTTATTGCTAGTACTAGCTAGCACCTGAAAGCATCTCATTTAACTATTAATTCACGTGTCTGTTGTTTTAGGTCTCTTTTCCCCCCACACAGAGCCTGTGGTGGGAATGTTATTCAAGTGATTTATTAAGAGGGTTCTCTCAGATGAGGGGTAAAGGAAACGTGGTGAGACAGGGGGAAAAACGCTAAGCAGGAGGATACTCCTCAGGGTAGACCAATAGATCAATGGAACAGAATCCAGAATCCAGAAATAGACTCACACACATGTAATTTAAAGCAAATGCCCCAGTTCCATTAGGAAAGGAAAGTCTTTTCAAGCTACAGCACTGGAACGACTGGATAAATGTTTGAAAATACTAACCTCAATGCTTACTTTGTTTGACAGACAAAATCAAATTTGAGAAGGATCATAGACCTCAATGTGAGAGCTGAACCACAGACCTTTTAGAAGAAAAAAAAATTGGAGAATATTTTAGCAATCTTGGGGGTCCACGAAAAATTTATGAGAGAAGAGACAAAATGCACTAACCATACGGGAAAAAAAGATGAATTATACTTCATCAAAATTAAAACTCCTCCTTACCAAAAGACACCATTAAAGATGAAAAGGCCAGCCACGAGGCAGAAAACATACTTGTAACAAATATATCCTTTGGCCTTGTATCCAGAATATATTAAAAACACCCATAAATTAATAATAAAAAGACAATAAAACGAGCAAATGACTTGAATAGATATTTGAGAAGAAAAGATCCATGAATGGCTTATAAGCACAGGGAAAAGCACTCAGCATCGTTAGCTGTCAGGGAAATGTCACTTAAAACCACAGTGAGATATTTCACACACCCTAGGATAGTTAAAATAAAATAGTCTGGTAATGCTGTGTGTCGGCAGAGATGTGGAGCAATGGGGACATTTACTTTGTTGGTGTAAAATGGTACAACCACTTTGGACACTGGTGTAAAATGGTACAACTATTTTGGAAACTGGAAGTTTCTTTTAAGGTTGTTATCCATCCAATCTCACGACCTGGTCATTCCTCTCCTAGGTATTTACCCATATGGGAACACACGTTCACAAAAAGTCATGCTCAAGAATTCTTGTAGCAGCTTTGCCCACAGTAGCTAAAAGTCAGAAATAGCCCCAATTTCCATCTACAGAAGAGTGGTTCAATAAATTGTCAATATGGCGGGTGCTTTGCCTTCTTGTCCAACTGGCAAGAGTTGCCCAAAGTGACCAGGGGCCGTCAATGATTTGAGTTTAAAGAGGGAATTGTTGCTGCGTCTCATGAGGGAAGCATCCTCGCTCTGGCGACTATGCTCTCTAGACCCACGGGGCTCTAAGTGGCAGGGATGGAAAGCAGTTCCTTGAGCTGCTGGAGATGGATGGTGAGCAGAGAGCTACTTCCGTCCTGTCTTCCCACCATGAACATGTCCGATCTCGGAGCTCAGTGGCCATCCATCCCGTTCACCTGTGTGTCTTAGTGCCAGTGCGGAGCCCGGCGTGCATGTACGGCTTGGTTAAGACTGATGGACAGGGGTGCCTGCGTGGCTCGGTTGGTTAAGCGACTGCCTTCAGCTCAGGTCATGATCCTGGAGTCCCAGGATCGAGTCCCGTGTCGGACTCCCTGCTCGGCAGGGTGTCTGCTTCTCCTGCTGACTTCTCTCATGCTCTCTCTCTCTCAAATAAGTAAATGAAATCTTAAAAAAAAAAAAAAAAGACTGATGGACAGATTGCCAGAAACTGGCTTGATGGTTTATGAAGGACGTTGAAGGAGTATCAAGCAATTCTAGTTTTCTTTAAGACATTTGATTTATTTTATGATTACAGAGTTATAAACGTTCATTGTCGAGAATTTAAAATACACAGAAAGCAGAGGTAACAATCAAAATCATCTGGAGATAACTCACGTCAACCCAGAACTGTATCATGAACTCTGTCTACACCAGTGGCTTTTAAGCAGCTGTCTGGACGCTGGGGTTTCTGAGAAGGTGCCACCGGAGTTCTCTTGAGGGTAAAGGAGAGAGTGTGTCTGCACCAGAATAGGAATAATTTTCAAAGTTTTCCATAAGTTTTATTTAGGGAGGGAAAAAGGGGGTTTGTGACAAAAACAGTAAAAGAGGCTGAGATTCACCAGTCTACACTGGCAGAGCTGGCAGTTTTCATTCAGCTGACATTCAGTTTCATATCACCATCAGTAAACGGAGCAGATGTCCCGGGCTCGCCTACCACGCCTGGCAGTTACTGGCACCTGACCAGCCCTTGGTGTAGACACTCTTTCTCCTAAGAGCACCACAGAGTTACGTGATAGACAAAGGGAGCCTTTTACTGCAAAAAACCAGATGTTGCTGACTGGAAAAGACCAGTGGTGGTTGAAAACAGAACCATGAATGAGTCATGTTCAATCATCTCAGACAAGCATAAAAGTATATAAAAGATTAGTGCAGAAGAGAATTTATACCAGGCTCTGTGCTGTCTGGGAACATGATTTAGATTAAAAGAGGAAAAAAAAAAAAAAAGAATGTCTCTGGGCCACCTGGAGCACCGTAGTCAGGAGGCTTTTAGGATTTGGATTTCAATACCCATCACTGTAACCTCTGGGATTATTTTTTTATTTTTTGAAAGCCATTTGGATGCCTCTCAAAACAACCGACCTGAAGTCGACTTTGTGTGGTTCTGACTCACGCAGCGTGTCAGAGATGAGACCATCCACGTAGCCATCAGCTCTCCAGACTTGGGGTTCAAGCCTGCAGCTGTGTCTGCTGCCCTCTGCCCCTTGGCTTTGGTTCTGAGGCCAAAATAGAGGCCCCCCATTCATGTGTGCTTGGGGACATTGCCTTGTGAGGGGAAACCACGCCGGGTGGGGGGCTCAGGAGGTAGGGCGGAAGCCTGGTGAATTTGCCTGATGTCTGCCTTGATATTTGAAGAGCTACTTTGTTGACTTGAATTCTCAGATCTGTCGGGACTGTCTCTGGCTTCCTTTGGTTTTGGAGAACACAGTGGACTTCTCCTCCCACCCAGCTTGACTTGGCAAAAGAGAAAGGCTTCTCGCCAACACTTGGTAATTTCCAATTCCAAGAATGGAGTAGTATCCCATTTGGGTTTCCATTGGCATTTTCCCAGTGACTAATGATGTTGAGCATATTTTCATGCGTTCGTTGCCCATTTGGAGAACTCTTCTTTGGTGACCCTCCCCGTTGCCCCTAACGTCCGCATAAGTGCAATGGAACATATCTGTGAATGCTATGCAGCAACAAAATTGGAGGCCCAGGTCTTTATAACCTTGCATGGGTCAGTCACTGGAAGGGGCCATCCTGTGTCACTCGTATCTTTTCATTCTGATGTTTTGACATCTGGGACCTTTCAGACCTTGGGGGACTGTCCCTCCCAGGAGTAGCCAATTCCTGGAGAGAGTAAACCAGCCACCTGTGACCTTGCCTTTCATAGGCAAACCAATCACCTCCTCTGTGGGCTCTGTCAAACTCTGGGCCACTGTCCCCCTGCTTCAATCACCCCAGGACCAGGTACCAGACAGCGAGGGGCAGCCCCTTTCCCCCAGAGCCTGCCAGATTATTCAAACAAGCCAATCGTACACCTGCTTACCCTGCTTCACCCATTCCTTCCCATGGAAACCACAGGAAAGGCTCTCTTCCATGTTTTTCCTGTTCCCACTTCCTCCTGCCCGGCCCTGCTGCTTCTCCAGAGTGGCTTTGTGTGGTGGGTCCCCTCCTCCCGGGATCTCTGAGTGTAACGAACCACCCTTACAGTGGCCATCATTTCCGGATCCGTTGGCTTTACTCTGCCTGAGTTGTATTAAAACCCACATTTTATTTTTATTTATTTATTTTTTTAAAGATTTTACTTATTTATTTGACAGAGATCACAAGTAGGCAGAGAGGCAGGCAGAGAGAGGGGAAGGCAACCAGGCTTCCTGCTGAGCAGAGAGTCCAATGCGGGGCTCGATCCCAGGACCCTGGGACCATAACCCGAGCCAAAGGCAGAGGCTTTAACCGACTGAA
Organism: Lontra canadensis; assembly: GCF_010015895.1. NCBI lineage: Eukaryota > Metazoa > Chordata > Mammalia > Carnivora > Mustelidae > Lontra > Lontra canadensis. Next base: position 4,185,273 of record NW_022631052.1, read on the forward strand.
CCACCCAGGCGCCCCTAAAACTCACATTTTAAAACACACTCCAGGAAGGGCTGGGACCTGGGGGAGGCTGCTCTCTGCTTGAGGGCCATCCCTATAGGGGCCGTCTACCAACAGCACTCCCAGTGGCTGGGGCAACAAGTCCTTCCTTGAATGGGGTGGTCACTGTCCACTGTGCATTCCTCATATCAAGGTCTAGATAACCCTTCATTCCAGGGGTGAGAATAGGCAGGGCGAGTAAGACATCCAGCACCCTGAGAGCGAGTGATGCCTACATTTTGTCCCCTAGGTGCCTCTCTTGCCTCACCCCTGTCCTTGTCATACTTCTCTCTCCTCTCTACCCAGCAGATAGATCCTGAGTCTCTCCTTTGTCCCAAGCCCACCCCCCCCGCCCCACAGGGTTCCCTTTTCACTCAGGGTAAAAGCCAAAGACCTTCCCTGGCCCTGTGAGGCTGTACAGGATCTGGCCTCCATTACATCTCTGCCCTCTTCTCCCGGTGGCCCCCTCACTAGTCCTCCACAGGTGCATCCCACCCCAGGACATTTGCACTTCCATTGCCCTCTGCCTGGAATGCTCTTTCCCCCAGATCTGCCCTTGGCTCCCTCCTTCACTTCCCTCAGATCTTTGCTTGTCTACCATCCCTTCCTTGGCCACCTGCTTCAAATCCCAACACTGCCCCATCTCTGACCCTTCCTATTCCTCTCCCCTGCTTTATTTTTCTCCGCCTAATGTACCATGCATCTTACTTACTATTTCGTTTAATGTCTGTTTTCTCCCTTTGCGTGTATGTTCTGGGGGAAAGGGAGGGGTTCTGGTCTATTTTGTTCATTGCTGGAATCCCACTGCCCAAAACAGTGCCAGCACGTAATATCAAAAACGGATTGGCTGCATGAATACAGAGGCGCCGTTCTGGGGGTGGTGACCGTGTCTGCTCCTGCTGCTCCCTGGGGTAGACACTGGTCCAACACCCAGAGCGTAGGGTTTAATTAAAGATGCATCTTAACATCACCATCCTGCCCGCTCACGTCCCTCTTTCATGTCTCCCCCCTCCCTCTCTTCTTTTATATCCATTTTCTTTCCCCTTCCCGCTTTTTGGTACTTGATGGAATCACATTAAACTAATAAAGCTTTCATTACTTGATTGTACCCGTAATTACGCACACTGAGAGCTGGGTTTGTTTTGATTTCCTGCGGACTTTCGGTCACTGATGCTTTTGAACACTTGCTTTTATTCCTCAGCGGCTGCTTGACCCCCCCCCCCCAACTCCCTGTTTTAAAAAGGATGAAAAGCTTAGAAAAACATCAGAAATATCCTTTTATTTTTCCCCGCAAATTGATTTGGAGAGTTTTGTTTTGATTTCCCTCTTGGAAATGGTGGGTGTTAAAAAAAAAAAAAAAAGGCAACAACTCAGAATCACACGTTTCTAAACTGGCCAGCCGACCTTGGATTCTGGGGCTGGGAAGATGGAGTTACTCTTGCCTGAGCAAGTCTGCACTCAAAGGAGAGTTTGATATATTCCCTTGGCCTCCATGGAGGCTGGAAAGCTTGGGTCAGAGTGGGGTGTCCCCACCTCGGCACTGGGGCCGCTGGGGGCAGGACACTTCTCATGGGGGGCTGTCCTGTGCCTTGTCGGGTGTGAGCAACATCCTGGATGCTAATATCATCTCTTACTTTATTTTATTTTTTTAAGATTTTATTTATTTGTCACAGAGAGAGAGAGAGAGAGCAGGAGCAGAGGGGAGTGGCAGTCAGAGGGAGAAGCAGGCTCCCCACTGAGCAGAGAGCCCAATGATCGGCTGAGGCACCCAGGTGTCCCACTCCTTTCATTTGTGACAATCAAAGAAGTCACAAGGACCTCCGGTGGAGTCCTGCCAGATTAGATCAGAACCTGTGTGATGCGTATTCCCAGCAGCATGGTTCCCAAGAGCTCTGAGGTGCTTGTCCATCAGCTGAAGAAGGGGTCCCCAGAACGTGGTGTGTCCGTATGACGCAGTATTACTCAGCCACACAAAGGAATGAAGCGTCAATGCCTGCTGTGCCACGGACAGACCTTGAGCACAACATGCCAGACACAAAAGATAGATTGTGTCTCACATGATTCTACTTCTGTGCAACGTCCCCAGTAGGGATGGAAAGTAGATTGGTATTTACCTGGGGCTGGAGGTCGGGGTGAGTGGGGAATGATTATCTAATGGGGACAGGGTTTCTTTTTCTCTCTCTTTTCTTTTTTCTTGTCTTGTCTTTTCTTTTCTTTACTTTTCTTTTCTTTTCTGTTTCCTTTCCTTTCTTTACCTTACCTTACTTTTCCTTTCCTTTTCATTTCATTTCTTTTCCTAATTCCCATTGGTTAACAGACAGTGTTATATTAGTTGCTGGTGCACAATAGAGTGATTCAGCACTCCCATACATCCCCCCCACCCATGCTCATCCCCATAAGCGCTCTCCTCCATCCCCATCTCCTGTTTCCCCCATCCCCTCACCCAAGTCCCCTCTGGGAACCATCGGTTTGTTTTCTATAGTTCAGAGTCTGTTTTGGGGTTTGTCTCTCTCTCTTCCCCTTTGCTCATTTGTTTTTTCAGTTCCACATATCCGTGAAATCATATGGCATCCGTCTTTCTCGGACTTATTTCACTTCGCAGTATCCTCTGTAGGTCCATCTACGTCAGTGCAACTGGCAAGATTCCACTCTTTTTATGGCTGAGTAATATTCCATTGTATCTATGGACCACATCGTCTTTATCCATTCATCGGTCGATGGACACATGGGCTGCATCCGTCATTTGGCTGTTGTAGATAATGCCGATGTAAACATCGGGGTGCATGTACCCCCCTGAATTAGTGCTGTTGTATCCTTTGGGTAAATAACCCAGTAGTGTGATTGTTGGATTGTAGGGTGCCTCTATTTTTAATTTTTTGAGGACCCTCCATACGGTTTTCCACAGTGGCTGCACCAGTACCATTAATGAGTACAGGATTTCTTTTCACAGGTGAAAAAGTTCCAGAACTAAATAGTGGTGATGGTCATTCGACATTGCTAACATGTTTAACGCCCCTGCGCTGCATGCTTCAAAATGGTTAAAATGCTCAGTATTTTATTGTGTGTATTTTATCACAATAAAACAACCGCAACCAGTCCCGTGAGCTGTCTTCACTAGCGTGTATGACAGCTCTTCACACACATCAGGACCCTAAAGGGTAAGGAGGTTTGGTCCTTCTCCTGTCCCCCAACAGCACAGGAAGGCTCCTCCCGCCCCCACCCCTCTTACTCACCCCAAAGGTAGAGTCGCCGATTTGCATGCGTCTGATCATACACTGATTGCAGAATTCTTTTCTGGGGATGGATATTGAGAAGGCATTATTTTGGCCATCTCTTGGTGTAAATGGAAGGCAGGGGGGCTCCCTTCGCCGTTTCCCTTCCCCTGCTGCGCTGGACCAGCCCCTTCACAGCGTGGTGGTTGAGCGCCTGGGGGAGGAACAAGAAAGCCAGTGTGACATAGCATCCCCAAAATGCCATCCCTACCATTTTCCATTAGAGCAAGGGACAAAGCAAGCCTGGGTTCACGTGGCGGAATTATGGACTGTACGTGTTGATGGGAAGAGTGGCAGAGTGTTGCTGCCCTGATTTCCAGGCCTCCTCGGGGATTAAGATGTCAGCAGGTGTTGGAAGGCTGTTGCTGTCATCCGGGTGGGACATGACAGAGGCTCGGACAGGACAACTGCCATGGAGGGGGACGCGGGATGAGTCTTGGCATCAAAAGTAGTGATGCGGCTAGTAGGCTTGGGTCTCAGGATGGGATGGATAGAAAAAATCTGAGTCTGCTTTCAGTCTAGGGCTGTTGTAACCCAAGGTTCTTTCTGGGTGGCCCAGCCATGATTCCTCAGGACCATTTCCAGCACGCCTTCTAGAATGCGCAAGGGACGCTCTGGTGGGCAAAACGGCTCTGGTAACGTCCTGTGTCACCCAGCAGCAGGTGGTGCGTCTGGGTAAAGAAGGTGCACTGTTATTTCTGTTGGTGTGGAACTAGAAGATACTCGAAGAGGCCCATGTCATCCTCAGAGGTTTTTCCTGGTAACTATTCTGTAACTGTGGTCAACCTTCTTGCTTCTCAGGGAGAGAGGGGGACAGTATCACAGTAGGGGATTATGCAGACGACAGGAGGAGGAGCCTGGAAAAACCCCCTCTCCGAGGTAAGCATGGGACGTCCCTCGACAACTATCATGCGGTCCAATAGCTTCACTTCCGAGGGGGCAGCGGGCCAAATCAGGCAGCCCCAAGTTCTAGGAAAGGGTCTTTGGGACTGCCCTCTTCCATCTCCTTTGGGTAAACAGATGAGGGGAGTGGCGTCCTAGGGCCACACAGCGAGTTCACTTCAGGACCAGGACTGAGGCTGGGGTGCTTCCCCAGGGTCTGACCATCCTGGATCGTAGATGACGTAGCCTGCAATGGGGCTTACAAACTCGGGGCCCTCTGAGAAGTCTCCTGCCCCCCTACCCCCTCAGTGATGGTTTTGTTTTTGCTTTATTTGGGTGAGGCCCACTGGGGTAGCTGCCTTCATTTATTTTATTATTATTATTTTTTAAAATATTTACTTATTTGACAGACAGAGATCACAAGTAGGCAGAGAGGCAGGCAGAAAGGCAGGGGGGAAGCAGGCTCCCTGCTGAGCCGAGAGCCCCCTACAGGGCTCGATCCCAGGACCCTGGGATCATGACCTGAGCCGAAGGCAGAGGCTTAACCCACTGAGCCACCCAGGCGCCCCAGCTGCCTTCATTTAAAGAGGGGAATATTCCAGGTAAGAATCTAGATTTCTGGGTCCTCTTAAACAACTGGAAGAAGGAGCAAACTGGGTCCTCAAGGCTGCATGGTTCCCACCGGGTGGAGCCGAGAAGAAGCGGGTGTCCCTTTTAGAGCAGACAGGATGCCAAATGCTGGCTCTTCTTCCAGATCCTTGGGACAAATGGCTACCCAGTGTGGAGGAACTTTCTTTCGGTATCACACAGATACCAGAGAAAGACTGGGTCCTCTCACTTTTTCTTCTGTGTCTTCTGTTAACTCTTGAAGAGTTATGTAACAAATGAGCTGCTTTGTTCATCGCTCCGGCCCAGAACAGGTTTGGATCGCTGTGGGTCCAGTCCCAGGGGAGGCGGGAGAGGGACCTGTTCATGTGCGTAAGTTCCATTCAGTGGACTCCGTTGTGAATGCTAAGTGTCGTGTCTGACCAGAGTGATTCCATCCGACGTAGACACTCCCCTACCCGTGTGTTCTTGGGCTGGTGTCGGCTGGAGTGAGGTTCTTAGACCACGTGCTTGTTACTATGTGCTTCCTGACACCCACTCCCTGAGCTACCGAATCAGACACTTTGATTACAGGGCCTGGGGGTCTTCATTTCGACAAGCTCCCCAGTGATTTTTCTCCAGACTAAAGTTGAGAGCCACTGTTCCAGCCCCTTATGGTCATTAGATCCCTCAGTTCCAGAACTAGGAGTCTCGGGCCCCCTCCTCGATATGGCTTTGTTATGCATTCAAATTCTCACTCGATCACTGGCTGACGGGATGACCTCTTTCCTCTCTCTTGGGGACTCAGTATTTCTGTCTGTAAAATGGGGACACTGAAGTGCTAGCTGCTCTCCATTTGCCCCATCCTGACCCCCATATCTCCCTGCCCTTCTAACCCTGTTCGGTGTGCTCTGGGGGGCTGCCTGGCATGGCCTGTGTCACCCGGTTCTTTCGCCTTCTGCTTCCTATTGGAATTGGCCAGTGGAAATCTCTGATGAGAGAGAGGAGAGAGGACAGAAGGAGAGACCGACTGGGGCATTCTCTTTACCCAGTTCCTGCTGGGCACCTCTCCTTCCACAGTCTGACTCTCTCCTGGGGACACTACTCCCCTTCCCTCAGCTGAGGATGCTGATGGCACCCCACGATTGCAGGCCGCAGAAATTTCAATATCCCTTAGTGCTTCCTTCAACCCTGTTCACACCTGTGACCCCAGAACTTAGCACGACTGCATCATGGACTTGTAAGAGGCTGAGAGGTCTTAAATATTCTTCCCCAAAGAAGAGAAATGGGAGTCATGTGACACGACGGAAGTGTCAGCGAGCCCTGCAGCTGTGACCACGTGGCAATCCGTGTATCCAGTGCACACTTCATAGGCCTTACTCTTGCACTGCGTTCCGTGCCAATGATAGCTCAGTAAAGCTGCAAATGGGAAAAAAAATTTAAAAACATCGTAGCACATCTAGAAAAAAAGACCTTACATGAAATGCTCCTCAATTAAACCCTTTGGACATGCCGCTTATTTCTGTCTGGGACCCTGACTTGATACCATAATATTCCAGAGGCTTAAGGAAGGGACATGGGGCCTGGCACGTAGCAAACTCTCTTGCTGCTCCTTGCCGTTAGGATGACTTTGGCGACGACTGTTTTCATTACTGTTCTTTCCGTGTAACCGGAATTACAGACCCTGCTAGCTGGAAACAACCATGGCCATAAGACATAGAAGAATAGTGTCTGGCCTGGATTTGCTGAGTGAATAAATGAATTTCTTCCACTGGGAACACTTCTCCCTTTGTGCCCCTTGTCCCGGGGGTGGGAGCTCATCAGTGGAAAAGGTGGCTTCTGTGTCACTGGAAGGCTTGTGCATTCTCTCCTCTGAGCAAACACAGGGCTTGGTCTTGGAGTATTTATTTATTGCCTGGGGCTGGGTTGGGGTGGGAGATTGAGACAGGGTCATGAGGACCTGAGGTGAGGACATGGGGACCATGTTCCAAAGACAAATTCTCCTCAGAGCCACTGACCCTCCCAGGAGCCTTGCATGGCACAGGAGGAAAAAAATTAAACTCGGGTTCGGTTTCAATTAAAATTTCCAGATTCCCCAGGACAGAAAAACTGTCTGGAGTTTTCTGGTCCCCTCTGTGTCCTGATTATTGCTTTATCCTGCCAGGACCCTGATTTCCAGCTGAAACTCACACAAGACACTCTGATGAGCAAAACGACTTCTGTCCCAATACCATCGGCCCAGATGAGTGACTGAGCCGGTAGAAGCTGGATCGGGAAGGGCTACGTTTGTGTTCCTTCTCTGGGGGCTACAAGCCACCAGAAGAGGCTCTCTACCAGCCAGCGAGATTTTTACTGATACATTTGCCGTGCCCGTCTCGGGAATCTATGCCGCAAATGCCAGGCCCAGCGGGGAAAATAAATAAATAAATGCATCGGTAAAAATCAGACAAGGCTGCCTTCTCGGCTGCCAGCTCCCATGGCCCCAGGTGCAAGGGTACATCGCATCATCTTGCCTTTGGACAGCAATCAATGGAACAGGCAGGAAATGAGAGGAAATTAATTTTTCCCCCCCTTCTCCTTTTTCCCTCCCCTGCCGTCCCTCCTGTTTTTACACAAGGGCCTTTTAAAATGTTGGTTACTCTCTGATTACAGCGCAATAGAGGTTCGAAACAGCCTCTTCTCGACGGAACTCCCTCTGCCCTTAACCAGAACGATGGGCCGGTTGCCTTGGTAATTGTCCTCATTCGCTGTGTAGAAGCCACAATTACGAAGGTTTTTCTGGGTACTGATCCTCTTAGTGCCTTTTTCTTAGAAGTTCATGAGAAGATGGGACAAAGGAGACCTAATAGGTTTTATTGCTTCTGCTCCTTGGAGTACCCAGAGCTCATGACTTGCGGGCATGAGCTGTGAGTGCCATTTAAATTGGCTGGCTTTGCCCAGGGAGAGAGCTTTACGCGCAGGAGAGTGGCTGAGCTTCTATTAGCTGGAGGGGCCAGGGCGGGAAGATGAACTCACAGACCCAGCTCCTCTGGCTTGGCTCATAATGGAAACCCTAGATGGGCATCTGGGGCTAAGGGCTGGGGCACTTAACCTTTCAGTGATAATTGAAGAGAATGGACACGTAACTGCTCTCTTGAAACTCCGGTATGATTCAGGTTCAAGGCAGGAGGGCTGGGTGGGTTGTTGAAAAACCCAACCTGGAAATGTTTTGGGCAGAGGCAGCTTTCCCCGCCTCTTAAAGAGCGGCAGGGCTCCATTAGCTGGTGGGGGGTGTAATAGCAGAGAAGAAACGGGGAAGATGATTATGGAGACGAGGATAATTGTGATCACCGTATTCCTATCATTTGGCTGGAAAGGGCCCAGGATGCTCACATTCACTGCCTTAGCTGTGCCCCACAATAGCCTGGGGGTTGCTGTTTCCTACTTGTAAATGGGGAAACTGAGCCACAGGAAAGCAAAGCAGCTTGTCTGGGTTGGAAGGTGACAGAGGTAGTATTCAAACACAAAGATTCCTGACTCCCAGAATCTTCCTATCACATGGAACCTCCTCTCACGAAAGGAAAATCCGTTCTAGGCTTTGGGAGGGATAAAGTATAGACATCTTTGAGGTGCGGTTTGTAGATTAGGCATTCCAGGGACCAATGTGCCTTCATTCGAGGGGCTTTGAATCTTGATGTGTCCCCAGCTGGAACAGAAAAAATGTCTGAAAGAGGTCAAGTCCGTGGCTGTTTCCTCCAGAGAGCCAACTCTGTGGGACTGGCAGTAGCTAGCTGTGTTAAGAAGGATTCTGAGGCTGTGTCTGGATTTACTGAGAAAGAGTGCCATCTTGATTAGCAACGTTTGCTATAAAGGAGGATTGGGGAAATCATGTGTGCGCCCCTTCTCAAGTCTACTCAGTGGACTCTCTACTTGAAATAAATCCACCAGATTACTTTTAAGACATAACTATTATTTGAAAACCCGGAATGATAACACAAGCTGGCTCCAGGTTCATCCCATGATTTCCAGAAATCTTTTTATTTGGAAAAAATTCCAAGCTTGCAGGAGTTTTGAGAACATCCGTATGTCCTTTATCAGGACATCCTTTATCTCAGACATTTTGCTCTGAGTGCTCTTTTTCTCTCAAATATATATATTTATTTATATATATAAAATTATATGTAAAATTATACATATTTAATTATATATATATATATATATTTTTTTTTCCTGAAACATCGGAGAATAAGTGGCACATACCATGGCCTTTTACCCCCGAGTATTTCCGTGTGTATTTCCAAAGAACAGAGATGTTCTCATTCAACCGCATTACAGTAGCAACTTCAGAAAATTTAACACTGATACAAGACTGTCCCTTACCTCCTTGGATCCAGCTTTGTTGGTGGACCCAACAATGTCCTTCTTAGCGTCCACCTAGGATCCCGTCCAGTGTGAAGTATTGCATTTAGCCGTCCTGTCCCTTTAGCTTCCATTTAAAAAACACAGACACATTTGACATTCCCATGATACAGAGAGACTTAAAATATCCGTCTGTGTAGTTGATATTTTTGAGAACCAAATAGAGCGTTGTGCTAGGTGCTAGGTCTTCCAAAGATAAGTTTGGCAATTCTTGCCCCAAGTAGGACACTCTCAGAACAGTAACAGCTAACATTTACTGAACATGTGTGATGTGCTAAGCACTTTACATGTATTATCTCATTTAAACCTACAACAGTCCTGAGAGGTGTGGGCAGGATGGTTGTTCTCATCCGTGGAGAAACTGAGGCTCAGAAATGTGAAGTGGTTTGCCTAACATCACACAGGTGGTAAATCGAGTCAAGGTTTGATCTCAGGCAGACTGGCTTTAGGAAACACACTTTCTTTCTTTCTTTTATTTTTTAAAAGATTTTGTTTATTTATTTGACAGAGAGATCACAAGTAGGCAGAGAGGCAGGCAGAGAGAGAGGAAGGGAAGCAGGCTTTGTGCTGAGCAGAGAGCCTGATGCGGGGCTCGATCCCAGGACCCTGGGATCATGACCTGAGCCGAAGGCAGAGGCTTTAACCCACTGAGCCACCCAGGCACCCCAGGAAACACACTTTCAATCATTGCATTGTTCTGTCTTTGAGAAATAAGTTCAACTGCAAGGCAGAGATAAGATAAATAGCATACAAATGATTAATTCATTGATATGTTGATTAATTCATTCATTTGTACTATTCACTGATTTGCAGAATAATTCATAATTCATTAATTAATTCATTCAGCCATTCATTGATCCATCCATCCACCAACCACCCATCCACCCACCCACCCATCCATCCATTTACTCATGCCTCCTGTGGCCAAGGCACTGTGCTGGATTCTAGGGGTACAACAGAAAACAGAACAGATATAGTCTTTGTTCTCATGAAACTTACTGTTCAGAGGGGAAGGATAGATAATAAAGAAAGTGTAGCCATTGTTATTGAGAGTCTGGATGAGAGTCAGGAAAGGTTCCCCTGACAAATCGACATTTAAACAAAATCCCGAGGGCTGTGTGGGAGTTAGCTTGAAAGAGGGTAGGATTGCTTTCATGTAGGAGAAAGCAGCGAGAGCTTCCTCAAGGAGGTTGCATGCGAGCTGGGGTTTCAATTATGAGTGGGACATGAAACTCCAGAGATGGGAGACGCATTTCCCAGGTCGAGGTAACAGCATAAGTGAAAGTGGGACACTTGTAGGAGTGCATTAAGGGAAGTCTTGGTTGGGGGTGTGGTTGTTGGCACTAGATCTTTTGTTTCATTGATTTGGTCCCCCAAATGGGCACCATTTTTGGTACAGAGCCTCCCCAGCTCTCCCATGCATCTCTCGAGTCCAGGGGTAATTTCTACTGAAAGCTGGTTCCACAAAAATGTGTTGAGTGTCTAATAGGGAACCGGAATAGAACAGGGGCCATGGCTTTGGAGCTTGGATTCTGCAAACCTGATTTGTGACTCTAATGACAAACTTACTTAGAATTTACAAATAAAGATCCCTCCATCGGAGTACCAATGTCCCGATAAAGTGGTAAAATTTTCACACCTGTGGACAGGTGCACTGTAATGGGCTCTGGAACACCTCAGCCCCTCCCCGAGCCTCAGTTTCCTTATTTGTCAAATGAATGGGCTCAGACCTGTAAAGACAGTGCCAGCCCTGAAACTCTTACATTCTACAAATCAGAAGAGCAGACACACCCTGGGAGCCACAGGGTCTGGGTGAACCTGGGCGTTTACTGCTTTTGCTCCTTTTTTCACAAGGGGCTCAGGCCCTCGGGACAGCTCACCCCTCGAAGGTAATCAGAATTCTATTTCTGTCCGCCTTGGTTTTCTGCTCTTTGACTTGCGTCATAAATTATTCTTTCTCTAAATGGCAGGCATAGGTAAGTTACCAAAAGGTCACTCAGAACCCCAGTCAATCCTGGCTGCTTTAATTACTTTAGTACTGTTCAGACTTTCATGTGTGTGCGTGTGTGTGTATGTGTGTGTGTGTGTGTGTGTGTGTTGTAGCAATCTAGAGGAGAGGTTCAAGAACCACTTTTTGCAAAAGGCCCCATAATTTTCTCTAAGTTACAGAGTTAATTATGTCGGATTTTGTGCGTGTTAGGAGAATCCCCATCAAAACAGACTCAGAATATATATATAAATAACAAAAGAGGGCCCATTTGCCCAGGCAGCCTTGCCTTTGATAGGCTGATGGCCAGTCCTGGAGATGAACGGCAGGATGAACCCAGTGCAAATCTCAGATTAAAACCAGATAAAAATAATCTATTTATTAAAATAGCCCCTCCTCCCCAACTTCTTTGTCCCTGCCCCAGAGCTTTGTCTCAAAGCTCTCACAGGGTTTCTGGATGTTGTGTTTCATCTTTTATTAAGAATTTAAAGACAATGTTAGGTGTGATGAGTACGAGTCTGCTCTGGTCCTTTTGGTCTCAGTATGGCTGTCCCCAAGCTGGTGTGTGGGTGCCCAGAAATACATTTTTTCAGTCAGGGTTTTGGACCAAAGCCTCAAATCTTTTTTTTTTTTTTTTTTCAAAGCCTCAAATCTTAAAGACTTTTGGAAAAGGTAAGGCTTTGGGTCCTGTTTTCTTGCTTGTGAAGGATATAAAATAATGATAATAATAATAATAAATAGTAATATATAAAACAGTAATTTATAACCATGCTATAACAAAAACAATAACTCAAGCTAACTTTTGAGCGCACTTACGTGCGTTATACTTGGCATCTCATTCAATCTCGCAACTGTTACTATTCTGACTTGACCTTAGAAACTTAGGCACAGAGAGGTCACCCTCTGGGTCGGGGTGGGAAGGGGTGGGGCCATGGTCAGAACCTTTGCCGTCTAAACCGGACAGTAGTCACAGCTGACTTTCCTCATGGTGTACCGAGTCCCAAGAATGATGCCAAATACTTTGTATTTAAAACATGAGGGGTGGGGGCACCTGGGTGGCTCAGTGGGTTAAAGCCTCTGCCTTCGGCTCGGGTCATGATCCCGGGGCCCTGGGATTGAGCCCCGCATTGGGCTCTCTGCTCAGCGGGGAGCCTGCTTCCTCCTCTATCTCTCTCTGCCTGCCTCTCTGCCTGCTTGTGATCTCTGTCTGTCAAATGAATAACTAAAATCTTAAAAAAAATAAAAAAAAAAACGTGAGGGGTGTCATGGCGACACCGTGATGTTGGTCTGATCATTTTTCTGAATTTGCACATGAGGAGACAGGCTCAGAGAAGCTGGGTGCCTCAGGTGAGGGCAAACAGCCCTGTGGAGCTGGGCTTTCACGGCCATTCCACCTGGATCTCTAGCCAGGATTGGTAAATTTATCGTGGAGGGGCCAAATGTGGCCCATCACCCATTTTTATAAGTGAAGTTTTATTGGGACACAGCCACACCCATTCATTTGTGTATCACCAATAGCTGTTTTCGTGCCACAGTGACAGAGTGGAATTATTGCCACAGAGACTGTCTAGCCCTCAGAGGTGAAAATATTTACCATTTGGTTCTTTACAGAAGTTTGTCATTCCTTTATCCAGGCCTAGTGTTCTTAACTACTCCCATCTCTTGCTGGTCTGTGAACCATGATTCCTAAGTCTGGTGGTTCCAGCGTGCTGGTCTGATGTCAGAAAACAGCCTGGTCTTAGCCAGAAGTAGAGAGAGACACCTGTGAATTCCTGCCCTCCTGGGAAGGGAGGCAGAGGTCCTGGGGGTTCTAACTGCTCACAAATATGTATGTTTTAAAGGGTGCCATAAATACGACTTAGTTAGAACATAAGAAGGTCCACGATCCTTGGAATTACCCTGAAAACAACCCTTGTAAATTGTAATTTTACTAGCAGACCTTTGTAAAAAATTCAGTCTTGGGCCACATCCTGGAACCTACTGATGCAGACTTTCTGTGGGTGAGTCCTGGGAACCTGCAGTATTGGTGATGCGCTGGTCCTGAGTCCCCAGGAGCAGTGGGGCTCCAAGAGGAAGGCATATCGTCATTCTCCTCTGAACAATGCTCGTGCTAAGCCCCAATGAACTCAGAGCCCCATTTCACCTTTATTCCCTCTGCCGAGTCTTTTGCCTTCTGCTCTGGATTCTAACCTAACCTGATATTCCATAATCATTCCTGTTCCCTAACCCCTCGCCTCCCCCACTTGCCCTACCACAAACACTCAAAAGGAATCTTTTTTTTTTTTTTTTCCCCACGAAGAAAACTGGGAGACCCACATACTCAGTGTTACAATGTAAACTAACCAACTATTACCTAAAATGTGTCCTGGGCTCTAGTCTTGACATACACAATGCATAACAACAAATTTTTTAAAAAATGTATAATAACATGGTATTTAATAATTGAAAATCAGCAAAATATCAAAAATGACTGATTCTGATTATAATCATACAAGACTTGGTCTTTGGTTAATGGGCTGGTGATGTTTGGATGAGCGATAACATAAAGGAATTTATAATTCACAAGTTGCTCTCTATTTGTAATGTAAAAGTGTATTTTCTTACTGTCATTTTAGCAAGATGATATATGGCCACAATCAATATCTTCAGATAATTTGGCAATGATATTACCAAACTAGGACATTTTTTCCTCAGGCATGGTACTCCTTAGGTAGTTTTTCTCTGAAATGAATTTTTATTTTTTTCACTGGGGTATAATTTACAAACAATAAGACACACGAATTCTAAATAGAACGTTTCAGCGAATTGTAACAAATGTATATACCCATGTATTTATTACCTCCATTAAGATGTTCATAGTTATTTAAAGATTAATTTCATTTTGGAGAAATTTTGTTCTGTTGAGGCAATAGTTTTTGGAATTGTCAATAAATGTTTTAAAGCAATTCTCATATTTGGAAATAAACCATGGATTTTAAATTTCATGTTTAAACTTTATAATTGAGTCACATATGATGGGTTATTGCTATTGCAGAGAGAATCAGATATTTGTTTTACTCTCTGTCTCTTCCCACCCCTCCTCCAAGTTCTGGTGATAGAATGTGAATTTTATTATTATAATTTTTAACCAACAGTGTCCCCAGGGCTGAGAACAGTGCTGGCAATAAGTAGATGTTGAACTCAGTAAATATTTGCTAGGTAATTAAATGTAATTTGGGCTCAAAGGTATGTTGAGTTCTATGTGATTCTGCCTGATCTCAAACAGGACACCTTATTTTATAAAAGTGTTCATAAGCAAGGTTCTGTCTGTCTTTAGGAGAAACACCACCTCAAATTAGATTATGAAGCCCGTGCTTATGTGTCATTCAAAACCATGCCTCTTTTCCATGCTCTTCAAAGACAGGACATTGGATTTTCTGGTGCTTTCCAGCTGGTGGTTAACCTGGTCTGCTATATCGGAGGGGTCTTAAGGCTACAGTTCTTTTGGGCTGAAGAGCAGATGCATCCTCCTTGATGGGCCGGTAGTAAAGACCTCTGTAGAAGGGGAGGGAAATGTCAGCAAGTATGGTACAAAGACGCTAAGATGGCCCCCATAATCCCTACCTTCTGGCATCTGCCATCTGCCTTCTGGCATCTGTCGCCATATTCCAAGAGAATATGGAGCACTAGATGGGATGCTCCTTGCCTGATTACATTGTATAAGGTTGCAACCCCCCTCTTGCTAGCAGACCCTTGATGGCTTTGGTAAAGCTAGTTCCATATTGGAGAGGCCCATTTGACAAGGAACTGAGGGTTGAGGGTGCCTTTTGGCTAACAGCCAGCTGGGAACTGAGGCTCTTAGTCCAACAGCCCGGAAGGAGCTGGATCCTGCCAACAACAACGCAAGTCCCTTGAATTATAAGCTTGGAAGCAGTATCTTCCCCAGGTGAGCTTTCGGATGAGCCCTCAACCCTGACCAATACCTAGATGGTGGGCTAGTGGGGGACTCTACAAGAGAGGACCCAGGTAAATTCTGCCTGAATTCCTGGTGCACAGAAACAGAGTAAATATGTGTTGTTTCAAGGCGCTTAGTTCGTGGTGATTTGTGATGCAATAGGTAAGTCATACAGCCAAGAAAGAGGTCTCATAGTAAGAACTTCCTTCCATTTATACTGATTGAGACCGCCCACCTTATTGCCATTCCTTTATGAAATCTAACATATTACAGCTCTAATAACTGTTTACTCCTGTCCACACTTTACAGATGAAAAAAACCAAGACTCATAATTTAAGGTACTTGTACAAGATCACCCAATTTTAATATATAATTATTATTTATATATGTTACTTGTATTTATTTATAATATATATATAATGTAGCACAATGTCATCGATGTGATGCTTAGCACAGAGCTTGACACGTCTGAAGCACTTAGTGAAATGGTGGCTGCCTTTATGATTATTGTGGTTGTTATTTGGAAAAGAAGTATTCGAGGCACGAGGGAACCAGTAACCTCAGTCCATATTTGGCCAGGACCCTTTTCATCTGGGTCTCAGTTTCCATGTCTATAAAATGAGCTGAGTTTGTTCCTCTAAAGACACTGGCCAGCAAGTTCTCTCTCTGTGCTTCCTGCCAGCTAGACGCCATTCAAGTGATGAGTCATCGTCTAACTTCCAGCTGGTCCCAGTGTTACTCCCCACACCCCCAAACCCCAGTCTGACCAGTTCAGCCCGTCAGGGCTCCTTCTCCCCTGAACTGCGCTGGGAAAAGCAAACAATGAGCAAATAGCACCTTTTCCTCCACTCTGGCCTCCACAAGCTCCCCACCCCAGCCCCTCTGTCACTCCCAGCTGCTAGGTTGGGGCTTTTTCCTCCCAGCCTAGGGATGGAGCCAACCTAGATCTAGAGACCTGGGTTCAAATCCCGACTCTACCACTTAGCTAGCTGGAGAACGTATCCTCTTTGAGCCTCACCTGTAACACCGGGGAGAGAGTAAGTACCTCTTCGAGTTGTTGTATTAGAGGGGAGAATCGGGGACCGTGCTCCGCAGAAGTGCCAAGGGGATTCAAGGGATTTTAAAAGTCAATGCTTGTTATAGTTAAGTCCTTGGGATTCCTCCTGGTTGGAATGAGCCTTTACTCTTGAGGACTACGTGGACCCCAGTACTAGGGAAGAATTCCGTTTGGTTTTACTGCCTCTGTTTCTCCAAAGCAGGAGCTTTTCCAAGAATGTTTCCCCAAGGTCAAAGGGATGCAGCCAATGCTTCTAATCAAGGCCAGGCCCTCCAGGACCACAGGCCATCTCAGGCGGGAGAGAAAGATTGTTTCCTGGAGAGGATCACCTCTGACTAGTTGGGTCCCTTCTCTTCCAGGACAGAGCACATTGCTGGTGCCTTTAGAAAACCATGTTCATCCTTGGAAACTCTGTTGATCAGAATCCCAGCTGACTGCCTTCCTGGGCCCTTGATTCTTGACCTTTTAAATGCCCTGGAGCCGGCCTGTCTGCTGCTGGAGTCCAAAGCTTCACTAATGGGTAAACAAGGCATTCTGATAGAGGAGGGGTTGGGCTGGCTGGATCCCATCAAAGAAGACTCTGTTGGCGTCCGCGCACACTTCTGCCCAAAATGACGCTGGGAACTCTGAGCTTACAAGGGAGGGGGAGCAATTCTTTCTCAACTCAGGGGTACATAGATGGAGCTGGGGGAAGGAGACATGGAGAAAGTTTTGCGAGGCTGTGGGAAAGTCGTGGACGCCACATGCTGGGAGATGACAATACCCCCTTTCTCCAGCTCACCTGCCAGGACTCGGAGCCACAGTCTGCAGCTGTCTGGAGTGTAGGCAGTGATGGGCAGCTCTGCGTGAAGTGGGGCCACTGTTTTCTGCCTCACCGAGGGCTTAAACCTTCCCAGGAAGTCATCCCTTGGTCTCTTCCTGCGATTGGTAGAATTCCTATAGCAACCTATTGTGTCCAGCAGGCGCCACATAAATGCTTCATGGGTCTGAGTACTTCCATGTGGGGCCTGTTACAAAAGTTGGAGATGAGTGTTCAGAAATACATCCTTCAAAAATAGAGGCCAGGTCAATTCATTCCATGGTCTTCATCAGGTCAAGTGCATTCGAAGATGAGGGGCCAACTTTCCTTTGTATGTTTCTCCTACTTACCAGCATGGATACGAAGCTGCCTCCAGCCAGAGCACAGAGGTCGAGTAATTTGCAGCTAGAATCCAGTGAATCCAGTTCTCAGAATCTTAGGTTGGAGTTTGGGACTCACTCATGAGCTAGAACAATGGCAGGACGTTTCCAGAGCCACCCTCTGTCAGTAGGAACTAGCAGAGCAGTTAAGAAGCCGTGCTTGGAAGTCCAGAAAGACCCAAGTTCAATTTCTGCTTTTCTCACTTGGTGTTCTCTGAGCCTCACCATCATCACTAAAAGGTGGGGATAATATGACCTTCCCCATGAGATCACTGGGTGGATTCAGTGCGGTCACAGTACCTGCCACAAATGTATGTAAACTCAGAAGGTGGCTGTGCTTGGGGCATCTCAGTGGCTCAAGGTCGGCTGAGCCTCTGACTCTTGGTTTCAGCTCAGATCGTCATCTCCGGGACATGGGATCATCAGTGTCCCCGCTCAGTGCAGCACCTGCTTGGGATTCTTTCTCCCGCTCCCCCTCTCCCCACTCTCAACAAATGAGTTAATTAATTTAAAAAAGGGTGGTCGCCCTGATTGCATTATCATCATCTCCACTATTATCATCAATCATTATTAAGAACTCTATTATTACGATTCATGATTCCAGGGTAGTGGCCGTGGCCACGCCCATCTGAAGGGCAAACCTCAAGCCCTTCTCTGCCTCAAGGCTCTCTAGGTCAGGGCTTGGGTAAAGCCATGGTGCTTAGGCACCAGAAACAGAAGCCAGGATGAGGGTGCTGATATGCACGGGGCATCGAGCCTGTTGCTGGGACTTAGTCTAATTATATCTGGCAGCTCATTGCCCCTGGAGTCGTGCCTGCCCCCAGGACAACGGATCACGTTTCTGTCTCCTAAGTAAGCTGACTTGGGTCATCTTCAGAGTCCCCCAAGCGTTCTCCCTATTCCATCCCTGCAGTTTGGCAGCTGGCTGAGCGCTCGTTTGGGCATGGATGAGTGGTGGCGGGGGTGAGGGGGTCAGGGGTGGTGGGGAGAGGGTCTGGAAGGCTGCGGCCATGGGGTACTTTGTGTGGGGAAGAGTTGCTGAGCTCCTAGAAACAACCCCTGGATTTGGAAATAGAATGATCAGGAATGTTCAGCTGTTTGTGGGTCATTTTGACCTCCTCCCAGGTCAGGTCACACATGTGCTCCCGGCCACACACGCCAGCAGAAATTAGATACTACACACACTCCCACTCCTCGCTCTGGTTCCAGGCACAGCTCCATCGCTACTCACTAGATCCCTCCCTCCTCAGGCGCTCAGTCCCTCTCTCTCCCTCTCTTTCTGCTGGGGATGGAAGGCAGCAGTCACTCACCTGCCGACACACCATCCGTGCTTCCCTGTGGCCCCCAGGCTTCGCTCAGGCTGATTTCCTCAGTCTCTGAGGTTCTGCACGACCTGGCCCAGCCCACCTTTCCAGCCTCCTGTCCCTTTATGTTCCATACCCACCCGATCTCCCCCACCCCGCCCCCCACATCAACCCTGCTCTTCTGTCTTCTTTACAGGACTCACTCCTCTCTTCCTTCCCAGCCCAGGTGGGTATCCCTTCCTCCAGGATGCACTCCCGGGTGCACTCCTGTGTGCTCCCCCCAGGGATGTCTTTACCTTGGTGACTTTGCCACGAGCTTGGGCTGGGAGGAGGGAGGGGTGCAGGGACTGGTGTGGCTGTAGAGCTTGCTTAGTGCTCCTGTGCCAGGTCCTTCACTTTTGGTCATGACAGAACTACCACTCTCGGTCACGAACCTGGGAGCAAGTGGGGGCATGGGAGTCTCAGATTTCGAGATGCCTGAGCAGTCAGGTATCTCCAGTGGGTCCCTCCACTTCCCCTCCATCACTGCACAGACTCGCGCCCTCTGGCATCCTGGGGGTTCAGCCAAGAGGATCAACAGGAGGATCAGAGGATGGGAAGGAACTGGGGTTGGGGTGTTTGTTCCCCAGCACCTTTGGTGGGGTTGCCGTGTCCCCCAGTTTAAGGTCACAGCAGCCCCCCTGCTGACGGCTCACTCGAGGTTCTCGGAACTACAGCCTCCCCTGACCTTTCAGGCTTTGGATGGCACTGGCTCCTTGTGCCCGCCACACTCTGCAGCAGCTCTGTGAATGATGCCCTCATGAAATTAGCCCTTTTGGACTGTAAAGATGATAGATCTGGCCAAACTGTGACCCACTTCCATGTGGCCCAAGCTGAGGGCTCATGTGGCACCCTGGGGATGATGATTTCGGTTACTATTTATAAAACTGATGTAATGATCACAGCCGTGCACTAGTTTCTGTGTGAATGGGTCTGTATACGCTGTCTTCACGTCACAAGTCCATGAACTGGGTGTTTTCTCATGTCTTTGAAATGGGACTCAGGATACCACTGATGGAGTGAGTACAGGGGGGGAACAGTCAGGGTTAACTGCTTTCTCTCCTTTATTTTTCCCCAACATCACTGGGAGATGGGCTCTCGTCGAGCCCATTTTGCAGATGAGTAGACTGAGGTAAAGTCACTTGATCTTCCCAAGACCACCTAGGGAGTCAGAGATGGAGGTGAGGATTCCAGTCCCCATGGGTCTGACCCAAAGACCCTTAACCACGAGCACCTCGGATGCCATCTCAGGGTGAGCCTCATGGAAACAGGCTGTTCCTACAATGCGTGCCAATCAGGGGAAGCACCGGTTGACAGGGCGGACTGTGTATCGGGGTTGCCTTGGACTTAGGGCCCAGGGAGGCTTCTGTTCCTTCTCCTCTCCTCCTTCCTCTCCCAGGTCCAGACTGGCTTCCGCCTCTCCAGCTCAGACTGCCGACTGCAGGACCTGGGTGCACGTCACCCCCAGATGGAGGTTCTCATCCCTACGTCGGCAGCCGGCTGGTCCCAGGTGAGACTCTGCCGGTGCCTGAGGCAGGTGGACTTTGGAGATTGGATCGGGGTCATCCTGGGAACATTCACCTGCTTTGAGTTTCTATAAACCTTCCAGAAGCTTGGGGTAGCCATGAGAATGAGCTTGCAGACCTTTAAGGACAGGGAGCGTAACTTCCCCAGGGCTCCAGCTGCTGCTCTGACCCCCAGGGCTATTTGGGGATGGCACGCTCCCCATGACTGCCCCAAGCAATGATGGAGCAAGGAGGGATACAGAGGCAGGACTGTTCCTGGGAGACACAGGATCCTCTGCCACTTTGCTGTAGGGCTGCCCAGAGGCTTTGCTGATCATTCCTGAGGCTACATGGGTGGTCCAGCCTTCACCCAGCCTCCCTCCAATGCCGTCTCCTGCACTGCAGGTCAGACATGATTCTCGGTCTCTCTCAGCTCCCTAGCTGGTGCTCTCTCCCGCACACATTCCCCCCAGGAAAATCCTCTATGGATGCTCCTGCATTGCTGTCCTCTTGTCAGAGGACCTGGACACATTGGCGCACCGTCTCAGACTTCTGGGGGTTTAGAGAAGTCTTGGAAGACCCACGGCAGCTGGGTTGGGGGCCAGAGGAACAGGAGTGGGGACTCTGGTGGGATGCTTGGGTCTCCCCAAGTTCCATTTATACCATTTTCATAGAGATAAATGCTCCCTCTGGGCTTGTGGAGGTAAGAGGAGTGGTTTATAAAGGGCTCAGAGCAACTGCGGGTCTCTGTGGGGACAGATGACAGCACGATCTTGAATACAGGTATGCCACATGTGGGTTCACTCACCTGTCTGACTAATGCTCCTGACCTGGGAAGTGGGTAAGGATTCCTCTCTCTGCACATTGTCTGGCAAACAGCAAGTTCCCAACACATAGTGGCGATTTAGGATCCCAACTTCTGAAAACTTGTTCAACATCCCTAAAAAGTCTGTAGATTCACGACTCCCCTCCCCCCGACCCCAAAGTGATGACTGGGTTGAGCTTGACGGCAAAGGCTTCTTGAGGTTTTCAGAACACCTATAAACCCTGGAAATGTTGTTGTAGGTGGGGTTGAGAAAGCTCGGTTTCATATCCTTGTGCCTCAGCTGCTGCTTCGAGGAATGCTGAGCGGGTTACACATTGCCTCTGAGCCTCAGTCTGTTCATCTGTAAAATGGGCTGGATGATGGAATCTACCTCGTAAGATTGGTGGGGGATCCTAGGTGCAGTGAATACAGAGTTTAGCCCAGTTCCTGGAGCACAGTGGGTATTCGGTAAGGAACGGTAGTATCTATAGTCCTTATTATCATTGTCATGGCTGTTAATAACCTTCAGAACTTAATGCAGCTCTTATCGCTGGACCTGAGTCTTTGGCCTTTGAGGGTAGAATTTGTGGGTGGCCGTCTAGGCTGATCTGGAGCCATTGTACCCATGTTTGGCCCACTTTTCCATTGGTCCTTGTTCTCATCTCCTTAGCTGATGAAGGGGATGAGCCATGCCTTGCTTTAGTCTCCTTGTCTGAGAGACGTTCTCCTTGCCACCCCCTCATTCATCAGTAGAATGGGAACACTTGCTCATTCCAAGCACCCAAGGATGCCTGTCCATCAGTGAGAGGCTCCGAAAAAAAATTAATTAACAATGTGGGGTCAGGAACAGGTAGGGCTAGAGAATGGGTCAGCCCTCAGCAAATAGAAAATGCTAAATAATAAATAGCTTTTATCCATTTGCTTAAATCACTCCTCCTATTGATTTGGCTTAATGAGGCCACAGAGCCTCAAATGAACCAAGACATAGGCTCTCAATTCCATCACTTGAGGAATTTCATCATGGTTCAAAACAGGCAGAAAGTCTTTGAGTCTAGTTTTGAGACCTTCCCTGACCATGATTGGTTTTAAGGGATCTGGAGGTTGCTTTGTCTTTATTTCAAATTACACTTCTCATCACTCTTTGATTTATTTCTTCTTCTTGTACAGGTTGTTAGACATGAATCTAGGTACTCCCTGATTTGCGTAGAAGGGAAAAGAAGAAGGAATGATGGCTGTGGCACACCGTGATCTCGGAATACTTGCTGTTTCCCAGGCACAGGGCCAACAGTTCCTGATGGATCATTTCATTTCATTCTCTCTAGCAGTCTGTGAGGTGGGTATAATGATTCCCAAGGGGCCCAGACCTGAATTATGAATCATCATTGATATAATTTCCCAGGTTTCTTTGCAGCAGGGAGGATATGGGACACAAGACTGTCCAAAAGGTCACTGCGAGAGATTCTAGGAAACACTTTGTTTCTGCCAAAAGAAGGGAGGACAGAGGCAGTACTTTCCCCTTCCACTTTTTTCCTGCCTGGAGTTTGGGTGTGATGGCTGGAGCTGTGGCAGCTGTTTTCAGCAGCTGCTGGACCAGAACATGTAGTCGACCATTTCCAGAATCCTTGTTATGTAAGACAAATGAATTCTGATTAATTTAAGGCACTGCAGTGAGATATGCTGTTACTTGAAGCTGAATGTATGGCTAATGGATAAGAGGATGATTCCAAACCTTCCACAAATGCAAAATAAGGTTCTAATACTTAGAGACTAAAACTGACCCAGTCCCCCTTCCCTCACAGACTTTAAGACCTTTTCTTCATGCCAGAATGAAACACTGTTGTACCCATTTAAAAGACGATAATGCAGAGGAATGAGGAGCAAAGATCCACCATTCAACATTTCAAAGCGGATCCAAGAGCCTTGATGTATACGTTGTGGCTTCCCTTCAGAGACCACGTTCTGTGTCTCACTGGCTTACCACAGTATCCATATTCCTTGGAGGGATGAAAGAGCCATATCGATGGTGCCAGAACCCTCGCCAGTGGTTCCAGGGAGTCTAGAGGGTTGAAACCCAGCACTTAAAGCTTCCCTACTACTCTTCGGGCTTGGAAATTTATGCCACAGCTCTGAAGTCCTGGAGTTTCTTGAACGGAGATTTACGACTATCAGAGCCACTTATGCACTGACATGGCTTGCGTCTTCACGAAGATGGCAGAAGCTTCCCTGAGCCTCCAAACGGCTAATATTCCGACTATCATCTGTGGACCCACATCCATCAATGCTCACACAAGGACATTATGCTGATAGAGAACGTCGTTGAGAGCGAGGGGGTAGGAAGGAAGACTTACCAGGAAATGTCAAGATATTTTCTTCCCCAAAGGAAACCACCAAGTCATCAATTCCAAATGTTGAATACAGTGGAGTTTTCTCTAACAAAGGGGCTGACTTATAGTCAGCCTTTCAAGTCTGGCTCCTTTACGCATTTTCAGCATCTTTTCACTCAGTCAAAACCCATTTTAACTCAATTTTGTTCGCTATAAATATCTTGATCCAAGACATAATTCCATCATCATAAGACACTTTATTTTCAGATTTCAGATTTCCTTTTGTCTATTTCCCCCCAAGGCTTTATTTGCCTTTCATTTCAGTGAAGATGATTCTTATGTTGCTCTTTTCCCAGGCTCCTTTAGCCATTCCATTTCTTTTTTTTGTCCTATTCCCAGAAGTTTCCTGTCCTTTATAGTCATTAAAATAAAAAATCTAATTCTTATACAGTCTTTACCATATGCTAGACACTGTTGTAATTTCTTTACATGCATTGACTCAGTTAATCCTCTCAACACCCTTTGGAGTCAGTACAGTTATTTATCCCTGTTTTCCAGAAGAGGAAACTGAAGCACAGAGAGGTAAGCTAACTTACCAAGGACACACAGCAAATATGTAGCCAGGCCAAGAATCAAACTGGGCAGTTTTGTTGCACTTTCAATGCATGTTCCACCCGCAATGTCCTCTCTCCTCCACCCCTACCTCTTGAACGGCTCATTCCTGCTCACTGCTCTCTCTGGGGACCTTTCTATGGCACCCCCACAGTGCCATAGAAGTGATTTAGATGCCCCAGCTCTGTGTGTATATTATCATACACTGCAATAGCTGATTTCCTTGTCCATCTCCCCCATCAGACTGTGAGCCCTTTACATATAATATATATCCATAGTGGGGTGCCTGGTGGCTCAGTTGGTTGGGTGACTGCCTGCGGCTCTGGTCATGATCCTGGAGTCCTGGGATCGAGTCCCGCATTGGGCTTCCAGCTCCATGGGGAGTCTGCTTCTCCCTCTGACCTTCTCCCCTCTCATACTCTCTCTCTCTCATTCTCTCTCCCAAATAAATAAATAAAATCTTAAAAAATATATATATGTATATCCAGAGTAAACTAAGAATTAGAAACACCAAAAAGTATAAAGTATAAAAAAGAAAACAAAGAACACACCAAGTCCTTGGTAACATCTAGGCATCTCTCCTATGTAAAACTTTCCAAATATGTAATATATATATAAATAATATACAATATATAAATAATATATAAAACTTATCTCAGTTAGATGTTATATATAATTAGAAACATATAAAGCTTATCTAAAACTTGCATGAACATATAATAAACTATACAAAATATACTAGATATCATATTTAACAAACATATACATACTACATTATATATAATAGATAACATTTACCATTTTGCCAACTTTTTAAAAAGTTGCAGTTTGGTGGCTTTAAGTACATTCACGGTGTTGGGCCGGCTTCACCACCATCCGTCTCCAGAACTTTCCATCATCCTGAAGTGAAACTCTGTCCCCATCGAACACTAACCCCCGCTCTCTTTCCCCCAGCTCCTGGGCACCTCTGTGCGTTCTGCTCCCTGGCTCCATGAACTTGCCTGTCCTAGGTCGCTCCTCTAAGTGGATTCGTACAGCATTTGTCCTTTTGTGACCAGTTTCCATCTCGTAGCATCATGTCTTCAAGGTGCATCCCCGTTGGAGCAGGTGCTGGAACTTTTCTTTCACATTTCACAGCTGAGAAACATTCCTAGGTGCGGAGAGACCACATTTTGCTCAGCCATTCATCTGTCACTGGACACTCTCACCTTTCGGCTGCCGTGAGTGCTGCTGCTCAGGGCGCTGATGTGTGACAATGTGCTTGGGTCCCTGCCTCCCCTGCCATTGGGCAGATGCCTGGCAGTGGACTTGTAGCATCACGTGGCGGCTGCATGTTTGCTCTCTGGGGAGCCCGCCAACCTTTTTCCAGAGTGGGCGCACCATTTTACACTCCCACCGCCAATGCACGAGGCTTCCCATTTCTCTGCGTTCTCACCGACACGTGTTTTATTTAGTCTTGTTTCTGGTAGTGGCCATCCTAGGGGGTGAGGTGGGGTTTTGATTGGCGTTTCCCTAGTGACTGATGACTGAATATTTTTTCACGTGCCCATTGGCTATTATGTGAACTTTCTCTGGAGAAATGTCTATGCAAATCCTTACTCTGTTTTTTAAACGCTTTAAAAAAATCCAAGTATAATTTAATACCGTAGGACTTACCCGTTTTAGTGAATAGTTCCATGACCCTTGCTTGCTTCCTCCAGCTCCTGGCATTTGGCCCGTGGCTGCGTCTCTGCCTCTGCCTTCACGTGGCGCCTTCCCTGTAGATCAGATCTCCTCTCCCTCCTGTCCTGAGGACTCTGTCATCGGATTTAGGACCCACCCTAATGGGATGAGCTCACCTTGATCCTTGCCTTAATCCCATCTGCAGAGACTCCTTTTCCAAATAAGGTCATAGTCACAGGCACCGCCCTTGGGGCTCTGACATATCTTTTTGGGGGACACAATTCAACCCACTACAGAGCTCCATAATCAAGATACAGAACCATCCTATCAATTCTGCCTCAAATTACTTTTGTTTTTCAATGAAAAAGATGAAAATGGGGCCACAGTGTCCTCACTGTGATAAAACTGACTTCAGTCCACTTGATG
The DNA here is from genome assembly GCF_010015895.1 of Lontra canadensis. Lineage (NCBI taxonomy): Eukaryota > Metazoa > Chordata > Mammalia > Carnivora > Mustelidae > Lontra > Lontra canadensis. The sequence goes on from NW_022631052.1 coordinate 4,211,280, forward strand.
ATGGATTATACACCCATCTTTCTTTCACCTGAGAGGGCTCCTTCATCATTTAGAAGAAGCCCAAGTGATAGATGGGAGTTTCTGGAAAGAGAAGCACATGTTATCCTGCACTTGAACCCCCAGAGCCTAGCCCAATGCCCAGCGCATAGTAGTGCCGGGTCCACGTTTGTCGAGTGACTACACAAAAGAGTGAGTTTCCAGGGAGCTGGGAGGATGCCACTTGTCTCCACGCCACCTGTCCTTTCTAGGCACCCCTTGCCTGTCCAGTCCCACACCAGACCAAACCGACTTGCTCCGCAGGCCTTCTCCAGAAACATCCAGGCATTTTAGAGTCAGCTGCCTGGGGCGATCAGAGGTGTGTTTCTCCTGCAGTGGCCTCTCCCCCTTCGAGGGTTTTCATTCCAGAGAGGGCTAAGGCAACTCTCTCCAGGTTTTATAAGCTGATAGAACAGGGCTGTCAAATGCTTTTTATGGGAGAAGAAACAGGAAGATGGTTTGTTTTGCAGACAGCGGATTATTGAGTAATTACATTTTTATAGAGCTGTTGTGGGGCAAATCACGGCCCCGCTGTCTCCTTTGATGCCAAAAGGCAGACGGCCCCATAAAGATCAGAACACGCGAAGGTGAAAGGGGTCAGAGACAGAGCTGCCCCTTCGGGAAATGCCCCCTCTTGCCATGTGTGTTTTGGCTCGTCATACTCATAGCAACCTTCTCCTGCCTCTTTCCCCTGCATATAGAGAAAAGGAGAGACAGAAAAAAAGGTGTTGCCTGGTCGGGCCACCCCGGAGGGCAACAGTGCTATTTATTCTCCCTCTAATACTGACTGACTCACTCACTCATTCAACTACCCATTCATTAGTTCACTCCCTTATTTATCCATTCATTCCTTCACTTATTCATTCAGGCATACATTCAAGGGCTTGGGTACTTGCTAAGAGGCCCAAGGTATATTCATTTTCTTTTTTTTTTTTTTTTCCCCTGAGCCTCCATTTCTCTGTCTGAGAGAACTGAACACACATGAATCTGGGCTCACTATGTGTCATACACTACGGCGATCAGGCTGAGCACAACCAGAGCCATGGAGAAGAGGGGCAACAGAGCGTCGCCCCTGTATAAATGTGAGATGTCACAGTGATATGTGCAATTTGGGGAGGGGGAGAGGAGCAGGAGCGCCCCTAACAAGGCATGTAAACTTGTCTGAGAAGACTTTCCTGGTGACTGAGACCTAAAGGTCAGAAGGAGTTGTCCAGCCAAGAGGTGGTGATGGTGGGGGTGGGGGTGGGGAATGGCAGGGAGAGAACATTCCAGGCCAAGTGAGACAGCTCTGCCCAGGCTCCATGGAAGGAGAGCTCGTGAAGCTTCCAAAGGGCCCAAGCCGGCTGCTCTTAGACAGGCCCCATCCCAGTTGTGCTGCCCAGAGCTGTGGCCAGGAAATCCCTGTTCAGGCCTTGTTTGGCTCCATTTCAAAGACAGCCTCCCTTTGCAGAAAGAAAATGTGCCACTGGGCTACTATCTTAGACCCAGCCATCCATCTGGAGAAAGCCCTGTGGGCCCAGGTCTGGGGAGACTCAGGTAAGCAGCCAGCATGGTCATGGCCTGGACTGAGGCCTTTCTTTCCGCCCTGGCAGGTTCCAGAAAGCTGTTCATTGCTACTCCTTTTCCTGTCAGGTTAGGAACCAGGCTGAGGGCCTGTTTTTTTACTGGTCCCATCTGGAGACAAGTGTTTCAAATCAAGTTGTCCCCTTCCCTGGTTTTAAAGATGGCGGCCTCTTCTGGAGGCTTCCCATCCCCCATGCTGATTTCCGGCTGCGAGACAAGTACCTTAATAAATGACTATTTATTTGGCCGCCCAGCCCTTCTGGGTGTGTTTGGTTTCCTGCTGCAACCTCCAGCCAGAGTCCCGAGGTGTCTTTCTTAAAGGGATGGAGGAGATGCAGGCCCTTTCTGGTTTTTCTTCTGTTTATTTGCTGTCAGCTGTCAATGCTCCATAAGGCAGCTTTCCTCTGGGGAGGAAAAGCCTTTCCAAAGTCTTTCCCTCTTTCTGTCAGATACAGGCCCTCCCGAGGCCCCCAGAGCTGCTGGCTGGAGCTGAGGGGGAAGTCCCAGCTCTGGCTTCCTGGACCCCTAGCCTTTGGGGGCTGGGGAGCACGGAGCAAGGGATGAAGACGGGCTCAGACCACATGGCAGCCCCAAAGCACTTTAGCTGGGCTTCCAAGGAATCAAGGCCACAAACTTTTAGGTGATTAAGCAGAGGCCATTTCCCATAACTGAGGTCGAGGAGCCCTTACAAAGGAACTGCCATTGGCTCCCAGCGGGGATGGTGCTCTGTTCCCCTCTTCCATGCCTTTGCTCAGGCTGTGCCCACTGCCAGAGACGCATTGGGAGAGCTGTCACCTACGGAGGGCCCGCAGGGCATGAGGTCCTGTTCTAGGCGCTGGGCATGCAGCCACGGACAAAACAGAGCACGTCCCTGGTTCCCACAAGAAATGAATAGGCCTGGAAAGAGATCTGTGATGGGGACATGTGCTGGTTAAGGACAATCGCGCAGAATGAAGAGGTGGGTGGTCAGGGGAGGCTGGCTGGTTTAAAAGGAGATGGTGGGGAAGTTCCGAAGAGGCAGGGAGGCCACATGACGTCTGTGGCAGAAGTGTCCCTGGCGGAGGGAACAAAATATCCACAGGCCTCCAGGCAGGCAGAGTGCTGGGTGTTGGAGGGGCAGACAGGCATCCGGATGAAGAGTGAGCCAAAGGATGAGAACAGAGAGGGAGGTACTGGACAAACAGGGCCATGTTGGGCCTCGTGGGTCCCTTCCTGTAAGGAGTTTAGGCTTTTATTCCAGGTTGAGAAAGGGCCCAACTGAAGGGTTTGAGAAGAGTGATGCGATCGTATCTATGGTTTTGAAGGGAGTGGTGGGTTGCAGAAATTAACATATATTATCTTGTCTTCTCAATTCACAAAATGGTGCTCTTATTGTTCCCATTTCACAGATGCGAAACTGAGGCATGGAAAGCCTAAGTAATTTGCTCAGGGTCCCCCAGTGAGTGAGGGGCAGAGCCAGGACCGGATCGTAGTCGTCTAGTGCCAGAGCCTGTGGTCAGCGCCACGGCCTCCGGGAAGCCTCCTCTGTGCTCTCCCAAGCTGGGTGAGAAGCCCATGTGGGTTTATCTTTTCTGCACTTCCATTTCCCCTAAAACAGGAATGACAGAACTATTCTTGCCTTATTTAATGCACAGAGCTGTTGGCAAAGCCAAATGAGATAAGGTGCAAAATCACCATACAAATGAATATTGTTACAAAAACTAGTTCCCATTTAACGAGCACCCACTGGGAGGCAGGTCCTGGAGTCACCAGAGTCAGGAGGCACCAGACAACTCCATAACATCGGTGCTGTTACTATCCCATAGAGACTGGGGCAGAGAAAATGATCGAGAAACTTGGAGTGAATTAGTAGAGGTGATTTGGTATGATTCTTTTCTTTTTGCCCCCCTGAGGCTTTGGGGGTGCTCTTGGAGCACTCATCTCCAATAGGTGCCCTAAGACTTTCTGAGCCACCCGGGCTCCCCCCTGGGAAGCAGTAATTTACCTGTCTCCTCTGCTTCCTTCCAGAGATACTCAGTGCAAATAACACATGCGGAGAATTCACGTTGCTCCAAATATTTGTAATGCAAATGATACTGTAACAGACCTTCTTGCTTATTTCATTTAATGATATGCCCCAGAGATGGCTTCATTACAATACATATAGACTACTTCGTTTTCAAGATTACGTTGTATTCTATCCTGTGGCTGGTTCGTGATTTTTATCTTTTGCTGTGAGCCAGGACTGCGCTGTGATAGTTCTGGCTGGGTAAACATCCAGAAAGAGGACCTGTTGTAGTCCTTCCTTATCTACAGTTTCTCTTTTCATGGGTTCAGTGCTCGTGATCAACCACCGTCTAGAAGGAGGTGGTCCTACGAGAATATAGGAGCAGATCACTCCTGACGTCGCGCGATGTCTCAGTGCCTATGACGTTCATGTGTCTCATGTCATCATGGAGGGATTTTAGCATCTCACATTATCACAAGAAGAAGGGTGAGTACAGTACAGTGAGATATTTTGAGAGAGGGGCGCTGGGTGGCTCAGTCGGTTAAGTATCTGACTTCGGCTCAGGTCATGATCTCGGGGTCCTGGGATGGACCTCTGCATCGGGCTCCCTGCTCAGTGGAGGGTGTGTTTGGCCCTCTGCCCTTCCTCCTGCTCAAATAAATAATATCTTTAAAAAAATTTTTTTTTTAATTTTTTAAATTTATTTTCAGCGTAACAGTATTCATTGTTTTGATTTTATTGGGGTGCCTGGGTGGCTCAGTGGGTTAAAGCCTCTGCCTCCAGCTCAGGTCATGATCTCGGGGTCCTGGGATCGAGCCCTGCATCGGGCTCCCTGCTCAACAGAGGGTCTGTTTGTCCCTCTGCCCTTCCTCCTGCTCAAATAAATAAATAATATCTCTTAAAAAATATTTTGAGAGAGAGGAAGCACATTCATACAACTTTTATTATAGTATGTTCATTGTTCTATTTTATTATTATTGTTGCTAACCTCTTACTTTGTCTCATTTATAAATTAAACTTTACCATAGGTATGTATATGTAGGGAAAAACATAATATATGTGGGGTTCTGTACTATCTGTGGTCTCTGGGGGTCTCGGAATGTATACCCCATGGATAACAGCAGTGGGGGGGCTACTATATACATACATTTCAATTTTGGGTAGACATTGCCAAATTGCATTTCTGAGAGACTGTATCAATTTATACCATCTACCAGTAACAAATGAGAGAGCTCATTTGTCTATAAGCTTAAAATATAATATATTTTATTAAGTATCAAGCTTAAAAAATATCATACTGTGAGATCTTGTACCTGCTGCTTTTGTGATATCCTTATTTTTGACTTAACATTAATTTACAGACATCTTTCTGTTGCAAGAAGTATTTTCCAACAAAATGATTTTTAGTAGCTCTATAATATTCCATTGCATGGACATACTAGGGCTTATTCTATTAGGTCCCTATCATCAGATCTTCAGGTTTTAAAAAAACTAAAAAAGACCAATCAGTTTGACTGTTAAAATTGAGAATTTTTCTCACCAACAGACACTTAAAACAGTTAAAAATCACATTATAAAATGGGAAAAAATACAACACACACAACTAAGAAAGGAAAGTATTATTGAACCTATGAAAAGAGTTTCTAGAAATCAAGAAGTATAGCTCAACAACCCAATAGAAAAATGGGCAAAATGCATGAACAGAACTAACAAATGAGGAGATATTTGTGGCTGATAAGCTTATGAAGAGATGTTGAGCATCATAAACTGTAGGGCAAATCAAGACCAGCATTGGACACTATTTTCCACCCATTCGTTTGGCAAAAATTAAAAAAGGAAAAATCTGACCAGCCCGGGCTAAGAAGGGATGTCAAGTGCAAAGGGAATTGAAACTGATGCATTCACTTTGGAAGAACCGTCTTGTGTTAATCTTCATGGTGGAAATTCACACATCCTCTGTTCTAGTCATTTTACTCTTGGATGTATACCCAAGAAAAATAAGAACGTACCCGGAGCCGGTGTTTGTAATAACAGCTGGAAACATACTCAACGCCCATTGGTGAGAGAGTAAATGAATAAAGTGAAGGTATTTTCAAATAATGAAACATCACACCGAAGCCAAAAATGTGGCAAACTTTGATACAGTGACACAGTTGACACCTGTCCTACCTGTGACCTTTGTGCCACCCCTGGAGCCCCTTTGCCTCCTTTGCAGCTCGCTGGAAAAGTAGCCACGAAGTAGCGCCCCTTAGGAGGAGTGCTCAACTGTGGACGGACGGGAGCTGGTGTATTAACTCCCCTGCCCCTCGCTGCTGGGCGGGGTTAACTCTGAAATGTGTGTAGGACACACCCCGGGTTTCCCTGGACGGATCAAGCTCCCGCTGTCCACAGTGGTTTGATACAGCGCTTTTAAACAAACGGAGGCAGAATTCACACAGCAAATGAACCATTTTCGAGTGAACAATTCGGTGGTGTTTGGCGCATTTGCTATGTTGTCCAACACCACGTCTTTCTAGTTCCAAAACATTTTCGTTATCCCCAGAGGAAACCCCGATCCGTTAAGCTGTGGCACCCTAGATAATGAGCTTTTATGGGCGGTCTCCCCTTCCGCTGTGGTCTGAATGTCTGTGTCCCTCTCCAAGTTTGTATGTTGAAACCTAATCCCTTCCCTCTCACCCCCGCTACCCCAAGGTGATGGTATTAGAAGGTGGGACCCTTGGGAGGGTATTGGGTCTCCGGGTCGGGGCAAAGCCTCCTTGGTGCCCATTAGTGTCCTTTCTCACCAGCAAGAACCCAGACCATGCCTGCACTTTGATCTTGGACTTCCCAGCCTACGGAACTGTGAGAGCCTCCTTTCTGTTGTTTATAAAATAGGATCTATAATTTATTGTATATGTTACATATAATCATATATGTGGCAACTTCTTTTACATATACATGAGCATAGATGATTACATATTTCTCTGCAGAGTAAAAACATTTGTAAAGACCTTCCCCAATGTTGTTAATGGTGTTTTCTCTGTGTGATAGGATTATGAAGTGCCCCTTTTCTATTTCTGCCTATCTATATGGACTGAATATTTTTAGCTAGTAAAACCAATAAAGAGCCAATAATTCTATATAACTTAAATCTGTGTAATGGTAGTAAATGCTTTTACTGGTGATATCGTGCTAGACTTAGCAAGTCTATGCCTGACCTGTGCCTCCTCGGTTTAGGGGTGTGAGTGAACCCACATCCTCCTTTAAATCATGTTGCTTTCAGGGGTGCCTGGGTGGCTCAGTGGGTTAAAGCCTCTGCCTTCGGCTCAGGTCACGATCCCAGGGTCCTGGGATCGAGCCCCACGTCGGGCTCTCTGCTCTGTGGAGAGCCTTGTTCCTCCTCTCTCTCTGCCTGCCTCTCTGCCTACTTGTGATCTCTGTCTGTCAAATAAATAAATAAAATCTTAAAAAAAATTAAAATAAAAATAAATCATGTTGCTTTCACTTCCACAGAATCCACATTTTCTCCCCAGCAACTCTTCCTCCCCATCTTAAAAGCTCTTTGAAAAACACATTCCCTTTCTGTTGGCTTCTTTTTCCTGTCTCTTGGCCAAGTCGAGGTCCTTTGGTCTATAGTGGCTCTCCCTTTCGGTCTCTTTTTTAAAAGACGAGTTGCTGTGAAATATGGTTTTCATCTGTGACATAGATGAATGCAAATAGCCTCGTTGTCCGGTGCGTAATCTGAGGACAGTGTTCTGGAAGATTCTCTATGGGGAGAAACTTCTGTCTCTGATATTTGAAAACCCAGAGATGTAGCAATTTTAGAAAACTGGAAGCAAACAGAGAACAAAAGGAATATTAAGTCTTGGCATGGGCCATGTGGTTATTCTTCCTCACCTGGAACATCCTGCCTAGAAGGATTTCTTCTTTACATGTCCCTGGACACATGGTTTTGCTTCTGGCTTGACTTTGAAACAGGCTTTCATGGCAAGGAAATGAGACACAACTGTGTGTCTTTTTTTTTTTTTTAAACTATTATTCTGGTGAAATATACATAACATAAAATTTAACATTTGAATGATTTTAAGTGCCCAGTTCAGTAGCATCGAGGGCATTCACAGTGTTGTGCAACCATCCCTGTCATCCAGCTCCAGAACTTTCTCATCACCCCAGAGTGAAATTCTATTTCCCTTCAACAGTAGCTTCCCAACTGTCCCCTCCCTCGGCCCCTGGCCATCGCCACTACTTGCTGTCTCCATGACTTTGACTATCCTGGGTCATGTCAAAGCGCCATCATGCACTATTTGTTCTTTTGTGTCTGGCTTCATTCACTTAGTGTGACGTCTTCATTGCGACCGCATGGTCACATGTGTTAGAATTTCCATACTTCTTAGGGCTGACGAATATTCCATTGTATGTAGAGACCACATTTTGTTTATCCGGTCATCTGTTTTTTGTTTGTTTGTTTGTTTTGTTTTTTTTTAAGATTTTATTTATTTATTTGTTTGAGAGAGAGAGACAGAAAAGAGCAGGAGAGAGAAGAGGGTCAGAGGGAGAAGCAGACTCCCCCTGGAGTTGAGAGCCCGATGCGGGACTCGATCCCGAGACTCCGGGATCATGACCTGAGCCGAAGGCAGCTGCTTAACCAACTGAGCCACCCAGGCGCCCCTATCTGGTCCTCTGATGATGAGCATTTGGGTTGTTTCCACTTTGTGGCTGTCATGATTAATGTTGCTGGAAACCTGGATGTACACAGTTCTTTTTGGGTCTCGGCTTTCGATTCCTTTGGGCAGGTACCCAGAAGTGGAAATGGCGGATCAGATGGTAGTTCTGTGTTCAGTTACTTGACCTGAACTGTCCCGGTTCCATCTCCCAGAGGGGCTGCACCCTTTTCCAGACTCACCAGGGACAAAGCAGAAGGGCTCGTCTCAGCACATCTTCACCAACACTTGTTATTTTTTCTTTCCCTTTTTAAAAAAATGTTTTGATAGTAGCCATTGTAATTGGTGTGGTGTGGTTTTGGTTTGCCTCACTCTTGTTTTGAATGTAGTCTGGGAATCTTTTTTCCTGTGGGTGTGGTTTAAAAACATTTTTTTTTTTAATTTAAGATTTTTATTTGTTTATTGGGGCGGGGGAGAAAGCATGAGCAGGGGTAGGGGCAGAGGGAGGAGCAAGCTCTCTGCTGAGCAGGGATCCCAATGCAGGGCTTAATCCCAGTATCCCGGGATCATGACCTGAGCCAAAGGCAGATGCTTAACGACTGAGCGCCCCAGATGCCTCCTGTGGGTGTGGTTCTAGGCATCTTTCTCAGCACCTGGGAGCCCTTGGTGCTCAACAAATTGAGTTAGAGATAAAGTGTAACTTTTTTTAGAATTTTGATCACAGACTGATGGGTATGTAAATTTCTTGCCTTGGTTAGGACCATTGTCTTTTCTCTAAACCATACAAAAATTTTTTTGAAAGCCTTCTCTTTCTTGATTTTTTTTTTACATAAACATTGGAATAGAAAATACTTTGTGTGCGTATGTGTGCAAAGAATCAAAGAATATATCTCTCTGATTCTCTGATGTTGTCTTTCTTTGAAAAATTTTCCCAGTTCAACTTCTGACACCTGTTAATTGCACCAGGAGGACTGATTAGAAGCAGCTGTAAATTCTCAGTCCATTTAGCATAGTTGACCCTTGGGCATCACTGGGGTTAGGGGCACTGACACATTTAAAAATCTGTATTTAACTTTTAACTCCCCACCAAGTGTAACTACCAATACCCTACTATTGACTAAATGCCTTACCAATGATAGAATCAGTCGATGAACACTTATTTTGTATGTTATGGGTAGTACATACTGTATTCTTACAGTGAAGCAGAGAAAAGACAATGTTATTTAGAAAATCACAAGGAAGAGAAAATACATTTACAGTGTTGTACTGTATTAATTGTAAAAAAAAAATATCTGCATATAAGGGGACCCACACAGTTTAAACCTCTGCTGTTCCAGGGCCAACTATAATTCTTTAAAACTTAGCGCACTCATAACAGCACTGGGACATCGTCTCCCCCCAAATAAACCATCCTTGAATTAATTAAGTCTCTAAATTCCACTGCAATTTGCAGAAATTGTGGAGGACAAAGCAACGTGTTAAAATGGCAGCGTGGGGGAACACCTGCGAATTTCCAGATTGTGGATATTCCCCAGAACAAAGGACCAGGGCCAGGCGGAATAACCGCCTCTCAATATTCCCACCTCCGCATCCCTGCAACTTGTGAACATAGTGAGTAACACGTTTCTTACTTCTAAGAGAGAACAAGAGAGCAGATGAGATTACGGTTGCTAAGCAGCTGACCTTGAGATGGGGAGATGCTCCTGGGTTATCTGGGTGGGTCCAGGGTCATAAGTGAAAGAGGGAGGGAGAGTCAGTTTCAGAGTGACCTGATGTGAGACAGCGGACAGACCATCGCTGGCTTTGAAGATGAGGAAGGGGGCCGTGAGCCCAGCGACTCCCATGGGCTCAGCAAAGGTAAGAAAAAGAAAAGGTAAAGAAAAGATTCTCCCCTAGAACCTCCAGAAACACCTTGGTCTTAACTCACTGGGACTCATGCCAAATTTCCAGGCTCCATAACTGTAAGCATTATTGTCTTGTTTGAAGGCCGTGTTTGTGGTCATTTGTTACAGTAGAAATGGAAACCAAAAAATGGCTTATGTACCTCAGGGGAAGAAAATGCACGTTAAAAATGGAGATTGTAGCTGGCAGAGTCCATACCTCCCCACGTGGGCGGTCCTGGAGGGCAGCTGTAGACGGCTCCTTACAGACCAATGTCTTCCTGTGTCCTGTTGCTGTCTGAGGGTCCCCTCTGGCTGCTGAAATGTGCTGGCTCTGCCTTGGGGTAGGTGGGAAGTGCTGGTGTGTTAGTGCCCCAGGATCAGCCTTCAGTGAGGACATCAGAGGTGGTGGGCAGTCCTCGGAGGTCCCCAGTTGCCTCAAATGGCTACGGTTTATTAATATGGACTTTACTGGTTCTTATGCCTTCTTTGGGTCATTTCTGCACTCCCTTGCCATGCTTCCTGGGGTCATCTCCCAAATCAACTCTTTGTCCCCAAATCCTTATCTCTGGCTCTGCTTTTCTGGGAACCCATACAGACTCAGAGATTAAGAGAGATTTAAGAGACATATCGGTCCGTCACAATCTATGCCTGGAACTACCTGGACCTTGTTTGGATCCTGATTCAAACAAATTAAAAAAAAAAATGGAAAACAAAACAAAAGCAAAAACCCCAACAACCCTATGAATGACATATATGAGATAAGCAGAAATCTGAATACCAGGCTGGATATTTGATAATATTAAGAAAGCATTGTTAAATTGTTAAATTTGGAGAATGTGATAATGGTATTGTGGTTATGTTAAAGCAAGAAGTTCTTGCCCTTTAAAGATATATTCTGGAATATTTATGAATGAATTGACAGTGGGTCTGATCCTAGGATTTGCTTCAAGATGATGCAAGAGACAAAGAAAGGAGAAGGTGTGTGTAGGTGGAAAAGGAATAGCCCGGAGACAGTAACTGTCCAGGCTAGGAGATGCCCAGAGGGGGCTCCTTTCACTACTTCCCTGACTTTGCCTCCTTCAATATATGCTGGAAATTTCCAGAATTGCAAAGTGCCTACTCAAATTAGGTTATGAATTAGGTTGTGAATTAACTGTCGAGCACCTGTAGTTAAGAGCATGGGCTTTGGGGTCACATCAGCTTGGGTGAGTCTGATCCTGACTGATTCAGATGGTTGATTCTATGTAGGACAAGCGGTGATGGGGGAGATGGCTGCAGGGGGTTGGGGGGAAGGAGAAGAGAGGAATTGGGAGGGAGGAAATTCTAAGCAAAGGAAGCTTCATGAGTAAAGACACAGAAATGACAACAGACTGGCAGAACAGGGCTTGAGGCAGGGAGATTGGATTTGAGTCCGAGTCAGGGTCATGTATAATAAATAGATATAGATAATTTAAATACATGTGATATATATAATTTATATACAAATCTGTAACTTAAAAACTATACATTTTAATTATATTTGTAACTTGTAATTGATACATATGTATATGAATATTCTGTTTATATACTATATTATTTAAATGTGAATTATATTATTTAAATATGAATGCATATTATCTATTACCTATGTATATATTTATCATCTCTCTCTCTCTCTCTCTATATATATATATAAACATATATATATATATATAAACATATATATATATTTTGGGGGTGTGATAATGGTGATATGTCATAATGATATATGTATAGAGAGAGAGAGGGAGAGAGAATGAAACAGAGTGAAAGAGATTTTAAGGAATTGGCTCCTGTGATTTGGGCACTGATAAATTCAGTGTTTAGGGCAGGCCAGGAGGCTGGCTGGAGACCCAGGGAAGACTTGCTGTTGCAGCTCGAATCTGAAGGCAGTCTGGAGCAGAATGTCTCCTCCCTAGACTCCTCCCCAGTCTTTTTTTTTTTTTTAAATACCTTCACGTGATTGGGTGAGGCCCACCCACATGATGGTGATTAGTCTACTGTAGTCAGTCCACCGATTTAAATGTTAATCTCATCTTAAAATATGCCTTCACAGTGACGTCTGGACTGATGTTTGACCAAATGTCCGGGGACCACGAGCTAGCCAAGTTGATACATAAAATTCACCTTTACGGAGAGCATGGCCACGCTCCAGACAAGATATGCTGAGTCTCCACTGAGGCATGGACAGTGAAAATGTTGAGTGGGGGGTAGATGTGAGCACTACTGAGGTGGTAGAATTGATGCACTGAGCAGGGGATGAATGGGTGGACTGAGTTTCGAGCATGGGTGTTGGGGGAGACATCACATAGTCATAGGATCTGGGGACTAGGATGGGACATCTTTAGGGGAGCCTACCACACCCTCTAGTTTTCTTATTTTTCCAATAAAACCTGCAGTTATGATGTGTGTGGGAGGAAAAGAGGAGGGAAGGAAGGACCCAGAGTGTATTAGGAAGAAACTTCCTCTAGGGGCGCCTGGGGTTAAGCGTCTGCCTTCAGCTCAGGTCATGATCCCAGGGTCCTGGGATCGAGTCCGACATTGGGCTCCTAGCTCAGTGGAGAGTCTGCTTCTCCCCTGCCTCTCTCCCCTGCTCATGCTCTCTGTCTCTCTGTTTCTCTCCCTCAAATGAATAAATAAAATCTTTAAAAGAAAAAAAAAAGGAAGAAACTTCCACTATAGATCATACCAGGATGGTGGGGGTCGTTGCCTAAAGCATCCAGCTTGACTTGAAGGGTCCCTTTCTCTCCTGCTTCTCAAACCCTGGAGTGGATCTTCCTTGAAAAGGACTGGATATTTATAAACCGGTGTCTGGGGTTTACCATCCCACTAGGCACCTCTTCCAGGGGAGACCTTGGGGTCTCCTCAGGTCATGGCGATGCACGGGGAGAGGACTCCCTTTCCTCCACTACCCTCCTTAATGCAACAGAGGCCCAACCTCTGTCTGGTTTGCATCTCTTTTCCTTGACTCTCCCTTGCTCAGCTTCTCTTTCAAAATTCAGAAAGGAGAAAGAAGAGCATGTCAGGGTGTGTGGTGGGTGGTTAAGTAAATACACGGTCTTCCGGCCCAGCTGCACCACTCAAGAGCCATGGGACCTTATCAGGTCACCTACCTACCCCTCCACCCCCTCTATAATTTGGTCGTGGCACCGGCCTGTTGCTTGCCTTAGAAGAGGCAGCCGTTTGCGAAGCCCTCTGCAGAGAGTGCTGCATGCAGTAGGCGCTCAATGAATTCTCTCATACTTCTTATTGTTGTGTTAATGGAATCACCTGCCCAGCTTAAAATTTCCCTTCTCAATCGGGAGTTCTTTCCTGGGGGTCTGTTCTGACCACGACGTGACTCTGCGTGGACCTCGAGCGGTGTGCGCTGCATCATCGTAGCCTGGAGGACATTTCTGTCCTGGCAGTGTTCCTGCCCAGCGGGGACCGAGCTTGCTGATGCAGGTTTAGGACTTGGACCCGGCAGGTGTTCGGCAAATTCCTGGAGAGAGTCCGTGGCCAGTAGCGTGGTGAGCCAGCCCGGCTCCCTGGCGGTCCCTTTCTCATGTTTTCCATTCTTAGGAGTGTGAGATGATGGGGACAGGCTTTGGATCCCTCAGCCCTTAATAGGGAGACTCCTGCAGTGGCAGGTACTTGGCCCTGGGCACTCCCAGGCGTACTTAGCATCACTCCAATTAATACCAGCTGCCTGAATCACCTCTAAACACAGACTGGCATCTCATCCCGTGGCCACCGTGGCTCCCCTCTGCCCGCAGGATGACCCCAAGCTCATTAACCTGGACTTGCAGTGTCCTCCTGACCAGTCTCCCAGCCAGCATCAACTCTCCCTCTCCTTCTCCCTCTCTTCTTCTCCCAGAAGTCTTCGTTTCCTTGGATGCACCATTTCCTCACTCACCTCTGGACGCTCTCTGGCTGACCCGCCCTGCCTTTAGCACTGCTCCCTCCCAGTCTTTGGCCAACTCCTATCATTTTTATGCTTCAACTGAAACCTCACCTCCTCCTGGATGACTTCCATGATACACCCATGCTAGGTGCTCCTCTGCCCTCCAGAGGGCCCTGAGCTCCCAAAGCTCACCCCATTGCCTTGCAACAGCCTCATCCTTGGCTGTCTCCTGGGGACACAGGTGGATCGTGCAGGTAGGGGCTGGGTCTCTTTTATTCACCGTTGTAAGCATAGTGCCTGTGTTAGTTTCCTGGGACAGCTACAGTAAAGTCCCACAAAACCCAGGTGGCCTAGAACAGTGGAGATATATTTTCTCCATGGTTCAGGAGCCCCGCCATTCAAAACCAGGTGTCAGTGGGGTTGGTTCCTTCTCGCCAGCTGGAGGGAGGATCTGTTTCATGCCTGCCCCAGCTTCTGGTGTTGTCATGGTCTTTGGCAAATCTTGGCCTGTGGCTGCATCACCCCAATCTTGGCCTGTCTCATCACATGGCCTCTTCCCCTCCAGTCCCCTCCTCTTCTTATGAGGACACCAGCCTTAGACCCATGGCACCCCGCAACCCAGTGGGACTCCAGCTTAACTCGGTTGCATCTGCAAAGGCCCTACTTCCAAACAAGGTCACGTTCACAGGGACCAGTGCTTAGGATTTGGACTTAGCCTTTGGGGGGACAAAATTCAGCCAGGACAGTGCCTACCACACCTATCCATCATCAGTCTTTGAGGAATGAATGAGGGCATGGAGAAATGCACGTAAATGGATCATCTGGGAGTCCCGGGTTCTCTAGGAAAAGTCCCCTCGGTGTTCGCATGTGCAAGGAAGGCACAGGCGTGCACTCTCGGCCTCCCTGGACTGTGCTGCTCTGGGAGGAGGGGGGCATGCTGGCCAGCGGTGGGACCCTGGGCAGCAGCGACCCACCCCCCCGCCCCTCCGCCCCCCCACCGTCGGTCCCCCAGGGCCACGCTGCGGTGGGGCCCAGGCACCGTTTTATTAGTTGTGATCCACTGTGGTTAATTCCCTTAATCTAGACTTGCTCGTCCATAAAGCCCAGACCTCAAGTATTGGATTTCCCTGATCAAAGGGCAGCGTGTGTGGGGCGCTGCGCAGGAGGGCTCGGCGAGGCTCCTAAACGCCGAGGCCCAGGACGCAACACGCGCCCTCCCGAAGATGAGCCGGTCGATGGCTGGAGCAGTCCCGTGTGAAATACGACTGCCTGCTTCCAGGCCAGCTTCTGGGATTTACGGCTGGGTATTCATCTGCCCTGCTTAATGCATTGACCTTTGCCATCCAGCAATTCAGGGAATGGAACTGGTGGGGCCGGGAGCTAATTCCGAGGATTAAAGCAGAAGGAGCCCCCAGCGTTTGGAAGTGTTAGGGACAGTTTAAATGCCAGCAAAATGTCTCTGGCCCTCCCTGTCCCTGGGGCTGGGTGTGCTGGGGCTTTTCTCGCTGGCTACCCACAAAAAAAGAGGGGAGTGCTTTAGGCCAAACGCAGAAGTTCCCGTTTCCTTTGGGCCTGTGTTTACTTAACCGCTCTCTCTTTTGAGCTCCAGGACCATGCACATTTGTTTCTTCCCCCTGGAATTCTCTTCCTTCATGCACCTTTGCCTTGGATGTCACCACCTCCGGGGAGCCTTCCTGACTCCCAAGTCTTGCTAATGCCCTCGCTGTGAGCCTGAGGTGGTTTCAGAATTGTCGTTGTGATATATCTAGGCTTGCCCACCCACTGGAGTGTAAATTGCATAAAGGCAGGAGCTGAATCGTTGCCCAAATCGACTCTATACAATCGCTCAGTGGATACTTGTTACGTGAACAAATCAGAAGAGCCCAGCAACAACCAAGGGTGCAATTGACAGGTTTTAGCGATGATGTAATTGCATTTGGTATGTTGAGTCTTTGACTGACCTTCCTCTGTCTGTGACTTGGTTTCCTCTTTAGTAAGTTGGGAATAAGGCGAGTGCCAATGACACAACGGCTGTTGTTAGTTCATTCATTCAACCAACGTTTCTTGAGGGCTAACAATGTGCAGGTGTTGATATCTAGGCACTGGGGACATAGCCATGAACAAAATAGACAAAAACCACTGCTCTGGTGGGTCCGTGACTTTGTTGGAGGGAGACTGATCCTAGAGGAGCCAGTCAAGCAGACAAAAATACCTAAAGTAGGGTATGAAGTGGTAGGATAACGGTGGGTTGGAATTTTGGATAGGGGTGACCAGGGAAGTCCTCATTGATAGGGTGGCTTTTGAGTAAAGAGTTGGAAATGAGGGAGAGAGACAAGTGGCTCTCTGGGGGAGAGCACTGCTGGCAGAGGGAGCAGCCAGTGCAAAGGCCCTGAGGCAGGAGACTGCCTGGTGTGTTTGTGGAATAGTAAGGAGGCTAATAGAGTGTAAAGGAGTGAGTGAGGGCGAAGGGGAAGTGAAGACAGAGGGGTAACTGAGGTTAAAATGAGTTAATACATATGAGTCAGCATAGCAGTGAACAGCATCATGGTCCATTCACACTAGAGAGTTCTCTGCAACTGTTCAAAGCAACAGAGTGGATTTGCCTGGGCTGATATAGGTAGGTCTCCAATGGGTAGGTCAGCAAGGCATATTTTTAAATGGGAAAACACGCTTTAGAAATACCTCCATGTATATTACAAATATCGTGTTTTATGGTATTTAAACATTGAATCGGTGTGTCCATATACGTGATATAAATGCATAAGAGAAGATCTGAAAGGACACATACGAAAATATTAATGGTGTCCACATCTGGAGAGGAGGTGGGATTGGGGGAGGTGGAGGGGAATCCTAAACTATTTCTGTTTATGCATCTTTGTATTGTGTAAGGTTTTTACAACCGCATACTTGGCTATTGCTTGAGTGATGCATTTATTTTTGAAGGTTTCAGTTCTCCTTTGTGGGAGGCACAAGACGGTCCAAAGGGCCCAGTGACCCACCAACCTCTCCTGGAATTCCAACAGAGTGTACATTTCATGGGGAGCCTGGCAGAGTCATGGGATCATGAATCAGCGCTCTTGGAACTCTTCAGAAGTGGGGGAGTGCTTGGTAAGCCCTGGGGTTTTGCAAATTGGGTTTATGAATACCAACTTCTAGTAACGTAAGCCATTCAGCAGGTCATGGACAGAGTTCTTAGTTGAAAAGTACAAACAAAAAGCCTGTGGCACTTCATATCTTTTGCACATAAGGACCAAATAAAGAGACTGGAATTTTGTAACTAATTCAGGGTCCACTGGAAACCTAGGGGGACGGATCCTCTGGGAGCCAGCAATGTTTATTTCCAGGGAACGCCGTGCTTACATATTTAGGCAAGCTCATCCTGGGGAATCAGGCCGGAAAAGAGTGTGTCAGTGTATTCAGTGCCCTATAGAGCTTGAAGCTCATGTGTCCTCTTTGGGGAGGGCTTGGGGTGTTCTCCTTGCTAGCCTGCTGCTGTTACCCCCATCTTTCCCTTGCTAGAAGCCTCCAGAGAACAAAGACAGAGCCTACCCTCAGCTCAGGGGTTGGACCCTGACTGCCTCAAGTCATACCGTCTAACCCCATTCCCCTTAGCAATGATTGGATCAGGTTGAGTGTGTACCTAAAAGTGTCAATCTGTGGCAGGACCTCTTGTGACTATAGAAATGTCCAGCCTTAGGATAAAGGGGACACTGGGTAAGGCAGAGTCAGAGAAGGAAAGAGACTGGATCCTGATGACAGCATTGCACGCCTTGATCAAGCTGTTCCTGAATCTTTCATTTCTGCTGTGTGTGTGATTTTTTAAATAGAGGCTGACAGTGAGGTGGCAAATCATAAAAAGAGATACAGAAAGCATCAACGGATATTGCTAAGTGATCAAGTAAATGTGAAAAGACTGTGTGATTCCACCTATACGACTTTTTGGAAAAGGCAAAGCTATAGAGACAATAAAAGGACCAGTGGTTGACAAGAGGCAGAGAGAGGAATTAGCAGAGCATAGAGGATTTTTAGGGCAGTGAAACTATACTGTGTGACACTGTAATGGTAGATATACCTCATTGTACGTTGGTTAAAACCCAAAGAATATACAGTACCAAGTATGAGCCCTAACATAAACTTTTGTTAATAACATACCGATATTATTTCCTCAACTGTAACAAATGCACCACACTAATGCAAGATGTTAACAATAGGGTAATCTGAGGTGGAGTGTGGAGGGGGTGCGTGGTGTGGGGAACTCTCCGTACTCCCTGCACAACTTCTCTGGAAATCTCGAACAAAATCAAGACTATTAAAAAAAAAAAATTGGCAGGAGCTGTGTTCTCTGAAAATGTTGTCAGTCACAGGTAGGACCATTTGGGAGTTGGTGACAAAAACTAGTGCCGCCACAACCGTAACAGCCACATTCTCCAGTGTGGGACTCAGCCCAGGGTCTGCATATCGAATGCACTAGAGGCAGGCATGATCTACAAGATCTCTAGGTTTTGATCCTCTACCACTATCGGTAATAATACTGCGGTGCCTGCCTGTCTATTTAGGTGTGACTGTATACACGAACCACAGCGTTTGTGTATTAGGTTCTGTCTTTACAGTCCACTAATAGCAAAGCTCATGAAGCGTTTGTGTGCAGGTAGTTTACTTGGGTGGGATCCCAGGTAGCTGGAGTGAAAGAGTCAGGAGAGGGAGCTGGGACGGAGGCAAAGTCCGCATAATGATGTGTCTGTGAGCGGATCATCACTGTGGGTGGATCATCACTGGGCTTGATTTTGTCTCTGGGAATTGTCTGTCCTGAGGCTGAGAAGCTGCCACGTTGATCTGTCTGTGTCTGCAACCCACCCATTGGGACTTGCCTCCTGGACCATCAGCAGCCCTGCCCTTCCAGGCTACACTTTGCAAGGGTACAGCAAGCTCTCCCCAAGTCGGCCAAGCCCCGGAGCACAAAGCAGAAAGCTTCAGGGATTGAGTGGGAGGTGGTGCTGACCACGAGACTCACATCCCACATAACCGCTTACCACGGTTGTAGCTGCCACGGACAAGTCAAGGGCATGTAACCTGGGGAACCAGGATATCTGCCACCTTGTAAATACACGGCAGGCGCGACACCACACATGCAGAAAATCGGGGGAGCTAAAAAGCACGACATAAAAAGACAAAAGTAATTCCAAGTGTTACTATTTCCCCAGCTCCAAAGGGGATCATCTCATATCTCCGCGGGGCTTGTGCCCCCCACTTCCGAGATCTGCTCTGTAGAACACTGTCCACTTCTGCTATTCTAGAACAGATATGCCGGCTAAGCAGAAGCCTTTTTTTTTTTTTTCCTTTGGGGAGGAGGTTCACCTGCTGTTCTAAGTGATCTATTGAGAAGGTACAATGAGATACCACTAGACAGCTATGAGGGCGGTGCAAATCCAGATTACTGATGCCACCGAATGCTGGCGAGGACGTGGGGCAGCAGGAACTCATTCGCTGCTGGTGGGGATGAACAATGTGACAGCCACTTCGGAAGGCGGTTTGTCAGTTCCTTACAAAACTAAACACATTCTTACCCGACAGTCTAGCGGTTGTGCTCCTTGGTATTTACCCAAAGGAGTTGAACACTTATGTCCGCACTGAAATCTGCACACAGACATTTAGAATGGCTTTGTTCACAATTGCCCAAACTTGGAAGTGACCAAGATGTTCTCCAGTAAGGGAAATGGATAAATTAACTGTGACCCACCCACACGATGGGATAGTGGTCAGCCCTGGAAGGAATGAGCTTTCGAGCCGTGGAAATACATGGCAAAAGCCTAATTGCCTAGGACTAAGCAAAGAAGGACCATCTGGAAAGGCTGCACACTGTAGGATTCCAACTATGGGACATTCTGGAAAAGACAAATCTATGGAGACAGTAAACAGATCGGGGTGGGCCAGGCACTGGGGAAGTGGGGGCAGGGATGCAGAGAAGGAGCACAGAGGATTTTACGCAATCACGTCACTCTGTATGGTACAACGATGGTGAATACACGTCATTATACATTTGTCCAAACTCATAGAATGTATGCCGCCAGGGGAGAGCCCACCACAGGCGGACATAACCCACAGCCGGGGTGATGGTGTGCTCATGCAGGCTGGTGGGGGTGTTGTCATGGGCGAAGCTGTGCCTGAGTGGGGGTGAGGGGTAAATAGGAAATTTCTGTACCTTCTGCTCAATTTTCTGTGAACTTAAAACCACCCTAAAAAACAGTCTGTTAAGGGGCGCCTGGGTGGCTCAGTGGGTTGAGCCGCTGCCTTCGGCTCAGGTCATGATCTCAGGGTCCTGGGATCGAGTCCCGCATCGGGCTCTCTGCTCAGCAGGGAGCCTGCCTCTCTGTCTACTTGTGATCTCTGTCTGTCAAATAAATAAATAAAATCTTAAAAAAAAACCAAAACAGTCTGTTAAAAAAAAATCTATTGAGCCAACACCAAATATCAGGACCTTTCCTGGAACAATCTCGATTTCTCAGCTACCTTAAAAAGCTGGGAGATGTAGCCACACTGGGCTCACGTCCTGATTGGCAGCCAATGGCAGAAAGGGCAATGAGGTGGCCCCTTCCGATGGGCGCAAGGTTCCTTGTTTGCCGCAGACCCTACTGCTCTAATTTTTGCTTATTAATATTCATGCTCAGGTGTTTGTTTTCCTTGGTCTGAGTTCCTCACGCGGCGCTGTCAGAGGAGCGGGGACCCAGGGCTCAGGGCAGGGGCACTGCAAGCAGGCATGTCTTTATTCATTTTATGAGATACAGGCAAGTTAAGTAAGTTGCCTAAGGTTACACAGCCAGTAAGTGGCAGAGGTGGGATTTGAACCCAGCGATGCACAGCCTTCCTAGAAATCCTGGTGTGTCTTGGGATGAGTCAAGAGGTATTGGAAGGCAATGGACGGTTTTTTCGATTTGGTCTTTATCTGGTTCTCAAGTGGCAGGTGGTGTAGTTCAGATCAGTTGATGTCAAATGGCAGAACAAGAATTGGGCCTTAAAGAATCTGTTTGGCCCTGTGAAATTCTCTACATCCTCACTACTCCCTCCAAATGTCTGAGGACTGGCCGCATTGGCATCTCCCCTGGGGCTTTGTAAGAATTCATAGTCTTGGGACGCCTGGGTGGCTCAGTTGGTTGGACGACTGCCTTCGGCTCAGGTCATGATCCCGGAGTCCCGGGATCAAGTCCCGCATCGGGCTCCCAGCTCCATGGGGAGTCCGTTTCTCCCTCTGACCTTCTCCTCGCTCATGCTCTCTCTCACTGCCTCTCTCTCAAATAAATAAATAAAATCTTTAAAAAAAAAAATAATTCATAGTCTTAGGTGCTGTGGCCAGAACCTGCCTTTTAACAAGATCCTCTGGAGATGTCCAGGATTTTACAACCTGAGAAGTACAGGTTTGGTTTGAGGGACCTGCCCTAGATTTGTGGTTCTCAACCCTGGCCATGCATTAGTGACCCTGTGGAAGACAGATGCTAAGATTCTTCCCAGTGAACCTGCCTCCTGGAATTTGCACCGTGGGTGTAATTCCCTCCCTGTGACCTGGGCAGGACCTGTGACTTGCACATGCCAAGGTCATGGGATGCTATGTCTGTGATAGGTTACATAAGATTGTAACTTTTGTCTTGCTAGTAGACTCTGTCCCTTGCTGGCTTCCATGATGCAAGGGGCTGGGTTAGGGAGGCCCATGTGGGCAACCCCCCTCGAAAAAAAAACCAAGGGCAGCCTTCCACCAACAGCCAGCAAAAAACTGGAACTACATTGGCACTCAAGGAGAGCCGATCCCTCCCTAGCTGAACTTTTGGATGTGACCCCCACCCCGGCCAATGCTTTTTTTTTTTTTTTTAATTTTTATTTATTTATTTTTTTAAATTTTATTTTTTATAAACATATATTTTTATCCCCAGGGGTACAGGTCTGTGAATCGCCAGGTTTACACATTTCACAGCACTCACCACAGCACATACCCTCCCCAATGTCCATAACCCCACCCCCTCCCAACCCCCCTCCCCCCATCAACCCTCAGTTTGTTTTGTGAGATTAAGAGTCACTTATGGTTTGTCTCCCTCCCACCGCCAATGCTTTTTGATTGTTGCTTTGTAAAAGATGCTGAAGCAGGGGCTCCGCTGAATCTGGCCAGTTTCCTGACCCCCAAAACCATGAGATAATGAATGTGCGTTGTCTTGAGCCTCTGCAATTGTGGTAATTTGTTACAAGCAATAGAGAACAATCACCCGAGGAGCTTAAAAGACAACAAATGCAAGAACAGCTATGGTTCAACCCAGAAGGTCACCTTCTGGGCCATTAAATTGGGGTCTCCAGGGGTTGGTCCAAGCAATGGTATTTAAGAAACTCTCCCCATACGATGCTGGTGCACAGCTAAGTTTAAGGAGCCCCACCACAGACGCTGCTGTTGGAAAACCATCTCCCGCGATTATAGGTTCCCTGAGTGCTCCCCTCCCGCTGTATCCCCACCTCAATGCATGGTCACTGGAGCTTCTTGTTTGGCCAGCAAGAATAGAATCCTGTCTCCAGCTTTCTTCCCCTTGTCTCACTTTGGAGTAAGGGGCTTCTGGTTCCCTTTCTGTAAGAAAGATGAAACCTTTGGGAAGATGACACCCCTGCCATGATGTGTGAGGCTCCCATCCATCCATCCATCCATCCTTGGGAAAGGACCTTAATGCAGAGCCTGGGGCCCAAGAGGCTGGAGCCTCCATCCACAGAGCCTTTGAAATCAGAGCTTTCATATCATATTCACACATCTGAAACGAATCAGAGGGTGAAGGACAGACACGGGGTAATGGCTCCGAGGGGATCTGGCAAGAATGGATGTCTTGAGGACAGATGAGAGAAGACCGATGGTGACTTTCCTGTGTCCTCTTAGTGGGTCGGGCTATTTTCCAGAGTGGGCTAGTCTACCGCCACGACACAGTCAAGATGTCAGGAACACAACTTGGGACACCTTGTGTCCCCTAGCCAGCTGCTTTACGACTTGGCCTGCCGTTCCCCTCGCTTATCCTGGGTCATGTTTTCCAAAGATAAGCAGTTAAGGGGCATGTCGGAGACGGGGAATTTATGGCCTAGAAACTCAACTTTCCTGGCCTGGCTGTCCCCTGACCCTGCCTGGGGCTGCCAAGACTTGACCTATGGAAGAATAATGTCCATAAGAGGATTTCCAGGAAGCAGGGCCAAGGGGTGGGGGTGGTCTACACCTGAGAAATGTGCAATCTTGAGAACTGAAAAGAGCTTGAGCATTAACCAGTGGGCCTTTTGAACAAAATGTTCTAAGAGTATAGGGTCAAATAGGCCAGGCTTCAAAAGCTGGCTCTGTCACTTGGGCAAGTGGCTTAATGAACCTCAGTGTTCTCATCCATAAAATGGGGGTAGCAAAAATACTTAAATGGGATGCAATGGACATCAGTGCCTGCCCACAGTAGCATGGTATCTGGACAGAGTGAGTTTTCAACAAAATGTAACTGTTAACCTAGTTTCTCCTGTCACAGCTGGGTGGGGGCAGGAGCTGAAGTGTCCAATGGGGGTAATAAGGTCCTGGGGGTGTTCCTGCAGAGAAGAGGGGGGCCCCTACAAAATATCCCAGCAGAAGTCTGCCTGTCTGCCAGCTAATACCTGTGTGAACGGACTTTTCCCACAAATTTGAGTTTCTATACGTTCTTTTCCTGAGGGGCCAACAGCTCGACCACAGATCATTTCTTTTCTGTGGTTGCTCCAAAGCTTCATGTTAAGGGTCTTTCCAGAATGGCCAGATGCCTTCTCTTGCCACGGCTCTGGGCTCTTGTTTTCATGAAGGAAGTTTTGAGGACCAGGTGTTCCTCACTCCTTCTACAAAACCGTAGTTTTCAGTCTTTTTAAGAAATAAGGAATGGAGGCTCAGAGAGTAAAGGAAAACATGGCCAGGATTCTAGACTCCGAGACGAGAATGCGGTATAGATCCCAACCTGTGGCAAGTGACTTCCTACAAGTGAAGTTCCCTGTAACTGTGACTTTCCTTTCCTTTGCCACTTGAGGGTGCAGACCTCAGATGCAAGTTCACGGAAGCTCCTCCTGGAAATGTCCTCTTCTTGTTACGCCCGGGCATTTGGGAGAGTGGCCTTAGCAGGGGATGGTGCCCAGATAAGGCCGCTGATGGCCCCAGAGCGGCAGGTGGAGGCACTGGTGTGGGAGCCTGGAAAGGGGAGTTCCCAACCTGGCCTTTGTGAGCACTCTGTTTCGGAGCAAGTCATCGGACTTTTCGTGGTCTCAGTGTCCCCTCGGAACATGGGGAACATAATACTTAACCCTGAAGGAAGGGAACCGTACCTGGAAAAGCCGAGCACTATTTAGATGCAAAGTGATGCTGTTATTCCGGCCCCTCCGGTTGTCCTGGGAGCTGTGCTCAGGTCACGCACGCTGACCACGGTTCACCTTATTGCAACTCACTTCCAAAAACTTTCCTTGTCGTCCTTTTGCTTATGGAAACAAGCAAAGGAAACAAAAGCCCCAAACTCCAAGTTAAAGCATTTCAAGGACTTCCTTTGCTGCTTGAGCAGATGATTTTATCTCTTGGACCTGGGTTTCCTACCTGGGAATGGGACATGCCAGTCTCATGATTCTCTGGGGGGTGCTGACTGAGTCTATCCATGCAGAGCACTTGCACTGGGCCTGGCACTTGGACGTGCTCAAGAAATGTTAGCTCTGTTATGAAAGATTAGTGTTTCCCAAGGCTTATAGGACCCTGAGTCTCACCCCTGCCCTCTTCCAGCCCTGTGACATTCCTTGCTCTCCACTGCTCTTCTCCCTCTGCCCTCCAGCAAAACTCCTTGTAACCACAGGGCCTTTGCACAGCTGCCTGGAACCCTCTCCACTCCCCTGCTGGCCTGATTAACTCCTACTCGTTATCCTTACCCTTCCCCAATCTGCCCCCTCTCCTCAACTCCAAGGTCAGACGCCTCTGTAAACAGTATCCTCATGTTGGGTAACTGCCGCATAGGTCTACTCATTTATGATCGGAAATAATGTATTTATCTTTATGATAAATAGAGCTATGACCTCCGTGATGAAAGGGACATCTCATATCCTCCCCTTCTGTGTTCTCAGAGCCTAGAACTGCTTCTGACACATAAAGGTGCTCAGTAACTATTTACTGAAAGAACGGATGAAAGGACAAATAGCCCCTTCTTGGGGCTGAGGGCACAGGGGAGCTTGTGAAGTCCCTTCATCCTGTTTCTCAACAGAGCAGCACTGCTGGCTTGAGGTCTCCGCTGAGATTTATGAACCCCCCATAGCTCCCGGTGCAATTCTGGGAAGCAGGGGCCGTGTCCTCGGGGCACTTTCCCACAGCACTGGGGTAGGACGAAGTTGCCCACAGTGTTCTCCTTTGTGGTCCAGAAAAATCTTTGGATGATGGGTGGATGCCTCAAGGAGGGATGCCAAAGAGAAGGTCTGGGAACTGACTGGGATGGAGGGAGAGGAGAAAGGATGGGTCTCTTTGCATCTGTCTTCCACAGTCAGAGAAGCCCGGGGTTAGTATTGATGGTTCCCCTAACCCAATAAGAATAACGAAAACGGAAACCCTGGAGGCCATCTGCTGCATGCTTCTTCTATGCCTAGCACGGTGTCTGGCCTACAGAAGGGCGTGGCAATTAATGAAATGAGTGAATGAATAGCAGACAATGTATGAAGCACGTTCCATGCAGAGTTTCATTTTAGCCTCAAAACAGTCTTGCCAGGGAGGGTCTTTTATTATCTCCCTGATTTTACAGAAAAGCAAACGGGGCAGACAGATGTACCTCTGTGTCTTGGGTACTCCAAGATGCATTGGAAGGAGTGCGATCTCTCTCTCTCTCTCTTTCTGCATTTCTCCTGCCTGTCTCTGGGGTCCCTGGCCTCCCCATGTCATCTGGGGTCTTCTCTGACTTTATCTTGCTTTTCCCAGCCCCACCTCTGATGCCCAGGTTGAGTTGGTGGGGATGACACGCCTCACCCTCTCCTTCTCTCTCTGGACCCTGGACATTTGTTTCAGGGAGTGGGGATAGTCTGCTCGGGGATCAAGTTGACAGGCTGGTTGGACTGATAATGACAGCAGCTACTGTTTATTGATCTCTACCCTGAAGACATCCTCCCCCCAAATCTCCCTGCCCTCCCTGACAGGGAGGTATTATTATTGGACCCATTTTAAAGATGAGAAATGGAGGCTTACAGAGGAGAAATGAAGGGGCTTGCTGGCATCACATCTGTGCTGGTTTCGAGGACTGCCAGCGTTGGTGGCTTATGACAACAGAGATTGATTCTCTTCGCTCTGGAGATGGGAAGTCTGAAATCAAGGTGTCAGCAGGGCAGGCCATGGGTCCTCCAGAAGCTCTAGGAAAGGATCCTTCCCCATGTCTTCAGCCCCAGGTGGCTCCTGGCATTCCAGTCTCTGCCTCTGTGTTCCTCTGGGTTTCTCTGCATGCCTTCTTTTATGTCTCACACAAGAACACCCATCACAGGATATGGAGACCCCCAGGATGACCTCATCTCGAGATCCTTACATGCATTACCTCTGCAAAGACCCTGATTCCAAACAGGGCCACATTCTGAGATCCCAGGTAGACATAACTCTTGGGGGAGGGGGCACTCTTCAACCCACTCTACGGTCTGCCAGGTGCTGGAGCAGAGAATTAATATCAGACTGGATGCAATCCAAAGCCCATGCATGTAATCCAGACACGATACTTAGGAAATTCGCAAAGGTAAGTGAGCCTTCTTTAACCTACTACGGACCTATGGCTCTTGACTCTGGCTGTTGCATAATATGGCGTCTGCATCAAACACAGATTTATAATTTTCGAACAAAGAGAAAAAAATTGACTTTGCACTTAGAATCCCCTCCCCCCCTTGCCAGTCCTGCTGTCCTGGCCAAGTTCACCAGCTATACAAAAATTTGACTTAAGAGTTGATGGGGGGTTGGAGTCTTTGAGAGGCAGGTGAGATCTCCCACCCTGGCATTCTGTTTAGGGGATGGATTTACAGTGTGGACTTTTTTTTTTTTTTTTTCCTTTAGGATCTTAGAATCTTTTCTTTCTTTCCTTTTTTTTTTTTTTAAAGATTTTATTTATTTATTTGACAGACAGATCACAAGTAGGCAGAGAGGCAGGCAGAGAGAGAGGGGGAAGCAGGGAGCCCGATGCGGGACTCGATCCCAGGACCCTGGGATCAAGACCCGAGCCGAAGGCAGAGGCCTCAACCCACTGAGCCACCCAGGCGCCCCTCGAATCTTTTCTTGTAGCTCCCTTTCTAACAGCCCAGAGAGAAGACAGAAACAAGTTATCGGCCAGGAAAAAAAGGAGCAAGAGTGTGGGAACGATCAAACAAGATAAACTCAGAGTCCGGAATGCATCAGAGGTTGGCCCGTTCTCAAGTTCTTATGCACGCTTGATCCCAAATCGTTCCCTCTTGGAAGAAGAGGGTCAAAACCTGTCTTGTGTTCTTTTCTGTCTTCTCCGTGGTAGTAAGGTGCTGTGATTAAAAACCCGGCTCAGGAATCAGACAGAGCTGAGCTGGAAACCCAGACGTCTCACTTACGGGCTGTGCATTCTTCCGCAAGTGTCTTAATGCTACGGAGCCTCGGTTTTGGAATCTGTACAAAGTGCGTATTCACTGTCCCCTGATTGAGGGTATTTGATGGGCTTTGAGGGACAGAGTGCTCAGTCCCGTGCCTGGTGCGGAGATAACATTCAAAAAATACCAGCTGTGCTCCTTGTCTTTACCTTGTCCACCAGTCACCCTAGCCATTGTTCCTTCATTTCTCCTTCGAGCGAAGGGTGGTGGTGATTCAGTGCTCCCCCTTGTACCCGAATACAGCAGCTGGCTCAGCTTCCTCGTACTCTGTGTCCCGGTGCTCTGATCCCGTCACGAGACTGCCACCCGTTCCCGCCGCGCTGTGTCGCACACAACCCTTTCTCTGCTCCTTTGTTCTTTCCTGTTTGCGGAGAGTTGATGTCATTCGCTGAAGCACTAGCCGGCTCCCGGACATCAGGCTCGGCGTCTCTGTAACTCACTCTGTGTTTATACTACAAGGATGCTTCATAGTGTTTGGGGACGATGGTGTACAGCAAATGACAGCTGGGTCAAGAATGCTTTCCCGCTGGCCTGAATCAGCCAAGGGCGGGTACCAACCATCCTTCTTACCGCAAACAGAGGTGTAGCACATAATAAACGCTAGGTGGGAGGGATGTAAAGATGATTAGGATAGGTCTCTATCTTGTTTGTTTATCTGCAGAATTTGAGCTTTTGGAGGCCAGGGACCGTGTTTTGAGCCCCGTCACAAAGCCCAATACTTAATGGAGTGTCTGGCACATAATGAGTGGCAAATACATATTTGTTTTTTGTTTTCTGCCGTTCTATTGAGGGTTATTTTTGAACTGCCTACTGTCTGTGAGGCTTTGTGCTAGACTTTGGGACTGTAACAGTGCACCAAATAGGCAGTCTTTTTTGGGTGATGAATGTTAAATGAGTAATTAAATTCACAGTGGCAAGTCCTGGAGGAGAGGTGTGACAGGCACACAGAGAGCCCTTGGTCAGTGCTCCCTGGAGGGCTTGTGATGACATATGAGCATTTGAACTGGGCTTTGATGGAGGGGTGTGAGTGTACCAGATGGAGAAGGTGTTGCACATGGAGGGGGTAACATGTAGAATCTGGTGTTTTAGGGACTAGCAATTGGCTTGTTATGACGGGAGCTCACAGGAATGAATCTGGAAAGATCCTTTTAAGGCAAAAGGCAGCAAGAAAGGATTTGCATGGAATGGCTTAGTCAAATTTGTATTTTCTAAAGACTGCTGCGGAGTAGAAAGGAGGATGGGCAAAGGATGGTTAACAGATGCTTCTCTTGGTGGACATGGTGGAAAAACTCGGAGCCAGGAGACCTCCAGTGTCCAGCGACGTTCTGGCAACCTGACTTCTGACTGGTAGCTTTCATCAATGGTGTAAATAATCCCACCATGGCTGATTCTAAGCCATCAATGTGGTGTCACCGCAAAGTTGGCATAAGATGGGTCCCCTCCTTGTGAACATGGAGGAAAATATCAGAACCAAAATATTTCTTCATGTCGCTTACAGAGCAGGCTCCATAGGGATCCTGTGGGGGAAAGAGCTTTGGAAATTGTACATTAGTAACCCAAGTGGGAGGTGGTATGTAGAGGGCACACCAACATTCAATCCACTCTTTTCCCATTAGCACCACTTGTGCAAGAGTTTGTCCTTCTCAGACACGGGGTTTGGGTAGGATTGCCTCCTACCCTTCTCCAAAGACCAGCAGGTACAATCAAGGTATGAATCCCACCCCCCAGACGTCAGTCAGTGGCTCAGGTATGAGTATGTAGCCATAGGACCTGTGGTGTACAAGACGCTTGTTTGGATTTCTGATAAATACAAGAGTTTGGTTTGTTGGTTTGTTTCCTTTTCAAGGGAGCCACCCAAGGAGATCTTCCTTATTCCTCAGAACGGGCAACCACGTTGCTCCCAGGAAGGAAGCTCCCCCAACATGAGCATGAGCGTGTCTTGTATGCAAGTTCAAAGGGGAACTAACACCTTCTAATGCTAACACTTTCCAAGATGATGGAGAGATGGAGAGCAGCTGGATGCTTGTTTTAATCCCCGGGTCCTTCTTTAGATTTGCCTAATCGGACATGGAAATCTTGGTTGTGTGGACCAAGAAGTCTCCCCTTTTGGTCAGGCCAATGTGAGTTGGGTTTCTCGTCTTTCCAGCTGATGGTACAATCCTCACTCTCACCGACAGCCACTACCACCTTCATGACCCACTGAATTTATGAAGTGACTGACTCTGGATGCACAGCCTCTTGGAAAAGCAGATCAAGTGCCTGCAACCTTGAGAAAGTTCTACAGCCCACCTTATTATTGGGTATAGGCAAGGCTGTGAACACCCCAGTGGGATTCCAGAAGACATGGATTGGGTTTCAATGACGTTATCTGTACACATAGATGTTTAGCATCTGCTACGTGTTAGACTCTGTTCGGGGTGTTAGAGATGTAGCAGAGACCAAAAATCTACTTTCCGGAAGTGGGCATGCTTTCCCAACTATTTGCTTATTGAACTCCAGGCAACTGTCTCAAGGGAGCAGGGGAAATCTGATTATCTCCTTTTGCAGAAAAGGAAAAGCAAGCCTTAGAGAAGTGGAGTGACTTACTGAGGTTTCCAGCTTGCACGTGGCAGAACAAGGTCAAGAATCCAGGTGTTTTGACTCCTTCTGTGGTGTCGCTTCTATGCTGGTTGGCAATGGTTACCTTTACCTCTAAGCACACCCGGAATCCTCTTGTCCTTTCTCTTCTGAGCACCTTGTTCATGCTGGATCTTTTTGGCTTGCCCCTCCAGATCCACTCCCGATCTTTATCTCTCCTCTGCCCAGATAGCTGACCTAAGTGGATAGAATCAATGGATTCCTTTGCCCTCTGTCTTCTGGCTGGGTTTGACCCATGGTGTTCCTGGAAGGAGATGGGGGGGAGGGTGGGAGGGAAAAGGAGATTGCTGTACTTATTGCCTCCCTCCCTTCTGGGTTGCCTTGGTCTGATGATGTCCTTGGACTCAAGGTCGCTGCTTCAGGAAGCCCTTACTACATGACTCCCTTTCCCTGGATCTGGTAACCACCCCTGTGTCTTCCTCTCACCTTCAGGAATATATGTATCAATTAGGCATTTCAGTGCACAAGTTATGAATTGCAGAGAACAAGGAGTGGTGTAGTATAGTGACAGTGTTTGTACCTGGGAAGTGATTGCGGACCCAGGCTCCAGAGGGGGACTTGAGCAACAGGCCATGTGACCTGGGTGACTGCTGGGACAAGGAGGATGGAAAGATATTTGAAATGGATCTGCACCCCATCTACAGTCTGGAACCGAGAAGCTTCACTGGAGCGTGAAGTCCATCCTAGCTCAGCGAATGTAGTCAAGTCACAGATCTGTGAGCATGAGAACAGCCAATTGTCCTTATAATCCAGGGAGTTTGGGGATAGCTTGTTATACAGCATTGCTGTGTCCTCACTGACTAATCCAGATGGCCTTGGTCACTGGAGTGATGGCGCTCACAGGTGGCAGTGTTGGATCCTCACCCCTTGTGTGTTTGCTAAAAGAGACAACTCTCCCATTGCAAATTTTCCAGGGTAGTCAGTGGGGCTGCCTGTGAGCCTCATGCAGAATGGACTCTTGTTATTTTTCTTCCTGATCACTTCTGTATTCCACGGAGGTTGGGGCTTGTGAGCACGTCATTGGAAACAAGACCTTTGGGGCAGTGAATTTAAACAGTGGGAAGTCCTTCCCCTACCACTTTTCGCTCTGCCTTTCTCCCGCCCATTAGGGCATGAAAGTTACCCTACCTCAGAGCTGTGAGTGACTCAGAACTCACTTGGGAGAAGGACACACAGCTGGTGACATTTGGAAGAAGTTACTTCTCCAACATAGATGATGTCATTGAAATGGTGGAAGGCAGAAGCCCGCCAGACCAGTGAGGGACATTTCCTCTAGGAAACAGCGTGCCCTGATGTATGGAGTGTTTGACTGTGTTCGGCACGAACACAACTTAGCTTTTCTTTTTATGAAAGCAATAAGCATTTATAAAATTCCACCCCTCTACCCTTCACCTAACTTATGAGCCCTTTAGCTATAACCTTCTTATGACCCACAGCTTATATAGACCCAAGTCATTTAAAACTCAATCCGAAGTGAAACACGTTTCAGCCCTGGTAAAATTAATTCCCTCACTCACCATTGGTCTGGGACCTCGTGGGGGGATCTGTGGCTTGAGGGGGGGCTGGGGAAAAGGCAAAGAAGGAGAGTTTTGTGAATAGAAAGAGGCTTCTAACAGGAAGGATATTTATAAAGCTGCATTTGGGTACTGTTCAGTTTGGAAGGAATTTGTTATAATGGCAATATATAAATCTTTGAATGGCCTCATAAATCACGGCGTCAGAGCCAGCCAATCAGAAGCCATGAAAACCTGGCGCTTTGGAGCACTCAGTCGTTACTAGAAAGATCCTGTGTGGCTCCTTGGAAGTGGAATTGGAAAATCTGGCTACATTTGGGGGGTGTGTGGAATGTCTTGAATTACTTCTCAAACATTTTAGATTTGATAAAACCCAAGACACGGCTTTCCCAGCCCCACTCCCCTTCTTCTCCACCTCCGATAATTATTAAACCCATGTGTACATCAAGAGAAGCCTAATCCATGTGTTTCTGATTCATTTACACTTAACTCATCAAAATATTGTTTTTAAAGGGCTGTTTGTTGTCCAAAAAGCCTTTTCCCCTAAAGCTTGAAAGCTTAACTTCGCAGAAGCAGGAAGCTACTTTTTGCCAAGAGTAAATGGGTGAGAAGTCCAAGGGCTCGGGGTTTTGAAGTATGTGTAACGAATGTTCAAACAGGTTCCGAGCGGAGCCAAGTCTACTTTTCTATCTCTGAGAAATCTCGAGAGAGCCGTGGGGTGGAAGTTTCAAGGAACATCATCTCTTCCCGAACCCCATGAAATTGCATTCCAGTGAGAATTGGGGCCAAACCAACCAGAAATATAAAATGCGGGGATGGAGGAGACTGAGGACAGGACCTTGTGAAATGAGAAAACAATTGCTTTGAAAGTTAGGGGGAAAGCCACGTGTTTTATGTCATAGCAAAGTCACTAATGGTCATTCTGTGCCATTCCCTGACTGAAGGGAGTTGTCATTGAGGTCTTGCCCTGCTCCAGGCAGCAAAGTCCACGCTGGCCAAGTGTCTGAACTCCCTTGACCCCCCTGATGAAATGAAGGCAGTACTGCAAGTATCCTCATTTTACTGAGGGGGAAACTGAGTCATGGAAGAGTGGACTTCCTCTTTGGATAGGAAGGAGTGAGGTGAGGCTTCCAACCCAGTTCATCTGTCTCCAAAGCCTGAGCCTGTAGACCTCACACGACACCATTTGTGCCTAGTTTGTGACTGGTTCATTCGCTGAGCAGATGTGGATGGAGATCTGCTCCGTGTTAGTCACTGGAGATTCTGTATAAAGGAGGTGATCTAGTCCCTACCCCCATGGGGTGTCACTTGATGGTAGAAGACACACATCAAACAAACAGGCGGTCTGAGCTCCGAGAAGTGAACAGGTATAATGAGTATGGCTTCGGGGTTTGGGTGGGGGGGGGACACGGTGTACTTGGTTCGGGGAGTCAGAGAAGACTGTCCTGTGTATGTGCCATTTTCATTCCAGACGTGAAGATGGTGTTATGAGTTGAACTGTGTCCTCCCCTACTTCCCTAGTGTGTGTGTTGAAGTCTTAATCCTTAAAACCTCCCAAAGTGATCTTATTTGGAAATTGCGTGGTTGTAGATGTGATTGGTTAAGATCAAGTCATCCTGGAGTAGGGTGGGCCGCTGATCCAATATGGCTGGTGTCCTTGTAAAAAGGGGAAATTGGGAGACAGACACACACACAGAGGGAGAACGCCATGTGAGCATGGAGTCCGAGATGGGGGTGGTCCATCTACAAGCCAGGGAGTGCCAGAAATTGGCAGCAAACCACCAGAAGCTAGGAGAGAGGCATGAAACAACCCTTCCCTAACACCTTCAGAAGGAGCATGGCCCTGCCCACATCCTGATCTTGGATATCCAGCGGCCAGAAGTGTGAGAGCTCCAGGAGCACGTCTTAGCTGCTCGGTGTGCGGCGCTTTGCCATGGCTGTCCTAGCGAACTCGTGCAGGGGGGAAGGTGTTAGTCAGGTGAACGGGCAGTCAGGAAGGGAGGAGAGGAAAGGATGAGAGATCTAGAGAGAAGAACAGGCATGTTCTAAAGCCATGAGGTGGGGAAGGAGTTGATACATATGGGAGCGAGGGGAGAGAGCAGGCGGAAGACGAACAAACTGGAAACCAGACTCTGGCATCTCTCATACATACTGTGGCATCCGTTTTGGGGGAAACTTGAAGGTTTTAACCAGTGAAGGGCTTTAACCAGGGACAGACACGACAACTGGGTGTGACTGTTAGAAATGGTGCCCTCGCTGCTGCGTGGAGGATGAACTTGGGTCCTGGTGCACAAGAAAGGGTGTAGAATGGTTTGAACCTACTGTGTTCACGCCCAGGAGTTTCAACTCAATACTTTTTAGCTTGATTGTCCTTCAGAGGCCACTGTCATCAAACCATTTCTCTACTCGGAAGCATGAAGTTCTTTCCTTATAGTGTGCGAGTTTCCGAAACCGCACTGTCCAATATGGTAGCCACATGTGGCTTTTGAGATTAAAATGAAATAGAATTAAAGATTTGGTTGCCGTGTCGCAGCGACATGGAATGTGCCCCAGACGCATCGCTGCTGGAAGTTCTATAGGACAGCACTGGCCCAGGGGTGCAGAGGAAGCGGGCGCTGCCTTTATTCTGCTTTTAGATCACAAAGGTGCTGGATTTCATGGAGAACTTAGAATGTCTACAAATAGATTAAGAGAACAGGAAGTCAACTCACAGAGCAGGAGAAGGTATTTGAAGGGCATGTGGCCCAGAAGGGGCTCTATGCAGACCATGAAAGAACTCCCTCCAAATCAAAACACGACTTGAGCAGGCACTTTCCAAAGGAGAGCGTCCAAATAATCAATATGTTTATGAAGAGGGGCTCGATCTTATTAGTAATCAGAGGGATGCCAGTTACAGCTACAAGAAGATGCTACTCACACCCACCAGAGTGGCTCAGATGAAAAAGACTCTTCATTACTAAGTGATGGCGAGGACTGGCGAGAGCAGCTGCTGCTCTCATAATGGTTGGTGAGGGTGTCACGGGCATGGCCTCTTCAGAAAGCAGTTTGGTATTACCCTCTAAAGATGGGGTGCCAGTTTACTTTGGAGAAGGAAAGGGAGTTGGTTAATTCACTCAGTAGGCATTGATGAGGACTATCCCGGGGCATAGGGCTGACCTAAGCAAGGTTGCATATGTTCATACCTATGATCCAGCAATGCCACCCCTAGGGCTGAGTGTGTGTGTGTGTGCATGTGTGTGTGTATCAGCAGAAATGTACGCCTGAGTATCAAAATGCACGTACAACTTGTTCCTAGTCCCACTATTGGCAATAGTTCCAAACTGGCAATAGCTAGAATCGCCCATCATGCAGTGGACTACTTGTATCACCAAAAATCAATGGGCTTGTGCTGGATGCAACAGCACAGATGAATGTCAGAAACATGTTGGATGGAAATAAACCCCAGGCACAAAAGAACGTAATTCCATTCAGAAAACTGAAAACAGGAGTATTCTACCAGAAATCAGGCTGGGGGGTTCCTGTGGAGAGGAGGGAGGTGGCCATGAAGAGCAAAGGACATCAGCGAAACTCCTGGGGTGCTGGCAATATTTGATTTTCTTGACCTGGTTGGTGGTTTCATAGGTGTTCATTTTTATGACAGTTTGGTCGTACAGCCTCATTTCAAGCTCTCTTCTTGGTGTGTGCCATATCACATGATTAGAAATTAAAGCAAAGATATTATCTGGGGCTTGTCATAGAGATGTCAGGTTTTTATTTACCTAATAAATGAATTTAAAAGAATGATGGTTACCTTCCTATAAAAACAGCAGTTTCTAAAAAGAAAATTAGACACCAAACTAAAAAGGATATAATGTCCAAATTAAGGAAAGTTCTGAGAACTGAATAAATTTGTGTTTTGAAGAACTTACTTGATAGATGTTACTTTAATCATTTCACAGAGGGCTGGTAAAAACTTTACCACAGTCTGGCATTTGAAAGCCTCTGGCTTAGTGGGGCCTATTCAGTGGCTCCTCGTCACTTACACAGGGTTTCCAAAGTCTCTTCTTTGGAACTGAAGATATCTCATGAAATAAATTAGGGAAGGGCTGGTGGATAAACAAAGACCAACAGATTTTCTTGCTGCAGGACTTTTCAGAGCTTTTACTACTGTGTGCATTGTGACTCTAGGAGATGCATAGAAAATACTGTACTTCCCAATCTTGTTTGCTGATAGAACCATGTTTCTGTTGAGCCCTGTTTAGGGACAGGTAATCCAGAAAACATACTTTGGGAACTTTAAGCCTGTAGCAGGGGTCAGCAAGCCAAGGTCTGTGGGCTGGACTCCTATTTCTATAAGTAAAGTTTTATAGGAACATAGTCATGGTGATTCATGTGCACATTATCTATGACTGCTTTGGCCTATGACCAAGTCAGGTCAGAGTCAGGTAGTTGTGACAGAGAAGGTGTGTGGCCCACAAAGCTTAAAACATTTATTATCTGGACCTTTACAGAAGAAGTTTGTTGGCCTCTGGCCTAAGAGGATGTGGTTTTAACTCTCTTAGAGTTCAAAACTTTCCAGAATCTGACCCACCCCAACCTGCTTTTAGTGTTATCTTTCTTTATCAGTCTCTTGTGTATGACAGATCTGCTTCAGTCATGTGCATTCAGTGAAACTCTTCTGCTCTTTGCCTGTCTCTAAGCTCTCCTCCTTGGCTGCACAGAGGGACTCCCTTCTTAGTCCTGTCCCCTTCCCATTCCACAAGCCCCGGCTCAAAAGCATTGCACTCCAGGAAGTCTTCCCTGGTTCTCCACCTCCATTCAGCTTGGGACATTGGCTTCCTGAATCTCCCATTGCTCTTGAATTCAGTTCTTTAATGGTGGCTCCTGCATATGAACTCTGTGTTACTTAGGGATAAATTGATTGTCACAGAAAGCCCAGATTTGCTTGTGTAAACAAGTTAGGTCTTGATTTCTCTCTTTTAGTAGTCGAGAGATGAGCAGTCAAGATTGAGTTTGCTGCTTTGCCATGGATGCTACCACTTACCAAGTGACCTCATGGCCCAGTAAGGCTGCTTTGGGTCAAGCCATCATACTCTCATTCCAGCCAGCTAAAAGTAAATTGTTTTGTCATATATCCTTTTGACCAGAACTCAGAAATTAATTACATGACTACATGTTGGTGTAAGGAAATTGAGAACTGTAGCCTCTGCACACGACCCCAAGCATCATGTGCCCAAGTCTAGGGAGGAAAGCTGACCATGTATTCTGTGCACTCTGAGCTCTTCTGACTGTGGGCACATCAGCCCTGAGCCCTAGCACAGCAGCTGCAGAAACATCACTCTACTTTTGCTTTGGAGAGGCTACCTGTCTCCCAAGGGCAGAACGCCAGTGCAATGCTGTCCTTCCCTTGTCGTGGGTGGAGTGTGAAACTTGGGAAGATCAGCCGGACTCTCCAGAAAACTGAAGCCTTGAGTGGAAGGATGCGGGGAGTAAATGGGCTTGGAGCTGATCTTTCCAGACCGCAGTGCCTTGAAGACAGCCGGTTCCTGCTCCTGGCCGTAGTGCCCTTCTTCTGGTCCTCTCTGAGTCATTTCTTCAGGGTTTGTGAGCCACCCAAGTAATCTTCCAAGAATGTCCCATTTTGCTTATGTCACCCAGAGTTGGCATTTGTTGCTTACAACTGGCAAAATCCTAAAGGAATGCTTTTGTGGCAGCTGGGCTGACGAGTGGAAGAATGGAATCCGTCAGTCTGAATCAAAAAACGCTCGATCCCCATGCCGGTCTCAGAAAACGGACGTGTTTGACCTGGAGCGGGACATGGATGATTTACGTGACATGAGGTGCCCTTCAAAGAGCAGGGAGCCACTGGGCTCACCGGGTTTTAGATGTCACAACCCCGAGTCCCCCGGCCTGGGAGGGTCTCATGTTTTACTTGCTTGTCAGATTCAGAAATCTGAGATGAAGAAGGTAAAAAAAAAACCCCAAAACAAAAAACAGATACTCAGTCCTAACTCCCCAGAACTCGTGCCAAACATTACCCTGCCACGGATTATTTGTCTTTGGTTGCTCGTCGGTCTGGATCTTTGCAGACGTTGTCCTTTACTGTTATTTCTGGACCATCAGAGTCATGTTAAAGAGCGAGACCATCAGGCAAACCTGTTAAAACATGAAACACTCAAAGACAGCTCCCCTCACCTTTCTTAATGTGGGGTAGCATCAGCCACATCTCTGTAGGCCTTCCTGCCTCATCTCAGCCAACACCAGTGCTAGTGCATCCCAGTCCCTACAGGCTTCCGAGAAATTTGGGCAGATGCCAGCTCATGGGCGTTTAACTTGCGGTAAGTCGGTCGGTGGGAATGAATATGCATTTTGGCGTAGAAGCAGTATTATACCTGTGCAGAGTGGGACACATAGATGTAATCACAGACAACTCCCATATATCTTTATAGAGACAATGAATATATGTGGGAGTGCATACATGTGAGTTGTGATTATATAGATATTTATATAATATATATAATAGAATATATAGTAGATATTTTATCTATATTTATATATCATTATATATATATATATATATTAGAAGAACATACACCAAATTGCTAATGTAATACATTTGAATAATGAGTTATTGCCAATTTCTTTCCACCGTTTTTATTTGCATTAAAAATGTTTTCCCTTCAATGAGCATGATTAGTTGTATAATTAATCAACAAATAATTACATACCAATGAAAAGAAAAATATATTTTCTAAAGGTATTGCGTGTCTCAGGTCAGCACTATTTTAATAATTTAACTGCAGTGGTTTTAGAATTCATATTTACAGGCTAACCCAAACAATGATTTTGTAAGCAAGCTTATTTAAAGAATGACTTCTGAGGATAGCATTAGATGGGAACTTCATGAGTGCAGGGATTGTGTTTGTGTATGATATCGTGGTATTTAGCATATAATAAAGAAGGTAGGAAGGCAGGAGGGGAGGAAGGGGCCATGTGAAGAGAGATTTGAAGATGGAGTGAACATTTTTGGCTTTGAACCCAAGCTCTGTCTTGAGCAAGGTATGTGGCCTTGCACAAGTCATTTCCCCCTTGGGCCTTGGTTTTCCCATCTATCAAATGAGAAGAGAGGGCCAAACTGTTCCAGATTAGGGGTTGGCACGCTCTGATCTGCGGGCCCAGTCTGGCCCTCTATTTGTTTTTATCAATAAAGTTTTATTGGAAAAACCCAGGTTCATATCTTTACATATTGTCCATGGTTGCTCTGATGCTCCACTGGCAGAGTTAAGTAGTTGAAAAGTCTAAACTATTTCCCGTCTGGTCCCTGACAGAAGTTTTGCAGAGTCTTGGTTTAGAGGACTCGCGACTGAATCTGCATTGCCTAGGGTTGGGTTCTCTCTGGAGCCAAGGGTTTGTATTTTCCTCCCTAAAATGATCCCTGTCTTTGCCCCATAATGGGGAGGGAGGGTGGTGCCAGAGGGCCCTTGAACTTCTGTGAGCCACCCTGGTGCATGGACTTGTCTCCTTACTCTCCTGACAGCTGCGGAGGGTGAACGCAGTTGAGTCATGGGGAGGAGGAATCTGAGGGGCAGAGATGGAAAACAGCCTTGTAGGTGATGCTCCTCGTGTGAGAAGATTGCCCGAGTAATTCATTGTCCTGTCAGCATCTTTAAACGATCTGTCAAATAGATACTCAGAGCCTTCCCGTCCTGTCTCTTATGCCCGCTTATGGAAGTTTCTGAACAGTGTCCTTCATCGATTCCTGGAAACCTTTTTCCTTCCTGTGCAAAATCATCACCATCATTTTCCCGAAGGCGATCAGGCGACGAAACCCATTCTGCATGTGCATGTGTTTTTCCCTCTGATGGAGTTTTTCTGCTCTTATTGGGCTCTTGAATTATAAATTATATTCTTTTCTTTGCCCCTTAATGTGATCCATGGGTGCTGAAACCATTTCAGCCGACCCCTGCACTTTCCCCACTAAGGGTTTTGCAGGCAAGGCAGCTCTCATTTTCCAGGCAGGTGACCCCTTGCTACACCCTGTGCCTCAGAAAATTCCAGACCCTTCTCTCCACCAGAGATATCACCAATTCAGTAGTATCCACAGTCCAATTCCTTGGCGGGGGGCAATAGACCTCTGGTTCCAAAGGCCTGGAGACCCTGAAGTAGGGGGTTACCCATGCTGGTAACTGACCCCTTTCCCGGGACTTTACAAGAGCTTATTACAAAGGACTCACTCACCTCCCCCTGAGGCACACCAACTCAGTGCTCCGCTTGGTCTTGCTTCCTCAGGGGACACTGTCCCCATGTGACTCTAATTTCTGGGATGAGCTGAACACAAAATGAAGACCAGACGTTTCTGAGTTTCCTCCCTTCCGAGCCCTTCTGACCGATGAGCCTTTTTCAGATCTGGATCTCTCTCCCGAACCGTGTCTCTGCAGCCCGACGGCCACTGCCATCGAGGTTGGTGTGTGTACGAGATGAGGGAGGGGCGTGTGTGGTCGTGCTTTGCCTGTGATTCCACGTCTTCTAATGTTTCTCTCCTGGGGATGAAATGAAGGGATGGGTACCAAGCGTTTTGTAGAGCACTGAGTCTCCATGGACAACGTTCACCTGACTCTTAAAATGCAGGTTCCGATTCTGTTGGTCTGGGTGGGGCCAGAGACTCTGCATTTCTCATGAGCCCCCAGGGGCTGCTGCTGCTGCTGCTGGTGGTCTGAGGGTCCCATTTTGATAATAACAAGTTGGGGTAACGTACCAAGGCTTGAATAAATGGCATCTGACCAGAGAAATGTTGGCCCCCACTTACAAGTCCACCAGGCCCTCAGTAGTCCCTGATAGTGACAAGATTTGGGGCAGGGATCCAAACCCACATTGGCTGAAGCAGCCTGCGATGGGGCTCTTGGGACTTCTGCTATCCCTTCACGATTTTTTTAAATTGATTTATTTATTTGAGAGAGAGAGAGGGAAAGAGAGAGAATAGGGAGTGAGAGGGGCAGAGGGAAAGGGAGAGAGAGAGAGAATCTCAAGCAGGCTCCACACTGAGCAGGGAGCCCAATGTGGGGCTCAATCCCAGGACCCCGAGATCATGACCTGAGCTGAAACCTGGAGCTGGCCCCTTAACGGGCTGTGCCCCCAGGCCCCCCCACCGGTATGCCTACATTATTGAGTGTAGAATATGCCTAAACAGGTGAGCTGTCCTGTTCAAGCAACAGACATTACTGAGCACTCCTTTTCCTTCAAACACAGTGATTAATTCTAAGTTTGGGCTGAAGAGGCTTTTATGTGACCTCATCTCTGTCTCGGGGTGTTTGTGCTTGTGTCCTCTATTGGAAAGGCTCTTCTTGTCTGGCCCCTGATGGCCTTTTAGGTCTTAGATCACATGTCACCTCCTCTTCGAGACCTGCCCTGCCCACCCAATCAAAGCTACCCCGCCATGGCTATCATTATGTCACCCTATTCACCTGTGGGCTGTTTTCACTCTTCAAAATGGTCTTGTCCATTTGTTGAGTTTCTGTCTCTCCCCCACTAGAGCATCAGCCCCTTGAGAACAGGACTTGCTAACCCTTGTTTACTGGGCACAATACCAGGGCCTGGCACAATCCTGGATACATGGTTGGCACTCAGTAGATGTTTGTTGAATGAATGAATGAATGACCCAGAAGAAAGATACTCTGAACAGGTTCTTGGGGACAATGTTTAAACTGCTTCAGTGGTCCACTCTGACCACCCATACCCAGCAGGGTGTATTAAACATCTCCTGATAGACTGATGAAGAATTACTCTTTTTCTTGGCCAGTAAAAGCTGCTCCCGTTAAGACCTTTGTGGTACAGTAGTATCAGTGGAGTATTAGCTAATTTGTATAATTGAAAGCCACAAACCCAGATACATTTGGTGCCATATCAAAATACCACAGACTGGGCGGATTAAACAATAGAAATTTATTTTCTCACAGTTCTGGAGGCTAGAAGTAGAAGATCAAAGTGCCCGCAGGGTTGGTTTCCTGCGCAACCTCTTTCTTTGGTTTCCAGGTGGCCACCTGCTGGCTCTGTCCTCACGTGGCCTCTTCCCTGTGACTGTGGAGGGAGAGACAGAGACAGAGAGATGCACAGAGATTCCTTTTCTTATAAGGACACAGGCCCTACGGGGTAAGGGCCCCACCCTCAGGACCTTATTTAGCCTTAATTACTTTCTTATGGG
Organism: Lontra canadensis; assembly: GCF_010015895.1. Lineage (NCBI taxonomy): Eukaryota > Metazoa > Chordata > Mammalia > Carnivora > Mustelidae > Lontra > Lontra canadensis. The sequence continues at coordinate 4,253,226 of NW_022631052.1, forward strand.
GAGGTTCCTCTCCAAATACAGTCACACTGAGAGTTAGGGCTCCAACATAGGAATGGGGGGGGGCACAGTTCAGTCCATAACACCTGTTTTTAAGAGATTCTGACATAGGCAAAGTCAAGGTAAATGGGCTTATGCTTAAGGTGAGTTCTGAGATCTTCTTGGCGGAAGGGGCCCCTGGTCCTCTGAAGCTAGTGTGTGATTTCTGTTCTAGCTTCTACCCTCCAGGTATAACTTAGCTCTGTTGACAGACACAAAGCTGGACATACGTATTGGACACCTCAGTGGGTTTAAAATTCAGGATACAGCCTTGGAGCCATCAGCACAGTCTGTCCCATAGAAGTATCCATCACCTCCCAAAGTGTCCTCCTACGCTCTTTATTTTTATTTTATTTTATTATTTTATAAAAAGAACACTCGATTTAAGTAAGATCTACTCTTGTAACAAAATTTTAAGTTAACTCTAATCTCCATGCTATAACAGTAGAACTCTAGGACATAATCACCTTGTTTAACTGAAAATGTGTCCTCTGACCATCACCTCCCTGTTTCCCCCTCCCCAAGCTCCTGGTGACCACCATTCTACCCTCCGTTTCTAAGAGTTTGACTATTTCCAGTTTCTGATGTAAGTGAGATCCCGTATGTGAGTCCAGCTTATTTCACGGAGCATAACGTCCTCCAAGTTCATTCACGTTGTCGCTCATGGCAGACTTCCCTTCATTTTCAAGGAGGAATACTATGCATGGAATGTATGGATGCGCTACACTCTCTTGATCCATTCCTCTGCGGATGGACATTTGGGTTTTCTGTCTTCGCTATTGCCAATAATGCTGCGGTGAGCAGGGTGTGGTGAACAGGGGAGTGAAGATACCACTTTGAGATCCCCATTTCATTTCATCTGGATAAATATCCTGGAGTGGGATTATATGGTGTTTGTATTTTTATTTTTTTAAGACTTTTATTTATTTATTTGACACAGAGAGAGAACACAAGCAGGCAGAGAGGCAGGCAGAGAGAGAGAAAGGGAAGCAGGCTCCCTGCTGAGCAGAGAGCCCGACGAGGGGCTCGATCCCAGGACCCTGAGATCATGACCTGAGCCGAAGGCATAAGCTTAACCCACTGAGCCACCCAAGTGTTTCTGTTTTTTAATCGCCGAGAAACCCCCATTCTGTTTTCCATAGTGGCTGCGCCAACTTACATGCGACCAACAGGGTACGAGCGAGTGTTGGCTTTTCTCCACATCCTCGACCGCGCTTACCTCTTGTCTTTTTGATGATGGCCGTTCTAACGGGTGTGAAGGGGCCCATCACTGTGGTTTTGATTTGCATTTCCCTGATAAGGAGGGAGGTTGGGCACCTTCTTATGGATGGGCTGACCACCCATATGTGTTCTCTGGAGACATGTCTATTCAGATACTCTACTCATTTTCTAATTTGGTTCTTTACTTTTTGCTCTCGAGGAATGGGAGTTCCTCACATATTTTGGATATGAACCCTTTATCAGATAGATGGTTGGCAAATATTTTCTCCCCTTCTGTGGGTTGCCTTTTCAAGTTGCTATTATTTATTTTTTTCCTTTGCTGTGCGGGAACTTTTCAGTTTGATGTGGATTCATGTGTCTTTTTTGCTTCTCTTACTTGTGCTTTGCCTCTCTTCTAATTGCCTTCTTCCTCCTCTCCAGCAGCCCGTCATTTTTCTCCTCCCATAAGTCTTATCACCTGTTACCTTAATGGCTTTTTAAAAAATCCCTAAGCTCCCAGGGGCAGGAAGTTTGCTCAGGACACTCTCCAGGTTGCTCATTGCTGCCATTCCAGGGTCTCAAGGCACTCAGTAATTTTTGCTGGCTTGAAATGACCGTGGGATCCAGTGCCACAACACACGTGTGCATTTGGAAACTCCAGAGCTTAGGGAACTACCTTGATTCCTTTTATTTGGGAAACTGACAAATACTTGTCGAGCGTTTACTATGTGCGGGCACTCACCAGACTCTGGGGACCCAGACCTGACAAGAGAGACGAGGTCCTTGCCCTCACAAGGTTGCCTTCCGCTAGGGAGAGACACATAATGCACTAAACAAAGCCAATAAGTTACAAAGAGAATTTTATTTTATTAAGATTTTACTTATTTATTGGAGAGAGGGAGAAGTAGACTCCCCGCTGAGCAGGGATCCCGATGTGGGACTCGATCCCAGGACCCCACGATCATGACCTGAGCCAATGGCAGACACTTAACCCAGTGAGCCACCCAGGCGCCCCACATGGAGTATTTAAGATTGTGGCAAGTTCCCTCAAGAGGGTTCAGCAGAATCAGGCCGAAGAGAGTAGGCATACAGAGTTTATTAGAGTGAGTGAATGAATGAATGAATGAATGAACGAATGACTATAAGCTACGCACAAGGCTTTCCAGGTTGGTGGCCATCTATCAGCTACCAAACCACCAGGTGCACAGACTATGTTCCCACACTCCTGCGCTGCTTTGTAAGTATTTAACTTGTACTGAGTATCAGCGTCAGCAAAGTGAGTATCCTAGGCGTAAAGCTGGGTTCAAAAATCTCACAAACGGAGCACATCCAGATCAAAAAGCAGAACGTTGGGGTGCCTGGGTGGTTCAGTGGGTTAAGCCTCTGGGATCCTGGGATCAAACCCTGCATCGGGCTCTCTGCTCAGCGGGGAGCCTGCTTCCCCCTCTCTCTGCCTGCCTCTCTGCCTACTTGTGATCTCTGTCTGTCAAATAAATAAATAAAATTAAAAAAAAAAAGAAGGAGAACTTTATCAGTACTTCAAAAACCTCCCCTGGGCTCATCACACACCATTATTAACCCCATCCTGACCTGCAGCATTTGCTGGGTTTTAAACCACGAGGGTCAGGGAGATTCTAGAGTGGGATGTAAGCCGCATGGCTTCCTGTTTGCCCGGCTCGCCGTTGCACGTGCGGGGTCAGAAACATGGACATTTCACATAGTAACAGGTATCCTTGCTGTCCCGGCGAACTTGTTAGTGGGGTCCTGTCTCCTCTCCTAATGCCGGCGTCCTCAGGTGTACTCTCTTGTTTTAGTCCGAGCCGACAGCCTTTGACAGATGAGGAATCCCAGAGATCCTTCTGGACACCAAATGCCTCAGCACTCACGGGAACCCTTTCCACACGCAGGCTGCGTGAGCCCCAGACAGCCACTGGAGATATTTTGGGTTTGGTTGAGTTCATGAACCATCTCCCTGCCCCCCCCACCCTGTTGCTTTTGTTTTGTTTTATTTAAAAATCTCGACTCCAACCTGCTTTGCCAGATTGTACTAGACTCAGAAGGATGTTCCAGTCAAGTCTCCGCCTGTTTGGGAAAAATTACTGTCAAAGGCCACATGACTAGCTTGTTTCTGGGGAGGGTTGGAAATATGTTTTTTAGAATCTGCCTTCCTGCCTCCAGAAGGGCTCAGGCCCTGCCCTTAGGTCTTTGCCAGTAGCCCCCAGGCTTAATCTTCCTAAATGACAATTAACAGGTGGGACATCTTGAAATCCCTGTGGCAAGACCTCTGGGTCTATAAATCTGCAATGGGACCAATGCTCTGAATTCTTAATCAAGCCTGTTTCCTTTATTAATCTCCAAGAGCGGCAGTGATTTATAAGACGGGCTTCCATTTGGTCCAGAAAATGAAATTCATTTCACAAACTCCAAATCAATTGGCCGCGATACTTTCCTATTTCATGCCCTGCGTCACACTGATCTCTTAACTTGATTGTTCTGTTACTAAGAATTCACTTAAAAGCCTCTGCTGGGTCTCTGGGCCTCACGAAAATAATATTAGCCCCGGTGCAGTGCTCACTGCGGATGCTGGGTTGGGGGCTTTCGGATACTTTCATTAAAAAGGGGCAGGAGATGAGCTGCAAGAGAGGGAGAGGTTCACAGAAACTTGAATCATCCAGGTGCTGAGTTCCTGAACTGTTAGAGACCCAGGGGGCGTGGCATGGGGGGGAGGGGCAGGTCGTGGGAAGCCCATTCAGATGCACGTTTCTGGGTCCCACCCAAGCCCAGCTGAATCAGTCCTGGGAATGGGAAAATGCTCATCTTGAGAACCCTACACAGGAAGCCAAAGGAATCTTCCCTGTCCCTTAAGTAAAGCCAGCTTGTGTGGTCAATGTTTGTTGAGCGCCGCCTCTGTGCCAGGCACCGTAGTAGGTGCCTGGGATACATCTGTGAACACCTGGACAAGGATCTCTAGCTTTGGGATATGGCGACCCCTTAATTATGGTGAATATAATAACAGTGATTATTAACACTCATTGAATACCCACCAGGATACCTTATCTAATCCCCAGTATGGCTCTAAGCAGTGGTGAGGGCTACCCCTCTCTTAGAGAGAGGAAGACAGGGACCAGAATGGTTAAGTTACCCAAGGTCGGTGTGGATGAGAAGTGGAGTAGAGAGTTGAACCAGCCTGCTGCAGAGCGCTATGGACTGTGTGCCTGCATTTGCTTCAGGGCGTAGATCGAGGATGGTACAGGACTAAGCACATGGCCAGTTCCTCTGTTTAAGCATCTGAGAGTTAACTAAGCATCTACTATGAAGAGACCCCTTCGTCAGAGGTGGAGACCCAAGGGTGGTGGAGACACCATGTCCTGCAGGTGAAAGAAGCACAGGGAGGCAAACCGAGTGCTAAGCGCTCCCTGGTGCTAAGGGTTGCTTGGGGTGCACCTGGCTGGGGATCCTGGCCAGGGATGGGGGGGTCTATAAAGGATTGACAGAGGAGGTACATATGTGGGAAGTGGCTGGGCCAAGAGAATGGTTTGGGCAGTGGGGAACTGCATGCACAGTAGTTCTCGAATTTAAGGGCTGTTGGTTGCTAAAGTAGGAGAGGAAGCAGAGGCTGATGTGCTAAGGAGTCTGGACCTTCTTGGGGGCCTTTGGAGGACACCGAGGAGTTGGAGAGTTTCAGACTTAAATTTCAGAAGGAACCTTCCAGTGATAATGGATTTTTAGAAAATGAATTTAGATGGCATGACAAGACCAGTTAGCCAGGTCAGAGGTGATGGGAAGAAACGTGCCCAAAGGCTCTCTCCGCCACCTCACATAGGGAGTCTGTCTGCGAGATGGAAATGTTCGGGAAGCTCCTCTCTGGAGAAATGGCGCGAAGGCACCACTCAGCTGGGCTAGAAGCCACCTGATACAAATTAGTTACACTTGAGAATGGCTTCCAGGAGTCAAGAGCCAGGAGGAGGCAGGCACTGCTGGTTCCGTGATGTAGATGCTGATAGCCCAGAGCCTTGTCTGTTAGTTTTTAATAACCTCCAGCGCGTTTGGACTACATACACACATCACCCAGGCAATGGCCCACTCGGTTTGGGCAAAAGGCCATGGGCGAGGAGCACGCAACATCCCTCGCGTGGTTTGTCAGATTCATGGTATTTTGCTGGGATCAGGAGGAAGTGAAGAACAGGGATGTGTTAGCTCTGCTAATGGGTGCCGCCAGCTGACCTTTGGGTGATAATGGTGTCGGGCGCACGATAAAGACGTGATGGCAGGAAACACCCTATGTTTACAGAGCAATTTTCTCAGCATAGGTTCAAAGTGCAAAGTGCTTGTGTTAATTTGGAAATCCTCAGAACAGCTCAGAAAGGCGAGAGCATGTCTGTGATAGCCTGGAGGCTATTGCTGGAGGTCCGGATGCCACAGCGTGTCACATCGCGGTCGTCATCACTGTCAGCCTCAGCCTCACCATCTTCACCATTGTCTTTGTCGCCTCCCCTCCGCTCCTTGGACTCTTCTATGGGCCAAGCTATGCTGATATCACTTCCTGCGCCCGTGTCCTACAGTGGCCACGAGGCTCTGCAGGATCTGACCCTTGGAGTCTTCTCCATGTCCCTCCTTGCTCACTCTCCAGCCACAATGACGTCCTTGCTGTGTTTGACTATGCCAGACTGCTGCCACCTCAGGACCTTTGCGCAGGCTCTTCTCTCTGACTTTCCCACCTACTCACTCCCACTCACTTTCTTCAAGTCCCTGCTCAAATACAACCTTTTTGTGGAGACTCACCCTGACCATCCTATTTAATACTGAACCCTTTTCTCTTCCCCACACTCCTAATCCTGCTACTTTGTTCTGCTTTTCTTCCACAGACCTTATCTTTTACCACTCAAAATCATTTACTTATTTCTTCATGATTATTGTCTGTTTCCCCTTATGGGAATATGAGCTTACGGAGAATATAAGCTTCCTAATGGTGGAGAATTTTATTGGTTTTGTTTCTTTTCGTATTCCCCAGTGCGAGTACCTCACTGAGCAGGTGCAAGTATGTTCAGTTGATGGTGAAAGTGTAACTAATCTAACCCGCAGAGCAATTCTCTAAGGTAGAGGTTAATTAGCCTCCTTTTATGGAGGAGGAAACTGAGGTTCAGAGAGGTTCATTCATTATCCCCAGGTGACACGGGAAACCCCTGCCTACCACTCTTTGTTGGGTTGAATCAAGGGAGGGGCATAGGGAGCTCGTTCAGCTGGCTTAAAGTTACTCCTTGAGATGAGGAAAGAAATTCATCTTTCTGGAACCCTACCCCACATGTTTCCTATAGGGTCAAGCTTCTTCTCATCAGCAGCTGGTCTTTGACGTACCATGTAAGCTATGGCGAAGCCAACTGGGTTGGAAAAATCTCGGAAGATCGGTGTATTCCAGTGTATTTCAGGAAGTGGGTAAAACTCCACAGGGAGATTAACCTGTCTTGATGACATCTCATGGGAATCATTGAAATTTCTCCTCCCTCTGTGCTCACCACCACTGAGATCTAGAATTTTCCGTGTGGGAAGCTAGAACACTTTATTGTCCTGAACTTACTGATGAGCTTTATAGGGACCCTTTGTTTCTCCTGACTTCTCTTTGAAGGACCTCCTCCACTCACAAGTCACATGGCTTGGGTGGGGCTGACCGGCATCAGATCCAAAGCTGGGCATGAGACGTGGTCTGGCCCATTGGATGATCTGTCCCTGGGCCCCAGTGACTGGTGGAGGGATGGGTGTGAGACACAAATGGGTCTAATGAAAATCTGCTCCGGGACTTTTGCTGGAGCTCTCAAGAAAGAGTTATTCTCTTTCCAGCAGGGAAATCCTATCCATTCCACCTGTCTTTGAGGTTAGCCCTCCTGGATGGAAGGAGGATGAAGGCTTTTCTAAGCCTTGTGTACTGTAAAAAGTTAGGGAAGCCAAGGAGCAATGGCAGTCCGGCCTGGGCCTTTCCCTCTCTTCCTGCACTCCCACCCTACGGGGCTAGGCGTTGACATGCTGCTGACCAGCAGCTGAGAATAGCCTGGCACCGGTCCCAGAGGCTGTCCTCCCCCATCAAGGACTCAGAGGACAGAACGATCCATGCCCTGGAGCAGTAGTTTTTCCACCTCGCACCTGATAAGCTGGGGCTGAATTTAACGAAAGCCCATCAGATGGGACACGTTTTCAGGAATAAGACGCTTCTATCGGTCCCAATGGGGGTGATGGAGACACTGGTGGACTTAATGCATTGCTGGCCCAGACCCAGGCTCTGGCGGTCCATTCCTCTCAAATTCCTCTGTAATCAGCTAAATTAGTCCATTGATAGAGCAGCTCATCAAGGGGCAGCTCGGAGGAGGGAGTGATGGACGGTCACCTTTTCAAGGAGCTCCGGGCCGGGGGATAAATGGCCTATTTACTCATAAGGGTGCAGTTGAGTGCTCTCCCTAGGTCAATAATTTTTCCTTTCTTGCCTTCACTCTTCCTGGTCCTGGGCAGAAAGAGGCCCATGCCACATCAGGTCTGACTCCTTCCTGAGCTGGAGTGCAAAGCCGGTGTTTAACCCGCTCATTGCTGCCTGAGTGCGGACGCCTCTTAGAAGGGAGATCTCCCCTTTAGAAATAACCTCACATGCCCCACTATTTACTTATGGGTGAGAGACCCTCCCCATAATTATCCCACAGGAGAGAAGGAGTTGCAAATAGATGGGTCTCTATAAAATCTGTCCTATTATGGAGCACTCCCACAGATATTTTATTTAGACTCTCAAAGTCCTATTTGGGAATGACTTGAATGTCAAAGCTGGTTCTCTGGAGGGTTCCTCCATTCACCTGTCAGAACCAGAGAGACCTGAGAGTAATTCCAGCAGCAATGACTCAGAACAGCCCGTGTTTGATGTCATGTAAGCAAGCCTTCCTCAGCTCACTTCACAGACAACTCTGGGAGCAGTGATGTTGTAGAGATCGCAAACAGACAATGACAGGATGAAGGAGGGGGAAAACGCAGCTGTCTCGGCTGTCCCCACATTATGAGCATTGGTCCTTCTGTCCCCAAGACCACGTTTCTAGTGATGGACCCAGTACCTGCGTTAAACATGGCTGCATTTCTAAGCAACTTATACAGGAGTGAACGTGACATGAACTGGGACATCATGCCAGAACGGATGGCTTTCTTAGGACAACAAAAAGCGCCTTCTTAAGACAAAGATGTAAGCAAAGAATTTGAATTAAAGTGTTTCCTGATCTGTATGAGTGAGAGAAAGTAGATTTCCTACATCAATGTTATTTTACAATGTGTGTAATTTTAAAATGCCAAACTCAATGAATTATATATGATAAGAAGATATTTGACTTCTTCACCTAGTTCCTTGAAGTTTGTAAGCTCAAGTTATGTATATATAACTTTTAAAGATTATTTTTAGATCTTCCCATTGGGAACAGCATGGCTCACTGTAGATGTGGAGCTATCTTATATCTGGAGTTGTACTATATTCAGCTGTATGACAAAGGAATCTGGGGATTTCACAGGGGTAGTTTCTGGAGAGATCTGGATGATTTTTCTTGTGGTCTTAGATTTAAACCTGTTTAAGCTTTTCTACTGTTTTAAACGTACTTGGAAAAGCAAACCAGGGAAAAGAAGGCACGTTTGTTTTAAGATAGCATGTCCCAAAGTGAACTCTGTTCTGGGATATGCTTCATAAGAAAATAGTTCCATGATCAAATAAGTTTGGACAATGCGAAACTCGGTTGCACCCTCTTGGGGAAGTCCATGCATTTGACTCTGAGCAAAGGCTCTGACAAGTCCTGCATAAGGAAACCTACTGGTCAAAATGAATTTAACCTAAAACTCCTGAAAATGATCATACCTTGAAAATCTTTTCTTAAGGGACAGTTGTTGCCATCACACAAAACAAAACAGAGCGGCATCCCAGAAATGATTTGGGAAACTCCGCACTAGAGCTACCAAAATTTCAAGGAGGGGGTCACAAATATGAAAGAATCTGCACAATTCATTGGTGTTACTTAGATGGTTGAGGGCATCTAAGTATTTAATTGACCACAGTAAAAGTCTATCTCTTTCCCTCTGATGGATACACAGGTTGTCACTGTGTGCTCCATGGAAGGCTCGCCGAGTAGAATTAGACTCAAATTCTGGCTTTGCTTCTATGTGCTGTGTGCTCTTGAGCAAGGGCCTTCCCCTTTCTGAGCCTCAGTTACCTCCTTTGTAAAAAAGGGAATCAATCAGCACTCTCCTTAAAGGATTTCTGTGGAAGGTGAAGTGAGATGGTACAGAAGTAACTAGCATCATGTCTGACGCTAGCGAGTACCTAGGTGATGATTGTAGCTGTTCGCTGCAATATTTCTTCTCAAAGCCCATGAACTTTGGTGGCTTGCTCACTTGGCCCAGCTTCATTTGTTCAGCTTTCTGGAATTGAACTGAAAAAAGAGAATGTGGTAATTAGTAAGTTAGAGCGGACTTTACTGTCAAAGTATGTATCTGGGGAGTACACAAATGACCTGCTGATTCCCACTAGAGAGAATCAGGGAGACTTGCTTCCTGTTCTCCACTCCATGCGGGAGACTCACTTCCTGTTCTCCACTCCATGCGGGAGACTCACTTCCTGTTCTCCACTCCACAGAGGGAGACCTGCCCCAGGAGTGTGGCCACATCACAACTAGCTCACCAGAAATGAGACTGTTGGCATGTTCAGAATTCATGTGATTCCTTTCAGGAGAGAAGTCAGCTTTGTTCATTGAAACACACACACACCACTTTATTCTATTTCAATGACAAGAGTCAAAAGCACACATTGTAGAAATTCAAATATGATACATGTTTGATGTGAACAGTGAGAGCCAATATTCAGAGGTGAACACTGTGAAAACTTTGCCAGGTTTCCTGATGGGCCTTTTCTATATAAAAACAAGCAACGACAATGATAATAATAATAACAAGCATTTTTTTTTGAGTGCCTGATATGTGTCAAGCAAATGAAAATGCTTCCCACCTCTTCTCCTTTCACCCCCACTTCAGTGTGGATACTAGGTGTGGGTATTAGGGTTTTGCCTTACTTTACAGGTGAGGCAATTAGCATTCAGAGAGGTTAAGAAAACCCAAGGTCATCCAGCTAGCAACTAGTGGGATTGGGATGTGAACTCCAGTTTGTTCAATGAGGGTCTGTGTCCTTAATCATTACACACACACACACACGCACACACATCGGCATGCAACCTCATCTCCTGTCCACAATTTCTACCACCATATAGGATCATGTTATCCCCAGTGGTCTGCAATGCTTCTTTTTTTTCCTTAACAGTACATCATGGACACCCTTCCTTGACAGGACCTATAGCTCTCATTGCTTCTTTTTAACATCTAGGCAAGGTTCCATTACGGGGATGAACATAATTTATTTAACCAGTTCCCTGCTGACGGGCATTTGTCCATTTGCAACTCCGCCCTGTCCCTCTTCGGCCCCAGAAGGGCTGGGCTTCCTCCAACTCTCGGGCTTTAAGAGGAGACTCAGCATAGTGTCTCCATCAATCTAAGCGAGTGGTCTTTAAAAATACATAACCCAAAAAAATAAGGCTCCATTAAACAAACTTATAAAATATGAATGGGTTGCTTACCCTGCCCCTTGTCTAAGAGCATAAGGGTCATCGCCTTGCACCGTAGGAAGGTGAATATTCTGTGAATATTCACGAGAGGGGTGTCCCACTGTCAAGGTGTGGGGGGTTGAGTCCATTTAGACTGTGAACCTCAAGTGGGAAAGGGGTGAGGTGATTTGCTGAGCCACAAAGCACAGCCAAATGTGACCAAGTGTGCGTATGTGCATGAGTGCGCATGTGTGTGTTAATGCACCCTTGTAGCAAATCACACACTAACCCAAAATGTGTTCAGATCAGCTCTTAGTGGAGCGGTGACTTGATAGGACACCTGTGCAGAGAGGCAGAGTGACTTTATGGTCAAGGCTGTGGACAGGAAACCAGCCTGCTTCGCAATCTTGGGCAAGTCACCTAACCTCTCTGTGCCACACCTCTGCTCCCTCAGTCGCCTGGAACCCCGCCATCTAGAAAGAGTCAGTGTGAACATTTTGGTTTGTGATCTTCTTCGTGGGCATACACGCTCTTCTGCATATTTGCACGTGCACACCCGCCCACACACTTGCATTGGATATGGCATTCTATAAAACTTCTAACTCGTGGATTCCTTTAAAACTCAATTTTTTAAAAAAAATTTATTTACCTAAAACATCGTTAACGTGCCCATTGTGTTCTTCTGTTTAGAGCTGCCATTGGAAAGACCATGGGCTGGGAGGTGAGACAAGAGAAATTCATTTCCTCACAATTCTGGAGACTGGAAGTCCGAGATCAGTGTGTGAGCATGGTGTTGGCTTCCTCTGTGGCCTCCTTCTCTGGTTTGTGAGCGGCCTTCTTCCCTGTGTCCTTATCTGGTCTTCTCTCTGTGTGTCTGTGTCTTAATGTCCTCTTCTTTTAAGGACACCGGACATATTAGATTAGGACCTAATGACCTCATTTTAACTTAACCACCTCTGCAGAGACCCTGTCTCTACTGTCCCATTCTCTGGTACTGGGGCATAGGACCTCAACCTAGAAATTTGGGGATGATACCACCCAGCTCATAATATCCCGTTATTGGGTCATTAATCACAGGGAGACAGAGGGAGGGATCACAAGTACATTTTGTCTGTGTGATCACTGATTGGCTGGTATTGGCAGCTTGGAAGAATCAGTGTTTTGAAGGATTCTGAGGTCCTCTCTGGGCACAGTGGGGAAGACTCAGATGATGACTGCTGTAAGTGAAGGCCTGAGGAGTGTTGTTACACAGACAGGGGGATGTCCTTTTGGCTGAACCCAGTGTGAGCTGCCCTGCTTTTTAGTTTGGGTTTGAGCCCATCACGTCACAGAGAGCCATGCTGTGTGGTAGCCACACCCCGAATGTGGCTTTGCCCACTGTGGTACCTCCCATTCTGACCACCAGGGTGATAATGATGCTTGAGGAGTAAGTAGATGGACATGGTTGGGTCGATGGGGCTGACATTTCTGGCCCTGTACCTCTCAGCTCTGAAGAATCACCTGCAACTTACTTGACTGGTTTTCTCCCCTCTGAAATGACCCATTGCTTTGAAATTATTTGGCAAGAGGGACTGGTGTTTATTCTGTTGTGGCATTGGTAGGTGAGGTCTGCTTTGGGGCAAGGAAATCAAGTGTATCCTTCCCTGGCTCCCAATTTCTTCTTGAGAGACTTTAATTATCACTGGTTGTTATTATAGCCTTCCAGTGATTTGGGGAGGAGCAAGAAAAAAACTTGTGGAAATTGCCTTCTGTATCATTAATTCCTTCCTTCCTTTCATATCTTCATTAATTCAACAAATATTTGTTGAGAGCTTAATGTACAAGGCATTATAGCCCATTTAAGAAATGCAGGAAATGAAGCAGAGGAAAGGTTAGGACCTCTCTCTTGTACTTGATGGTTAGTCCATTTTTCTTGACTCCCATCCCATTAATCTTTCTCTTCCTCTCTTGTGCAGAAATGTTGCTATCTTAGAGACACCAGGAAGACCCTGGCACTGGGAAGAGTGAAAAAACATGTCAGCAATCAGGGGAAGGTCCTAGAGATCAAATTTAGTGGCCTCATTACTCATCTGGGGAGGTTGGGAGAAATTAAATCATTTGTCAAGGTCATACAAGTAGCTGGTGGCAGAGGGCGGGCCAGGAACTAGGCATTCTCACCCTTGGTTTGATCTCACTGGTGTGCACCCCAAATTTGACTCTTTTGCTTTCTTGCAAGTCCCAAATGTATAGAAATCAGGTTTTCTTCATTAGCATTTGTAAACAAGAGTTCCATTCAGAACCTCTCCACCTAAAGGAAATTGCTAGATATTTACCTGAAATGCTTCCAAGTGGTTTTCAGAAGGACTGAACTAATTTGCTAATATACCTATGAGGGAGACCATCTGGTTCACCTCATCTCCATTCTTATTGGCTATAGCCATTCACACTAACAACAAACCACAGACACAAAATTTTTCCTAATTCGATGGTGGGGGGGAATGGCATTGGAGTTGTTTGTTCTTTCCATTCTTCTTTGATTTACAGTGTGGATAGGCATTTTCTGATATGTTAATTACCTATAGATATCTATTCTGGTTTTTTGAGTTGCATATGTATGTTTTTTGCTTGTTTTCCTATCATGGAATTTTTATTTGTCTTACTTGCAAGTACGCTTTATGTAGGAATATTAATAGCTATTTTTAAAATTAAAATGTTAGCCTTCTAAATGCTGCAAATATTCAGGATAGATTTTTGCACATGAACAAGAGGTTTTTTAATTTTTAATCTTTTCTATCGAGGTGGTTATTCCTACCAACTCTCTCCTGATTTTGTATATTTCACTCATTTTTTTCTTGATTAGACCCTTTGGAGCTTTGTATACTCATTTTGGACTTTTAAAATCCAAATTTCTTGTATTCCCCCTCCTTTCCTCTTTATTCATAGTTCTTCGTATTTTCCTGTGATTTTTTTGTTGTTTTTTCTAACCTCCTGAGTTGATACTCAGCTTACTTATTTGTATCTTTTTAAACAAAATAATGGTAACATGTAATACTATGACTTATGCTTCTGTTTACAGCTTTGGGCACATCCCATGTGATGTTAAAAATACCCAGGATTCTCGTGATTGTTATTTTCTTGTTGTAATTGTTGGCTTTGGTTTCCTCTTTGTTTCTAGTTATTTGGGAGCATGGCTTTAAATTTCTAAGTGGTCAACGTTTTTAAAAATCCTTAGAATAACTTCTAGTTTTACTACACAAGAAGTGGCCTTCTTAAAACAAAGATGTAAGCAAAGAATTTGAATTAAAGTGTTTCCTGATCTGTATGAGTGAGACAAAGTAGATTTCCTACATCAATGTTATTTTACAATGTGTGTAATTTTAAAATGCCAAACCCAATGAATTATATGTGATAAGAAGATATTTGACTTCATCTAGTTCCTTGAAGTTTGTAAGCTCAAGTAATGTATACATAGCTTTTAAAGATTATTTTTATATCTTCCCATTGGGGACAGCATGGCTCACTGTAGATGTGGCGCTATCTTATATCTGGAGTTTTCCTATATTCAGCTGTATGACAAAGGATACTGGGGATTTCACAGGTGTTTGGGAAGCTTAAAGTCAGAAGGGCCCTTTAACCCAGGATGGAGTTGAAACCACCGAAATTGCCAGAAGGTTCCTGTTTGTAGCCCTGATATGAGTTATAGGGATGGTGGTTGAGAAGTGAAGGGTTAGAGGGGCAATTTCAGAATCTGCTTTTTGAACCTCCCTCCCACATATATATTTTAAAACTGGAAGGCGCCTGGTGATATCAAAGGCTAGAACTCTCTCCCTTTAGGTAGATTAAATTCTGAATGATACGGACCATAATGTTCCTCCCTGCAAGAATCCAGGGTTGGAGGCTACTCATGCTCCTTCCTTCAGAGATAGTTCCAGAACTGAATATACTTCTTGGGGGATTTTACCATACCTTGTGCTGGGTTCCCACTACATCCTAGAAGGACTGTCGGTCTCGTTGATTGCTTGCTACTCACAAAGTTGAATTTTAAGAAGGAGTCTAGCCAGTTGGCAGAAGCTCCTCTCTTTAATTCACTGGAAATGCATGTTGTTGAACCATGGATTTTCATTTGAAGAAAAAAAGTGTTGCCCATTATAGAGTACACTTAAAAAAATAGAGCAAGGGAGAGATTTTTATTTCCATATGGATTATGTTAAGGGGTGTGTGTGTGTGTGTGTGTGTGCGTGCGCGCACGCGCACGTGTGCGTGTATGAATGTGTATACATACATAAGAAAGAGAAATGGCCCTATTATGGGAAGCCTCATTAAAGAGGCCTGGAAAAGGTTAGTCTATTTGCAGACTATACATCTTAATCTCCGCACACAGCACACTAACCTGGAAGGGGAGAGAGAATCTACGGCCAGAGAGACCTTGGCTTCATTCCAAGTGCTGGATCAAGTAGACCCGGCCTTTTCCCGCCGGCTACCCCTCATTAGCACTCTATAGTAACCTAGAGAAACTGTTCTCCCAAGGGGCTCCAGGAAATGGGAGGACATGCAAGCCAGTTGAGAGTGGGGGAGACCTGAGTCTCCCCTCTGGCTGCCGCTCATTTGTTGGCAGGTGCATCTGGGGATTGGGCCCCTGGATGTTGGGGAGAGGAAGCCAGGAGCGTGCTATAGCTTAAAGCAGTGCTGATAGGTTGAGCGGCCTTTCACCTGTTGCTGGCTGGTTCTCATCTGTGTTAACAGCTTCCAACTGGTCTCATTATTTGAGAAACTGGAGGCCTTTGGACAAGTGCCCTTAAGCTGGTTCTGCGCATGCCCCCAGAGCCTCTTGAGGTCCTTTGCGGGTTCCATGTTGCAGTACAGAGGAGTGGGATGGCTTCTGGCTGGAGTCTTTGCCCAAAGTGCAACCTGTGACTCACCCTTCCCAGCCTCAGTTTCCCCATAGGAAGTGTGTACGTGTGTGTGTGTGTGTGTGTGTGTGTGTGTTGGAGGGTGTGGGGAGTGGAAACAGCAATTCCACCTACTTCTAAAGTCATAAGGATTAAGGAGAGAAGGAAGACAGCAAATTTTTACTTATTTTGTATATGGCATGTCAGACATTGGACTGGGGCTTTCATGGAGGTGCTCAGAATGTTACTCATTTCCCTTCCTTCCCTATGCTCTGTAGTCCAGCTTCTCCTCTCCCTTTCCCCTTCTCCATCTTCCCACCTAGTCTGTACCCTGGGCGTTCTCGTCCACTATTACTCAGCCCCTTGCTCTCCAAAATGTGGTCTGGGGACCAGCACCATTGGCATCACCTGGAAGCTTGTTAGAAATGTAGAATCTCTGGCCCTGCCCCAGATCTACCGAATTAGATGCTGCATTTTAACAAGGTCCCCAGGTGACTCCTGTGCATGGTAAGATCATTGGTGTTGCCCAACAGACTCTTCTCCACTGGGTGCATGTGTTCGTAACATCCAGGAAACTCTCATTGAGTAGCTTCTGTTCTGAGCATTCTCACCAACAAAAGGAGGCATTGAATGTTCCAGTCCTAAAGGTTTAGGCACAAAGGGGACCCTGTTCACAATACGCATGTTCTCTCTTTGTCAGTACTCTTTCAAGTTTTCTGTGTTTTTCTGAGTATATCAAGAGGAGAGACTCTATTTGGAGCTTATCTGTACTTAACACCTTGTGAATGGTGCCTGGTTCTTCAGGCAATAGCAGAGTAGCTGCCCTAGGTGAGACCAAAAGTGTTCTGGCAGCCCAAGATGATCAAAGCCAGGGGAAGTGGGAGGGAGTCATTGGGAGTGTTTGATCCTGAAAGCCCTACATCCAGATGTTTTCCTATATATCTGGTCCTTCTAGTTAAAAGTAAGTTCCTTGGTAGAGCAAAGCTGTATTCCAAGCTTTAGCCTCTAGCTCCTAGGGATGCACAATCTGGGGTCTGACATTTATTGCCACAACCTGGGATGTTAGCACATCAGGGCAGGAAGATATCATTGAGATATTCAATGATAAACACATTGCAAAAATGCTCCTTTCCCTCTTGCTGGTGCCCAGGGCAGACATCACTAATCAAGTTCCACCCTCTCCTACAAGGAGCTCAACATTCTGGACCATTGCCAACGGATCAGAATTACTTTGGCCTGGATCAGCATAGTTGGGGTCAGTCCAGATCTGCGAGCCAGAGATGCTGTCTATTGGGGTCAGTTCCTGAACAACCCAGTCGGATATTCCCACGTTAAGAATTGGTAATAGTGGGGCGCCTGGGTGGCTCAGTGGGTTAAAGACTCTGCCTTCGGCTTGGGTCATGATCCCAGCATCCTGGGATCGAGCCCCAAGTCGGGCTCTCTGCTCAGCGGGGAGCCTGCTTCCTCCTATCTCTCTGCCTGCCTCTCTGCCTACTTGTGATCTCTGTCAAATAAATAAATAAAGTCTTAAAAAAGAATTGGTAATAGTGATAGATTTAACGAGGATGATAAAATGATGGTGATTTGGGGGAGAGAGCAAACTTACTCCCTGAGTGTGAAATTGGAGACAAGAGCGCTCTCAAATAATTGGTTCTGTTAGCAGAGTTCCAGCGCCAAACATCTTAATCTCTGCGGAGAATAACCCCCTCTTAGCTGTAGTGGTTCAGGCGGTATAGGTACCTCCGCGGTCCAGAGGCTAGGATGTGACCAATCAGAGCCCTCCATCCCTCCGACTCAGGGATTGGCTCCTGGGAGGCCACGTGACCCCAGCCACGTGTATTAGTCTGGCTCATAAGGTTTAGTCCCAATTTGAGGAGGGTCAAGAGTAGGGCTTTGACTTAGTGGCATATTTCTGGCCCTGGGATGGGTGGCCTGCCCCCCGGGCTAGGTCATGCTTCAGTGCTCCCCTAAAGGGCAGGTGGACATGCTTGAATTTACTTGCGCAGTGTAAACTACAGGCTAACGTACCCATCTCACCAGCTACTGATTAATTAATCAGATGTGTTGTGTCCATGGGTTTTATTTTACTGATCCAATGTTTAAAACAGTGCTGCATCTTACAAGATTCACGGATGGATGCAAGGCAAGCAGGCCAAAGTTTGAGGAGTAGGATATTTGTGTAATCTCATCTACGGTATCTCAAGATATTTAATTATTACAAACAGGTAGACAGTAACTTTATGGTGGAGAATCCTGGCAGGCAACTTATTAACCACGTGAGCAAGGTTAATCACTGTAATTAAACGTCGCTTTTTTTTTTTTAAGATTTTCTTTATTTGACAGACAGAGATCACAAGTAGGCAGAGAGGCAGGCAGAGAGAGAGAGAGGAGGAAGCAGGCTCCCCACTGAGCAGAGAGCCCAATCCGGGGCTTGATCCCAGGTCCCTGGGATCATGACCTGAGCGGAAGGCAGAGGCTTAACCCACTGAGCCACCCAGGTGCCCATAGACATCACATCTTAGGCCTCTTGTCATGATGTACTGAGAAGGATACCCCATTATTTCTATGGCATTCTTGTCCCAAATGCAAAAGCTCCATTTATGAGAAAAATTAGTAATTCCAAACTGGGGGTGTGGGCAAGGATATTTTACCCCCCAAAACCCACCTGGTTCTCTTTAAAAGTGTCATGAAAGACCAAGACAGAATGAGATTGTCACATATGGAGGAGGATTAAAGAGATGTGTTAACTAAGCATCAGGTGGGATCCTGGGTTGGATCCTGGAACAGAAAAAAAAGACCGTAAAAAAACTGGAAAATTCCAAATAAAGTTTGTAGATTCGTTGATAGTACTGTACGAAAGTTAACTTCCTGGTTGTGATCGTCATAGTTTGGTCACATAACACCATAACATTTGAAGATGCATGAAGGGTATGTGGGAACTCTGTACTATTTTTGCAACTTTTCTGTGAGTCTGAAGTAATTTAAAAATATAAATTTATTTCAAACAATGAAATAATAGGCAGCTACTCAGAAAAATGAGGTAAATGTGTTTATATTGCCAGGGAGAGATGCCTGTCTATTTGAGTGAAAATATAGGTTACAAAATAATATGTTTAGTATAATCTTAGTTTATCTTTAAATTTATCTCCCAGAAGAATACATTAAACTGGCAACCGCAGATTTCTTTGGGAGGTGAGATTAAGGGGACATTTAAATTTTCTCTATATTTGAATAGTAACAATCATTATATATTATATATATGATGATTATATTTATATATAATTATATATGTGATTATAATATATATATTATATATGATATATAATATTATATAATAATTATATTTAATATAATCAATATATAATTATATTATATATAATATAATCGATATATTATATAATAATTCTGTATATAATCATTATATATATAATATAATCATTACACCATCTGTAAATCTAAATATAATATAAATATAATCATTATATATAAAATATATAATGATTGTTACTATTCAAATATATATATTTATATATATTATATATATAAAATACTATAATGTATCATAATATATATATTATGTATGTATTACTTGTGTATCATATGTCATGGGGAAAATGAAGATATGCATTTTTGAGCAACAGACACACGGACAACTAGTGGGAACAAATGAAGCCAGCCCCTCCCTTTGCTCCCCCTGCCAATGGGGTTTTCCAGGTGTGATTCTAGACTTCTCAAGCCCTTATCTGCCTCCAGCAGTTGGAGCAAAGGGCCCAGCCAATGGCAGGTGGAAAGTTGTTAGCAAGGCTACGGAATTGCAGGTGTTTTTTGCCGATGGTGAACTCAGAACAAAGGTTAAATTGTGCGTCTGTCTGGGTCACCTCCAGGCAGGATGTGGTCTGGCCTCTTTGGGGTGGGCTCCTGAAAGTTTGAGACCACTGTTCCCTGGGGAACCCCAGTCAGAGCCTCCAGTGGGGACTCACAACCCAGAATGGGGAAGGAGGAGAGATTGAAGACAGTAGGGAAGGAAGCAGAAGAGAGTCCCTTATGAACCTGAACTCCAGGGAGGAAGCCCCCTCACTCTCACTGTCCACTGAGAGATGGTGAATCAGAACTTTGGGGGAAAGATGAAATGATGGATGGGAAATTCAGTAGCAGGGCCAACAGCTGCCTTTAGCCAGGGACATGGAGCAAGGACCGAGGAACAGCTCTCAATTTGATGTTTGGACCAGTCTTGTCATCTTTCTAAGCCTCAGTTTCTTCATCTGCAAAACGGTTATGCCATTTCAGAGTGTGGCTGTCACAATATAAAATGTGATAAGGCAGAGGAAACACTTAGCCCTATGCCTGGAATCTAGAAATTGCTCCCATATGGTACCTATTATTACCATTTCTGTTTTTGGGCATCTTCTCTTTGGTCTTGTCTCATGGCCTCAATCAACTTGGACCCCTGCCTTTCCTTATCTGTGATTTGTACCAAATACTTTGACCCATAATTGTAAATTACCTTCAATAGTTTCATAAGTATTCTGCATGTGGTTTCATCATACCCATGTCATCGTGTCTTCTCTCTGATTTGAGACTCAATATTGCACTTTCACTGCCAAGGACGGTGCTGAGCATAGAGAATTCGTGGCCAATAATCATCTGATAAATTGGTCGGAGTTTTTCAGTTTCTGGACCTGAGCAAGGGGAAGTCACCCTGGGCTGCCCAGTGGGCCAGTGAGGAGGAATCAATGATCTCTCCTGGGCTCCCCTTACTTCTCCTCACCTCTCCTCCCTCCATTTCCTCCCCTCTGCCCCAATACCTTTTCCCGCCCCATCCACCCCAAATCTCAGAGGAAGAGCTGGAGAACTCACTCAGGCAGTAAACAGTGATGCTCAGAGATGGGGAAACATAGTGCCCTGAGTGCTGGGCCCAGCTTGATGCTAATTCTCCTGGTGGGCCTATGAAGAAAGGAGATAATAGAGACTCCACACCTTAGCTCAGGATGTGCCCACCGCCCCAAGGCCATGTGCTGATTTGTATTCAAATCTGTCCCTACCTTTGAGGGAAAGATCACTTCCTCCCTGAAGCCTTCAACTCCCTGCTTTCCAAGATAGAACTAACTTGCTGTGCCTCTCCCCATCCCCATCCCCTCTGAACTCTTGTGCCTGCATTCTAGCACTTGCGCGACATTCAGCTGTGTACGGATATAGAAGAATAGAGTGTGGGTTAGGAACTGGAGCCTGGAAGTCAGAAGCACCACGACTCCAATGCTGGCTTTATCTCTTATTTGCTGTGTGACCCTGGGCTGGTTACTTGACTCCTCTGAGCCATGCTTTCTTCAGATGTGAAACAGAACAAATTCCGTAGGAAGACACCATCTGTAAAGCATTGGGTGCCATGCCTGGCATACAGTAACCGCCAGGGCATGAAGAACGGCCCCCATTAAGGGATTTCTGTATCTCTCTCCCTCACCGTGGGCCTCCTGAGGACAGGTCCCAGCCTTCTTTTGCTGCTGCATTATAATAAGTGCTGGTGAATATTTACTGAAGCAAATCTGGAAAGTGCCTTCTTTACCCAGAAAGGATTCTTCAGCAGCCGGCCAGAGATTCTTTATTTCTTCATTCAGTGAACTGTGTATTGGATATAAGGCTCCAGGGATTTGGGAGTACGCAAGCCCAGTCACGTGGAGATTATATTCTAAAGGAGAAGGCTGGTATTAAAACGAGGACCCAAGCAATTGCTTAAATACTATTGTGATACGTTCCAGGAGGTATAGGCATAAGGACCATCAAAGTGTATAAAAGGGCCCTTGATCTATTCTGGGAAGGAGGTAGTCAGTGAAAGTTTCCCCGAGGAAGGGACAGCAGATGAATCTGGAAGATGCATAGGAAAAATGGGGGGAGGACTTTCAAGGCAGAGGGAATGGCTTGTGCAAAGATCCTGGGGTAGACAGGCGCATGGAATGTGAGAAAAAAGGAAGGAAGGCCAATAATGTGGCTGCAGTTCAAGAACAAAGGGCAGTATGGGGTGGGTGGGACCAGATAGGACCAGACGGGAACAAGACCCCTGTTGGCCATAGTGAGGAATCTGGATTTTATTCTGGGGATGATGGTCCAGAAAGGGCACTGGAGCCTGAATGGGCACTGGGTTGCCTTTAGAATGCCTAAGAATGCTGGAATGCCTCCAGTCCCTCTCCTACCTGGGGCTTATCAGAGAAATGTCTCAAGCATGGGAATTTCCACATAAGGTCCAGGATGTGGCCAGGTCATCCCAGTCTCCTGCAATTACATGAGAGCCACAGAGGCACAGAGAGAGGAGCAGAGGCAGGAGAAGTGACTGACAATAGTGGGGATTTCCACAACTTCCTTCACAAACCAAGGATACACCAGACCAGAGACAAGGGCGCCAGTGTGGGGACAGGAAATGACACTGTAGAGAAGCAGTGGCAGTGAGCTTCCTTGAAGTCCCTGCTACATACCAGACAAGTTATTGAACTTGTCTAAACCTCAGTTTCCACTTCTGTAAAATGGGTATAAGAACAGGGATCACCTCAGGGGACTTTTAAGAAATTAACTAAGATCAAGTAAATGTTTAGCACAACTTTTGGTGCTCAGTGTGTGCCCAGTTACTCCCCCGGCCAGCAGATGCACTCCTTGCCTCTGAGAAAAACCCATGAACGCCAGGCTGTGGTTGGCTGCTATGTCACATCACTGTTGTGGCTGCTAATATTTATCTGTAAGCATCTTTTCTCCTTCCTATCAGTTAGGTTTTGGAGAATATCTTTTTAAGCTTGCAGCATGAAAGGAGAGTCTCCACAGTGGTTGAATGTCACTTCAAATCCCACTGGTGTGGAGTAGTTTCCTTCCTAGCAAAGATGCCCTTGTACCCTCAGTAATGTTCTCTACTTGCTCGCACCCATGGCTTTGCACCATGCTGCCTCCACCTGAAAGACCCTTTCCTTCTTCTTTGGTCCAAATTCCACTAGCCTTCGGGACCTGCTTCAATCACACCACCTCCCCGAACCCTCTAAATGTTCTATCCATGTATGCTTTCTTTGAAGCCTTATATTCTGTAATTCTATCCTTTCAGTGGTATAGGTCTTACTTCCTTTAGTTGATCTTTGAGGTCTGAAGGAGAGTCCTTCTTCACAGCTGCAAAGTAGCTGCAGGAGCCCCAGACTTCACATCCTCTTGGCTTCATGTCCAGAGGAAGAGAAGTTTTGAGTTTCACTGGCCTGACTTGG
The DNA here is from genome assembly GCF_010015895.1 of Lontra canadensis. Classification (NCBI taxonomy): domain Eukaryota; kingdom Metazoa; phylum Chordata; class Mammalia; order Carnivora; family Mustelidae; genus Lontra; species Lontra canadensis. The sequence continues at coordinate 4,276,155 of NW_022631052.1, forward strand.
GTCAAAATTCATCTATGAACCAATTTTTGTGCCCAGGGGATGCACAGGGTGATTAGCCTAGATTACTCATTGGCAAACCTTTTTTTTTTTTTTAAGATTTTATTTATTTGAGAGAGAGAGAGAGAGCATGAGAGGAGAGAGGTCAGAGGGAGAGGCAGACTCCCTGCTGAGCAGGGAGCCCAATGTGGGACTCGATCCTGGGACTCCAGGATCGGGACCTGAGCCAAAGGCAGTTGCCCAACCAATTGAGCTACCCATACGCCCTGCAGACCTTTTCTTAGAGGGCCAGATAGTAAATATTTGGGGCTGAAAATCATATGATCTCCACTGCAACCATCAATTCCTCTGTTATAGCATGAAAAAAGTCATAGGCCACATGTAAATGAGTAGCAATGGCTGTATCTCAATAAAACTTTATTAACAAAAGCAGGTGACTGACTCATGGGCTGTCGTTTGCTGGCCCCTGGCTTAGACCCATTAAAGCCTCATCTCTGCATCAAGATAGACCCAAACCAGATAGTCTCAGTGTGTGAGGAGTCCAGAAAGGAAATTCAGGGAGCTGTTTTACCGCAAGAAAAGGCAGGAAAAAAGCAACTTATTGGAGGCAAGGATCATTGCCAAGTAAGGGTCTCCAAGCCATCAATCGATCTCATTCAGTGCATTTAAGTAGTGAGAGGAGAACCAGGTTTGTTGTGGGTCTGGAGAGCTGCCTTATTCCCAAGGACACCTCTGCACTTCATGGGGAGGAAGCAGTTGGCTGGGAAATGCTCTCATTTATGTATACCCTCTATCTTTCCAATGTTCTTTCAAATGTATGATTTCAAGGTTATAAAGGTCAAGTGTAGAAGAAGGTCAAGCATAGCCTAATCCTCATTGTTTGCAAATGTGGAGACTTAACTTCTAGGTGTGAAATGGAAGACTTGAAGAAAGAAACAGTACTATTAAATACATTAAAAACAGTACATAATAAATACATACTAAAAAAAGTATATATTAAATATGAGAAGATTAGTAGCCTTACTACAACTATACATATGTATCACTGTACCACGGCTTCCCACCCCATTCTCATGGCAGACATCAATAATCCATCACAATCTCAAAGAGTCACTCCCTCTACTTTGCGTGTGTCCAGGGCCTTCTCCGATGTGCTAAGAGCCTGCTAGGTGACACCCAGGCTCTGTCAAGAAGTGCAAGGACTTAACCAATGGATGATGACAGTCCCCGAAGAAACACCCCAGCCTCCTGTCCCCTGGGGGTAATGGTTCTGGGACACATTCTATATACTTCACAGGAGGTCCCTGCAAAATCAAGACCCCATTGCCTATGGCAGAGACCATGATAATACACCCCCCCCTTCCTCACTTGCTCCCTCCTGCTTCTTGGGATTGTCTTCTCAATAGATTTATGCACACAGGTTTGTGACTTAGGCTCTGCTTTTCAGGAGAACACCCAGAACACCTAGAACAGTGAGGACACCAAGTAGGTCAACCACGAGTCTCCATTTTATCTCTCAGAAAACCAAGTCCAGCAATTCAGGTGGCTTCCCCAAGGTCACACAGCTGTTTTTTCTGATTCTAGAGTTCATGCTCTTACCCGCCAGGCAGTACTGCTCCACCAAGAGGACTTCAGATCACAGATGGGCACCAAGCAATGGTGTTCTGGTAAATTCCATGCTCCATTTTGGTCGGTGAAAGAAGCTAATTGAATTTGACAGAGAGGAAGAGAGCCAGTTTTCTCTCCTAAAAATAGACTAATTTTTAGTCATCCCATTCAGGAACAACCATGCTCACCCAGGGAAACACTGCTGATGTTTCAGAGTTTCTAAGTAATTAAAACACTCTACTAAATCAAATCTCATGAGAAGAGTATGACAAAGATAAGCATTTGATAGCCCACAAAATGGAAATAATGAACAGGCATCCCTCTGTCTTTTATTATAGAAGCTTCAATCCATAGATATAGACAAGGGTAGAGGATGTGGCAAAATGATGGTCCTTAAGGCATCACGGGAAATTCCCAGCCAGTAGAGCCTTGACTGTTTAGTACCCAGTGCAGGCCTGCATGGTCAGAGACCAGCATGACTAGATTTTCTTTTGCATGGTCCATAGATACCCACTTACAACTCTTCTGAAGAGGAAGAAGGACCTTAGGGGTATAGACTAAACAGCCACATGCTGAAAATCCTTCCAACTGGACAGACCCTTGAAGGTGGGAGGCAACTGGCAGGACTTGAATCCAAAATTCAAGGAGAATGGCCCCTTGAAGAGTTGCTCAGTCTGAGGCTGAAGTTGGGTGCTTACCAGTTTCCCAGGATGAGTAACACAACCTAGAGTGGGAGACAGACCATTCCCAAGCCCACTTGTGCTCCTGTCTTTCCAGCGACAATGAAAGACAATGGATGAAAGATGGCAGTGGGGTAAGATATGGCGAGCAGTCAGCTGCCCAGCATCCACCTCACAGACACCTCACCCAGAAGACAAAGGAAAGTCTTATGAGTTAGTGGCATCAATGAAGACCGTCCAGCCAGTCCGAGACTGTGAATTTTGTGCTCATCCATAAATATCCAAAGGCGTATGTAATTTTTCTGGGCCGACTTTGAGACCTGTCTCAAGACTGGCTTAGGGATTACGCTGATTATTCCTTATTTGCCCTCTTTCCCCCAGCCCATCCTCTGCCCTGCTCAGTTCCCTCTTTCTGTTGGGTTTGACCAACAGGAGGGTCCAGCAGGAGACTGGATCGTGAGGAAAGAAGACGAGGCATTTATATGCCTCTTCTCACTCTGTCTCACCATGATTCTTGCAATGGCTTCTTGTCAGATGGCCCCATTCCCATGAATCCGGCATTTATTTACATGGCTCCTGTAGCACCATCCCAACCCTTGCCCTATTGGGCCTAGAAGTAGTGACAAGCTGTCCACTCTCACTGGTCCATGGGTGAAATCACCCTTAACCTTAACCCTGCCCACACCTGTGCAGAGTCCCCACATTCAACTGTCCTTAGGTAACTTCTTTTGAGGGCACCCCCCATTCCCTGCTGGGATCCTGACTGACACAGGGGCCCTTCCCAGAACGTCCTGCATATGTGCCTTGCCAGCAACACTCTTCACAATTGTAACTGAAGTAGCTGTTTAGCTAACTGTAGGAGTTCAAGCTTTGGAGTCCCAAAGACCCGTGTTTGCATCCTGAGTGTACCAATTACGAACCACGTGACTTTGGGAAGGTGACACTCCTGAGATTCAGTGTCCACATTTGAAAAATAGGAATAATAGATCTGACCTTTTAGGATTGTTGTGTCAGTTAAGTGAGACAACATACATTGAACTTAGCAAGTGACATCTGTAGTTACTATTGTATAAGGGTGTACCACTGACCCGTGAGCTGGAGTGAGCTGCTCATAATACAAACCTGTCCCATTCATCTTTTTATCCCCAGGACCTCAAAAGCTGCCTTATACTTACTAGGTGCTCTTCTTCTAGGTACTGGAAGGAGTGAAATATTAAGAACTTAGGTTGAGATCGCCACCAGAATAATAGTAAATATGGCAACAAAATTTTCACATATTGAGTATTTTGTGTTCTTCAGATCTTGACCATCATGAATACAATCTCATGATCTCATTTTGATCCTCAAAACCACCCCAAGAAGCAGGCTTAGCAGATAGGATCCCCACGTGATGCATGATGAAGCTGGGGATGGGCTTGGTGAGTGACCCCCGGTCAGCTGGTAAATGACAGAGCTAAGAATGCTATCCAAGTGTCCCCTCTCCTGGTGAACTAGCCCTTTCAGCCATTAACTGGGATATTATGTCTTCACTTTAAATACCATCACAGAGACTGCTAACAATTACTGAGTTCACAGCTGTGTCCTGAATACCTAGAACAGGTACCTAGAACAGGCTGGCACATAGTGGTACTCAATACATACCCATTGAACAGACAGCCTGAGTACAGACTGCTATGAGAAAAGTAGAGGGGTCAACTGACTCCTAATTTCTGTTTTATACTCTCCTTCTTCACTCAGTAACAAACCTCGAGCCAACCTGGAAGCCACAGTTATCAGGACCTCTGTCTCTCTTCTCCAGGATGAAAAGTAACACTGAGCATAGGCTTAGAAATGCTTTGGGATTGGGGTTCAAAGTAGTGTAAGTGATAGGAATACTATCTCATCTTTCTCATCCTCTCTGCTTTCAAAGATCTCTGTCCTGCTTCATTTTGTATCCATCAGACACCCTCATTTTCCTATCCTCACCTTTGTATTAACCGGTGCACACAGAGGTGCTGACTCTTGGAGGTGAAGGGACCCTGCTGGGTACCATTGGCCTCTGCCCAGGGAATAGCTCCCCTTAGGATCAAGTTATCTACAAGGCCTGGAGCTGCAGAAAGGAAACATTCCCCACGTAACAAGATGTGCCTGGGGTTAATTCCAGAACTTCTAGGCTCAGGCAACCCCCTTGACAAATGATAGTGGGAAGAAGGAAGAGAAAACGCCACAGAGAGTGCTGACATCCAAGCCTATGTGTCATCGATGGGGACACAGTCTGCTCTAAAGGATAAACTTCAAAGTTACACAAGTTGAGTTCAAATCTCCAGGCTCTGCCACTTAAGGTGTAGCAAATTAATTGCTCTAGGCCTCAGTCCCCTCCACCCCCTGCAAAATGGACATAGCTTTTCAGTTTTGTGCGGTTATTGTGAGGATTAATGAGCTGAGCTAGAAATGGTGGTAGCTGTTGGGTAATTAGGAGCTAGGATTTTCTGGGACAACTTGACCCAGACGACATCAGTCAATGCCGGAGCTAGGTTATGTGTGTCAAAGACGGAGCTAGGACTGGGTAGGATGGCAGCGGCGATTTGGGGTCTCTTTCTTCCCAATACTTCTCCTCTTTGGCCTCCTTTTCTCCCTAATGTCCTTTCCCGTATATGTTTCAAAATTTCTAAGCACTGGATGTGGTGTGTGTGTGTGTGTGTGTGTGTGTGTGTGGTGAGATAGGGTCACAGCTACGCAAAGCCAATCAAGGAATTCTCTTAGGATTCTGTTTATTTGAAGTAGCAGCGTGACAGCTCAAGCCCTTACTGGCTTGAGGACAGGTGTGGAGGAAGGAAGGGCAGGGGTGTGGAGCCCATCTCAGCAGCCCACCCGCAGCCTGAGGGCTCCTCTCTCTGTCTCTCATCTTGTTTTCTCTGTTGGACACATTCTTCTCTCTGGTAGGAGCTCCCTCTCATGGCTCTGCCGCGGGGCGGTGGGGGAGTGTGGCGAGGACTGTGGCTGTGGGTCAAGGTCACAGAAAACTCCAAGCTTCTACCACGTGAGCCTCACAGCACTAGAGGAAAGGGAAAACTTCTTGGTCCCGACTGCGGGACCAGAGGAGAACTCTGATTGGCTGTCTTGGGTCACATGTTTGCAACTGGACCCAATCACCAATCGCTGTGGCCAGGTGAAGGAGTGCTGTTCTAGGATAGTGCGGGCTTGGGTCATGTGACCTGGGGCACACGTGACTGCTGCTGTTGAGAACTGGAACCATGTGGATGGGGGAAGAAGTTTCCTCAAAACTATATGTATGAGAGACAACTTCCCGTCCCCCCCCCCAAAAAAAAGGGAAAAAGGGAGACAGGGCAGAAAATAACGCTATTGTCCCCACAAACATCTTTCTTCCGCTTTTCTGCCTGCCTTGTTGGCAGAAACACCAGCTCCGCCGGCAAATGTAGAGTTGTGGACAGAGTGGGGTAAGTGAGGGCTTGGGTTTAGACAAGGCGAAAATCAAATTCCGGCTTTTTCTGGCTGTGTTACTTTGGGCTAGATAAATAACCTCTCTGTACTTAAGCGTTGTAAAACGAGATAAAAAAAAAAATCTACCTTCTAGGACAGTACCTACGAAATCAAAAGGACTTTAATAAGTGGTAATTATTATTTTCATAATAATTATTATTAATGTTTTGGGAGGTGAGGTGGGTGGTCAGGAAGGGATTCCAAGAAGGGATTTTAAGACAGACTCATGGTATTAGAGATGAACTAACCCAGTTACTTCATTTTACAGATGGGGAAACTGAGGCCCAACAGATGGCCGAGCTTGGGGTTATTTCCGTGAAGCACAGAGGAACAGCAAAGACAAGACCTTTGCAGGAGACTGTGTCTGGAGCCAGTTAGCCCCGCCAAGAGCTTTCAGAAATTACAAGGCCACAAAAATGCTTTTTGGCTTGAAGCATCCAAATGGGCCCCACCCATTTTGCTTAGAGTCAGGCCTCCTTCTCACTACTGGACCCTGTGTTGCCAGGCTGGTGAGTATGAGTCTCTCTCTCTTTAAAAATAATTTGTTCTTGAAATGATTTAGAATGACTAGGTCTTTTTGTATGGGAATTAGAGCTTTGAAAGCCTTGGTTTATGGCATGACCTTTCCCTACTACTCATACATTTTCCTTCCTTCCTTCCTTTTTTCCCTCCCTCCTTCCTTCCCTCCCTCCCTCTGCTCTTCCAACACTGAAACATTCAGGGCTTTGTGCTAGGCACTGTGCCAAGGGCGGGGTCAAAGAATCACTCATTTGCACATTTACAACATTTCTCAAGTTCATCTTATGTGCCTGGCCTTTTGCCAAGGACCCTGGGCACTTGGGATGCAGCAGGGAACAGAACATGCTTCGTTTCTGCGCATATGGGGTGTACAATCTAGTATTTCCCATTCTAGAAATTGTGGATTTAGTCTGAGTTGTGTGTCCTTAGTGAGAAAAGCTGGTGTGGGGCAAGGCGGACAGGTGGGCAGGGCCTGAACATGGTGAGGGGCTTGGAGTTGGATGTGAGGGCAGGGAGCAGCCTCTAAGGGGTTTCTAGCAGGTGAGGGCCACACCCAACTCATGTTTGGGAGGGGCACGCATTCCTTCCCCCACTAGACTAACCTGTGTCTCTAGAAGTGTCTATTATTTCTCCCTTGTTGCAGTGATCACCATTAGAAAAGAAATAATTGTGTAATTGTTAAATTTCACTTCTTGTGTGAGATTATAAGCTCTGTGTAGACAGGGCTGGAGACAGGGCTGGGTTGGTCTTGTTCGTTTTTATGGCTCTGGCGTCCAGGACAGTGCCTGGCACATAGACTGCACCATAAGTAGATATTAGTTGAATTACAAAATGAGGGATAAGAGGGACTGAGGGGCTGACTGATTGAGGCGGGGAGTGAGGGACGAGGGAGCGAATGAATGAACAAACAAAAGGATAGATGAATGAAATGCCAGCCACAGTGTTTGGACTGTGATCAGACAAGGAGGCTTAAATCCCCCTGATGCCACCTGCGTTTTGCAAGGTAACCCCTCCTCTGGCCTCGTCTCTTAATGGCCTTTTCAGCAGGCACAGGCCTTATAAATCATGTATTGGTCTTGCTCCGTTGTCGGGTGGAAAATCATTTTCATTACTGTGTCTACTCTGAACGATTGCTCGTGGCTGCTTCGCTAGAGCTCAGTGTTTGAGGCGCCCTGGGATGCTGCTTGGGGCTCTGTGGAGAACTCTGGTATCTGTTAGTAATGTCTGTCAGGAGACCTTAGGGGAGACAGTATCACCTGTGCTTCTAGTTGGTTGGTTTTGGGCCCCAGTGGCAGATGTCCCCGGGCAGTGGAGCTCCTTTGAGTCCTAAAACCAATTTCTGTCTCATTATTAGGAGAACTTACTGTTCTTTGAGGACTTGGCTGACCTAAAATATCAATTCTGCTGTTCCTGCGTGGCGTGAACTATGTGAATTTTATCCCTCTCTCCTCCTTCTCTTCAACCGTGGTTTCTCCCGGGCTTGATCACAAGCCCCCTGAGGGACCACTTAGCCCCAGCCGGAGAACTCAGTGCACAGATTCAAGAGGTTATTTAGTCTCTTGGGCTGAAACCAGAAAGTAAATCAACTCCTCTAGGGAGAATTTCTCAAAATGTAGCAGCAGGAGGATCAGTGGGAGCTCCCGGCTAAAAATCAGCTTTCTGGAACTCACCTTCCTCCCTTACCTCTCAGTTAATCAGGAGGTGGCATCATCCCTAAAAGGCAGTGGGTGAGGTCTGATGAGGACAGTGATTTCCCCAGTGTTGTAAAATGAGCCAGAGGTGGGGAGGAGGCTTCCATGACCTCCCGGTCCCAGTTCCCAGTTCCCTTCAGCCAAATGCTACTCCACTTATTTTTAGCATGCAGCAAGGAAGGGGCGATGGGCCAGCACTGGGGTGGTGGATTTCTCATCTCAGCTGTGCTAGTTCTTAGTATACAACTTTGGGACCTCAGTTTCCCCAGCTGTAAATGGAGTCAGTTAACCCCATCCCCATCACACTTTTCACTGTTAGAATCATCACCACCACCAGCATTCGCATCGGGTATCATCTTCATCACTATTTTTACCATGACCATCACCATCTTCACCAGTGTCGCCAATGCCCGCCATCATTCCCACCATCATTGTGCACCCCGCCCCCCTCCACCATCCTCATCCTCATCCTGGTAACATTCACTGAGCCTCCTGTATGTCCCAGGCACTCTGGGGCATGGTCTCCTCTAACCTGTGAGACATGTATGTATGTATCAGTAATACAGACATGACTTGTCTCATCGGGCTTTGCGTCTTGCACTTGACAGATACTGCGTTTTCTGCTGATGGAAGGTTTGCGGTCACCCGGCCTCAGAGCGAGTCTGCTGGTGCCGTTGGCCCAGCAGCCTGTTCTCACTTCATGTCTCTGTGCCACATTTTGCTAATTCTCATGACATTTCGAACTTTTTCATCATGGGTCCATTTGTTGTGGTGATCTGTGATCTGTGATCACGACTCGCCAAAAGTTCAGCTGATGGTTAGCATTTCTGAGCAAGAAAGTGTTTTTTGAATTAAGATCTGTACATTTTTTTAAGACATGATGCTGTTGCCCACTTCATATGCTATGGTATCGTGTAAACATAACTTTTAGAGGCACTGGAAAACCAAAACAGTCATTTGACTCTTTATTGTGATGTTTGCTTTGATGCGGCCATTTGGAACCGAACCCGCTATGTCTCCTCTGTATGCCCATTATCCTGGATTCCCAGGCGAGGACACGAAGGCTCGGAGAGAGGAAGCCCCACTTTCCCAGTGAGTGGTCAAGCCTGAAGCAAACCCAGGCTGCTTTTGTTCTGTGCAACTAAATCATGAAACTTATCTGAATGATCTCTTTAAGAGATCCAGATTTTAAATCCACCCAGATTTTAAAAATCCTGGTGTCATTTTGAGTTTTGGCCTCTCCGGGTACAGACGGAACACCCGATGATTTCTTAAGAACATGTTTCTTGGTTGAATCAGGAATGTGGGGTGACAAGGTTATTTTATGGAGCTATTGTTGGGGAACTTCCCTGACTCTGTCTAGGGGAAACTGAGGCTCAGAGGGATACACCGTGTCCACTGCCATACAGAAAATTAGGGACAGTCTTAGAAGCAATTCAGGCTTCCTTAGGCAGGGAGAAAATTGGCAACAAATCCACTGGCTAGTTTTCCCCATGTTCACAGAGGTGAAGAATTGAAAGACAAGGTTTGGAATCATGGGTCTGGGTCCAAAATCTTGCTGTTTTCTTTAGTATTTTATGGTCTTGGTTGACAAGTGGGCCTCAGTTTCCTGACATGTAAAATGGGGATCCTAGTGCCCACCTCACTGTGGGACTGTAAGCATGAAATAAGTTAAGGTGTTCAAGGTACTTACTTACCGCTGTATTTAGGACATAGGAAATACTCACTATACTGTGATTATATTATTATAATGCAGTGTAGTTTATAAATATATATCATATAAATGTACTGTCCCTCTATCTTGTATTAAATTAATTCCAGTTCACAGGATTTTTATCCCCTCTGCCCATCCTTTTCCTCCAAGATAAGATTCCACTGGGAAGAAGCAGCCTCATAAAAATGAACTGAACCCAGAATTCCTTTTTTAACTCAGCCTGCAGATTTTCAGTGTGACAAGGTGATCCACTATTTGTGTAGCAAGGTTTTTAAGCATATGTTTTGAGGCAAGGCCTCAAAGAGGATCCCTGACTTACATCTGTGTGTGGCTGAGAAATTGACTTTTTCCCTCCCGGTCAAATTATTAATTAGTTGCCTTATTGACTAATTTCTAAGCACTCAGTCAAATTGGGTAACCCATCCAATTTGGACGGGAGAACAGCGAAAAGCTTTAATTCATCCATTTTTCAATGGGAGGCATGTCATCGTCTGGCAACTGGGCCTCAAAACCTCCCCCGAGCGTGGAAAATCCAGGGACAGTGAATTTTGAGAAGTTTTATCTTCATTCCTTCCTATACTTAATTTCCTACAACTCTAATTTCAAGATGGAAAGAGCAAGCTTGGAAAGCTGTGACCTCTATCAGGATTAAATATTCATTGTCGAATGCCTTCTCTGACTTACGTACTTTTGCTTCTGAGTAATAATGTTTAGGCGGTTTTTATGTGGTTCTCATATAGGTTTTTTGTCATCCAGACCAAGGAGATGTCAGGAGTAGAAGGGGCTGTCCTAGTCGTGTTTAAATCGCAGTATTTTTATATAGCTAATTGCTTTTAAGATCCTCCTCTTCTCTGATGTTTCCCAAGAGGAAGGCAGTGAATATTGTCCTTGTTGTACAAAGGTAGGGATATTAAGGTGCAGAAAGTCTGAGCTGTCTTCTGAAGAGTGACAAACACTTCCCCAACCGCTCCTGTTGGCAGAGATCCTAAACAGCCTTTGAGAGCGAAACAAAGACCAGACATCTACGGGTTTGGTTTGTCGACCTGACCTGACTCAGGGGCAGGTACTTTCTCTTTCCCTTCTGGGTAGTACCAAAAAGGCAGTTTAGTTCAAGGATCGGAGCCCCTCTTTTCCCTAACGGAGTAGGGTGGTCCAAACTCCAACACCCTCTTTGAAATCCTCCTGGGGAAACCAAAGCAAACAGGGCATGGCCAGCGGGCTTTCCATCTGGGGGGTGGGGAGCTGCCTGGCACCACCCATCCATTTCAAACATGCTTTTGATTTGTCTTTATTGGCTAGTGAAAAGAATCATTTACTAGTCAAGAGCCAGGCAGTGACAAAGGAATTCAGGTAAATTAGTTTCAGTTCTTACGTAGACAGTCCTCCTTCTTTGGAATTTGAGCTTTAGAAAATAAAGCCTTCTTACCACTGATTTCCTTCACCCCCTCTCCCTTAAGCCTTTTAAAAAGGATTTTTCTTCCCTTTTAAATCTCTTCAAGAAAGAGTTTCTTTTCTTTCATACAGAGGGGTTGGGGGAATTAAATTCACCAAAATATCCTAACATCCGTGCATGCAGAAAATTCAATGAAATCCAAATTAGGTGCATTTAAAAAAAAAAAAAAGCTTTTTTGCTGGGACCCTTAAAATAGGCAGACATACACCAAGAGAGAGCTTCAAAGCCCATTTTAATAACTAACTACTTACCAGCTCAAAGAGCGACTCACAGCCCCTTTCGCCCCAGCCCCAATACTTAAAATGCAGTTAAAGTTTAAGCTTTTAGTCCCTGAAAGTAGCAACAGTCAACTCGTACAGAGCAGCATCCATAAAATCTACAAGCCCGGTTTTCCATTACTCCACTGTAATTAACAACCCGGTAGTAAATTAATGATCTGGAATCCACAAATGGTGTGGAACTGGGGCGCTTAAATATTTAGAAAGGGCTCCTGACAGCGTGTTGGGCTCTAGAATCTGATTTCGTAACTGAAACTTTCATAAAGGTGTGACTCCCTAACGGTTAATGTTTTTCTGGCTGCACTGACAAATGCGGGGGATCCCCCACACCCAGTTCTCCACATTTGCATTCTATCTGTCTTTTGCTTTTTATTTGCTCCATATCCTTGGTGGTTTCCCTCAGCTTGGAAGCCCCAGGATTCTGATTCTTTTCCTCTCTTGTTAAGTTCTCTTCTCACTGAAAAGGGAATTCAGTTTCCCCAGAAAGCATTTGGTCACTGGGGTTAAAATGCAGTATATACATTTCAGGTGGGGCGAAAAAAGTACCAGCAAAGATAAAAAATATACATGGAGAAACAAAAGGACCAAAAAAAAGAAAGAAAGAAAGAAAGAAAAATGGCAACCCTGTAAGGCCGGGGAATGTTTAAATAACAATTTGGTGTTTAGACAGGAGAGGTTGGCAGTCAGGAAATTTGAGGTTCTCCCAGACATTCTGGGCTCTCAACTCGGTTGTCAGTAAAGGGGTACAATGGTGTGAATTTTTAGCAGAGCATCAGTCGAACTTTGAATTTCCTGGGTTTTTGTTGGATCGTATCACAGTGAAACATTATAGTCTTTTCCCCCCAAATATATATCTAATTTCCTCTACAGAGGGCAAAAAAATATTTTTCCCACAAAGGTACAAGAAAAACACACATTATCTTTCCCAATAGGGCATTATCTATTATTGGGTATTTTGAGAGCTAAAAAACATGCACAAAAATAATGTCCCAGACCCGTTTATTGTGTTTTGTCAGATTTAAAAAAAGCTGATTTTGATTTATTATTTCATGTAGATACTGTGTAGACATTCGTGTTTGACATTTCCTGAGAAATATTTCCGTTTCTGAAGTCTTTCTCAAAAAAAACAAAACAAAACAAAACAAAACCCCCCAAAAACCCCCCCAAAAACAAGACACACACACACACACACACACACACACACACACACGCATATTTTAAAAGACTTTAGGTTCTTTTTCTGTGTGTGTGTATTTGTGGTGACAGATGGGGGGAGGTGTTTTCTAAAGCTCTTCATGTTGAAAATGTTTATTAACTTAAAAGAGTTTACTGGGAAATTATGAACTTATAAAAGACAGACTTTTCTTGAGAGTCAGTTGCTTCCAATAATCCTTTTTTTAAAAGCCATTTTTCTAGTCTTTCTTCCTATAATTACCAAATGTTTTAAATGTAATTATACCTTGACGTATCTTGTGATTTAAAATGGACCTTTGAGAATGATAGTAAAGTGGTTTTGCGTTTCGTAGGTCAATAAAATCAAAAGCAGTTAAAAAAAATAAGTATACAACTGGATTTGTTATTCTTTCAAAATCAGTCATACATATAGACCTTTTCCGAGGGGGTGGGGAGTGAGGGGTGGGTGAAATTTCAGATTGGAACGAAGTTATAACCCACATCAGGGAAATCGGCCCTTTAATGAAAGAAATGAAAAAGACTTAATCACCCAAGCCCCTCCAAAGTGACACTCCAAATTACATCAGAACTCTACCCGGTAATGCAAAATGAGAGCCTTTCATCTGAAAAAATGAAATACCTAATGATTTCAATGAGTTCATACCTCCCCAAATTTGAGATCTGCATAGAGCGTGGATTTCTTTTATATCTCAAAAATATTTTGGGAAAGGACTCTTTTCCTCTGTTTTCTGCCCCCCTACCCTATTTTGACATGAAGGTAATTTGTTTTCTCTGGAAAAGATTGGGGAGGGGCGGTTGAAGAAGAACAGTATAGTTCTAGAAAATACCAAATGGCATTTCCCAGCTATCTGAGAATATTAACGTTTGAGTGGGTCAGACCTGCCCAGAGGCAGAGGCATAGCTTAAGATCATTTTTCTCAGCTGAGTTTTAATGATTGAATGGATTTGTCTGGGGAAAAAAAAAAAAAAAAAAAAAAAGGGAAAAAAAATGATTTAAATCTACGAAGGGAGCCTAATGAACTAGTTAACATTCTTAGTATCAGGAAAGTCTAACCCATTCATAAATAAACAATTTTAAACCGCCTTTACCCACATGCATACACTCTCTCTTTCAGCTCCCTTTAGCAATTTGGAGTACAGGAGATTAAAGTCTTTTGGAAATTTCCAAGGTCAGACCTCAACTAAAATAGGATTAAAGGGGTAAGGGGGAAGGAAAAAAAAAGCACGAAGAGAAGGGTTTTATTCCCTCTTGCCCTCTTCTCCTAACTATCTGAAATAAATCGGAAGTTATTTCTTGAAATCCTCCTTTCCCCTGGCCAGAGGCAGCTCTTCAAAAGGTTCTGAGATTGTTTAAAAATTTTCCGATCCCCTCCTGCCCCCTCCTTCCCTCCCCATTGTAAGAAAAACAAGAAAAGAGTAGGGACATCAGTTCAAGCTGGAAGTTAGGGTCCCTTCCAGGCGATACTCCAGGGGGCACTGTGACATTAGGAACTTGGGCTGTTAGAGTGCTAGTTTGATCACTGCTCAAAAAAGAAAAAGTCTCCAACTTTGCAGCCCGTTTTCTCTTCAGATGTACCAAGCCAGTATTCCAACAAAGGAAATGAAAAAGGGAAACTAACTGTTTCCCTTCTTTCTCTGTTTTATCCATAATGCTTAATTTCTGCACCAAGGACACAGCTTTGAATAGAACACACAAAGATAAAACAGCTCGGTAAACGTTTTTCCCTTTCTCTGTCTCTCTTTCCTCCCTCCCTTCCTCCCTCCTTCCTTCCTTCCTCCCTTTCTTCCCCCCCACCCTCCTCCCACCTCGTTTTTTACCCTCCTATGTGTACTTTTTTCTTTTTCACTTTCCCTTCCTTCACCTTCCTGCCTTCCTCCTCCTTTCTGATGCCTGTTCTACGAATAAACAACCGAAACCACCACATCTTTCAGTCTACCTTGGTTGCATTTCTTCGTGTTCTTAATTTGATCCATTCCTTTTAAAAGTCTTCCTCGATCCTGCTTGCCTGTTCATTCATCAGATTTGAGCAAGGAACACGCTCTCTCAGGACATTTTGATAGATCTTAACAGTAATTATGTAGCAACTTCAAAGCAAAACTGTTTATGCGCATTTCTCTTTTTCTCTATCTTCTGTGCATGTTCTCTCTTTCTCAATCCTAACCCCACTAAATCCAAACAAAAAGTCCTTTTCAAACAGGGCAGAAAATTGGGTTGAAGTTAGCAGCTGGTATTTCAAATGTACGATGATTGCGGAAACCTCCCCAAATTTCTGGGCGGGGGGGGGGAGTGGGAATAATGAAAGAACCCTGTAAAGAAATAGAACTTTTTTTTTTTTAAAGAGAAAAGAAATAGAACTTATTTGACTCGTTTCAATTAAAAGTGTTATTCGATCATGCCTCAAAATTTCAACATGTTAGACCAGGGACCATGAATAATATGTAGTGGTAAAGAGAGAGACTCAGACATATATTTAATTAAGATCTGTTGGAACTGAATCGGGTGCTGACATATCCTGGTTCCTAAAGTGAATGATTTGGTCCTAGCAAACTTGTGCCTTTAAAAAAAGGCTATTTTACCACAGAGAGCAAACATTTTAAAAAAAATCTTTACATCTTAAAACATTAAAAACAAAAACAAACCCACCCAATTCTGCCTTTGTGTCTGCCTTTAAATAATCAGGACCGGGTTTCCAGGTTTCAAGGAAATAAAAACCCATTCATTCAATAACATAATGAACAGCAAAGTTGGATGTTTCATTGACGAAATGTTTTCCAGGGATTTTGACTTTATTATAAATGAGGTTTTATCTCAGGAACTAAAAATACTAGAAAGGAAGGAAATCAACGAAGGAGCTGAAAATACTAGGAACTCTGAACAAATCCTCCTCCTGCAGAAAGAACTGAAGCTTGTGGGTGTCTCTAAAAGCTTGAGCAAAGTACAAACAAAAGGAACTATTAGAATCCCAGTGAGTTGTTCAGTGTAGAAAGCTCATGTACATCCAGCCGGAGTCCTGGCTTTTTCCGGAGTGGGCAATTCTAAGCATGGAGATGGAAACACGAACGTGTGTGTATGCAATTTGTACGGTCTCCCATATATTTGTCTAAACTTCTGTGAATGATCATTTAGGCAGACTTGCATACGGTGCAGTTAGAAAGAGAATATCTGACTTTTGAATGTCATCGACACATTTCCTGGCGAACATTACAAATAAAAATGCGTCATAGGTTCTTTGAAGAAAGGCTTCCCTTTCCCTTCTGTCAGTTTCACAAGCCCACAGTTTGGAACCAGAAGGAGCAGAGGCAAAGTAAAGAAGCGCAATTGGTTTTCTCTCTCAGAACTGGCAAAATTCTTTAAGAAGGAGAATCTTCAGTATTTTCTCTGGATTTTAATAGACTCCCAAAATGGAATAATGCAGAGAAAAGAAATGAGCCCATACGATCTTAAGTAAAAATGCTTATTTTCACGTGAAACGTATCAGCCTAATCCCCCAAATACACGTTCATCAGCTACATTCTTGCTCCTTTGGAAACGGGCTCATTCATTTCAGTTTTATTTTTTCCCTTTATTTATTTATGCCTTTGTTGTGTTAAGCGCTCATAAACTTGCTGGGGATCATAAATCCTTTTGCAGATTATGGCACGCTGATTTAGGGGTCCTGATTATGGGTGTGTAAAACCAAAGTTCCCGAGACTTTATTATTATCATTCACCAATAGAACACTGTAACAACAACAACCACGACGATTGAAAAAAAAAAAAAAGGCAATTATAAGCAGGACCAATCTCTCCCAGATCTCTGATTTTCCTTTAAATACTTAAAAAAAAAGGTTAAAGAGAAGGAGGCTTTATTTCTAAATGCCTATTACAAATAATAGGATATTAATAGTAATAACCATTTGTTCTCATGCCTGAAGCTACCATCAAGTTCTTTTGGCAGTTTCGAAATGGGGGGACATTCAGTTGTGTGCGCAAAGCAGGACGCTGTCTTATGAAAATGGCCAGCAGATGGCACTCCACCCCTGATTACTGTGGCTGGGACGGCTCTGGGTGCTGTTCTCGGTGGGAGGAGGAGGGTGTGGACATGCACTTGGGGGCTGATTCTGGATAGGCAACATTATCATCAAGAGACCTTGAGAAGGAGGAAATTCAGCCGAGGAACTATCTTTGGAGGTTGTGGGGCTGGCTGGCTTTGTGCGAAGGTTGCCAGAGCTAGAAGAGAGCCATTTATCCCGGTGTGGATGTCTTCCGGCCTGCCACTGTGGAGCAGAAAACGAGCCTGTGACTCTGTGGGATTATCCAAATCCTTGCAGGCATTCAGGAAAACAAAAATGGATTCTTTGGTTAGTGGTATTATTACAACACCTTCCCATACCCTGTGGCCATGCAAGGCAATTTGGTTTTTCTCAAAGCTTTTAACCAAAATTTTTGGTTAAGAAAGCAAAGACGAAGCAAGATACACCACGTACACAGAGTGAAATGATCTGAACCGAGATGGGATGCATGAGTTATCAAAGGATTTTTCTTGACCACTTCTCAGTGTGAGAGGCAAGGCAGAGGAGCATGGTTTAGGTCCCCAAATACTGTAATTTGGGTCGACTGATGCCGAAGGAATCTTCGTTATGGAGCACTTGAAATTGGACAGTCCTCCAGATCGGAAGGGGTATTTGGCCACTGGGGCCATACTCTGGGGAACAAGGGGAAGAAAAGGAAGTTTTCATTTTCGTGGAAGCTCCAAGGTTTTCATAACGTAGCCTCCAAATGCAGTAGAAAACCTCAAGAAATTGGAACTTGGCCAATCAGAGCCAAAGAGGCGAGTAACCAGGAAACAGGGGCTATCAGGAATGTATTAGCAACAGAAATAACACAGCTCCTTCCCTGATGCACGCTGGAGGCCCTGTAAACCAGGTCTTTGTCTGTGTGCATTTGCCGGGGCTCTCCATTTCCGGAAGACAGAAACATCTATTTTTGTTCATTCAACGCACTATTTTAGGATTACCAAATCTGAGTGAGAAAAGATGGTGGTCTCACCCAAGCCATTATGCAGAAAAGGAATTCACTCCGATGCAGGAGTAAGAATTGTTGGTGATTGCTACTTTGTGGCCGCCCGGAGCCACGCACGGGGTTTGCTGTGTATCATCTCATTTAATCTCCGTGAACCTTCCCGAGAGGGCCTATTATTAACCCGCGTTAGAGACGAACCTCAGAGGGGTTAGGTCACTTGCCCAAGATCACACAAGATCCTGCAAAATTCGAAGGCAAAATTCAAACATCGGGGAGAGGGAGATTCAAACGAAAATAGCTACGCATGGTTTTTGAGCATACGTTTTGAGGCAAGAAAGCGTTTTCTCGGTTAATGAGGAAAACCCATGGAACCAGAAGTCCCTCACAGTTCCTAGAGTGATGGCCCCGGGAAGAGAGGTTAGAGGTCCCGAGAGAGCAGAAGTAGCAACTTCCTGCCCTACAGAGACTCCAGGCAGGTGGGCCACGGCAAATCCCTGATAGAAGAAAGACAGCAAAGCCCATTTACCTGCTAAGTACCACGGGCCTGAGCAAACGGGGGCAAGCCGGAGTTTTCCTGGGACTCTGAAATTCAGAGGGAGAAGACTCTGCTGGGTTTTAAGTCTTTGCCACCCGGTGCCTGCTGTCTGCTTTGTTCTCGGCTCTAGCTCTCTGGCAGTTGGCTGGACAGAAGGAGCCAGAACCCAAAGCCGAGGAAAGCAAGCACTCCTTTCAAGAATCTTTACTTTCCCACCTTCTTTGCCTTCTTTTATCACACTGACCTTCTGTATGATCTTGAAGCCTCTTTCGCAGTTGCTTGTCTTGGAAGCTGGCTCTGCTGGTTCAGGCTGTGGGACAAAGGTAATGTGCTCAGAGAACTGCGAGCAGTCCTGTCGGGCTGGCATTGCCTTGGAGGTACAAGACGATGGCCCTGTTGGGACCACAATGGGGGACATTTGGTCTTCCGTGCACCCTGAGATCGTGGGTGGGGGTTCACACTACGTTCAGGATCGCGTTCTGCACTTTGTAGTTCAGCCCTTTGAATAAGGAAGAATCATTCTACCTGTACCCTTTCTCATGTCCTTCCTACCTGGATGCTCTGCTGCCTCCCCCGTTCATGTATTCATCCTGTCCCCTCAACTGTTTATTGACGGTCTTTTGTGAGTCTGAGACTCACTTAAAGCATTCGGGGAGGGTGATAGAAAAAGGGGCATTTATAATAGGGCCGTCAGTGCTGCAGAGGGTCCACGGTGAGGGTGCTAGGAAGGGCACTTAATTCAATTCTTCCAGTGGGGCTGGAGGGGTGGAGCAGGGTAGGCTTCCTGGAAGAGGTGACGTCCATCCAAGACCTGACGCCGAGTAGAGTTAACCAGGTGAAGACGGTGGGACACAGGATGTTTCAGGGGGAGGGAAGAGAACATCCAAAGGAGCTCATGGGGAAGGGAGGAAGCAGGATGCTGGAAACTGCAGATAAGTTCCTTGGCTGGAGCCCTAGAGGGGCAGAGTTGAGGTCAGAGAGCAGGCAGGGCTCAGGTCTGTGAGCCACGCATTATCCAGATAGCAGTGCGGAGCTATGGAAGAGTTTAGGTCTCGGCCCACTCCAGCTCTGCCTCAGTGGATTTGAAGAACCGTGTTTTCTTATGGAATATCAGCTTTCCAAAATATAGATGCCCTCTCTGCTTCACAGCGACGGTGGCCCCGGGCTCTAGGATCACAGAACGAGCAAAGCGAGGCAGGACACAAGGGCCACTGTGTCCATCCCAGGAGCTGCAGACATCGAGAAGAAATACAACAAACCCATTGGAATAGTATCTTAGAGATTGTTCTCGGTACTATTTTGGTGGGGTGGGGGTGAAGCTAGATGTCAATGAGAAATGATTTTTGGCGGTTCACAGCAAAGAGTCTATGCTGTTCGACAAAAGAAACAAATTTTTAAAGACACAGATTAAAAAAAGACACGTAGTTTTTTTTTTTTTTTTCCTTTCCCCTCCCCAAAAGGGACCTTCTACCATAAGCATCTTTTTTACAAAGGGAAAAACATCTTGCATGTTGTGACCGATTTCCCGTCTGCCCGGCTGTCCTTCTCCCATGGAAGTAATTGGGGGAGAAAGGTCTGCGGAGCAGAAGCTTTGATGTTTGGGGGAGGGGGGCACCTTTTCAACAAATGTCCGCTGCAGACACAGTGATTGAGAAAGGCACATCCGTTTTGGAAAATGCCTGCTAATTAAATGAATGTTTTCAACTGGAAAGCATGTCTGAGCTGTTAAGATACATCCCCGATGAAGCTGGAAGGAATGCTTCAGATGTTGGCTGAGACGGGCGTTCACATACCTTGGCCTCTTCAGGTCCTTGATGTTACATCTCATTCATTCGCTCATTCATTCGCTCCTTCGACAAATGTTGAGCTCCCGGGTGCCGGGCCCTGGGGTAGGCGCGTTCAGCAGTGGACAAGGCTGCCACGGGAGCTTTGTTTTCTAGTGCACAAGACAGAGCTTCCTTATGAAGCTTCTGGTGTCAGATGTTCTTACCACTAGGCGTGAATATGAAAGGGCTGACACTGGGTCTTCGGAGACCGACAGGACGTGGGTCCCAGGCCAGTCTCCCTTGTGTATTTGCTGTGGGACCTTGGGCAGTTGCTCAGCTCCTACCAAGCTCAGTCTTTACGTCTTGGAAATGGTCCTAACAACGGTGCCTGCCTTCCAGGGAGCGAGTGAATAGTACATGAGATGAGGCCTGGGAAGTGTTTAATTCAGTATTTGATCCATAGCAAGACCTTGAAACAGGTGAGTTATGCTTATTATTAAGACCAAGGACATCGACGTATTTTTAAAATTTAAATTTATACCCAGTGTGAAGAAAAATCTAACAGATACAGAGAAGCCCCCGAAATAAAAGTTGGAGGTCACCTCCTTCCCCTACAGCTGGGGCCACCTGTGTATCCATGAAGGCTGCAAGTCACGGCCAACCGCACGTGGCCCTCAGTGTGAGAGAGGGATCTATTGACTTACTAGTCCACAAAGTCCTGGGTCGATGTATGCTCACATGGCTGGGACCAGAGCATCCAAGCAGACCATCAGCTTCTGTTTCTCTGAAGATCTCTGTAGCATTTTCTGTGCTGGGTCGTTCTTAGGCAGGCTCGCCCTCCTGGCCTACAGATGGCCCCGAGACACCTCCAGACTGACCTCCTGCCAAAGGAAAGAACGTTTCTTGCTCCTGGTTCTAGGCAAGGCCCTGGCTCGGCTCTGATTGGCTGGCTTGCATCCTGAGCTTCCTGGCCAGCTGGGAATGCTGGGCTCTTATTGGTCAGGCCTGGGTCACGTGTCCATCACGGGAGCTGGGGAAGGGAGTGGGGAGTCTCCCCATCCAAATCACCTGGACTGGAAGAGAGAGAGCGTGGAAATTAGCTGTGGTTACCCGAAGATGGAGTCTCATGTTGCCAAGACCTGTAGATGTTGATCATGGACATCCCTGAGGCTGTTACTTTTGTTAACCCTTGGTTACACTCTGGTGTGTGCACTTGTGGACTTTTCCTTTATGTGGATATCTTTCTCGAGTACTACCTACTGTGTGTGCATATCTATAATCATGTATGTGTATATATACACATATTCCCAAAACAGGAAACTTGCTTTATCCATTTATCAAATGTATAATTATGCCATGGCCGCCTCAGTACATTTGGGTGAATTGTGTTAATTAATTAATTAAAAATATTTATTTATTTATTTGACAGACAGGAGGCACAAGTAGGCAGAGAGAGAGGTGGAAGCAGGCTCCCCACCGAGCAGAGAGCCTGATGTGGGGCTCCATCCCAGGACCTTGAGATCATGACCTGAGCCGAAGGCAGAGGCTTTAACCCACTGAGCCACCCAGGTGCCCCTGAATGGTGTTAATTTAAATAAGATTTTAAAAACACGAATAATCCTTGAGCTCATTTAGCCAAAGTGCCTCCAGTTAGCAGATGGGGAAACTGAGGTCCCTACTCTTGCTCAAGGTCATACAGTAAGTGACTCTATTCTGACCCTTGAGCCGTGTGGCCTTCTTCCTGTTTAAGCTAATTCCCAGTGCCTTCCGTGAGCCCTGGGCAGTTGGGGTCCATGAGGGAGCTATGGACAGGAGATACGGAGGACATCAGAGGAGAAAAGCTGAGTTTTATTATGAAGAGGGTTTTTTTTTGGCGTCTGCCTTCGTTGACTGTTACTGTATACTGAGAGCTGGAACTAGCTGGTATTCTGAGGATGGTAAATATTGAGCAAGAGAGTCTTTGATGAGCCTGGAAGTAAATGATAATTACTGGTAGGCTCATGTTAAGGGGAAAAAAAAAAATCTGTGTGTGTGTGTGTATGTGTTTGTGTTCTCCAAACTGATTTAATTGTGGGGGATGAGTAATCATGCACACAAGTCTATAAGGAATTTCTCTAACTAGATGTTCGTGTCCTGAATTTTATTAATGGAAGAAGAGCTCATTATACCATTAGTTGTATGTGGCTGTTTAAATTAAAGATAACTAAAATTAAAAATTCCCTTTCTCAGTTCACTATCCTCATTTCCAGTGGTCAGGACCCACAGGTGGGTAGTGGCTATGGTGGTCAACAGTACAGATATGGAACTTTCCTCTGATCTCAGAAAGGGCCGTGGGGCAGTGCTGCAGTAGGTCAGTGTTTCGTAAAACAGTATCCACTCTCCCCTTGCATCTGAACCATCTGGCAAGAGGGTGCTTGGTGAAAGGAAGATATCCAGGCTCCACGACAGCCAGATGGCACCAGAAGCTATTGGGAGATTAGCTGGGAATCTGTATTTTTTAAAAATCCATCCCCCAGGTATTTTTTTTTTTAAAGATTTTATTTATTTATTTGACAGACAGAGATCACAAGTAGGCAGAGAGAGAGGAGGAAGCAGGCTCCCCGCTGAGCAGAAAGCCCGATGTGGGGCTCGATCCCAGGACCCTGGAATCATGACCTGAGCCGAAGGCAGAGGCTTTAACCCACTGAGCCACCCAGGCGCCCCCCCCCCACCAGGTATTTTGGATGCACATTTAAGTCAGAAGCACAAAGAATGACAGAGAAAGATAAAGGCATTGGGGCTAACAAGAGGTAGGCTCTGAGTGTTTGAGGGATCCACTGCCCATTACAGAATAATCACAGATGACATAGTCAGTTGGTCTACAAGGTCATGGATAGATTATATCTGAGGTTGTCACTCCATCGTCATGGAAACCTTCAAGGACGTACTCATTATGAAAAGTTCATTGAAAGGATTTGCTTGGTGGGCTTAGGGGAGGAGGTGTCATGAAATTGGAAAGGAGGACCTAATCAATGGCTTCTGCCATTGTACAATCTGTTCTCTCAGGCCGGAACAGTCTTCTCCCACCCGTGGGAGAGGTGGCTTCTCACAAATACTCCCATCTCGGGCAGGCACCTCCGCAGATCACTGGCCTTCAGAGAAGTTTCTCCCACCAGCTCATCTAGGTAGGATCTCCCCTTCCTCCTTGTTTTCCACCCCTGAGCTGGGCTCGCTTTTGTGGCTTTGGGAAGAAGAAAAAGGTACATTTTAAGAGAGACAGAGATGGCTTGACAATGATAAGGACAGGCAGGCAGAGGTAGGGCCGCAAGATGGAGAGAAACAAAAAAGGGAGGAAGACAAAGACGGAGATGCAGCACAGAGATGGAATGAACAAGAGGGTGCATGCGACACAGAGGAAGAGAGAGGACCCCCCCCCACCCCCCGCAGTACAGGCCAGAGAGCGCCATAGATGAGTGAGGCACCCCTGCTCCTTTTTCTGGAAGGTACCACTCCCTCTGAAACTTAGACTTTTTAGGACTCACAGGAAAATGAAATGTAAGCCCTTAGTGGCTGAGGGCCGAACTGGCATCGTCCAGAGCTGGGCTTTCCGAGATGGTGGCTTCTCACCCCCCCTGAGGCTAAACAGATCTAAAGGACACACTCCCTTCCTTCCTTCTTTGCTTTTTTAATGCAGCTCCTAGAAAATGTCCAGAGATGAATGTGGTTTGTATTGTTCTTCTGTTGGAGAGTGCTGACCTAGACCTTCACGCTGTCCAGGCCCCACGACTGCCTGCATAGTCATGCACCGAACAGTGAAAAAGACAGGGCAAGCCACCCTCCCTCTCACTGGGTGGGAGGCCTCAGTCCACCCCCCACCCCTCCACTCCCCCCTGCCTTCTGTGGTTGGGGGTGTCCCATCCATGGCTCATCAAGTGGCAGTGGGTACGAGGCCCCCCCGAGGCCACCCACCCTCCCTGATGTCCAGCCCGGGGCCCTGGGTGTGCACTCTTCAGGGCTGGGCGGCCCTTTCTTGGAAGCGCCGAGCTGCCTCTTGGAACAGCCACTCACCAGGTGATTCTTTGTGGCTCCGAGTTCATAAGAGCTTCTTTAGAAAGCAGAAAATGTTTCAAGTGAGTTCGGAGAGATGAGTGTATTTACCGGAAAAAATATTTTGCTCTTTGTCAGCCCTCAATTATATCTGACTGCACTTTTCTGTCTGAGCCGAGTCGGGGGAAAAGCAGTTCATTTAAAGCTTGAAAATACTCATCCTCTCTGTCGTTCTTCCTCTGTCTTCCTCTCAACAGCAATGTTTGTGTTCGCCTCAAAGCCTGCTGTTTCCACTTGGGCACAGCTTCTCTCCTTGGTTTGTTTTCCAGAACAATCTTACTTCCTTTTGGCTGTGTTCTGCTCTGGTTTCTGTATTTCAGTTTATTTTGTTCTAATCATCATCATCATAATCATAATCATAATGCATGATGATCTGTGTGAGTACTGCTGTGGAATAAATTCTGTGTGAAGAGTTTTGCCAACTTTATGTCATTTAGTGTCCCACAGCTTCAGCAAGTGGACACTGTCCCCATTCTACAGATGAACAAACTGAGGCTCAGAGCAATAAAGTGTCTCCCCCATCCAAGGTCTTGCAGCCAGCTAGAGATGGAGCACAGCTTTGGGTCTAGGTCTCTGGCCTCCAAAGTCTATGCTTTTAACAATTCATGTCCTCCATATGTTCATACCAGAACCACATGTGAGGACACTGAGGCACAAAGAGATAAAGATTTGTAATCCTTCAGGTTCGGGTGTTAGCAGACCCAACTGAAACTGGATTTCACACAAAAGGAAATGCAATGTAACTGAAAGCCTGACACTGGGGGATGGGAGGGGTTCAGGCAGGTGTTGATCTAGGAGCTCAGAATCTGATTTTACCATGTTAATTTTCTGAGACACTCAGAAAACACTGGTTAGTACGGACTGCTAATCCAGCCCTCTGCTAGATTCTGGATATGGATAAGATCTGGTCCCAGCCAGGGAGGTCTCAGCTCCTAAAGAGACTGATAGTTAAAACAGAAAATCCTAATAGAGCTTGGTGTCTGTTCTCTCTTTCCACCCACCCTCCCTTAGATACTTTAACACTGCATTACAGATACAGTTACAGATACAGTTGAGTGTCCTGGTGAACCCCTCCATGCTTCCCTAATATGTAGAAGAGTTATAAATGAGCCTGCTCCAGATGCATTGTGCTTGGAAGCCTATAATCTTATTCGCCTGGCCCCTACCCTCCTGCTCAGGGTCTCCTCTGCACTAATGTGCTACTTTTTGAGGAATTCCGTGTGGTTTTCTGGGGTCTATGAAGCCAAATTTTAAAACTACCTTTTTAATCATTAAATTTTTGTATTGGACAAGAATCTACATGCAGAAGAAACACACATATCCTAAAGCAGAATCCAGTGAATTTTCACAAAATGTTTGCATCCTTGGAAATAACACCCAGATCAAGAAGCAACATTCCAGCCCCTTTCCCATTCTTGACCATGTCAACAAGAATGGTGCATCCTGCTTTCAATACCATAGATTACTTTCACGTCTTTCCCACTGTATGCAAATACTATCATGTAGTGTGTGCTCTTCTGGGGATAGGGTCTTGAATTTGACGTTATGTTTGCATGATTTCTGCATTAATTTTCATGGCTATATAATATTCTATTTTATGACTATCCCATAATTCATCAAACTGATCTTGTATTGTTAGAAGTAACTAGGTTGGGAGCGCCTGGGTGGCTCAGTGGGTTAAGCCTCTGCCTTCGGCCCAGGTCATGATCTCAGGGTCCTGGGATCAAGCCCCACATTGGACTCTCTACTCAGCAGGAGGCCTGCTTCCCCCGCTCTCTCTGCCTGCCTCTCTGCCTATTTATGATCTCTCTCTCTCTCTGTGTCAAATAAATAAATAAAAACAAAAAAAATTAAAAACAAAAGAAGTAACTAGGTTGTTTGTAACTTTCGCTTCCTTGTTTTCCTTTTCTTTTGTTTTATTTATGGGGAATCATTGTGTTTGCCCAAAGCAACAATATTGATTAGACTGTATAGCTTGGGAGCTCAGAAGATGCAACTCTGGCTTGGTCCCGACAGTAGTAGGTTCATCAGCAATGTTCAGAGGAGTGAAGAGAAGGCCAAGGAACCAGGTCAGGAGAGGTCATGGGCAATCAGGCAATCCTACCAGGGAGTATTTGGCAACACACAGGGACAGGGCAGAGGCTGGGTGGTCCAAAGCCCATGTCCCTTCTGGTGCACCTTTTAGCCCTGCAGGAACCTGGGGTTGAGAGATGTTTTGGGGGGGAGAAAGTTCTTCCTGGTAACCTGGAAATACCGTATGGACTGGTTTACCAATTTCTAAGACTGCCTCCGGGTTGTCTCACTGTGGCATGTCCCAGGATTGAGATATTGGGTAGGCAGGAGTTCTCAAACTTTTCTTCTCAAGGGTTCCCATGGATATTAGCGAAGTGTGACAAGAATCTCAGGTGGACCTGAGGGTACTGTTTTCTGTTTGTCTTCAAAACCTTGGGCTCGGTTTTTAAAAATACGTGTGAACTTTGCATTCCACTCCATGTATATCTGTGTTTGTATGGCATAAGAATAACTATATTTTCTAAATTCTCAAATAAGTAGATACTAAAGGACCCTGTTACTCAAAGTGTGGTATGTGCAGCAGCAGCCTGGTGTCACCCAGAGCTGCTCTATCATTCATTCATTCATTCATTCATTCAACAGAGATGAGAAGCCTGTCACATTTATAGCCACCTTCTGCTTAATGCTGGGAGCCACTGATGATGGTGACAGAGATGACTATGAGAAAAGAACATTAAATAGTCAAGTATTAGGGACGCCTGGATGGCTCAGTCTGTTAAGTGTCTGACTCCTGGTTTTGGCTCAGGTTAGTGAGATAGACTCCCATGCTTGGCTTCCCACTCAGTGCAGAGTCTGCTTAAGTTTGTCTCTCTCTCCCTCTCCCCCTCCACTACTCATACGTGCTCTCAGTCTTTCTCTCAAATAAATAAATCTTTAGAAAAAATAGCCAGACGTTATTCTAAGCTCTTTGCCTATGCTCACCTATCTAACCATCATCAAGAACAGCCCTAGGAGACAAATTCCAGCATAGTCTCCATTTTGCAGGTGAGGAAACTGAGGCAGGGAAAAATTGGTTAACTTACCCACAATGACACAGCAGAGCTGAGATTCAAACCCATGAAGCCAAGCTCTGGAGTTCCTGTCTTCCATCATTCTGTTCTAAATAAGACAGGGGTCTACCCTGGGAGACCCTGCCCACCACCACTTCAGGCCCACTTTTCCCCACAAAATTTCTAGGATCTTCCATCCAAAGTAAATGTCCTGGTCTGAGCTTCATACCTCAAATTGTTTTCTCTTCAGTGATTTGCTGGGGACCCAATGAGGCACAGCTCTGTGGGCTCATTCTCTGAGGATGATGACAGCCTCAACTGCTCATGCCTCTGCTTTCCCACACAAGCTCTTCCTGCCTGTAGAGCCCAGGCCTCCCTCTATCTCTGGTCCCTGTGACGGGACCTCTTGTGACTTTACGCTCATCCTTACTACACTGTGTTTCCCTCTCGGGGTCTTCTCCTCCTTCCATTCTTGCCTGGCACTTAGTCCATCTTTTCAAATACCACCCCACCTCCTAAGGCTCTTGCTGACTTACATGCACATGCACACACCCACGTTCACTCACGTGTACACGTAGATGTTCATGCACCCTTACACCCATCCACTGATAGCCTCCTACTTACGACGTACATACAATATTGACACACACACAACACACATCCATCTATCCAATACAGTTACTTACATACTGCTCATTCACATACACTCAAACATGTACAGAAACACACGCTGTACACTTTCCTTAACAGACTCACTCAAACACACATTTGTACACACACACACACACACACACACACACACACACACACTAGTAGATTCTCTACCATAGACATACATTGGGGCCTTATTGGCTGCCATTCATAAAGAACTTTGCAGTGATGTCAGAGAGGAAAAGTTCTAATGAAAATCAGATCTGGTAGTTATAGGATTTTTCTACATGCAAATTTTTTTTTTTTTTTTCTAGGGATGGACTTGAAAATGAATGAGGCCCAGGAGATGAGAGCCTTTCCTGGGGGTTGGGAAGTAAGTAAACAAAACCACATTTTAGAGAGTGAGAAAAACTCCCTAAAATGTTCTTAAGAACCACTTGATGAAGAAGAGGACTGTAGACCTAACTTTGTTGTCAACCGTTAGGTTTGACATTGGTGTCTTAGAGTGGTGACATTTTGTGGGTTTTTCAAGGACAGAGCCAAGTACTTTCCCTTTCAGGGCCCTGTTTCATCTAGAACAGGGCTCTGAATATCATGCAGATCAATTCCTTTTTGCAAACATGCCGAGTATCTAATCTTGCTGAGCATTGGATAAGCCACTTAGGGTACACAGATAACCAGGGTTGTCCGCAGTGGTAGACGAAGAGGTAAGTATAAGCCAGATGAATTAATTGCAAGGGGCTGAAAACTAACTGGTAAGGGTGTCTGGTTTTAGACACTGTTGGATCCAGGGCTTCAGGCAGACATTTATCACATAATCACACTAAAGGGGTGACATGGTCAGGTGTGATCACATAGGGCTACAGGGTGGGGAGTAGACAGGGATGAATGTGGAAGCTGGAAGGCCAGATTCAAAGAGCGGCCATTGGAATAGTCTGGGCAGAAAAACATGATGGCTTGAACTAAGTAGATGTGAGGTTGGGAAGAGGTGAATGGATGTAGAAAACAGAGATGAGGGAGAATGCAATCACTTGGTGTAGGGGAGTGATTGGTGTAAGGTAAGGAAGAGGGAGGTACCAACAGTAATTCTTAAGTTTCTGACTTTCTATCTGGGTGGCTGGCGGAGATAGGTTACTTATCTTACTTTAGCCAAGAGAGATGGGTATAAAAATTCAGACTTAGAAATGATGCATGATTGCAATATAACTGACAAAACTGTAATATATTTAAAGCATACAATGTGATGATTTGATACATGGACACATTGTGAAAGGATCCCCACCACCGAATTAATGAACACATTTATCACCTCATACACCTCATATATTTACTTTTTTGTTTTTTGTGAGAACACTTATGTTTTACTCTCTTAGCAATTTCAGTTATACAACAGAGCATTATCAACTGTAGTCACCATGTTGTATGTTAGAGCCTCATCAGACCTGATTCATCTCATAACTGAAAGTTTGTACCTTTTAACCAGTGTTTTCCTATTTCCCCAACCCCAACCCCTGCCAACCACTGTTCTACCCAATATGAGTTCAAATATTTTTAATTTAAAAAAATTTTTAAGATTCCGCATATAAGTGAGATCATGCAGTAGTTGTCTTTGGCTTGTACTACTTAGAATGCTTTCCAGGTTCATCCATGTGATTGCAAATGGCAGGATTTTCTTCCTTTTTAAGGCTGAGTAATCTTTTATTTTATGTACACACCACATCTTCTTTATCCATTCATCTGTTGATGTGCGTTTATGTTGTTTCCATGTCTTGGCCATTGTTACTAATGCTATGATGAACACAGGAATCAGATATCTCTTTGGGAAAGTGATTTCACTTTCTTGCATTATATACCCAGAAGTAGGATTGTTGGATTGTAGGGTAGTTCTATTTTTATATTTTTGAGGGACCTCCATACTCTTTCCCATGGTGGCTGCACCAGTTTGCATTCCCACCAGTGGCTCCCCAAGGTTCTCTTTTTCCCACATCCTCACCGGCTCGTGTTATCTTCTGTTTCTTAAGAGCATCCTAACATGTGTGAGGTGATATCCCACTATGGTTTTGGTTTGCCTTTCCCCAATGATGAGTGATGTGGAGCACCTTTTCATATATCTATCAGTCAATTGTATGTCTCCTTTGGGAAAAAATGTCTATTCTGATCCATTCTGTAATTAGGGTCTTTGTTATTAATTAACTAATTAATTTGTATTTTTGCTACTGAGTTGTAGGGGTTCCTTATACACTTTGGATATTCCCTTACCCACTAAGTGGTTTGCCAACATTTTCTCCCGTTCTATAAGTTGTCTTTTCATTTTGTTGGTCATTTCTAAGTGTCCATCCAACCAGAGAGTGTATAATCTCTACATCAGGGAGGCAGTTTTGCTTTTTTTTCAGGTACCCCCCACAGGAGTCGTGAAAGTCGGGAATGAGGAAAATGATGCTAAGAGAGTGGTATGAGTCGTAGTAGCCGCAGTAGCAATGGGAGGCATTGGGGAACTGCTGGGAGCACAGGATCTGCAGCCAGGCTATTCAAGTCTCAGCACAATCTTTTACTAGGTAGCTGACCTAGGGCAAGTGACTCATGTCTCCTGTTGCTCAGTGTTGTCATCTTGAAAGGGGTGGGATGAAGTTACCAATCTCAAAGGGTTGTACTGAAGATTAAATGAGACAATACATACAAAATGTCTAAACTGATATGGGCATATAGTAAGCGCTCAATAAAGATGAGTTACAGTCATTGTTGTCATGCACACCTTCCTCCCAGATGGCGTGGTGTGGTGATAGTGGAGGTCCCCCTAGCTGCTCCGTTTTTCTTGACCTTGATTTGGGAGACTTTTGCATTTCCTTGATGCTTGGAATTAGGAGTAGCCATGGCCATATGACTTACTTTGGCCACAAAATATAAGTAGAAATGATGTGTCACTTCTGGGTGGAAGTTTTATTTTATTTATTATTATTTTTAAAGATTTTATTTATTTATTTAAGAGATAGAGAGAGACAAAACGGGGGGTGGGAGAGGGACAAGCAGACTCTGCGCTGAGTATGGAGTCCAATGTCGGGCTCAATCCCAGGACACTGAGATTATGACCTGAGCCACAATCAGGAGTTGAACGTTTAATCAACTGAGTCACCCAGGCACCCCGGGGTGGAAGTTTTAAAGCCAGTATGCGATTTACCACATCTGTCTTTCTCTCTGCCATGGTAACCCATGAGGCTGGTAACCCGCAATGTTGGTTGCTTCATCAGTCTGGTACCAGAGTGAGGATACAAGGGACAGAGTCCTTAGCCGACCTGTGATAAAAATAGACTGCTGGAGAAACCAAGTTTTGCTGTTTTAAGGCCCTGAAACTGGGGCTTGTTTGTTACCGCAGCAAAATCCATCCTACCTTGACTGATACAGTGGTGGCCACTAGAAACCGAACCATTGAAGATCTTTGTTCTTCAAACAAATATTGCAGAGGCTCACACCTCCATCACATTTTACAATGATCCCATCATACAGATCTAGATAAAGGAAAGAGGGTGGGGGGCGGTAAAAAACTTCCTTAGCTTTTGGAGAGAGATTCTAGTTAGCTTTGAAATAATCTTAAATGGATTCTTACTGGAAAAAAAAAAAGCAACAACAACAACCTGGGGCTTGATGGAAAGTACACAGCTTTCATATATAATGAAAATGGAAGCGGGTATCACAGCACATGTGAAAAGGAAATCTACGAAAACCACAGAGCGTTTTAAGAGGTTAAAGGTAAAAGCAAATGGGCTTATTATGTATCAGTTAAGTAAACACAGGCTTCTTGAACCAGAATGGGAGAAGGTCTGGTCATCATCCAACTTTTTGGAGATGTATTTAAAATATGGCATTAGGCGCACGTGGGGTTTTTGCATTTATCACCCTCCTGAACAGAATGTGTAAGAGCAGAGACTGACTTAGAGCCTGGACCGAGAAATGGAGTTTTAGATATCTCAGAAAATTGAAATAAAATCCAGGATTCCATGGGGGGGTTTGTGGATCTTGAAAAACTAGGAATTTCACCCTAATCATGATCTATGAAGTCTTTCTCTTTCTTTTTTTTTTTTTTTAAGATTTTATTTATTCATTTGACAAACTGAGATCACAAGTAGGCAGAGAGGCAGGCAGAGAGAAAGATTGGGAAGCAGGCTCCCTGCTGAGCAGAGATCCTGATGTGGGGCTCCATCCCAGGACGCTGGGATCATGACCTGAGCCAAAGGCAGAGGCTTTAACCCACTGAGCCACCCAGGCACCCCTCTATGAGGTCTTTCAATTTCAGAAATGTATCTAATGTTTCAGGCATGTTTACTGTAGACCCTGGAAATGATGTTTTTTGGGGGTTGAGATGCTCCCAGGCCTCAAACTTGACAGTAGGTATTTTGGGGTGTGTGATTAACATAGGAATTAATTTCTAGGTTTTTGTGGCTTGGTTGCTGATGTCATCTGGTAACAGAGTGGAACAGATTCACTCTGGGCACTCGCATGGGCCTGGCTGTGTTTCGTATGCCATGTCCGTGGGAATGTGATTTCTTGGAGCCCATGTGTGCAGAACCATGGCCTGAGGGACCATAACAGTGAAGAACACCGCTTTGGCAAGGGACAGACCCTAGTCTGTGTCTTCAGCTATGCTTTGATTAGCAAAGGATCAGATATCCTGTCTCTGCAACTAGATTCTTAAGGATAGAAGCCATACATATTTTTTGTGAGAAGGCAGATCTGAGTTCAAATCCTGTTTTCGCTACTTCCTTGTGAAACAAACTTATACCCACTGAGTGTCAGCTTCCCTATATGCAAAATGAAGAGGTGTTGTAACCAACCTCCTGTGGTTTGTTGTAAGGGTTCGATGCATGTAAATCCCTTAGCTCAGTTTCTGATAAATAATAAGAGGAGAATATATTGTATCTTAACATTCTGTGTAAAACACAGGGAGATGCAAAGAGCCTTGGAACATGAGTCCCAGCTTCAAACCCAGGTGTAGCTTGGAGGGGTCTCCCCAGTCTCATCTTGGTTGTCTGTACAAATGTGCTTGGTGGCCTCTGTCTTTGGTCCACCCTGGCTTGGGTTTGTGGTATTGATGTGATCATCTAGGTGACATCCTAGATATTTATCAGTGTGTATAGCATGGGGATGGAGCAGTTGTCACACGTAGGATGGCACTCTGAATATCTGCCCTTGGCAAAGGCGTTCTGTGCAAGCATGAATCATGGCCCAGATGCAAACATCCATCCCTGTTGTAGTTAACCTATGGGCGCAGTGAAGACAGACATGGTTTCCACACATATGAGGTATTTCATCATATTGTGGGCACCTGAGAAGGGGCTGGGTCAATCAGGACTCTCAGTCAAAGACAACAGAAGCCCAACTCAGTAGCATAAGGTGAAAAGGAATTTGTAGGCTTAAGTTACTGGGAAAATCAGTTGACAGATTTGCATTTAGGTGTGTCTGCATCCAAGGGCTCAGATGATGGGCTAGAAGCTTAGTTGTTTACTGTTTACTCTTCGTTTCTGCTTTCCTTTGCGTGGGCTCTGTTCGCAGGCAGGTTTGCCCTTCATATTAACCTGACCAACATTGCCAGGTTTATTTTTTTTTTAAGATTTTATTTATTTGTCAGAGAGAGCATGATCAGGGGGAGCGGCGGAGGGAGAAGCAGGCTCCCCGCTGAGCAAGGAACTCAATGTGGGACTCAGTCCCAGAACGCTGGGATCATGACTCGAGCCGAAGGCAGACGCCCAACCGACTGAGCCACCCAGGCGTCCCAACATTGCCAGGTTTATAGACGGCTCTCCCGGCTTGAGGTACACCAGAAAGGGAGCTCCTCTTTTTCCAGTAGACCCAAGAAAAGACCTAGAGTTACTTCTTTGAATGCCTGTCCATTGTCACTTGCCCATCTCTGAACCAACATCTGTTGGGATGCGCTGCTTTGCTTGGTGGTGTCTGCTTCCCATATGTACCGCAGAGACGAGGGTCTTTAACCACATGGACTTGGGGGAGAGGCTCATTCCCACTGAAGGGGCAAGTTGTTACAGACCAAGCTAAAAGAACAGCTGTCCATTACCATGGTGTCACGCAAAGGAGCTAGGGAACTACGAGATCGTACTGTCCTTTTCAGTCTCGGTCACTCCCCATTCATCATGAATACACGGCTCTCAGATGAAAACAAAGAGTGTTGTGTCTGAATTCCTTCCTCTAAGAACTCAGCTAGTCTGCAAGGCTCTGTGCTTCCACTCATTAAAACATGAGAACATGGATTTGTCATCCCACTTCCTTCTAGCCCGCGGAGGACAGCCCGGAGAAGATGCTTCAGGGGGAGGCGTCAGTGGGATGTGGTGGCTGATGTCATATGGGTCTGACAGGCTCTTTAAGACTGTATTTATAAAGTTTTGGAATCATAAAGGAAAGGAAAAACCACAGCATGATCATCCAGGCATTTTCTTTCTTCCCTCTTATTTTTCCTCAAAGCTGTGGTACTTCGAGGGAAATTTAATCCTTATATTTCTGTTTAATTTGTAGTATACTTAGGTCATCCAAATGGAGCCTGTAAAGAGCCATTTGATGTCCAGGAAGAATTATGGGCTTGTATATAAGCATCTTAAAATGTGTATGTGCTCATGCATGTGTGTGTGAGTGAATGTGTGTATGTATGTTAGGTCTGAACTCATCAGCAAATGAAGTTCAAGCCTCAAAGTTAGATAGAAAGATGTATGGAGAGACTTTACTTCTTTTCTTTTTCAGAACTACATATGGGATAATAGAAACATAATGCACACTTCCTCAGACCAGACACCCCAAGGATGGGTGTCACTTTCAATGGCAATTTTCGGATAGAGTTTTCTAGATTCATTGTCTGTATTTTCTCCCCTCTCACTCTTAACTCTCTCCAGTCTGACTTACATCACCCATGTCCATCCACACCCAACTCCATACTGTCCTTGAACTCCTCCATGATGCTGCTGAGTCCAATGGGCATGCTTCTCATTATCCAGTGGATGCTTTCTTTCTCTGGTGATGTGACCCGTCAGCAGCATATGACGCAAACAAATACACTCTCCTCTTGATACAGCTCCTCACTTGGTTTGAATAATTTCAGAATTTCCCATTAATCTTATGAATTACCCTACCTCTCCAGCCACTCTCCTCCATCCCCCTGCCTTGTCCTCCTCCTCAGCCCAGCCTTTAGATAGTGGAGGTCCTCCGGGCTGAGTCCCTCGATTCACTCTCAAGGTGACTTTATTCACTTCTGTGGGTTCAGTGCCATTTCTGTACTAGTGGTTCTCAGATTTCCATCTGTCTCCCAGGCAGCTGCATTGAGCTCCAGGGAATATAACCGGATGCCCCTGCCCATCTCCACGTGGGTATCTCAAAGGCACCAGAACCATAACACTTTGAGGACTGAAGTCATGACCTTCAAGCCCTATCCTCCCAGTTTGTTCGTTCCCTGGGGTCCTTTCCTTAGTGGAAGACACATTCTAGAATCTCATTCCTTTTGTCTCCCGCCACCACCTTAGTCCAGTTACCATCATTTACCACCTGCCTGGCCTCCAGTTTCTCTTCATGTCCACGGTGCCCCATTCTGGGGCTCTCCCTGCTCCGTAGGCACAACTGTCTTTTTAAAGCTCTAATGACATCTTGAGCCATCAATGCGTTTCCATGGTGCTTAGGACAAAAATGAAGATCCTTCATAGTGTTTATGCTACATGGGCTTGTCCCTGTCTATGTCCCTAGCTTTGTGACTTAACACCCCCCCCCCTTGCATCCTGGGCTGCAGCCATTGTGGGTTCTTTTCCTTGAAGGTGCCCTTCTCCTCCCACAATGCTGTTCCGTCTATCTAGAATTTTCTCCCCCTCCTCTCCCATGTACCTGGGTAACTCTAACTTGTCATTCTGACCTCAGTGTAAGGATCACCACTCTGGGGAAATGTCCCTTGATCCCATGTCCTATGGCAGATGACTTTGTTCTCTATATCCATGAACTTTTGCTCTTTTCCCTTTGAACGCTTATCTTGGCTTGCAATTATATTTTAATATATGTATGTAAAATACATTATCTCATATAGGACAATACATTTATACTTGATAAGTTATTATAAATATATATTATATACATATTTATATTTATGTTATATATAATACATATTATATATAAATATAAATAATTATATTAAATTATATCCTGACTTAATATTACACGTGTAACATCTATTTCTGTATATTACGTGTATATATGTTAATATTTCTCATTAGACTTCAAGAACAGAAACCACGTGTGTCTCAGTCATCATTATGTCTTCAGTATAGTACATTTTGGGACATTTAGTAGGTATTCCAGGTTAGTTGGGGTTTATCAGTCTGGGTGGCTTTGAAGATGCACCACTCAGGTCTCCTGCTATGGGACATACTATGGACTGAAGGTCCCAGCTGCCTTCCTTCTGAATCCAGCACCATGTCTGCATGGAGCTCGTGCTTCCTTGGGATTGTCTCAGCCAGTAACAGCCCTTTCAAGGGAAAGCGATGAAGGGCTATTCCTGTGGGATGTGCATCTCTTCTACTAGGTGCCTTTGGTTCGAGGATTCGTCATTGGCCTAGCCAAAATATTCTGGAACTGAGCTGCAGTCCGAGACCCTTCCTCCCTCATTCTGCTTCCTTTGTTCTCTTTTTCCGTAAGTGTTGGACCTCCATCATGGTCTGAAGAATCTCCCTGCTTTTTCCTGCTCCCTCATCCTTCATTGTTCGGATAGTTCCCCAGCGAATCTCTAGCAGGTCTGCTCTTATCATAGTGTCTGTGTTTTGGGGGGACCCAAACGAACACAGCTGATACCAAGAGTGATCCAAGAAAGCAGAGGGGAAGAAGGTGATTTGGGATCGGCCCCCCTCACAGCCCGGTTGACAAAGAGGACTTCCTCTCAAGTGGGATGAGGGTCACTGACAGTCCCTGATGCAAGGCGGCAGCCCCGTCGCTGAAGATTTCACATGTGGCGACCAAGGAAAACATACCAATGGAGGGGACATCATTGCCAGAGTAATGGTTTGGGGATTTGAAAGATATGGAGGCACAGTGCTTTCTAGGACAGTGGAGTTGGCTGGTTATTGCCAAGTTACCTTGGTGCTCTGAAAAGGAATAATAAGAAGCTGATGGCCAGTAAAAACAGTTGAAGGTGGGGCACCTGGGTGGCTCAGTGGGTTAAAGCCTCTGCCTTCGCTCAGGTCATGATCCCGGGGTCCTGGGATGGAGCCCCGCATCAGGCTCTCTGCTCAGCAGGGAGCCTGCTTCCTCCTCTCTCTCTGCCTGTCTCTCTGCCTACTTGTGATCTCTCTCTGTCAAATAAATAAATAAAATCTTAAAAAAAAAAGAACAGTTGAAGGCTATGTGTGAGAACTAAGAGCCCTTTTACCACCTTGCAAGGAGACCTGTATATCCTTCAGTGTTTGAGAGAACACAGGTGGAAATCAGACTGAGAGTCTGATAGAGTTGCAGAGCCCCGGAAAGGGTTAAGTGCTTAGCGATGGCAAATCTTTCCCGATAATGCCAGGGTCGTGGTTGGGAAGATCTAGGATCCTGACATACGGAATAGTGACATCTAGGTGGATGTCCCTGAAGATTTGGGCTCTCTAGACATTGAACCCCCAGAGTATGAAGAGTTGTCTGGCCTCTTTCTAGGAAGTGCCCCAAAATTCCTTCAGGCTGGAAGATGCTGTAGACATCTTGTCCTTGCTTTGATGAACCACCTTCTCCTTCCCTAAACTTCTTCAAAATGGGGATGAAGCTGGGACCCTCAGTATTTCACCTGCTCAGCTACTATGGGGAGGTTTGGGGCTCAGAGGCCTGAGAGAATAGATGCCCTGCCCTCACCCCAGCAGCTACCTCCTCAGCTGGATGTCATGCCAATAATGAGGGTCAAGTCCCAGCGTAACATGGTGGGGGGATAATGGAGGGAGAGCCCAAGCTTGGTTATGTGTGAGTAGGTTGGAAAAGCAAAGAATCAGAAAGATTCTTTGTAACACATTGTAAGTGTGTTAGGGTTGATTTTTACTTAAATATAAATCTCAAAGATGGCTCTTTCTTTTACCTGGTTAGTTGTAGTGCTAAAGGGGGACTCAGAGTGTATAATATCAGCCATCCTGGTCATCATTATCTAGTCATCACTGGCACTAGAACAACAATAACTTACCTATTGCAAGAGCAGTTTGTATCAAGCCCTGCGATGGGCATTAGAACTCACTTCATGTCACAACAGCCCTTGGGCTGTATGTGAATACTCTCTCCAGTTTCAGAAATGGAAACTGGGATTTAGAGACAAAGCATTTGCCCAACCTCACCGTGTTGACAGCAGAACGAAGATGAAAACAAGTCTGCCTCTGAGGTTGGAATTCTGCCCTCGATGCTACTTCTACGAACAGGCTGAAATTCTAATAAACCCACAGTATTTTGGATACTCTGTTTTTAAATTAAACCAAGCAGGAGAAAAATGACTGACTACTTCTCTCACTCCACAAATACAGATGCACCCAAGTACCTGTCAAACATTGGAAATAAAACCCGGACAGCCTCCCCAGACATCTGGTTTGATGGGATGGGTCTGCCAACACTCCCATTTTTTTCGTTGGAGAAACTGAGTCTCAGGCCCTTGAGGAGCCTGTGGGTGTTGCCGGGACCATCACTCAGGCCTGAGGCGTCTCTGTCAGGGTTTTATTGAGCAGAGCTGCCTGCCGCCATATGCATTTAAATAATGAACAAGGATCAATACGTGTCTTTGTTCTTCTTGTCCACATTCCTTTGATGATGGCCCAAGAACGGGAGGCCAGATTCACCACGAAGCTTCAGCCTGCTGTGGAAGCTCATTATAGCCTCACTGGAGCTAAATTTTCCTCATCGAGAACCACGAGAGACATTGAAGGGGATAATAGGAGAGGTCAGAGGGAATTCACCAGGATCTAAATCTTGAATGCCAGTGAGCTAATGCGGCTGCGTTTCCATAAACAGACACCCATCCATCAGCAAATGTTTATTCAATAGTTAACACCAACCCGGCTATGAGGCAGGCTAGCCCAGTAGTTAGAGCGTGCTCTGGATCCAGGTAGATCTGAGGTCAAATTCTATTCCCACTGCTCATTAGCTGTGGGAATTTGGGTAGGTCCTTTTGCTTCCTCCCCTCCTACTCCCTTCATTCTTTGCAAATTTACAGAGGTATAACAGGAAAAGTTGAGTCTTACAGTGAGTGAATGTTCAGTGATTATGGGTAGATATATATGATATATATATATATGATATCATATATATATATCATATATATCATATATATATATCATATATATCATATGATATATATATATCACATTTTGTGTGTGTGTGTGTGCGTGTGTGTGTGTGTAATCACCACCTACACCAGGAGATAGCATCCCTCAGTGTTCCCTATGCTGCTTCCAGATCTATATACTCCCACCAAGAGACAATCATTATTCTGACTTCCGTCTTCTATTGGCTAATTTTGTCTGTCCTTGAAATTCCCATACACAGGATCATACAGAAGAGACTCTCCTGTGTGTGTCTTATTTCACTCCCTGTGTTACCTGTGAGTTCCGCCGGGGTGGCTGTGTGGGTAGCATCAGTTCATTTCTGTATATTCCATTCTATACAGATAATGTATATTATTCCATTGTGTGAACTTAACACCGTGTCCTCATCCGTTCTTCTCTTGATGCGTGTCTCCACTATTCTGGGGGTTAGGCTATTGTAAATGAACATGTTAGGAACATTCCTGTGCTTATTTTCTCGTGACCTGTGCTGTCACTTCTGTTGGGAGCACAGCTAGGAGTGGAGCTCCTGGGCCATTTTCCTTCTGTGTTTGGAGTTTCAGTTTCCTTATTTAATCTGCTTGGATTAAAGGAGGTCCATAGTCTAACACATCAATCACTCCATAAGTGTAAGAATTATTCTGATTATGTGTTTCCATGCTCCAAGCTTAGAGATCACAGTTTGGACCCAACCTTTTCTCGGAAGTGTTGCCGACTCTTCAATCCAGGACCCAGTGTGACCGTGACATTGGGCTGAGTAGCCGAGTGTTTGTCTTTGCAGAGCC
Organism: Lontra canadensis; assembly: GCF_010015895.1. NCBI lineage: Eukaryota > Metazoa > Chordata > Mammalia > Carnivora > Mustelidae > Lontra > Lontra canadensis. The sequence goes on from NW_022631052.1 coordinate 4,315,952, forward strand.
AAGTGGCTCTGCATGGAAAGTTGAGGTGTGGCACTGACTTCCCACCTGCCTGGGTCAACAGCGGGTTCCTCCCACCCAGACTTGCTAAGGGAGCACTTCTTCACTGTTGGCTTTATTTCGTCAGACCACAGAGAAGGCCCGTGCTTCACTGCCTCCTGTCAGCAAGCTGGGGCACGGACTGTGATCTTTGAAGATGAGCTCTCTTTATATCCTTGTTTTCTTTTTTGAAATTGTTGCCCTAAAACAGTATCTAGATTAGCCAAGTGAGATCAAGACACAAATGCCGAAGGAATTTGGAGTGTACCCTGGGCCTCAAAAGTGGGGCCGAGCTAAAAACAGGGAACCTGAGAGTCCCCCGGACCCTCCGTCCGCACAGGATCGTAGCCATGCCCTTGAATCTACATGAGCAGAAACTCGGGCGGACCTAAACAGATTGTGGTTGGAGTCAGAAGACAGCCTTAGAGATGTAATAAATCAAGGACAATTGTAAAGGTGCTTTGTGTTCTAGGATGTTGAAACATCTCTCTCTGCCTAATGGAACCTTCCCCAAGGCGCTATTAACTGTAGGCATAGGTTAACATGAAGAACCACTCTCTGCCCCATCCCCTTTTTCTCCTGCAAATAATGGGATGATGTTTCCTCTCCAAAAATAGCCTGTTGGGTTTGGAACCTGTCCCTTCCCCTCCTAGGACTCCACGGGATTATTGGATTATGAAGCAAAAGGCTTTTTCAAGCTTGCTGGCATGGCTGCCTGGTGTCAGAGGACAGAAAGCCAACGTTAGCTGAATGCATGGGCTCTTTGAGCTTTAAAAATATCAAACACCAAAGTTGTTCCAGGCACTGTGCTGGGTGCCTTCATGGTCTCAACTAGTTCTTATGATGACCTCATTACAAAATCAAAACTCCCTCTCCCCTTTTCATTTTGACATGAAGGAACAAGCAGGTCCTCATCTTGGACCATGCAGTAGGAAGGTAGCAGAGCTGGGTGGGGTGAGAATTCCACAGCCCACGCCTTTAATCAGGAAAATATGTCATTTGCAAATGGCAGTTACCACTGCTGAAGTTTAGATTTGGGATTCCTGAGATTTTTCCACCGACATTTGTTTGAGAATTTTATTGTTCCCCTTACATCTAAGCCGGTGCCCTAGAAAAGTGAGCCTTGGTAATTGTGGCCAAACCAACCTTCATCTGGTGGTCCACAAAAGGAAATGGTGCTCACCCAGCCTGCTGTGCGTGTTCCTTCCCAGATGAAGAATTTACCTTTTCCCGTGACTTCCCACTTGCCTGGAAGGTGATGGTAGATGTCTATTACTATTCTTGATGATCCGGTCTTCTGGACGGCTCTTCTTTGCCCCATGTTGGGAAGAGTTTCATAATACTAAATGTTTTCCAGAGATTTTTTTTTAGAGGTAAATAAGACAACTTTTATTACCAGAAAGGTATTTGCACACCGTTGTAGCAATACTGCATCAATTTAGAAAATGGACTTCTCCAAAAGCAAATTAAAATGGGTCCTTCAGGTGACCCAAAATGAAAACCACTATTTCCACGTTTCCTTAAATCAAACTACAAAACACAGTTAAAAAATATTTTACATTAAAATCTTGGCTTTGTATGTCTTGTGGGAGGTTAATACCTGGGGGTGGAAATTACCAGTGATTTCTGGTTTTATTTTTATTTCTCAAACCATTAGACCATGTGATATGTATAAAAATAGAAGTGCAAACACATTTATGTCCAGAAGTCACTCTATCCCACAGTGTATTACAACACATCAACATTTTTCATATCATATTCTTTTAAAACTCATAAGTTTTATAGTATATCAAGCTCATAAAAGACTTTAAAGAGTCCTTCCCTATTCGGCCTGGCTGTTTAGGGCATGCTCATCCCCTTGGATGTGGCGGATTGATTCAGGGTGAACACGTGAGTCCTTTGCTGAGATCAGGGGCGATGCTGGGAGGCAGTGGGTTTCCCTCCTTTAGAAATTATGAGCCTCTCTGGGAATAATCTAAGCCTCGTATTGTTGAGAGCCATCTTTGGTTTTTATGTCAATTAGGCCCATAAGAAATGTGAAGTCAATGGGGAGGAACGAAGATATGGGAGTTAGACAGACAGAATGACAGAGACAGAAAAAGAGGAGTCTAAGGACATATTCTAATAGAACTTTGGATTCAGCTATGCCTAACACTTCTTTCTTGGTTACCTGAGGCACCATGGGGGTGTGCCACTCAGGTCTCCCCACTGTGAGTATCATGGTTGGAAGCCTCAAATGTTTGCAACTTAGAATCTGCCAGTGTTCACTGGGAAGCCACCCTGTCCCTTGGGCTGCTCCAGCCAATCACTAAGCTTGGTGGGGGTCCCAGAACAGGGCCATTTCTCTTCATTCTGGGGCTTCCATTGGTCTCAAACTCTGAAGCTTGATTGGAACTACCCTACCATCTGAGGCTCTTTCTACCCTATCCTGTTTCCTTCCCTCTCTCTTCTTCCAGCTGCCAGACCAGTGTGTCAGGGTCTGAAGGCTCTCCCTGGTCTAGTCTTTTGACCTTCACATATACCTCCCTAGTAGATCTCCTCACTGCCCAATTCTGTCTTGGCTTCTTCTTCCTGTAGGAACTGGGCAAACACAATACCCCAATGCATTCCATTTTTGTTTAAGCTCATTTGAATCCTCTCCCTGTCATTTGCAACCCAAAGAATCCAGTTACAAAAATGGGATCTAGTATGTAAAGCTGCTTGGGAAGCCATAGGTCCTGCACAGCTATTGGTTATGGTTCCTCTTATTCTCAAGGTTATCTACGGAGAGTCACGTGACTAGACATTAAGAGTAACTCCTCAGCAAGGAGGTTTCTGTTTTTGTAGGAACGCCTTGAGGGTGGACCAGCCATGGAGGGTAATGAGATGGTGGGCGGGGCTCCACACAGTGTTCTGTATTCCCTGGGACTCTCTAAACAGTTGATGCTAAACTCCAAGTCTCTCATTTTGTGTCTCTCCTGGACTTGAAATCCTAGTTTTTGGCTGTTGGGGCTTGGATATCTCTGAGGCACTGGGAGCCCTACTGGTCTAAAGTGGCAGCCCTCTATTTTCCCCTTACATAACCTTCCTTAGCTTAAGGAATGCCCTACAGTGAATCCAGTAGTTTAGGACGAATATCTGGGACTCATTCTTGATTCCTTCCTCTCTTCCCTCCCCATTCCATCAATCGCAATTTCCCCTCTATGAAAAGACTCATTACCTTCTTTCCTGCCCCCTAAGTAAGGCACAAAGTGCATTAGCCCGTGCCTGCCCTGTGGAAGTTACTCCCAAACATTAACTGTTCATTTCCATTCCCATTATCCCCAAATCTGGCATCATATAGACTTTCATAAGTCAATAATCAGCTTTTAAAAAATTACTAAGAGATTGTTTATTTTAATGAAATTCAGAAGGTGGCTTATCCGCCTATTTTCTTTCAGGAAGAGAGCCCCTCATACCCAGAATAAAAGGAACAACGCTTGGAGAAAAATCAACTTCGCATGTCCAAGCAATGCTTCGTCAACCTTGGAATGTCACAAACAATGTGATTCTAAAACTCACTGGGAGATTGGCATCGGGTTGCCAACTGTGTCTTTTGCCAAATTAAGTAATATTTTAAACATCGTTGTCTGCTCAAAAAAAAAAAATTCTTGCCATTTACAGCAATGTGGATGGAACTAGAGGGTATTATGCTGAGCGAAATAAGTCAATCACAGAAAGATAATTATCATATGATCTCCCTGATATGAGGAATTTAAGAAACAAGACAGAGGATCATAGGGGAAGGGAGGGAAAAATGAAACAAGACAAAACCAGAGAGGGAGACAAGCCAAGCCGTAAGAGACTCTTAATCTCAGGAAACAAACTGAGGGTTGCTGGAGGGGAGGGGGAAAGGGGGATGGGCAGTGGCTGGGGGATGGACACTGGCAGGGTATGTGCATGGTGAGCGCTGTGAGTTCTGTAAGACTGACAAATCACAGATCTGTACCCCTAAAGCAAATAATACATTATATGTTAATAAAAAATAAAAACAGCCATTCCCCCTCAAACAAACAAACAAACAAATAGAAAAAACCCATTGCTGTCTGCAGTGTTCTTAAATGCACATCTTGATCAAAACTGTGACTCAATATTTCAGTCCTGAGATGAGCTCCGCTTAAAGAAGAGTAAGTCCAGGCTTCCAGCGCTCTTCCTTCCCACCCCACTCCAGCTGGGATGCGGATCACTTAACCTCCTGTCCCTTTTGTCCCTCCCCTTTCCCATCCTCCTTCCCCGTGGCAGCAATTCCCTCCCTTATTCAGATGTAGCATCGGAAAGTCCCCCTCCCACCCTGTTCTCTGTCTGTCCAGCAAATGGAGGCCCGACCTCCAGAGGCCAAGTTGTGATAGACACCCACCACATGAATTGCCTGAAACCTTTTAGTATGCAGGAGAAGGAGAGAAGAGGCTGGCGGGCATTAGCCATTCATGTTCCATGCAGAAAAGGGGAGAAAGAGGGAATCTTTGCAAAACAGTCCGTACAGAAAGAACGGAATCTTAGAATAAAGGCCAGTCTTTGATATTGACTACGTTTCTCTCTATGAGCGACTAGTGACATTTCCGTTCCTTTGCAGTTTGTCATTGCCTGGTGCAAACTTAGGGGTCTTCCAGTTATCTTCTCCAGGTGATTGCTCTCTCTCCTTCCAGGTACACCGAACCCCTAGTGAGCAGAACCCTTTCAAAGCCACTGAATGGTCTTTCTCTTTGTGGAAGCCAGGGAGGGAAGCAGCTCAAACCATCCGGTCTGTCTTGCCTTCTTGTTCATCACCCACCTGGGCTGGAGCTCTGAGCGGAGCCATTGATTACAGGAAGGTCAATGCCACGCTTCTAGCAACCATGTAGGACAATGAGAAGTCCGCTTCTCTGATGGGTTTTCTTTCTGACCCAAAGACAGAAAAACAAATCGAAAGGAAATACAAGAGGCAGGACTGGATCCCTCGAATCTGTCTGGACTTGTCGGCTCACCTGAGTTAGACTGTGAGTTCAGGCCTCCTCCGCCCAGCCAGACAGGGTCCCCTCCTCCCCCACCTTCCTCTTGGGGGTTGACATCTCAAACGAGGGGACTGTCCTTCATGCTGCTGACCATGTTGTAACTCATAGCATTTTCTTTTCACGATGAAAATGACGCCTTCGTTTTCAACTCCCCAAATTTCTTATTTTCTCCGCAATCAGCTTCTATCATGCTGACTCTGAGATGCCGAGCTTCCACCGTGTGTCTCATAAAAGTGTTCAGTGTTCGTGTGTAGAGAATAAGGCTCCGTAGTGAGCCGGGGTTTAATAATGTGATAATAGACTCACATGCATGATTGCAACTCACGCTCATGACAAACATGAAGGCAGGCGTCATGATCATATGCCACTGATAAGGAAATGGAGGATCAGAGAGGTTTAGGTTCTTTTCCAGGGGCACTCAGCTGGTAAATGGTAGAGCCAGGTCCAAACCCATGCTTGCCCGGACTCTGAGACCCACGTGCTTCCTGCAGACCCTGTGATGTGACTGTCCTTCCAAGCGATGTCTGTTACCTCTTCTTCTCTTTAACTTACGTCTCCTTTGACTGCGACTCTGGTCCAGGAGAAGCAAATGAAGTTGTGCATTGGAGAGGAAGTTCCCGACTTTAGGAGGTTCCGTGTGAGGTCATACTTTGAGTTTCCTCCCCATGATGTTTGCTTATACAACCAACTGCCCTTATTCTCAACTAAACTCTTCCTTAAGTCTCCAAAATTTAGATTTTATTCAGTTAAGGCCTTCAGGGGTGGTGGTGGTGATGGTGGTGGCAATAGGGGTTGTACCCATAATCTCCCCGTTTTGCAGATGAGAAAATTGAGGCACAGCATTCGCCCAGACAGTGAGGGGCAGATGCAGGATTTGTACTTGAGGTGCTAACTTCAGATTTCATGTGCTTTGGCAGGACCTAAGGTGGTGAGAAGGCTGTAGAGCGAGGGTTGGTGGCACAGGGACAGGGTGCCACCAGTGGGAGATCTTCTCTGCTTCCAAAGGTTGCCCTTGACCATGTGTGTGAGGGAGAGCCTGGGCCAACCCCGCTGCCTGAGCAGGGATGTTTATAGAGGGGACGTCTCCCCCACACCCAGGAGGCTGTGCCCCTGACACCCTTTAGGCTCCAAGAACCCAGTTCCAAATGGAGCAGCGACTTCAAAAACAAAAACAGAAACAGTTCACGCTCCGTCTCTTAGGAAACAGCAACAACAACAAAAATGCAACGAGAAACCTCTCCCTTCCATCTGTAACCGAATATATTTTGATCTTGGTTTCCTTGGGCAGCCTTCTCTTAACAGCTTCTAATTCACAGAGACAAAAAACGTAAAACAATTTAAGGCATTGGCACTCTCAGCTCGGCAAGGCAGTTTACTCCCAGGGGAGTGTTGTTGGCCGGGGCCTTCTGAGGTTGGCTCAGCCGGAGGCTGGGAGGCTCACGGGGTGAAGGAGAGAAGGCTTTTTGCTTATGCTGTTCCCTGCGTGCTAAGCTGAGACATAGTTGAAGGCAGCAGGCTGGCTGGATGATTACCAGTGGGTAATTACAAGAGTGGTGCAGGGAGGGATGTCTGGCGCCCCCAGTGCTCTCCACCCCAGCTGGGAAGAACCCTCACCCGGGGAAGGATTTATGGCTGGCCATAAGAGCGGGATGTATGTTTTGGCTGGTGTGTTGGAGAGGGCACAGCTTCTCCGTCTTTGTTTGCCTCTCTCTCTCTCTCTTTAATCCCGACTAAAGAAGGCAAGGAGTTGGTCGTTAGTTCATTTGGATTTGGAATCTGGTCTTTTTCCCGTGAGAAGGCGGGAGCCAGGAGGATTTTCGTGTCCAGTATACTGTGTTCCATTACTGAGTGAAATGAATGCATCCCCAAATGAGCGTTAATATTAGCCAATATGTACCGAGCACTTCTAGTATGCCAAAGCCCCATTATAAATACTTCGCTTGGCTTGTGCAGTGGATTCCCATTATTACCCGCATTTTACAGATAAGGAAACCGAGGCACAGGGAGGCAGGTGATTTACCCAAGGTCACACAGCTGGAGTGGCAAAGTGGGTTTGCAGGCCCAGGAGGCCAACCACAATGCTATATTATGGTTGGATGGATAGAAGCTTGACGTCGGGATAATCGATGGATAACTTTGGGAGAAACTCAAACCCATCCCACCTGCTTTCAGGGGATGAGAGAAGCGTCTAAAGGTGCCCAGGTTTAAGCAGCAAATTTGTGGCAAAACCAGGTTTTCTGACCTACCTGCCAGAGATCCTGCTGCCTCTCTCCCTATGACTTCGAAAAGTCTCTAAGTCTTAGAAGACTGAATTTTCACCTGGCCTGGGTGTCCCAAGGGAAGCAGAAACACACACCTGACCCCGTGGAGGGTGGCAGACCATCCCCACTGGCCCGGGATTGAGAAGTTTTCTGGAATGTGCTAAAACCGAGAGGGCATCTGGGAACCTGGGGCAAGTTGGTCCCCCATGTTTGTGTTTATGGAAAACTCTCACCAATAAATAATGCCTTGTGTGAGCCCATGTAATGTAAAGCCTTTCAGGAATGCCACCCAGTGCATTGGTGGCCCCAGGTTCTGATATCAGACAGACCTAGTGCGGGATCTTACATGCACCGCCTTATCAGCAAGTGGCCTTGGGCAACTTACTGACCTCTCTGATCCTCAGTGTCTTTTTCTGTGAAATCAGACTGATGCTTAAATCTACCGCCGGGGATTGTGGTGGGGTTGGAATGGGACAATAAAACATAACACCAACCACTCGATAAGTATGCTGTATACTAAGTTACCCCAGGACACGTGGAATCAAGCCCCTAACTAGGACTCCCACCATGTCGTTCTAGTTAGATATCCCGGCCGACTCTAGAATGGCGGGCAGCTGGTACCACGCATGCTCTTTTGCGTTCTTCCCCAGCCTTGCAGACCCAAGTGCACACAGGACCTGGAATGAACTGAAACCCCCCACGCCCAGGTTCTCCCAACGGGATGCTGAGTCCCCCAACCGTCCCGTGGAGGAGTGATGATTCGTATCCCCATTTTTTAGATAAATAAACTGAGACCCAGGAAGCTAAAGAGACCTGCCCAGGGTCACTCATGTCATAAGTGGTCGAGGCAAGATTTGAATGCGGGCAGCAGTCTGTCTTCGAGCGCTTGACCACGAGACTGTTGGCCTTTTCCTGACTGCCTTGAATCCTTAACTCATTTCCTCGTATTTTGCATTTTCGTATTGTTTCATTGTTTTCAGCTTCTAAAATTTTATCTTATGTCTCCTGACGTAAAATAAAAATTCACTGGGTGAAAATCTTTTGGTCTAAACCAGGGTTTCTCCACTTTCGTGCTCTAGACATTTGGGGGTGGGTGATTCTCTGTTGTGGGGCCTGGTATGGGGGCCCAGCCTGTGCACCGTAGGGTGTTGATCCGCAACCCTGGCCTCCACCCCGCAGGTGGAGGTGCCAGCAGTGCCCCTTCCCCCTGGCAGGACTATATTTTGGGAGGAGCAATATTGCTCCCAGTTGAGAATTGCTGGTTGAGATGTCCACCTTTGTATTTTGATGTGACCATTTCCTGGATCCCAGGGTGGGTGCTTTTTTTTCTTTTTTTTAATGTTCTTGATAACATTAAACTGTCTTCCACAGTCATGCCAGTTCATAAGGCTGCCTGCCGAGCAGGAGAACACTGTTTCTGCCACATGTGCCAGTGGCCACTGTTACCCAGCGCATCTGTGGGAAATCCTTGAGAAATACTTACGGACCTCTGGGCACGGAGAATGGAGGAGCCCTAGTAGATGACCCAAAGCCACCACTTCCGGTAGGGGAATCTGCTTCTTCCCTAAGGGGCTGTGACTTGCCCCAGATCACGCCGGGGATGGGCACTCCAGCTGGGGCTCCTTGAGCATTGGTGCAGAGTACCTTGTAACTGTGCATCCCAGGCAATGGCCTCCTCTGTCATTCCCCATTAGATGGCTTCACTGGGGCAAACGTTATTTCCAGGATTTTCCTCCCAGGTGGTGTGGAATTCCATAAGAAAATTTTTTTTTATTGTGCTGGCTGTGGATAAAGGCAGTGCTTTGGTGGTGAGGCAGGGAGTGAGTTGAGGAGCTGGTAAAAGTTTACGGGCTAGCAGCCTGCCACAGACTGGGTTTATTGTCCTTTGTAAATTCTCTGCCATTTTCCCCCCTTTGAAGTCAGGAGCAATGGAGTCAGTGGCCTAATTGATACAGGATGGGAAGAGGCTTGGTGATGCTTCCAAGAGACAGGGCTGGTGTGTTCCTGCAACTGTCCTCTGTTGGGTTCCTGAGCTTCTCAAAGGAGAAGGATCTGTGGACCCAGCTCTACTTAGAATAAGCTCAGGTGCCCCCTAGGGCCTTACATGCCCCAGCATGCATCCACCTCTTAGACTTTGTCTCCTACTTCTCTTGGGCTCACTGTGCTACAGCCATGACGGCCATTTTTCCTTGCCTTCCTGTATCCTATCCATTCCTACCACAGGGCCTTTGCAGTTGCTATTTCCCTCTGCCTGGGACTCCCTTTCTCAAGGGCTTCCCACAGCTGACTCTTCTGATTTTTTGAGGCTTCTGCTCATACACCACCATCTCCGAGAGGCCTTCCTTTAAGGAAGTTCCCTCCCACCCTAGTCACACTTTATCATATGGAATTAATTCGCCTCCTTTTTATGCTCGCTATGTGAAATGTCCTTACATGTTTACTTGTGCGTGACATGGTCTCTTTCCTGAGGATGGGAACCTTGGCTGTCTGGTTTGCAGACTTATTTCTGGTAGCTGGGACAACGAGCACGTAACAGCTACTCATCAGCTGGTAGCTCAGGAGGGATTACTCCATGTAAGACAGCAGGGAGGGATAATCAAAGAAGGGAAATAAAATATGGCACATAAAACACCCACAAGAAAGCAAATACAGGGGGTGCTGAATGCAGGAGGTGCTATGACCCTTCTGAGGAGGGACCTGGGGACCCTGGGGAATTTCCCTGCAGGAGATGGCATTTGAATGGGACCTTCCAGAATGCAGAATTTACATGGATGGGGAGGAGTGGGGGAAGTATTTCAGGCCAGGGATTGGCTGGGGTCCTGGGGAAAGGCTGAGGTTTGCTCTGGAGACGGACGCACAGCAGTCTGGTTAAAGACACAGACTAACAGCAGATGACACGCAACGCTCTGTATGTGTGTTGGATGGGTTTGGGGACTTGAGTCTCATGGGAGGATTTGAATGGTGCATCATGAGGGATTTAAGAACATGACACATCTGGAGTTAGATGAACTGAGGTTTCGGTCTGTGTCCTTATGTATGTTATGTAAAGTAACTGTGTCCAAGTTACTTAACTTTCTGGGGCTCACCGTCCTCATCTGGAAAACTGGGGTTCAGTCATATTTAATACCTCATAGAGGTTCTATACGGACTCGATGAGTAATACACATAAATTGCTTAGAATGGGATGAATAGGGCCCCAAAATGTCAGTGATCATAGTTAACATCAATAATACTACCTAAATAGGGTATTATAACGACCGCTACCATAATTACAGATCTATGTAGTAGGTGGTGAGCTCCCCATTTTACAGATGGAAAAACTAAGGGCAAAAGCAACCAGTGGCTCACCCAACGTCCAGGGCTTGTTAAATGGCAGGGATTTGAACCTCCCCGGCCCTCCTCTTCTCCCTGTCTCCAACTGGACTCTTGTCCATGGCTCCGGACCTTGCCTCTCGTGGAGTTCTGTCTCCACTCCTGGCGTGGCCATCCCTAATTGTTATTGGATCTCTTCACCTTGCCCAGACACTCCTCCATTTGGGAGGTGACCCGTGACTTTTTTTTCTCTCTCTTGGCAATGCCCCAGCCCCTCCCCCATTCCTTTGGGAGATTTCAGGAGTGACTCTACCTCCCTTTTGTGCCACTTTGTGGCCCAACGCTGGGTTCTTCCCATCCCCTGTAGGAGGCAGCTGCTGCTCGCCCCTCCCCATGGCCTGGAACGGCTCACCTTCCCAGCTCATCTCTTGCCATTCTTACCAGGTCCCTCCATGCACCTTGCCCTTTCTTGCCTTTGTGCCTTTGCTCACGCCCTGCCCAGGGACTGGTTAACCCTACCCTGGTCTTTGCCTGTCCACCTACTAATCGCTCTTTAGGACTCGGCCCCATGCAGCACTGCCTCCCAGGCAGAGCTTAGTTCTCTCCTCAGGCCTCCCCAGCTTAGGACTCATGCACTCTGTTAACATCATGTACCCACGAGTCTTTCTCTGAACCCAGGGCGGGGACCAGACCTTGTTTGTCTATTTTGTCATCTTCCCTGGACTCAGCCTTATTATCTGTTACAGAGTAGGAACTTGGGTTGTTTGTAAACAACCCAAAGTGAATGAATGAATGAACACATGAATGAATTGAAGATAATACCGCCAAAGCCACTGAAAGACTGTGAACTTAGGAAGGATCCGGATCAGCACCTCACTCCGGGTTCTCGGAGCCCCAGCAGCTCTTGGCACATTCCCTGAAGGTAGACATGGTTGCAGGGAGAAGCTAAGAACGGTAAGACTCCCAGGGTCATCCAGAACAGGGAGGTCCTCAAAAGGCTCTTTTTTTCCACACCTGCGCATGCAGGGTAATTGAATGAATTACTGACTGTATGCCTGGACGAGGACAGCCATACATTAGAACTGTGGGCTCCTCTGGTCAAGAGACCGGTGTGTGATCCGTCTTGTGTGCCCAGCTCCCAGGTAGGCAGTGGGGTCCTCGGATTCCGGGAGTCAGGAAAACTGCCATCAGCCCCAGCACAGATCAAGCCTCACCCATAGCCTGAGCATCAGAACACGACTGCCCTTCAGACGCCATGGGCAAGGTTTTGTTCTGCCTTTGCAAAGTTCTTTTCACTCCTGTGGTCTGAAGCCAGTTCCTTAACATTGTGTAAACATGGTTTTGTGCGGTCGAAAATGTATTTTAAAAATGTCACTAATTACCCCGTGGCCTGTAACCACTCTTTCAGGGCCGTAATTGGCCTGTCATGTAAATACCTAATTAGGGGTCTTGGAAAATGGGGCGGATGGGAGGACCCAGTGTCCCGAGGCCTCCTGGCTACTTCTCCCTCTCCAGGCCCTGGGGGAGACACTGGGGTCCCCTGCGTCAGTGGCCGGCAGAGGAGGGATGTTCTCAGGCTGCACCAGGGGCTGCGACGCTGTGGCCCCCTGGACGGGGCTGAGGCCGGCGTGCATCTACACACAGGGAATTTTCGAGCTACCAAGCTTAATGGGAACCAACTGCCCCAACCCCTCCTCCACCCTCCATGCCCAGAGAATGTGCTCATTTCAACTCAAATGACTCACAGATGTGTCTCTGGCTCCCCACTTTCCTTTTCTCCCCAAATAGCCCGGTTTGCTAGGGTTCTGCCCTTGCTGTAAGAACATCTCCTCTGAGAGTCACAGCAGTCCCAGGGATGTGGGCAACGTCCTAGGTGAACCCATGGTCAAGGCTTCAACACCGCCTGCCCCGCACACCTCACTTTCCTCCCCGCTGACGCCTCGAAGGACGGAGATGATGTTCTGTTTGTTCTGGGTAAAAACAACTTTTCATCCCAGACATGATTTTGGGCACCAACTTTTATCTGCCTCCTAGGAGATTTCTTTTTATGACTTCCCATCCGTGTGCAAAGGGCAGAAGTAGATCGATTGCATCTGGTCAGACAGTAGCCATTATTTCAGAGATGTGGCAGAAAAATGAGCAACGTCCACGTCCCCTGAGCTCGTTCCCGCTTCAAAGCTTTTCCCTGTAACCAGACCCCTGGCTCGGCAGTGGGGTGATTTTTAGGAGCCGGGGTTGCCCAGGCCTGGGAAGGGCTGGGCCCCATGGACCCGAGGCATGCTGATGTGAGCAGCAGACACTCTGCTTCGTCTCCTTGAGGTCATTCTCGGGGCACTTGAAATGATCTGCTCTTCCTTGTCCTTGTCTGTTCTCTGGGAGGTCAGAGCAGGGGCCTGGGTGACAGCAAGAAGCAGTCAGGGTCCAGATTAGAAGATGCTCCCTGATTGTAAGGCTGTGGGGGGCGGGCACCAGTTACCAAGCATCTACCCAGTGCCTATCAACTTGGAGGCTTGTGGGGGGAAGCATTAAATGAGAGACCTTTCTCTACCTATGAGCTGGGTGAGCTTGGTCCAACCTTTTATCCTTCTGAGCCTTAGGGTTCTTATCTAGAAAATGGGTATGATAAAGGGCCAGCAAGGGAGTTATTGGAAGGATGGAATGAGCCAGGGTCTAGCTCCCAGGTGAGTGTTCCACGAGTTGTCATGAAGTCTTCCTGGTCTGTCTTCTCATCTGAAGACTTCATTGGATGTGGGGGGAAGCTTAAATAATTTGTGTGTAAAGCATTTAGCATAGTGTCTCACATACTATGTTAATCATTACTTTGATGACTCTTCCTCTCCTGTTATCATCTTCTTGCTTAAATATTTTGGCCACGAGCAGGCTCCGAAATTGCTGCACGGGGGAATTAAATGACTTGCTCAAGCTGGTGTAGCCAGGAAGTGGCAGAGCTGGGACTGGAATCCGGGGCCACGTGATTCTGAGTCAGTGGCCCCTGCTTCGTGTCCAGTCATCCTCTCACATCCACGTAGAAGGGGCTGAGGCTGTGGGCAAGCGATGGTCACGAAGGAAGTTCCCAGGGGCTCAGTCACAAGAAAAGAGGCAAAATGCACAAAGAAAGAGCACCATTCCTGGAAATATTAGGGGTGTGAAGATTTTGTGAGCGGGAGGGTGATATATACAAGGGCAAAGAGGAAAGAGACACATGGGAAAAAGAACACATATATTTTTGTTTATTGTACTGAGAAGAAACCACAACGATAAATTCATGATTCTGATTATTTCCATTTTTTTGCCGACGTTTCTTTCACTTCCATGATGATAAAACAATTACGGAGGTAAGCGACATGTTGACACTTTTTGTAACTGTACCAACAAAAAACACCTTGCGGATTATCTGATTATCTTTCCTTGGATACCTTTAAAAAGGGTGAGAGAATACTGTTTGTTTAGCAAATGATGAACTGATTGGGTGTGATTTTTTTTTAAAAGATTTTATTTATTTGATAGAGAAAGAAATCACAAATAGGCAGAGAGGCAGGCAGAGAGAGAGGGGAGGAAGCAGGCTCCCCGCAGAGCAGAGAGCCCGATGTGGGGCTCGATCCCAGGACCCTGGGATCATGACCCGAGCCGAAGGCAGAGGCTTTAACCCACTGAGCCACCCGGGCGCCCTGGGTGTGATTTTTTTAATCGTCAAATTAACACATAATTTTCACAAAAATTTGGAAATATAGAAATATAGAGGAAATCTTTAAAAATGACTCACAGTGCTCATATCCAAACATAACCACTCTTAACATTTTAGTGTGTTTTCCTTTGAGCGTTTTTTTTTCTCTAATAGTTAAAAAAAACACGTGATTTTAATAATACTATAAAGGTAATATTGCCTTGTGCCTTTTCCTGCAGTATTTTCACATGGCCATTTCCATATTATTGCATAGGTTTTCCTGAACCAACGTGTAGTAAGTCAGCCAAGGAGGGACACACCGAAGTTAATCCTTCCCCCAGGGTTGATACTACCCCAACAACGTGCCAACGAAGGTCTTTTTTTGCATGAAAATTTTTCCTTTCATCTCTCCCCTCCCCTCCTCCCTTCCTCCCTTCCTTTCTTCTCCTTCCCTCCCTGCCTTTTTTCCCTTAATGCTTAGAATTCTCTTGGATGAATTCTTAGAAGAAAAATACCAAGATCAAATTGTGAACAGTTAAGACCTAGATGGGTGTTGCCAACTTTTCTCCCTGGGGAGATCCCATGTACCCTCTTGAGGTCCCTGTCATTTTTCAGTTTCATAACCATGGGGACAACAGAGGGACACCATATAGTCATTCGTCACTCAAGGAGCAACGTCTGTTGACTGCTTACTTCATGCAAGGGCTTCGCTAGTGTTTTTCAAGGCTTCATCCTTGGGTCTTCCTAATGATGAGTCAGAAGTCACGATGAATCAAAGATGGGACTGACCTCAGATTTTCAACTTTTCTCTGGGAACTGACCCTCACGGTTCTCTGAGGGGACCTCTGACTGTTTGGGGGAGTGCCCAGTGGTCCAGCATTTCCAGGAAGGCCATCCTGATGTGTTTGAGCACCCAGCTTCCATGGGACAAAAGCAGCAAATGTTCATTGTTTGAGCTCCTTGGAGCGAACACTTAAGTGTCCCAGTAAGCATTAAAGCACTCTACCTCCTCCCCACCACTTCTCTCTGACAAAGCTTTTATATGGAGCACAAGCACCCATAAATAACAGACCAACCTATAAATAAATACAGCTGGGAGCCCACAAAAGCCCTTGACAAATGCTGTTTATTTAATTTCTCAAGTGTGGTCCATTTGAGATCCAATTGGAAAGGCCCACTAAGCTTTTAAAAGGCCAGCTTATGTGCTTAATCTTGATTCGCCTTTGAGGGGCCATCCTGCCATCTCCCCACACCTGCTTAGCTCAATAAAGCACCATGGCCATCTACAGGGGCAGGGATCAGGGACAAAGACGTATTTGCTGGGTCCTCCCCAATGAGGGGACTCAGCTCTGGACAGGTCAAAGTCACACCGTCATCATTAATCTCGCCCCAGCCTAGTGCCAGTCGGATCTGTCCTCATTATTCATTTACTAGGTGGGAAGGTCTGGGTCGTCCTTAACAGCTTCCAGAGGAGTGAAAAAAAAAAAAACAGTGGTAAGAGCAACATGGAGCCAGTGTGAGCTTCATGCTATGAACTGTCTGAAGCATTAATTATTTCACAGGCCAGCAAATAGGGCGGCGCGTCACAGGAGAACGTGTTCCTATGAGCATCCCAATGGCTGCACTTGCCCATCTCCTTCCTGCCCCTGGACTCTGGCTCGTGCTCTCCCTTGTGCATCGGATGCCCTTCTCCTCCTCTTCATCTAACTCACTTGCTTCCAACTTCAACAAGCGGCCAGTACGCCACTTCTTCTGGGCAGCCTTCCTGGGCTAATATAGGTCCCCTCCAAAGAAACAGACTATATTATTGTTATTTGTTATTCATTTTTATAGCATCTTGTGCCTCTCTTGTAGTTCTACCCACCAATTCAAGCAGATTATTCCTTGTGCAGGATTTGCTGACTTACCTGTCTTGCTCAGGCACACATCACCTCCTGCCTGCTCCCCGTCATCTTGCACCTGAGCCAATGCAGAGGCTTCCCTCCCGAGTGCTCTCGGCTCTCCTTGGCCTCTGCCCCTCAAGTCTCTGCTTACCACAGCAGCCAGAGGATGCTTTGAACACGTAAGCCACATTGTGTCCCTCCTCTGCGCAGAACCTCCCTGGGACTTTTGTCTCATCCCGAATGAAAGCCAAAGTCCTTACCAGGGCCAGCTGGGCTCCACGAGATCTGGCTCCCATGACCTCTTTGCCCTCATTTCTGGTCACTCCCCTCTTGCTCACTCTGCTTTGGCCACACTGGTCTGTCAAGGTTCTAGCAGAGTCTGAGCACACTCCTACGTCTCTCAAAAGTAGGTGTGGGGCTCTCTTTCTCATTGTCCCGTTCCTACTCAAACAGCATCCTAACCGAGAGGCCCTTCCTGATCACTGACACCCATTGCCGGAAACTGTTCGCTCCCTTTTATGACCCTTCACATGTTCTACGTTTTGGTCTTTGGCAAAGCACACAGGCCAAGCATACTGCTCTGTCTCCACTGCTAGACCAGTCCCTGACACATAGTAGGTGCTCCGTAAATATTTGACATAAATGAAGGACCGTATTTTAAACCATGAAGCTCCTTGCTTGGACAATATAAATTTTTGAGGTGGGCCTTTTTGATCTTGTACAGGATTTATCATCAGATGGTTAGGAGTATGAAGAAAAAACCAAGATGGGGAGAAGAATAGAATCATCTGGAAAAAAAAAATGGAACCAATGAGCTGTGCTCATGTCTGGGCAGACAGCTGGGGATGCTGCCACAGGTCAGCTTGTCATGATGCTCTGTGGTGTGCAAGCTTGTCAGTCAGCTGTTGGAGGAACAGTGTAGGGCACAGCCAGCCAGTGGTGAGCTTAGCTCAGACTGAGCTAAAGTGTTGAGTTTTAGCCATCAGCAGATTCCATGAGGGATTCTTTCATTAGATTCTCTGAGGGTTGAGGCCTGGTTTGCCTATGTGAAAAAGTCCCCACTTGGTATTTACCCTAAGAGGCAGGACAGGGCAGTACGTAGAGTGTGACTTTGAGTTCAGATGGTCGCTGGTTCGAATCCCAGCTCTACCACTCACTAGCTATTTCCATGACCTCTTCAGGCAAGTCACATCACCTCTTTGAGATTTATTTTCCTCAGAAATCATTGTACTTCTCTTCAAGGATGCACTTTCCTCCTGGACTTCATCTGGAACTTCTCTTCTCTTGGTTACTGTGCACCAGCCACACTGGCTTCCTTTCTATCCCTCGAGGCCATCCTGCCTCAGGACCTTTGCACTTGTTCTTCTCCCTGCTAGGATGTTCTGCTCCCAGTCCCGCACAGCTGATTCCTTCTCATCATTGAGATCTCAGATGAAATGTTACCTCCTCAGAGAGGTGCTCCCTGACCAGTCTATTAGAAATTGCCTCTAGACAGCTAATAGGCAGTCACTCTGTTGTATTTTCACTATAGCCTTGAACAGCATCTCCAGGTATCTTACACATGTATTTATTCACTTGTTGACTGTCTCTTATTCTTCACAAAAATTAAGTTCCATGGGAATAGATCCTTGCTTTTGTTCACTGCTTGTGTCCTTAGCACCTTGGACAGTATGTGGCATGCAGTAGGTGCTCAGCAAATATTTGCTGGAAGAATGCGTAAATGGTTTATTTTAAGGAAAAACTGGGTTGCTGGTAGCATAATGGCAGAAACAACTGCAATTCTCCACCTTTCTTTACATTTTGCAGGTATTTTGCTGCTCCTTCTATCAAAAGGTGGAGGTACTTGCTCCACCCCTGAATCTAACTGGGCTTGTGACTTACAACCCATGCAGGCTGTAGATATGACAGCATCCTTTTCCAGGTCTAGGCCCCAAGAGGTCTTGTGTGCTTCTAATCTAACTCTTGGAACACTGACCTCACTCTGAGTCATATGGTCCTGTCACCCCTAGTACCCTAACAACCAATTGATAGGCAGACATGTAAGTGAGGTCATGAGATGGTGGCAGCCTTTAAGCCAGCCTACCAGAGGCACACAGATGCAGGAGAGGACCCAGCCGAGATCAGACAGACTCTGCCCACATCAGCAGCACCAACCAGTTAAGACAGAGACTCATAAAAAGCCACTGGGTTTAGGGGCAGTTTGTCAGGCAGCAGTAGCTAACTGATACATGGGATACACACACGCACACAACTTGGCCCATTGTAGATGCTCTATAAATGGTAGTTTTTATTGACGTGGTAGATATACACTACCTGGTAGACAAGTCCTGGGGACTTGAACAATAAGTTGAACAATAAGATGTGGAGCATTAAGCTGACCAGGTGGTGTGCCTCCCCACTAGGCTCTGCGCAGCCCATCCCATTCCTGCTATTTGCAGATATCCCTCCAGTCTTGCACTTGGTCCCTTGACCTCAAGGTCAGAAGAGCAATTGAGGAGACTTATGCAGATCTGGCTCTTTGTTTGACCTGAAAAATACATGCATTTTCCTGTTTCTATGATGTTTTTAGGCCTCTGATTTATGGCGATGAACATGCCCCTCCGTTTGCCCTGGCTTTTGTTAACGACCTATCATGAATTATCCACAAAAGAAATGTTAAAGGAGCTAATTAGGCATTAACCTTACATTATAGATCAACCGCACAATTGGATCCTTCACAGCTACGATTGTGACAGCACAAAGCATTAAGTATTGATGGCCCAGGAAGGGCCAAGAGGATGAAGGGTGGTGGGGGGAGCAAAAGCCAGCACGGGAGGGAGGCAGCGAAGATACCTCCGTGCAGGCCTGCGGCTGGGAGGGGAAATCAGTGGGATGCAGTCTGACTGCCTGGGCTGGAACCTAATGTATCTCCTTATTAACGGTGTGGCTTTTAAGACAAGGACTGATAGGACTTAAGGACTGTCCCTAAGACAAGGACAGCACTCTCACAGGGCTCTGAGGAGTAGGTGAGACACCCTGTTGTAAGGGCCTGCCACATATTCTGCACTCAAGAAGTATCCTCTCTCTTCCCTCTCCTTTTGGAAGCTTTGTCTTTTAGAGCTCAGAACCGAAGATTAGTCACTCTACCTGTTGGGGCCACTCGGTAAAGACGAACCATGCTTAATTCCTGGTGGAATCAAGTGAGCATCTTGACCATGAGTGATGCACAGAGTAGTGGGGTCAAGTTGAATAAAATCCTTTTAATAAGTAGCTAGGTGACCTTGGGCGATCATGGCATTATATACATGTAATGTACATATTTATTATATAAAATATGTCATATATTTATTATAAAAAATAGTGTATTTATTATGCATAAATAATACATTACATATTATTTATATAAAAATATATTTGTATGTTATATATTATTGTCTATATGTATGTATTTATTATGTATAAGTAACATTTGTTACATAGAAATAATATATAATACATATTTATCACATATATCAAATATAAATATATCATTACATATAAATAACATATGTATTGTACATAAATAATAGACATTTATACATGTAATGTGAAATATAAATTTATTACAGATGAATAATACATATTATATATAGTATATAAATTATATACATGTTATTTTACAGCTTGTAGAACGTGTTCGTATCAGCTCACTTCCATTTTCTGGGACACAGTCCTTGGTTATAAAATAGATATATATGGGGCATGGCTGGTCTGCCTGCAAGCCCTTCTAAGGAAAGCTGCCCTGGCCTGAGTCTTCCCACGGTAGGTGGCCATGTTGTGCCTCACGTGACCCCTCTCCCTTCGTTCACCCTGCCGTTGCTGTTTGGATGAAAGGTGGCACCTGATCAAAGGCAGAGGCAACCAGTCAGTAGGTTTGCCTATGAGCAGGCTTGAGACTGAGTCAATCAGGTCATCCCTTAGGAATGGCACCAAGTGTGGGGAAGGGCAGAAGCCAAGGAGGGCCGGGGGCAGACAGAAGCCAACATAGGCAACCTGGTAAAGGACAGAAAGGTTACAGAGTGGAAGGTGATGGAGCAGATCGGATATAGCAGAATGGATATAGCAGGGGGGACAGGATGAGGAGACCAGGAAAGGAGAGAAGAAGGAGGAAGAGGAGGAAGGAAGAGAGGGACAAACAAGGAGAAGAATGAATGGGAGAGGAGTCAGGAATTGAGAAACTGCTTTGGGCCCTAAGAGATTCTGCTTCCATTTTTAGCCTCTGTGGATCCTCACCTTCCCTTTTGTTGTGCACTGGTAGGAGAGGACCTGATATGGCAGTTTTCCAGGTCAGAATGTTGGTCTTTCTTAGCCCTGCATGGTGTATCTTTGGCAGCCCTGAGGGCAAGGGTGGCATGTATAATTTCAGTGAACATAAGTGGGTTGACCTGCTGTCTTCCGAACCCCCAGATGGATGAAAGTTAACCGTGAACTCATGCCTTTTGCTGGCTAGCCTCACGGAGAAGCATTCTAGTGACAGAGGGGAGCTGGGTAGATTGCGCCATGGTGAATGGAGGACCTGACAGGTGTGAGATGCTCCCCACCCCCTCAGAAGTGGATGCCAGGCCACATCACGTGGGGTCAAGTGTCCTTGTGAGCTAAGCATCTGCAGAGGCTCTTGCCTGTTGCACTTGTGCAGATGATGTACTGTGGGACCTGAATATCATTGCCGCTCATGCTACCCACCACGTCCCTGGGATCGGACATCTCCCTGGGCCAGGCACCAGAAAGCATTGCGAGGAAGCAAACCCCTAACTGGGGTGGTGGCACAGTGGCTGGCGTCGCGTGTTGTGGGGACTTTTGGGGGGTTGCTGTGTGAATCCGTAATCAAGGAATCAGAAGTCAGGCTTCCTCATGTTCCCCACACTGGACAGATGGGCCATTACACACAATTTCCTCTAAAAACTCTGGGGGGAACGAAAATCTTACGTCCCAGGAGTTGCAACTGTGACATGTTAATAATGTGTTCTTGGATGCTTTGAGTTTTATTAACACGGAAAATAAATCTACATTAAGGACCAGTGGTGGCTAAATTTCATTTTGCAAAAATGTGCTGTGGTTTTTGTCCTTTAGAAGGGCTGTTTTCAAGGGGAAAGCGCTTTTGAAACCACCAAATTACTCTTATTACCTTTTCCTTTTTTTGAGTCCTAAATTAGTGAAGGCATTTGGAGTAGTAATTGAGCTCTGATGTTTGGATGCTTGTGGTGGGGTGGTAACTCTCCTCTCAGGTGTCCGGTGGGGGTGGGAGGGATGGCTGAGAGCTCCCACACTTCTAGAGAGGGCTTTCTAGGCAGGAATGTACTGACAGTCCCGTCTCGAAGAAGGGAAGATAGAGGGTTCAAGAACTCGGTTGTCCTGCCTTGCTGCCTCCCCAAGTAAGCGCCTGTCTAGTTTCCTTCTGCCTAACTCCACTTCCCATCCTCCCCTCCCTTTCTTTTCTTCTGTTCTGCTTTGCCACTTGCTCCTCTCTCATTCTGCTTTTTATTTATTTAGTTATTTATTTACTTATTTTTGTTGTGCTGACCTACATACAACATAAAATTTCCCATCTTGGGGCATCTGGATGGCTCGGTCGGTTGAGCCCCCGACTCTTGATTTCAGCTCCGGTCATGATCTCAGGGTCATGGGATCGAGCCCCAAGTGGGGCTCTGTGCTCAGTGGGGAATCTGCTTGGGATTCTCTCTCTCCCTCTGCCCTTCCCTCTGCTCACACTCTCTCTCTTTCTCTATCTTAAAAAAAAAAAATCCCCCCTTTGCCATTGTTGAGGGTGTCATTCGGTGGCATGATGCCAACATTGGCGTGCAGCCCACACCAGCACCCATCTCTAGAACGTTTTCATCATTCAGACTGGAGCTCCCCACCCATTAAACACCAAGTGCCCATCCGCATTCCCTGTATGACTTACTGTAAGGAATCTGCTCACGCCGTCGTGGGCCCTGAGAGGTCTTGCTAACTGCAGTTGGCGGGCTGGAGGACAGGCACTGGCCATGTGGTTCCGCGTGGAGGCCGAAGGCCCGATGACCTTCTGGTGAGAGCAGGAGAAGTGTGTCGCAGTCAGGAAGAGAGAACGAAGCCCCCTTTCCTCCGCCTTTTTGTTCCACGCGGGTCATGATGTTCTCAAGGTTCATCGTACACAGTAGCGCAGATCAGCAGGTGGAACCGTGTTCGGTGGTGTGGAGAGACCACTTCTTGCATATCCACTCATCCGTTGATGGGCATTTAGGTTGTTTTCATTTCTTCGCTGTCATGGGTGTGCTGCTGGACACCCGTGGACAGCGTCTCTCTCTACCTTAGCTTCCTTCTCCAGAGACCCTGACATGATTGGCAGGTGTCCTTCCTCCCAGACTCACTCAGTGGCCTCAGGCTTGGGGTTCTCATTCCATCTCAGTGGTAGTCATGGCGGCTGTATCTGAAGCTACCATGGTCCCTCGGCTTGCTACCTGTGGGGGTGGGACATGGGAGATAGGATAAAGAAAAGACACAGTCCCTTCTAAGAAGTGGCAGTCAGAGGTTATCCCCAGTGGGGCAGGAGGCTATAGAGGAAAGCCTGGGTGTGGCGTCACGTGAGCTGGGTCAAATCTAGGCCCTTCCCAGCCTCGGGTGCCTCAACTGGAATGTGGGGCTGATGCTTTCCACACTCCGGGGCCACATCAAAGATGAAGGAGGAACAACCCATAGAGAAGGTCAGGTGCCCAGAGATGGTGCACGGCTCTTGGCTTCTTCTTTCCTCCTGTAGCACAGACCTTACACAGCCCAGGACTGTCAAGATCAGGAGTTCAAAAGGTCACTTCTTCCATAGAGAAACACTAACGTCTGAAATCAGGGCCTGCCTCGGAGGGGCCAGAACTGACAGTGGCCTCAGTCCTCCCGTCTCCTCCAGGAACGGCTCACTGTGCGGCTCCCTGTCCCGGGAGTGCTTGCTGGGGCCCAGGAGGCTGTGGCTGGAAAGCCATGTTTTTCTCCATCTTCACATTCAGATTGCAGCATCTTCAGGCTGCAAGGCTGCCCTTGACACCATCTGAACAGAGCTGATCTGCCTCTACTCTGATCTCCCTCTCCTTTCTCTGCTGTCCGGCAGAGGGATCTCTCCTCTCCGACACGGAGAAACTTGCGAAGGCGAGTCCATCCCAGCAGATGTGGGGAGGACAAAGCCCTGAGCTTTTGTGCCTTCAACGAAGGTGGGACTTTTCCAGATCTGAAGGCCTCTGCTTTCTGCATCCCAGGTGCGGGAATTGGAGCCCCTTTCATTTTTTAAGCCGACAGAGACTGTGGGCCCATTCCTGTGACTCATTGACAAACACTTCCCGAGTGCTTGCCGCGTTCTAGGCTTACCTTCTCACAGCAGTCAGAGGGTTGAAGGAATGAGAGAGACAAGGCATTTAAATGACTGGCTCTTCAACGGGATAAGGGGTGTGACAGGGAGAGGCACAGGGTGTCATGGGAGCAGGTTAAAAGGGGCATCGAATGCAGGGAAGGCTTCCTGGAGGAAGGGGTGTGGCCAGAACTGTTCAAGGATACAGAAGATGTAGCCCAATTAAGAAATGCGGAGAAGGCACGCCCAGTGGAAGGAACAGAAAGTGCACGGGACTGGATCTGAAACAAAAGCAGGGCTTCTTGGGAACTGTAAGCCAATTCAAGCAATTCAGTATTGCCGGGGCGGGGAGCCAGGGAGGGATGGGGGCTGCGGGAGACGAAGCTGAGAAGGTGAGCAGCAGCCAGGCCGGGAAGGCTCCTACACGCTGTGTTAAGGAGTTTGGCTTTGGTCTCAAGATCATGGGAGCTACGGAGAGGATATTGGCAGAAGAGAGAGCACAGTCCGACTTGCTTCGGAAGGTTCCCCTCTGCTGCCACAGAGTGCGGCCGACGCCTGGCTGAATTGGACAAGCGAGGAGACTGGGAAACCACCGAAAGATAAAACCAGTCCCTTATGGGCCTGTAACCAGCAACAGAGGTGAGGCTCAGTCAGCTCACTTGAACCTCTATTAAACACCAAGAGTATACCCAGCCACCCGCTTGGATGACAGGAATCAGCCCCAAGATGGCGGATGCCTGAGCAAGGGCCTCCCTGTGGAGACGAGATGGCCAAGGCGGAGAGAAAATAGATTTGAGGATGTAGACGCGGGAAGGAGGGGGTCGCTGGAGGGGACGGGAGAGAAAGGTAGAAAGGTCAACCAGGGCTTCAGCTTGGCATGAAGATTTATAACCTCCCAGCTCTTGCTCCGGCCCCCACCCCATGCCCGCCCCCTTTCTCTCTCTGGCGGCATGTTCTAGAGACACACATTATCTCTATTAATACCAGCCACAAGGTCATTACTCAGGCACCAACTTTTCCTCCAGCATAAATATTTATACAGGACTGACCTGTGTGACTGCTGCGTTTTGGTTTTATTTGATTCCTGCCGCCTTTTGTGTCTTGCTAGTCTGTCGGCTAACGTGTTTAGCTCCTCTGTCTGGAAGCTTCGGAGCCAGCCAAGTCTCTGGGAATGGAAAAGGAGGTGGGGGGAGGTGATAAGGAGGAGGGGGAGGCCGGGCGGGTACCACTTGCCTGAGACCAGCAAAAACCAGCCGGGTGGATGCGAGGATGTCTTGGCAGGCTGTTTAGCAACAGGCTGGCAAAGCTCTAAAGGAAAGGGCTCTTTCCTCCCTCAACCCTGTGATGCCCTCTGCACCCCCCGAAAACCCAGGTCAGAAGCAGACTTCCCATGAAACTAACAAAGAGAATGCTTCAAGAGTCTGCATCTGTAAAACCCCCTTCTCAGGCTCCCATGGCTCCCAGTGGGGAATCCAACAAAATGTGCCCAGGGTCATGGATTCTTACAAAATTTGCAACAACCAGACATTTTTGTGTGCTTTCTCTTACAGGTCCCCCCACCCAACTGAATGGGCTACAGATCCCCCTAACCTAGATCTGCTCCTCTTTGTGGTGATTGGAATTACAAATGGTTCTTCTGCTGGGAGTAAATATCTAATGTAAATATTGCTTAAAAGAATAATAGTAGTATTAATACTAGCAACAAGCATAATGGCAACTAGTACTCTCAGAGTGGGTACTAGTGGGTAATATGCAAGGTATTCTTTCCTTTGCTCTTTGCCACATTCTGTAAGGTGTTTGCCTTTGCTTTCATGGGCTCCATTTTGCAGATGGAGAAATAGAGGTTAAGCCACTTGATTAAAGTCCCATAACATCTTGATAAGGCGGCAGATACCAACCCAAGTTTGACATCGAATTCTGCCTACATACTCAGAATTCACCAGGGCTAGGCAAGTAACTCCAGTGGGTGAAAGACCTGGCCTAAACAAGAAATGAGCCGCCATGGGGGTTTTGGTCAGGCATAATTCTAGCCCAGTTACATTGTCTTTGAAGTTTACACTGGTTCTCAAGCTTGGCTACCATTTGAATCATGTAAGGATTGAAAAAAAATAGTGATGTGGGGTGCCATCCCCAGAGATACTAACATAGTTGATGTAGGCATTGACACCTGAGTGGCAGGATTTTGAAGTTCCTCAGTTGATTCTAATGTGTAGCCAAGATTGAAAGACACTGTTCAAGAGCACTGAGTGAGCCAAATAAAACATGCCAGCTGCCATATTCAGCTAAGGAACCACCAATCTGCAATCTTATATAAAGACACAGTGTCTTTGATTGAGATGAATCAATCCATCTATGCACTCATTCAACTGTCACCTACTCACCTACACACCCACCTACCCATTCACCCTCCTATATATCCATGCTCTCATTTATCTGCCCTTCATTCCTTCCATCCGTCTATGCATCGACCAATCCAACCACCCATTCCCCTTCCATCCAACCATCTAACCATCCGTCCACCTACCCATTCCACAACCTCCTTTCCACCCATCCATCCATCCATCCATCCATCCATGCAGTCGTCCATTCATTCATCTGCCTACCTGCAAACCCACCCATTCATCTACTTACCCACTAACCCACCTATACATTTGCCCATTTACCTGCCCACTCATCCATCTTTCACCTACCTATTCTCCCATCCTCTGCCTCTTCTTTTGTTCTTCCTCCCCTCTTTCCATATTTTTTCCCTCCTTCCTTTCTTCCCTCTTTAATTCTGCTCCTCCCCTCCACTCCAGACCACAGCCTGGGCTGACCCTGAAAGCAGTTTTTCTTGCAGCATAAAGAGCTTCTTCCTCTCCTCTTCTAAATGTTTCTCTTCCATGACTAAGGTGCTAGTGAACTTGGAGGTGCCTGGGCGGAAGTGAGCCAGAGAAAGAAAAGAAATCTGTTTCTGGTTTTCCCTGGATGACCTTTCTTTCCGAGGAAGTCTCTTATAAACACTTTCAGCACGGACGGATGCCAAAACTTTTGAATGGCTCCTCCAAGTCGAAAGGCAATCTCCAGTGCATACCTGGTGTGTGATGATCTGGATCCAGAGGGAGATTTAAGTGAAGCGCTGAGCGTGCAGCCCAGGGCTGGCCCCAGGGGCTTCCTCCCCTCCCACAGCTGGCAGACACCATGGCAGTGCAAGGGCTGGACCCCAAAGGCTGTTCCTGAGCTTCTGACATGACCTTCTATTTCAAAAGTCTGTCCCCTTCCCAACTTCTACAGCAGAGTTTGTTACCCTTAGCCCTACTGCTACTTCAGGCCAGATAATTCTTTGTTGTGTGTGTGTGAGTTCGGGGTGGGGGTGACTGTCTTGTGCATCATAGAATGTTAAGCAGCACCCCCGATCTGTCCCCTGGATATATCAGCAGCACCCTCCCTCTCAAGTTATGACACCTCAGAATGTCTCCAGGCGTGGTCATCTTTCTTTCGGAGAGAAAATTGCCCCTGCTTGAGACATACTGTTTTAAAGCAAGTTCATGGTAATTGGCAAGATGTCACCCACTGGGACGTTCTCTTTCTTTGTGAATGATTACTAATCACAGCAATAGTTTCCAGAATCATTACAATAGGATCAGCGTTAGACATGGGGTCCTCTCTAGTGAAAACAGTAACGATGCCATAATAATGATGCCATTTGATGATACTACTAATGGCTCTCATCACATGCTTGGCCTTGCATTTATATCATATAGCGGTTTATATCAGATAGCGGTTCTCACCCATGCTGTAGATCAGAATCATCCAGAAAGTCTGAAAGTTCACCATGCCCACGGAGCCCTGGATAGCCCAGTTGGTTGAGCGTCCGACTCTTGGATTCAGCTCAGGTCGTGATTTCATGGGTGTCAGGCTCTGTGCTCAGTGCAAAGTCTGCATGGGATTCTTTCCCTCTTCCTCTCCCTCCCCCTCTCTCCCTCCTCCCACTTTCTCTCTCTCTCAAATAAATAAACCTTAAAAAAACAGTAAAGTAATATAAAATTAATTAAATAAAATTTGTAATTCCCTGGAACACCCCAGTTCAATGACATCACACTCTCTGGGGGTGGGGTACCAGCACAAGTATTTCTAGAGCCCCCCAGGGGATTCCAATGTAGAGCCACGCTAAAGAACCTGTGGTCTAGGTTTGCCTGGGACATTTACTGTTTATACCTGCTGTCCTAGAACGAATGTAACATGTACTTCTCAGTGGGCTCTGGTTTGGACAATAGGTTATGCAGTCACCCATCCTATATCTCATGAAAGCTGACCCTGATTCTTACAGATAGGCAGAGCCGTTATCCCCAGATATGCCTGCAGAGAGCTGAGACCCACAGAGATGAAATAGTTGGCTCAACAGGGCACAACTTGTAAATGGTGGAGTTAGAATTAGAACCTAGATCTGGTCTCACCCTAGAGCTGGGGCCTGCTGAACCTTGGGCTCTACCGTCTCTCAAGCCAGCCTCCCTGGAGGGATTCCGGGGTGTATGAAGCAGATGAGTCTTTATGAGGACTTGGCCTGTGATAAGGGCCATTTTTCCTGTGTAATGACAACATTCACATTTTTCAAGATCCTAAAGGGTCTTTGAGATAAGCACGTGCATATGTCTTCCTTTCTGGAATGTCCTTGTTTTTTGGTATGTAAAAGCAACACACTGTTTTTTCAATTAGTGTAAGCTAGCTTGTGCCGTGGTAACGATCCCCAAGCCTCAGTGGGCTTAAAAGCAAACAAATAGAATACTTATGCTATCTCTCCATCTTGGATCTGAAAGTGGGGGCTCTGCTTGTCCTGGTCACTCCGCGTGTGACCCTGGCTCGCAGAGCAGGCTCGATCCCAGGCACGCCTGGTCTCACACTGGGCATTTCAACGCTGCAACCTGGGAGTGACACATGCCATAGCTCATTGGCCAGAATTGGTCATGTGGCACTACCAGAATGGAAGAGGCCAGAAAAGAACACCTTGTTATGCCTTGAGGTTTGAGAGCTAGGAACACAAGGTAAACAGCAGAGATGACAGCCACCTACATGTTTATCGAAGAAAATTCAGAAAATGCAGAAAGCCATAAAGAAGATCAAATACTTGCTATGGATGGGATGTTTTTGTGTCCACTCAAATTCATATGTTGAAACCTAACCCCCAAGGTGATGGCATTTGGAATTGGAGCCTTTGGAAGGTGACAGTCATGAGGGTGGAGGTTTCGTGATGGGACTAATGTCCTTATAAAAGACACCTCCACAAGCTCCCTTGCCTGCTTCTGCTATGGGAGGGCACAGCAAGCAGGTGGTCATCTATGAACCAGAAAGTGGGATGTCACCAGACGTGGAATCTGCTGGCATCTTGACCTTGGACTTTCAGCTTCCAGAACTGTAAGAAGTAAATGTTGTATAAGCCACTCAGTCCATAATATTATGTCACACCTGCCAGGAAAGACTAGATAACACCTAATTCCTTCTCTTACTGGATAAGCACTGTTACATTGTTAACATTTTGCTTTGTATCCTTTTCATTTTTCTTTCCTTGTAAACACACACACACACATACACACACTAGAACTGAGATTATACTGTACACACTGCTTTTTCATTTAGCAACATATTCTCAACTAGTTTTCAAACACATGATCTTCAGAATTGAAAAGTATTGTGTTGTAAGACTATCCCCAACTTGATTTAATTGGTTCTCCATTGTTGGATATTAAAGTCATTCTTGGTTATCCTATAATGGTGCAATGATCACTTTAGACATAAATCTCTGTGGGTCAGGAGAGGAATTCATTACCTGATTAATAGAAATATTTTGAATAAATGTGATAAATTGCTTCCATTAGGTTATACCAGTTTATGTTTCTACAGGTACTCTGTGAGAGAGAATGCCCTACTCCCTGCCTCTCCCCATTGTTAGCCAGTACCACCACCTCTTTAAACCTATCCCAACCTTGGGAAGAAAATAAGTTCGGTCTCTCTTTTCTTTGCATTTCTTTACTTGCTAGAGAGGCCAAACTTGGCCAAACTATCTCTCTCGCGCGCATGCGCTCTCTCTCTCTCTCTCTCTATATATATATATTTCTAGCTTTTTGTAGTTTTGCTTTTATGAATTGGTTGTTGACATGCTTTTCTGATTTTTCTATTAGAGCATCTACCTTTTTGATTAATCTATACGACTTATACATTATTATTACTACTTATTATTTATATATATGTTACATATTATTACTTTTACATTATACATTAACCATTATAAGTTAAACCTTGCTCTCATAACTTAGAAATACTTTCTCTCAATTTTGTCAATTGTCACTGCCCCTCCAGGTGTTTTTATTTTTGTGGGCGATTCAATGGATTTTGATTTCTTCATGAAGTCCCATCCATTAACTTTCTGCATTATTGTTCCTGCCACTACCTTTGTGCTTGGGAAGGTCTTCTCCATTCATAGATTGGAATCTCATTCATATTTAGATTCTTCACATGACCTGTTTAATTTCTTTAGCTGTTTGACCCTGGGCAAGTCACTTAACTTCTCTGTGCCTCAGTTTTTTCCTCTCTTACCTGGGAATATAATAGTACCAGTTCGTAAGGTGAGCTAATTCATTTAATGCTTCGTTCCTCACACAAAGAAAGCCTATACATGTGAGAACTTTCTATTAAGGGTGTGATTAATTTTTCCCAATAGTGGAAACAAGTAAAAAATCAAGTATCCTAACAGCATTTATTGAACCATCTGGCTTTCTAATTTATTTATTGATTTGTCTATTTTCTTTATGTTAGTACCACAGTTTTTATTTTTATAGCTTTAAACTGCTCTCTAACATGTGATGGCACAAGCGTTCCCATACCCAGCCCCTAGTTTGGCTTCAAATCCCTTGGCTGTTTTTTAATTTTTTTAAAAGATTTTATTTATTTATTTGACAGACAGAAATCACAAGTAGGCAGAAAGGCAGGCAGAGAGAAAGAGGAGGGGAAGCAGGTTCCCTGCTGAGCAGAGAGCTTGATGTGGGGCTCGATCCCAGGACCCTGGGATCATGACCTGAGCTGAAGGCAGAGGCTTTAACCCACTGAGCCACCCAGGCGCCCCCCTCTTGGCTGTTTTTATCCTTTCATTTATGTATTTTTGTAAACAAGTCTCCTTTTTATCACATCTACAAAAACTTTAACAAAGAACTGATGAGTGGAAATATTGCCAGCAGATTTAAGAACGGCCTCTGGCCTCTCCTTGAGAATGGAAGACATCAGGCAGGCAAGACATTGATAATGTCACCTGATCTAGATTCTTTTTTTTTTTTTTATGTCTGTCTTTTTTTTTTTTAATTTTATTTTTTATAAACATATATTTTTTTTTTCCCCAGGGGTACAGGTCTGATCTAGATTCTTGAACGAATAGCAAGTGCTTGTAGGATTGCCTGACTGCCAGTGGAGTTCAGACCCTCCCACTGCACATGAGTCTCTGCCTCTGGAAGCGTATGAAATGTACCAGTAGCTCCTCCTGGGCAGGAACTGTTTTTGAATGAGAGGATCCTGATGTGGGAAAATTTGTAGAGGTTGCTCCAAGGATGGTGGGATGGACTCTGCATGTGCACAGTTGCTCCTTGCTAACGTCCACACTCAGGTCAGGTACGAGTGCAAACCATGGGTTTAAAGTCAGATAAACCTGGGTCAGATCCTGGTTCTACCACTTACTTGCTGTGTGACCTTGGCCGAGGGCTTAACTTCTCTGAGGCTCCAGTTTCCTCATCATACATCATTTATACTAAATGTAACCATACCGCTCTTCTCACTGTGTTTTTGGGAAGCTTAAATGAAATGATGCCTATGCCTAGCTGTTGTACTGTCCGTACTCATTATCACCCTGATCACCATACTTGTTAGTGGTAAATGTCAATGTTTGTAGTTGTTCTTGTGTTTTCTTTCTCAGAGACCTTTCCTTGTGGAGGTCACTGCCAGGGCTCTTTGGAACTTCTGTATTTATCCACAGCTTCTCGTGTATCCCAGGGTCTCAGACTGGCCTACCTTGGGCCTCTCAGCCAGTTAACACATCCTAGGCTGGCAGCCGGGAAAGGCGGGCAAGCCCCGTTGACACTTTGCTTTTGGACTTCCGGTTTCCAGAGCTAAGAGAAGAAATCTCTGTTGCTTTAAACCATGTAGTTTGTAGTAATTTGTTACACCAGCCCTAGAAAATTCTCTGTTGCTTTAAACCATGTAGTTTGTAGTAATTTGTTACACCAGCCCCAGAAAATTAATACTTAAAGATTAATAATTAGGGGAACCTGGGTGGTTCAGTCGGATAAGCACCCGCCTTCAGCTCAGGTCATGATTCCGGGGCCCTGGGATGGAGCCCCTGCTGCCTGCTCAGGCTCCCTGCTCAGCAAGGAGCATGCTTCTCCCTCTCTCTCTGCTTGCTGCTCCCCCTGCTTGTGAGCTCTCTCTCTCTCTGTCAAATAAACTCATAAAATCTTTTAAAATTCATAATTAAAAATTAATAGAGGGGCAGCAGCACCACAAACTAGGAGAAGGAGGCCTATGGTTTGAAGGCCAGCAGACTGGGTTCTAGGCTTGGGTCTGGCCTTTGCCTCTGGTTGATCTCGGATAGCTCAGTGTTCCCCTTTAGTGCTCACTGTCTCCATCTGTGAGGGAATTGGCTTATTCATGTGTGGAAGCTCTTCCGAACCAGGTAGTTTATGCAAGTGTGTGAAGGGGCCGGGGTGGCAGCATCCTGGGGAGAAATGAGAACCGGGTGAACCGGGAGTCCTTGCCCCTCTAAAGGGCACAGCCATCCCTCAGGTCTGCAAATTGGTGCCAGGCAGGAATGCTGGCCTGATGTTGCCAGAGCTCCTTATTTCTCAAGGGAAGAGAGAAATAAAGATTTTTATGTAAAAATCTGATTTTTGAATATCTGCAATTAATTTGAAATTCTTACAAGCATGACATGGGCCAAACAAAACAATCCTATGAGCCAACAGCGATCTCTAATCTAGATCTGCAGGCTCTCTCTCTCTAGCCTCCAGTGCTGTGAGTTTCTGACTTATGGGAACAGCCTTGGGTTCCAGAGCCCTGTCCTTGGCAAGCCCGGGAGAGTAGAATGGGGAGGAGGAGAACCCTGGTACAGGACGAACCTGGCAGTACACTGCTTTGGAGCTAGACAGGACCCACTGGCAGAAGAAAACCCAAGGGGCTTGGTCCACAAGTGTCCAGTGGTTCGTTTTACCTTTCTAGCTGAGCTGCTGGGTTTCAGGTAGCATATTTGATTGTTATGTGCAAAGCTGAAGCCCACTAGTCAGCCTGGGCTCCGTGGTGCCCCATAAATCATAGGCTGTTCTTATTTTTAATAAAATCCAGCCAATGCCGAAGGTGCTAAGGAAACGTGACATGGGAGAAAGCGAGGCTTGAAAGATGGTGGAGACCTGTCTCGAACCCATAAGCAAATGGTTTGAGAGTCCAGCATTTTCCTTGGGAAAATGGTTTATGTTTGTTTTCACCCACCACATGTTTAAGGACACTATGTGCCAAGCGCCATGTGGATGCTGAAGACACAGGAGGGCATGAGTCAGACTCTTTCCCGCCATCCTGGAGTTGAGTCTCTAGGAGGGGAAGGGGGCTAATGAGAGGAAGAATCCCTCAGAGTATGAGAAAGACAGGAACAGGGCAGAGTTTGTGGGGGCATCTGTGGGAGGGGTCAACGAAGGATCCCCATGAGGGCTGATACTTAAGGTCTCCCAAGAAGGATGTGCAGAAAGCCAGCCGTGCAAGGAGCATGCACGCGAGAGCCGGAGGCCAGCCAAGGACAGTGGATCCAGGGTGGGAGTTCTGGGGTTGAAGACCCAGTGACGTGGCTAACCTCCCTGGGCATCCGTATTCCCATAAGGGAAGGGAGAGGTTCTGGTCTGGACAGTCTCCTGGCCCTTTGAGCTCTGTGAGCACATGACTCTTGGGTGCCACGCTGATATGACTCAGATGGGGACATTTCCATAGCACTATTTGGCCTTTGTCAGTCTGAGTAATAATTTGAAGAGAACCCATGGAAGCTGTTGGGGGCGGAGCAAGACTTTTCCACCTGCTGGCTTCATCTCAGGTCGCACTGATCCTCCGCTCAATGCACCTCGAGGTTTGAGCCCAGGCTAGAAGGTTTCCTCTTCCTACTGGTGAGTCTCAAAGGGGCTATAGTGTGTGCACCACGTGCCAAGCCCGTGTGTCCTTCAATCACAAAACAAATGTTTAGCAAGTCCCAAGTGCTGGGCTGGCCACTGGGGATGCAGTCAGCGAGATGGGGAGATTCCAGACTGACACAGAGCTCACATGGAGTGAGATGATAAAACGAAATAGCGTGTATGCACTAACTCATATGCATGAGAGAGCAGGAGGGAGAGAGGGAGACAGAAGGAGATAAAGAGACAGGGAAATAAGGGTAGTACCTAAGGTTGTACCGTCACAGATGACCACCTTGAGAAGCTGACTTCTGCATGGAGACCTGACAACAGTCCAGTGAGGGAAGGGGAACGGCATGGGGGAACAGCAAGTGCAAAGGCCCTGAGGTGGGAGCGAACTTGGCGTGTTCAAAGAGGAAAGGCAGTGGAGTGCTGCGGCTTGGTGAGCAAGGGAGAAGTTGGAGTGGGGTCAGGGCCAGAGCAGGGAGGAGCTTTTCTTTCCAAGCACAGCAACAGCCTCCTGAGAGGTGATAAGTAGGAGAGTGACATGTGCTGATTGATGTCGCGTGAGAGAAGCTTGACTGCTGTGGGGAGCGGCAGAGTGGAAGCTGAGAGTCCCGTTAGGAGCCTGTTGAAGTTATCAGGGCAGGAGATGATGGTGGCTTGGTGGCAGTGGAGACGGGCCAAGGGGTCACACCCATGACATCTTTTGGGACTAAAGCTGGCACAGCTTGCTATGGATTGGCAACAGGTAACCAGGGAAGGGGGAAGAAATCAAATAATACCCCTATATTTTTGGCTGTTTACTTGTACTTATTTATAGATGCCTGCTTATATTTAATTTCCACAAATAGAAATATATATTTACCTGTACGCACACATAATACATACATGTGCATATACACGTGCAAATATAGATTTACATATATCTTTATAGTCAATCCCCACAAATTTAATCCCCATAAATATATACATTATTTACATTGAATCCCCACAACCACCCCTGGAAGAGATATTGTTATCCCCATATTATGGCCGGGGAAACTGAGGCATCTCTAAAGGTCAGAACTTGAGCTCAGATCCAGATCTGTTTGCCCTTCGAGGCCATCTGGAATCCTCTCTGCTTGACTTCCTCTCTCCTCGTCCGTGTGGCTCTGTTCCCTCCTCAGGGACCGGCTTGCCACCCAGGATCCAGCCCTTTCCCCTCGCTTTGGCTGAGAGACCTAGTTGGTGCAGCTCAGTCAGGTAACCCCTGAAATGTCAGATCCTGTCAACGCTCCCGAGGCAGAGATGAGCAGGGCGGAAAGTGCCTCTGGAACCCGCTCTGGGAAGTGTGTCTCACCAACCCTTTGAATGCTACCCGGGATCTCTGCACCCCCTGCCCCTCCGATGGCTTCTAGCTTTCCGCTGGTGACAGCTTCGATGATCTCCTGTGACAGGGGGAATATGCAGCCACAGGGATGCAGCTCCGTGCCCGGGAAATGTCACCTCCAATCCATGTCACAGAGGAGAGTGAAGCAATTAAAGAGCGGCCAGTTTTCTCAGCTCTGGCTCCAGGCAAACTGTGGGGGTCGGAGAGGGAGATGGGGAGGGAGGCGAAGGAAGGGATAGCAGCAGGGGAGGCGGGGAGCAGGGCAAGTCAGGGGAAGGCGCCCGTGTTCTGGCACACAGTAGGTACACCGGAAGTGTTTGTTGAGTGCATAAATGCAGTTTGGAGTGCCACGTGCCATCCAGGGCCAGACCTTCAGAACCCATGGACTCCTTGCTCCAGCTCCGGAGACAATCCATGTCTCTGGCTCACAGCGGAGGCCCTCTGCAGGACTGTCTGTGGCTGAAGGGAGCTGCTTGCCCACTCTCCAGGGGCGCCTCTACCCCACGGCTGAGCCCCATGGGTGGGGAAAGGCCTGGCCCCTTTGTGTTGATTTAAAATCATGCTAAGGAGCCATCCTAGCTCCCAAGCTCCCTGGAGGGCTGTGAGACCTTTGTTGTAATGCATCACAGCCCACGTTCCCCTCTCTGTGCAACCCTTGGCCCCCTGAACAGGTGGTGTTCCCATGAGCAGTCCCCAATGTCCCCTCTGCCTGCCCATCTCGGCCTCGGAAAACCCCATCTCGGGCAAATACCTTAAGCGACAACAATCGTCAAGGCATGGCTGTTCATGATGTTCACTGGTCCCTTTCCAAGGCAAACCCTGAGCTCTCCTTTGTTGTAAAGAATCTGGCTAATGGGCGAGATGGAGAGAAAAAGTCAGAAAGAGTCACAGAGGCTTCTGCGTCTCCATAACAAAAATCCCTAGAGTCTAGGGAGTGGGAGAAGCCAAAAAAAATCCATGAAGATGGAGTTTCAGGGATCGACACTTAAAAAGGGGAGAGAGAGGGTATTTCCAGCTCTGAATGGAGGATCCTGATGAGAGTAGAATTTTAAAGGTGTTTACTGAACAGTTACAACGTACCACCCTCTCCGTCCTTGGAGTCTGAGG
This sequence comes from Lontra canadensis, assembly GCF_010015895.1. Lineage (NCBI taxonomy): Eukaryota > Metazoa > Chordata > Mammalia > Carnivora > Mustelidae > Lontra > Lontra canadensis. The sequence goes on from NW_022631052.1 coordinate 4,352,083, forward strand.
AAGGAGTGAACAGAGATGCGGAACACTTTTACTTCGTTTTCTGACTTTAGAGACTGGATTCCATGTGAGGCAAAACCTATCTGGGTTACCAGAAGGACCAAATGGAAAGGGGGTTTGAGGCAGTTGAACGAAAGAGCAGAGCTGTGAATTAGTGAGAGGGCTAGGAAAAAAAGGAAGAGAAAACTTCCACATGACTTGGAGAAGAGTTGAACAGAAGGAAAGAGAAACAGGATGAAACCAGAGCAAGAAAGATGGGTTCCTGCAGCACCGGGTACTTCAGCTGGATTAACAGAACTCAGCATCCTTTCCTTGAAACCGCTCTGCCTGCAGGCCTCTGGGAGCACAGGCTGCTCCTTGCACTGGGGTCAGCACTCATCAGTTGAAGGTGGCGTGTTAATTAGGATAAGGCCCAGTCGCCACAATAAAGGCCAATCTAATAGTGACCTAAGAGAACCGAGTAGTTTATTTCTCTTGCAAAGGTCTAAACCTCCAGAGTCCATTTGCTATGGTTATCCCACAGGGATGAAGTCCCAGTCCCAAATTCCTTCTAGTTCATTTCTCTGCATTAGCCCTTGGGATCCAAGGTGACTGCTCCTTTTCCTGCCATAAAATCTGCATTTTGTTTAGTGGGGTGGAAGAAAGGGGGCATGGAAGAGGGAGTCTTCCATTTAAGGATAAGACCCATTGCATCTGTTGCCTTCCTATTGGATAGAACTTAGTCGCATGGTCATGGTTTAGGTTCAAGGGAAGCTGAAAAATACAGTCTTTATCTAGGTGGCCATGTGCCCAGTTAAACTTTATGGATTCTGTTACTAAAGAAGGAGTATGGAGGGATGGCAGTTGGGGGGTGACCCAAGCAGAGGCTGGGCAAGGCCGATGACATGGCTCATTACAGACTAAGTTTGAAGGGAGACTGCTGTAAAGATCAGGAATGGAGTAGGCAGGTTCTGAGAGAGAATGGTCAGCTGTTGAGCTGTGAAATCCATCTCAGTTCTCAGTTCTCAATTTAAGTGTTGCTACATATCAGTTAGGATGCTTTGGGCTCAGATTGAAACTTATACAGTAATTATAAATTGCATAGTCATGTCATGGGGGTTCAGAGGTAGGGTGGGTTCAGGCATGGATTAGTGGACAGTTCAATGATGTCTTTTTTTTTTTTTTTTTTTTTTTAAGATTTTATTTATTTATGAGAGAGAGAGAGAGAGCGAGCACAGGCAGACAGAATGGCAGGCAGAGGCAGAGGGAGAAGCAGGCTCCCCGCAGAGCAAGGAGCCCGATGTGGGACTCGATCCCAGGACGCCGGGATCATGACCTGAGCTGAAGGCAGCTGCTTAACCAACTGAGCCACCCAGGCATCCCTCAATGATGTCTTTAATGACTCAATGACTTGGAGTCATTCTTCAATCTGTCCTCTTCATCTGTGGCTTAATCCTCAGGCTGGCTGGTTCTACTCATTGTCACGACACGGTAACTGACAGGTGAAGGCGACAGGCTGCCTTGGTCCTAGCTGGTAGCAGACATTGAGAGAGAGAGAGAGAGAAACTGTTGTATTCTCTGGCTCAAAAAATTCCTTCCAGTCAGTTATATTGGACCTGTTTAGATAATATTCTCTTCCTGGATAACAGAAGATGCTTATTAACTTAGACTCAGCAGCTTCTGTATCTGGAGACTTGGCTAAAATCAGAGTTCTGTTAGGTTTCTGTTGGGAACTGTAAAGCTTCCATTCACCCTACAATAAACTCCCATCTCCAGGGTGGCCTGAGAGTGCCTTATCCCTGAAACCAGAATGCTTAATTAATGCACCAATAAAAGCTTCAAAGGCAAGATGCTCCAAAGGAGCTGAAGGAGGAAGTGGGGGAGGAAAGGATAGGAGGAGAGATGTGGTCATATGTGCTAGTGAGCTTCCAAAATATTGAAGGAAGACTCTGTTGTCTGTAACCTTCAAGGTCATTCAAGACAATTAGTGTGATGGAGAGAAGACACATGGGAAGCCACTTTGGAGAAAAATCTAGGTCATCCAAGAACATCTTGGGTAAATTACAGATGAGACATGAAGAGGGGGGCTGGAAAACTCCTGCTCTGCATGGCCAGAAAGAGCGTGAGTAGGGCAAAAAATTGCCATATTGGATAAGAGCATCCAGTTGATACCCTAGTTGATGGCTACATTCAGGATGACACACAGGTATCATTCCAAGGCCAGTGTGACTTCTAGTGGCCCTTGGAGCAAACCTTCAGAAGGATTCAGAATCTTGATGAGTGACATCCCTGAACTACTTAGTCTCATTCCAGAACTTTCTTTCTCACCTTTGCTCTCTGCCTTTGAAGAACTATCCTTAGCAGTGTGGATGCCACTTCCCTTTTTTATGAGTCTTCCTAGAGATGGCCTGAGCATTTTCCTTGTCCTGTTCCTCTAAGAAGCAGTGTGTCAAAAGGACAGAGGATGATCTCTAGAGTTGGGGTAAATTCAGGGTTTGGACATCAGGTTTCTCACCCAGTTTCGTTTATTTCGTTTGAAATAAAAAGAATAGTATCAACTTGAGATGCATGATCCAAGGATCAGATTTAATGGATATAGTAAGTCCAGGGTGGTGCTCACTCTGCATTTTGGGGGAAATCACAAAAAGTTTCTTGCCCTGGTTGCTCCAGTCCTCAAGATCACAGACCACCTTCTGTTCTTCTGATTTCATTCATTCATGTACTCATCTGCGATGACAACTTACATCTGTGCTGGGGAATAACTTTGTCCCCATCTTGACATTCAGATGCAGGTCCAAAGGCACTCTTCTTGACACTACTGAGTTTAATTTTGCTCTTCGCTTGAGTTCATTTTAGCCAGGTTCTGGGGACTTTTTATGATCTTCTTTTAAATGGTGCACATTTGGACATGATAACTGAAATCATGGTATTTCAAGGGCAGATCTAGGTGATGACACTGAAAGTAACCCAAAGTGAAGAATGAAATTAAACTCAGGAATGTCAAGAAGGATGCCTTGGCACCTCGATCTGAATATTAGGATGAGGACAATGGGTTTTTAAATTAGTGTTTTTGTTTTTTATATCAGACAATGGCTGGCAAAGAGTACAGAAAGCAAGAGAGAGCGCAAGGGGGGTTCGTTTGAAATTTTCAGATTTTATACCCCCGTCTGGATTCTCCAGCTAAGAAGCAGGCTGGACACTCAGACCTGGAGACCCATGCCAGACGTCTAAGCACTAGAGGTCCACTTCTGATGATGGTATTTGGCAACATTGGGCCTCTTTGGGCCAAGGGTTTAGTGCCAAGAGTAATTGTGATTTACGCCCCTAACCCATTTGGGTGCAAAATGGTTTTGATTAGATGCATACCATGTTTATTAAGCCTTGCACAAAGCAGGCTGGGGACTTGACTGGTCTGCCATAAAAGGGAGGGAGATTTACACGGCTCCCTGCAGGATTCATTTAATCTCTTGGGGATTTACTGACCTTCAATTAGAACTGTTAAGTACTGTTTACACGGTCCCTAATTCATACAAGACCGATGTAAGGTTGAATTTTGCTTTCATTAAGGACCTATGAATCAGGGAAATAAAAATAAAAAGTCTTTGCCAAGCAAGATGTGATTTGGCTAAAAACAAACAACAAAAAAATTGAAAGCAAAAAGCCACTAGGACTTGAAAGCCTTACTTTGTCATAATTTAGGAATAACCTGATACTAAACTGTTGATCTATTTTTAGGACGGGTTTAAAAAGAAAAGACCAAAAAAACCAAAAAAAACACCTGATCTGAGATTATTTGCATGAGGATTAGCTTTACAGTTTTAAAACTTTCTTACAGAGAGCTGGGGCAAGACAGATCCTTGATCTGTTTTCGGTTGTTCAAAAATCAGGATTCCCTTTTATTTACTAGAAGGAAGAATGCAATTCACCCCTTATAGGAGCCCATCATACACACAGAAATTGCCTTTAGCTCTGTCTTTGAACTACAGAACATGGACTCCCATTGGGTTTATAAAAGATACTGGGGCTACATAAAACCATGAAACATCATGCCTGTACATTATTCAAGGACTTGGGGGGAAAACATAGTTTAAAAGATACTGGGAAAGAAAAGGGGAAAAAAAAAAACACTACAGTGTTGGATGAGAAGTCGTAAACTCAGATGCCCCCAGGGAACAAGCAGGTGGGAGAATGAGTGAATTAGCCTCACTGGGCATGAGTTGGGTAAAGTGAGGAACCCATTTCCATTTAAAGAGCTCAGGGCTCAGCTACAGGCTCAGTAAATACTGTTGCATGAATTGTTAGGTGTTCACTGTTTTTCCTGGTGTTGGGACTTATTGTTAAAGGAGAACTCTGTGCAAAATGTTCAGAGGCACAGCCTCATGCCTGGAGAAGTGATTTTATTATATTTTTCTTTAAAATGTTTTTTATTTATGTAATCTCTACACCCAATGTGGGGCTTGAACTCACAGCCCTGAGATCAAGAGTCACATGGTTTTCTTTTTTTTTTTTTTAAGATTTTAATTTATTTATTTGATAGACAGAGATCACAAGGAGGCAGAGAGGCAGGCAGAGAGAGAGGAAGGGAAGCAGGCTTCCCGCTGAGCAGAGAGCCCGTTGTGGGGCTCGATCCCAGGACTCTGGGATCATGACCTGAGCTGAAGGCAGAGGCTTTAACCCACTGAGCCACCCAGGCACCCCTCCCATGGTCTTCTTGACTGAGCCAGCCAGGCACCCACAGGAGGAATAATTTTAAACCCCTTGACATGTTATAGGCATTGCTTCCAATTTCTGTCTTGGAAGCAGAACCCTTAAGCTCTGGTGACCTAGGGTTGTACAAAACAAATTCAATCCCAAGGTAGCACTAGAGTTGCCATTATCACAGCCAACAGTGATCTTGTCTACATCATGTCCCTGAATACTTCCAACTGTCCTGTGTGGTGTTTGAAAATGGGGAATCTGAGGCTCAGCAAGATGAAGCTACCTGCTCAATAAGTAGCAAATAAAGCCTCCCACTCAGTCTCAAAACCCAGAGCCTGTGTTCTTGACCATTATGAAATGTCTTTAGAGACTAAGACAGAATTCTAGAGCTTCTCTTTATTATGTCATTTGGTCTTCATCTAGAGTGGGGACTGGAGGTGGATCTCTATCCCGCGATGCTCACTTCTATCCATTGGCGTCTCTTGCTGTGGAATGAATTGTTCCCTGAACGATGAGGAGCTTGGGGGCCAGTAAGGGAGGAGAGGCCTGATGGCTCACAGTGACATTTTCTGTATCCTGAGACCCACTGGTGAGGCTAGCGAGTGAGATCTCTTTTCCCACTGTCCAGAGAATAGAAGACTTTCAATGTCAGATGAAATAACGAGTTGGATCGACACCCACTTTGGTGACCTGGTGATGAGTTCAGCTCGTGCCCAGATAAAAATGCAGAGGATATTTGATAGAGAAACTCCCACACCTTTACCCTCGGTGGCTTAAAGTCTCTGTCTTAGGGTGGGTTTTTCCACATGTAACTACAATTTTAGGACAGATCGTTTAACAGGGAAGTGATTCCAGGAAGCCCTGGTAAAGAAATAAGGAAGTGAAAAGAATATATTAATAAGCAAGTGACAGCCCCGAGCTAACTGGGCTCACTATATTTTTACTTCTTGTATCTGACACCTTGTACTAGGGGCTTTTGGGAGATGGTGCGGCACACACTGGAAAAGCAGGGAAGCAGGGTTGTTTACCTTCTATCTTAACATTTGTCATTGGTCGAGGGCTACTCTGGGTTCGTCAGCTCCTTGGCACCTCTGGTCTGCTTTGCAGAAGGCTGGACTCATTCCTTCAAGTAGAGAGAGCCCCAGACAGGAAGACACAGGTGCTTGCTCCCCTGGGACTAGGGTGAGGGGAGCAAGGTGCCTGGGCTACAAAATTTAAGGAGCTGCTCATTCAAGCAGGGACATGCAAAGACAGAGTCAGCCTCATTCTCTGCACGCTGGCCTAGCCCCGGCTCATAGGCAGAGGTCTTTGGCAAGCAGGAAGGCAGTGAGTGGATGGAGGCAGAGCATCTATAAGGATCACGGGATAGAGGATGCCAAGTAGGAAATCCTATTGCCCTCCCAGAGTTTTCGATTTTCCTTTAGTGCAGATTCCCAACATTTATAAAGACCTGCCTGTTTTATACATGGAAAGAAAGACTCACTCTGGCCACTGAGCACCTAGTTCTCTCTACTCCTTGCTTATATGTTTTCCTTCATGTTCCTTTTCTATGGCCCAGTTATCGAGCACATCACATCTCTTGTATAATAATCATGTAACAATCACCTAGCCCAGCAAGCTAGACTGGTACCTCTTTGGTGCTGCCTTCTTTTGTTCGTTTGTTTTTTCTTGGAAGAGATGATACAGTTGAGGTCGGTCTGAACTGATGGAGAAGGAGATGAGGAAGGGGAGCTTGCCCAACCTCAGCGAGCAGAGCTTTTCTCTCCATCTGCCCTGTATGGTGTGTGGAGGTGAGAAATATGACCTCTCCTTCACTCCTGTCTTTCTCCCACCCTGCTGTTCACATACCAACATGCACTGAGTATCTTCTTGGCTCTGGATGCTACGGTGGTAATTTTATCTACAGCAATGTGTGTGTGTGGATGGGTGGGGTGCAGTCTGTTTTAGGCGACCAAGGGTTTCAGTTTCAGAAGGCACGGTTTTTCCTTGGGTAGGCTTTGCTTTGCTTTGCTTTGCTTTTCTTTTCTTTTCTTTTCTTTTCTTTCCTTTCCTTTCTTTTCTTTTCTTTTCTTTTTTCTTTCTTTCTTTTTTTTTAATGCAACCTTTTTAAAAAAATTTAAATTCAATTAGCTAACATACAGTACATCATTTTTGATGTAGTGTTCAATGCTTTCTAACATGCTATGGTATCAACAGATTTTTCAAGTTGTTTAGAGTCCTCTTGTATCTTCTATATCTTTGCTTACTTTTATCTCTTTATCTATATGGTGTAATGGTTTGGAGCATGAACTTGAGATTTAGAACTGGGTGGGAGTCTAGTCCCCAATACCTGCCAGGTGTGAGACCTGGAAACCAGGCAGATCATTTAACCTTTCTGTACTCAAGTTCCATAACTAAGGCCTGGGGGTGAGAATGGTATTCACCATACAGTGTTGTATAAGAGTCAAGAGAGGCAAAGTCATGCTCCAATAATTACCAGTCTCTAAATCTCAGTGGACTTAGAGCTCAGACAGCATAAGCTTATTTTTTATTTATGCTACATGTTCTTTGCACATCTGCTGCTATCACCCTTATCCTTGAACCAAGAGGAACCAAAGAACATTTACAAAAACGGAAGATATTTCAAGATAGGTGGGAGTAATGAGTAAGGTCAACACCCACTCTGTTGATCTGATAGTCAGTTTAGCTCACCTCTAAACAATTCTAAGTGGGATTTCCAAGATCATGGATTGAGATTGATGTTTGGGAGTGGGTAATCCCCAAAGCAACTGGAATTTGAGTGCAAGAAGACTTTTTGGAGGGAAGGGAAGGGTGATTTCAGGAAGCACTGACAGGGAGGTAACAAGATGAGAAAGGAAGGGAAGGGAGCCGGTGCAGGATGGATGTGTTAGTGGGCAACTGTGGGCAACTGGGCTCAGTTCCCTTCTGGTGACGAAGGCCCCACCACCTGGAGTGGCCCTTCTCGTGGTGGCAAGGGGAAGATCGCATGCATCTGGGTCATGCACTGGCAGGGAAATCCTCCATCCAGGCCAGCAATAGGTGTAATTTTCTCCCATACTCAATTGGCCAGAATTAGTGACATGGCCCAACTCAAATGCAAGATACCTGGGGAAGTTCAATCACCCTAAATGGTAAAAGAACCAGGTGTATTACTGAACAGCACTTACATCTATCACAGGTTGTGTGGGATTCGATGAAATCATATTTGTTAAGCATATGATGTAGAAACCAGCAGAGAGTGAATGCATGACAAATGTTGGTTGCTCTTTTAATTACGACTATGTATGCCCCCGCTAGATTAGGAACAATTTAAGGGGGAGGACCTTGTCTTACTTCTAATAATACTGACATCTACCATTGAATACTTTCTACGTGCTGGGCACTGTGCCAAATAGCATTCCCCCGGCAGCCCCATGAGGTAGGTGACTGCTCTTTTCCATCCTGTTTTACAGATGGGGAAACCAAGTCTGAGCGAGATTAAGTCTAGCTGCTCAGGCTCCTCTAGCAAGTAAGTGGTGGCTCGAGGATTTAAACCCATGCCAGCGCCCATGCATTTGGCACCATGCATCTGTGTCTCCTGTCTTTGTACTGCTAGCCTCTAACCAAGCCCTAAACAGAGTGGGGCTCCATGAGTATTTGCAGAATTGACCGGAGTAACTTTCTTGGACATCATAAGTGCATCAGAGACCTTCCATCTACTCCCTCCTCTCACATGCATTCTGCCCCAAAATGGCCATGTGCCCCATTGTTCTGCACTATTGACCAACACAACCTCTTCCTGCCATTTAATTACTCTATGCAATTCTGAGATTTTGCATCTCTCTTACTTGCCCTTTGCCTCCTCTTTTCTTCCTGGTCAAAGCCAGAGATTTCTTTGATACCCCAGTGTAACAAGGCAGACATATCTGTGGGTACCATGATTCTTCTTCATGTCGAAGTTGGGCAGAATGTTCCAGAAATTTCCAGGGTATTAGAATAATCTCCTTAAGGTTTTAACTGCCTACTATCACCTAAAATTGCTACTCTTTTAGGATTCTGATTTTTTTTCCTCTTCTGGTCATCTTAAAAAAAAGAAATGGAATTTCATGTAGGGGTCCCTCTGGGAATCTGACAACTTCTCCTTCCTTTAATTCAGTTAAAGGCTGAAAATATCAGCTGGCTCTTATCTGATTCCTTGTCTATTAACATTATGTTCTGAGGAAAGCCCCCTCCTGCTCTGCAATTTTTTTAAACTTTTTTTTTTTTTTTTTTTTTTTTTTTTTAGTGGTGGTGGGTCATGGTAGACAAATAAAAATCATTCTGAGGTTATCTGAGACCTGCCATTCCACACAATAGCAATAAGAACGTTTTCCAAATTTAAAACTCTGATGGGGGAAGTGGGTTACAATAGGAGAAACCTTTGACCCTGATCAGTCATAATGGCTTCCTGGATTCAGGGATATTATGGGCTGGGGCCAAGGGTTTCAGCAGCAAGAACACAAGATGTGTTAAACTTAGAACACAATGTGCGAGTTCCGGGTGGGGCTGTTGGAGGGACATCTTTCTTTCTTTCCGGTGAAAACGACTCCTTTTCCAAACAAGGACCTGGGTCTTTCTTGGGGTCTAGCCAGTGCCTGGGTACTTTTGTTCTGCTGCTGGTTTGAAGAGGAATTTTGAGTTATCGATGAATCTGAAAGTCTTCACTCTGGGGGCCATTTCTAGGCATTATTTACCCCCATCTATTGAGTGACTGCTGTGTGCCAGATAACTGTTCTTGAGGTCAGGATCTAGCAATAAAGAAGAAAAAATAGCCTCAAAGTGCCATCTTTGTGAAGCTTCATTCCGTGGCCCAGTTCTTCAACCTCTGGGCTACTGGCATTTCAAGCTGGAGAATTCAGTGTAGTGTGGGCTCTCCTGTGCGTCATGGGGTGTTTGACAGCATCCCTGACCTCAACCCAGTGGAAGTCATGAGCACCCCTCTCCAGTCACGACAACCCAAAATATCTTCAGATGTTGCTAAATGTCTGGGGGACCAACACTCTTGGTTGAGAGACATGGTTCTATGGGAGGCAGACAGACTATACACTGTGAAGGTATACGTAGGTAACAAAGAAATAGAGTCAATCAAGACAGGTCAGTCAAGGAGGTCAATCAAGACAGGAGAGTCGGGGCGCCTGGGTGGCTCAGTGGATTAAGCCACTGCCTTCGGCTCAGGTCATGATCTCAGTGTCCTGGGATCGAGCCCTGCATCGGGCTCTCTGCTCAGCGGGGAGCCTGCTTCCTCCTCTCTCTGCCTGACTCTCTGCCTGCTTGTGATCTCTGTCTGTCAAATAAATAAATTAAAATCTTAAAAAAAAAAGAAAAAAAAAGACAGGAGGGTCATGTCTCAGTAGTGGGGTGGGGGTGCGAGATTGTTGTAATGTAAATGATGTAGTTGGGGAAGTCCTACTGGAGAAGGTGACATTTGATAAAGACTTGAAGGAAGCAGTGAAGTGAGCCACAGGGCCATGGAGGGGACAGCCAGTGCAATGCCCTGCGCATGCACGCTAGCCTCAGAATTACCTAGGACATTTGCAGTGGGAGCGACGGGAGAGTGCTCAGAGATGAGGCAGAGAGTTCAAGGGAGGGAGCATCCAGACTGTGCAGCATGGGGCCTCTGTGGCCACTGTCAAGCCTTTGCTTTTCTCCAAGAGGAAGGTAAAATCATAGTCCAATTTCAAACAGTGGCATGAGATAGTCTTTTAGTCTTTTTCTTTCTTTCGTTCTCTCTTTCTCTCTCCCTCTCTTCTCTTCTCTTCTCTTCTCTTCTCTTCTCTTCTCTTCTGGCTGCTGTTGGGCTGTGAACAGACTATGGGGGATAAGGACAGAAGTAGGATCCTAGTGAGTCAAACTGTGACTCCAGGCAACTTAAAGAGGAGTGTCAGCCGGGCCTGGCTAGACATCTGTAAGCCTCTCCAGACATCATCTGCCCTTCCAGTAAAATGCACACAGTGGTGGTTGTAGTTGCCCAACATGGCAGAGCGTGTCGGAAAGACCGGACAGTGAATTTGCCTGGTTTCTCCGTCACCTTTTCTTGTCAGACTCTGTCCTAGATAACATCCTGATTTTCATTTTAGAAACAGTATGTGCCAGGTGGAAGACCAAAGGCTTAGGTAATTATAATTACTAATCATGTATGATAGAAATAAGCTAACAGAGCTTCTATGCTCTTGTTATTTGCCAGAGGCTGTGCTATCTTCCTTTCATGCATTATGTCCTTGAATTCAGGCCACAACCCTGTGAGGAAGGTACCTGTCTCATTGTTCTCCTCCCAGTCCAAATGAGGATGCTGAGATCAGAGTGCTGGAGTGACTTCTCCGAAGTTGCAGGGCCTCGAACCTCACTGACTGAGAGGTGTCTGAGAAGGATATGCAGCTGACCGATGTGGAATGTGGAAACTTCATGATTGCCTGGGGTCCCAGCTCTGTGTCCAAAACTGCCCCCTCCATGTCCTGGGACTCAACACAGGACTTTGGAGACAGGTGAGCTGCGGGCACAGGGCAGCGTAGAGCGAACCCCCGCCTTTAGTGGCTGGAAGCATGGAGTTAATAGCTCAGGCTCTGTCATCTACTGACCAGTTCAAATCCCAACTCCACCCATGTAGGACTCTGAGATCTGAGTCATTTACTTCACCTCCCTGAACTTCAATTTCCTCATCCCCAAGATTGGAGTAATAATAGTATCATGGGTGTTGTTGGTGTCCCACCCATATCTCCTTGCCCCCTCCTACCGTCCAAGCCACTTAGAGCTCACGTGGGCAGTTCCCAGTATACTGACGTTCACCTCCAGAGGGCTTTCTTTGATTGCTCACCTGTCTCAGCTCAGGATGGGGCAGATCAGAAGTGCCAAGAGGTGATATCCCCAGAGATAACCTCAACCAATAGAGAATGATGTGTGGTAGATAAAGGTCCTACTTCCTTATGGAACCTCTCAGGAGGTCCATAGCTTGACTCTGCCCCAGTTACCCTCAGCATTGACCACTCACTAACACAGCTTTGTTTCTGCTTTCTTTCCTGTCTCTTCCTCCCTCCCCATGCTTTCTGGGATCATCTCCCAAATAAACCATTTTGTATGCATCTCAGGATCTATTTGGGGGGGGACCACACCGGACCTCCTTAAGACTGTCGTGATGGTTATGAGAAAGTGAATGTGAAGTATTTAGAGTATTGTCACATACACAGGAAACATTGAAAAAATGGCCACTATGACAATGCTGATGAAGGTGATGATGAGGAGGAGGACAATGATGATGATAACAGAGACAAAGATGATGATGAGGGGGAGGAGGAAGGAGAAGAGGAGGAGGAAGAGAAGGAGGAGAAGGAGAGGGAGAGGGGAAGGAGGAGAGGCTTGATGACTATGAAGAAACTAAGGCCCAGAAGGGAAGAGGTAAGTGGCGAGTAGTAGATTGACAGGTCATGGGGACCTAGGGCAGCTGCCCAGCCCAGCCAGACCTATAATGGAGTCAGCCCCAAACACAGTTTCTCTTACCACCTGATTTCATGGAGTTTCCTCCCTGTGGTCAATGTTCTCTGGGAGATAATCTGTCCCCTGGTTCCCCCTGAGCAGTTGACAGCCAATGAGTCAGTGAGCCCTAGCCAAGCACCAATTCTTTTTTTTTTTTTAAAGATCTTATTTGTTTGTTTGATAGAGAGGGAGAGAGACATCACACGTAGGCAGAGAGGCAGACAGAGAGAGAGGGAAGCAGGCTCCCTGCCAAGCAGAGAGCCCGATGCGGGGCTCAATCCCAGGATCCTGAGATCATGACCTGAGCTGAAGGCAGAGGCCTAAACTACTGAGCCACCCAGGTGCCTGCCCCCCAAGCACCAATTCTGTATAAGGTGGGGTAGGAGGGACAAGAAATTATAACACATGGTCCTTTTCTGAGCGACTCCTCCTTCATGAGGAAAGCCAAATCTTCTGTTCACAAAGGTCCTTCTTGGACTTCACCTCAGATTGTACCACTGGACAAGTGGACGCACAGCTTTGGGACTTGTGTGAATGTATTGTCTTGAGACCATTGCCCAGCTTCCTGTGTGGGGTGACTTATTCCCTGTTGTGCTCATTTGCTTCAGAACTCCCTGTTCTTAGATGAAAAAGCACGGAAGTTTCCAAGTCAATGCATGCCGTCGTGTGTTCACCTGTAGAAAAGTTGCTGCACTTATCTCCAGTGTTCTCTTGGCCACTGGTGAAGGGATGGAAGTTAAATCTTTAGAAGGGTGCATGGAGAAATATTGGCATTTGGTGGATGAGCTCTAGAAGGGTCAGAGGTGGGATGCACCTGGGCCGCCATTTCCTCCAAGCCTCTCCCTCCTTTGACAGTAGGAAAATGAAGACATGGAGAAATTACTTTACCATACGATGCCACACAGCTTGAGGATAACGCAGCCCAGAATAAAACTCACTTCTTTCCATCCCCACTCCATTGTTTTTCGTGCTCTATTATTATCCACCTCTTATAAATCAAGTTGCCAGAAATGCACCAGGAGCGTCATCTGGTCAAGGACAGATCGTTTTGTGGAGTGTGCAGTAGCTTCCACGTTCAGCATTTTCATTGCTCTGGATTTTCATCTACCAAGTTAAAAAAGAAAAAAAAGAACAACTCCATGTTTTAAAATAATGAAGACTAAAGAATTTCTATTCAACCTCAATGTCACAGAAGCATGAAAAGCTCCATGTCACCACGAATGGTGGATTTTTCACTCTAAACAAAATGTAATTCACCTAATTGATTTGGTTGAATCTCTGCCTTCTGAAGCTTTGTGTTTTCCAATAAAATGGTCAACCCGCTGAGCTATGTCTGGAGGAAAGAAAGCTAGAGAAAAGAGAGAAGCCCCAGGGAAAAGAGAGAGAGAAAGAAAAAATCAGAGCATAAATATATCAAAACTCTCTTCTCTAAGATAATAGAAAGAGTACACTGAGAATGAAAGAAAACCACCTTTTTGGCACCCACTTGCACCTCAAAATTATTCATTTAGGTTTATTTATATCTTTATTCCTCCAGAAAGGAGGAGGAGAAATAGTGCCTTTCAGATAAGATTATTAATACACAGCATTTATCGACCATTATCATGTGCCAAGAACTGCATAAACACGATCTCATTCAACATGTTTATCAGTTACTTTGGGAGGCAAGTGTTCTCAGTCCCAATTGTAGTGAGTTAAACGGTGGCCCCCGAAGAGGTGGTCCACCTGGAACCGGTGCGTGTGAACTTATTTGAAAAGGGAATCTTGCAGATATAATTATAGTAGGGATCTTGACATAAGATCATCTTGAATTATCTAGGTGGGCCCTACATCTAATGACAAAGGCCCTTCATAAGAACACAAGAACAGACATGAGGGTGAAGGTCATGAGAAGAAAGAGGAGAGATTCCAGGGACATATCTACATGGATTGGTGGCGGCCACCAGAAGCTCAGAGGAGGCACGGAGCAGGTTCTCCTTCAGAGCCTCCAGAAGGAACACCCCCACTAACACCTTGATTTTGGGTCTGTCCTCCAGGATGCAGGGAGAACTTTTTTAAGCCCCTCAGTTTGTGAAATCTGTCCGCAGCCCTAGGAAATAAATACACCATTTTATAGATAAAGTTTCCAAGACCCAGAAAGGTTCAATCACTTATCTATCCCTGTAGTCCAACGTGCTAGAGCTGGGTTAAAATGTGCAGATTCATAGCTGATCTCAACAGCAGGTTGGATTTTTTAAAACAGTTTAAAATGGATAGGGAGAAGCATGAAAAGCACTCCCCTAATGTTAATGGTAACTGTCTTAGGATGCTGGGGTGGGGATGCAGGGCAGGGGGAGGAGTTTCACACAACTCTTGCTTTCTTTATTGTTTTTTTTTTTTTTTTTAACATACTGTTCACATTTTCTACAGTAAACAATATTGACTATATAATTGGAAGAAAAAAATTTAAGGAATTGTCCCTGAGGGCAATGTACATTGGCAACATAGAGTGTTAACTGAAGAAAGTTGCCTGCAAACTTGTAGGTAGAAAATTATTACTGCAATTATATCAGTCTGTCCTTACCTTGGACTCATAAGCTAGGTACTGCCATATCCCCATTCTGCAGATGAAAATTCTGAGTCTCAGAGTTAGAGAGTACTGGGCTGTTGTAGTCAAGTCTCCACTGAAGAGAATATTCCCTTATCCTCACCATCCCTTTGGTCCTTCCTTGAGTCTAAATTACAAGGCATACTAATGAAGCACACATTTTTGTTTTTCCTTAGACTAGTCAATGATCAAATCCTCAAAGTCCAAGTCCAAGTTATGGAGGGACAGAGGGACAGAAGTAAGCTTGCTTTCTTCCTTTTTTTTCCTGCAACCCATTCTCTCTCTCTGAGTGGAAAATCTGATAGTTCCCTGGTATTGAAGACTCTAATCTGAGCATATGAAGAGAGAAGAGCAAACGTAAGATCCTCATTCTACTCTTTTGAGAAAACCTAGAGGAAAACTTGTTCTCTTAAGCTCACAAAAGAATGGATATTTTTCACAGGTTTAAAGCTATCGTAAGCAATTAAAACCTAAAGCCTGAGTCTTGGGGGCTTGGGACTGGCTTTTCTAGAGTCTACATTTTAGCTGAGAATATAAAGGACTGAATCTCTTATTTTTTTTTAGATTCAATTCGTCCTGATTGAGTCCCATTGAGAACTCTGAGAGTTCTAGAACACAAACTGCAGAAAATTGGCCTGGAGCACATCTTAGCCAGGACCACACACGGTCTGAAATCTCAGTCTGTGCCCAGCCCTGGCCACATGCTTCATAGGCATCATCCCAGGACAAACCTGAGCAGTGAGCATTCTCATCTCCGTTTTCCAGGTGAGGGAACTGCATCTTAATTGGTCAAGGAGCTTGGATGTGGCACAATCTTGGACTGAGCCAGAAGTATCTGTCCTCGGGGTGCCTGGGTGGCTCAGCGGGTTAAATCCTCTGCCTTCGGTTCAGGTCATGATCCCAGGGTCCTGGAATCGAGCCCCACATCGGGCTCTCTGCTCAGCAGTGATCCTGCTTCCTCCTCTCTCTCTGCCTGCCTCTCTGACCACTTGTGATCTCTGTCTGTCAAATAAATAAGTAAAATCCTTAAAAAAAAAAAGAAGTATCTATCCTTGGGCTATTGTCCCCTCTGTGGTGCTGTATCTTCATCCCTGGATGTTCAGAACTCTGTGTAGATGAATTAGAAGCTCACAGATTAAATGATCCTCTTAGATATCCAGGGACTGTGGATGTCAGAATGTGCATTATGGCAAAGACATTGCCAATGGTCTGGGAAAAAAAAAATTCAAGGAAAAGTAACAAAGACTGGTGGTATTGACAATCAGTGTCCAGACCTGGGTACTTAACTGGGCCACAGTCTACTACTCACAATAATGTGACCCCCAAAAGTAGTTTCCCATCCCTGGGCTGATTTCTCCACTAATACATAAAGGCATTGTTGTAGAATCACCTGGGAAATCTTTAAAAAGTTATAAATTCTAAGATTTATCTTTGACTTTCTAAATCCAGGTCTCCTGGGGAGAGCTTATTAATCATTTAATTAATCACTTATTCATTAACTGATTTAGCATATGCTTATTGCTATTGGACACTTGGCTGTTGGAGATGAAAGGGGGCATTTGTCAGGGTTCCATCAGGAAACAGAATAACCCACTCTGTTTAGGGTCCTTTAAGCAGTTTCATAAAAGGGGTAAGACAAGGATGTGGGCAGGATATTAGAGAAGCATAAAGGACAGTGTGGCACCTGCAAGCTAGCAGCACTGGGGCTTTTCCAACCTCTAGACATGAAGGAAGGGGGAATGTTACCTGTATTGCCTGAATTTGAGGGAGACAGCTATAGAGGGAGGACCTCCTTAGGAGAGCTGGGACCTTTCTTGAGAACAGATTTCCCTAACCTCATCACTCTTAATATTCAAAGCTGCATCCTTCTGTGTTGAGTGGAGGGGGCTGTTCTATGTACTGTAGGATTCTATGCATTAGCAGCAATCCTGGCCTCTACCTCCAGGAGACCGGCAACATCCTCTAGACTTTTCCAAATGTCCCTTGGGAGGTAATGTCACCACCCCGAATTGAGAATCACTGATCTGGAGATGCAGCCAGCTTGTAGTGATCTCCTGGAATAGAGATGACACCCCAACGCCCCACTTCCCTTTCCTTTCAGTTTCCTACTAGGGTTTCCCATTGGCTAAAACTCAACCAGAAGCCGGAAGGTGATGTACTCCAACAAGGTGACTGTGAGCCAATAGCAGGTGATAGAATTGTGGGTGGCAGGTGGAAATGGGTCAACACAGACATGGCACAAGTAGTCAGTACAACAGATAGGACGTTCTTTAGGAGCCCACAGCTCATAGTGATGGGTCTGGAAGATGAGGCATACAATAAACAATTACATATACAAGATAATTTCTGAGCATGATTAGGAATACGTAGTCAGATGAAAAAAAAAAACACCAATGCAACAGTGAATGCCTGAGCTCTCTGAACATGTGGACATTAAGTGAAGACCTGAATGATGTTATGGAGCCAATGTCATAAATATTGTAGGGGGTGGGTATACTCCTGGCAAAGGGAATAGCATGTGCAAAGGCCCTAAAGTCTGCATTCATTCATTCATTCATTCATGTTTGTTTTTGCAGTACCTTATTGGGATGTAATTTATACATAGTAAAATAAGCAAGTAATAAGTGTACCGGTTAATGAATTTTTGTATATGTAATCAATCCCATAACCATAATCCAGATTAAGGTATAGGATATTCCATCTCCCCAGAAAATTCCTGTATTCCCC
Organism: Lontra canadensis; assembly: GCF_010015895.1. Lineage (NCBI taxonomy): Eukaryota > Metazoa > Chordata > Mammalia > Carnivora > Mustelidae > Lontra > Lontra canadensis. Next base: position 4,369,556 of record NW_022631052.1, read on the forward strand.
AAATTGGGTCCCCCTATCCTACGACTGTTATGACTTCTGTTGCCATTGATTGGTGTTGCCTGTCCTTGAAGTTCATATAAATCGAGTCACCCAGTGTCTACTTTCCTGTGCCTGGCCTCTTTTGCTCAGCTTTGGGTCTACGTGAATCCATTCATATTGTATGTATCAGGAGTTCACTTCTTTTTATTACTGAGTAGTACTCCACTGTATGGACATACCACAGTGAGTTTATCTGTTCTCCTGCTGAAAGGATATTTGGGTTGGTTCCAGTTTGGGGCTGTTATGAATGAAGCTCCCATGAACATTTTCCTATAAGCCTTTTTGTGGACATGTACATTCATTGTTCTTGGATGCAATTTGGGGGGGGGCGGGCAGGAGATATGTATCTTTCCTAGAAATTACCCATTTTCTTTTTGATTCTGACATGAAGCTAAACTGGTAAGCCAGAGCATTAAATACCCCTTCCAGCTTGGAAATCCGAAAACACATAGCAATTTCCCCCGATCACTGCCAGCCTCACCAAACACATAAGTCTGTTTCTTGGTTCATCATTACGTCCAAGTACTATGCACCTCCAAACCAGCCGTGCTCGTGCTGGGTACCTGGGCAACCTTCCCCTGCCCGGCCTAACCTCCCGCCTCCTCCTTTGTGGGCGTGTGTATTAAATCATGGCACGGCGGCTAATTCTTTGCAGCTTGCTGGTTGCTGCCTCCATTTGAGCAGACAGGAGGGCGCCCTGACACAGTTAAAGATCACAAGCTTTGATAACCTGGCTTTCTGATTTATGATAGTTCGGGTCTGCGTGTTCCCCTAATGAGGGGAACTCGGAGTGTCAACCTGTTTATTAAATGCTCAGAACCATGTGTGAGCTGGGCCGAGGTAAGAAGTCAATCATATTTTCATTTATTCTGCCTGTCCCCTCCTGTTCGCTCAGTCCTCTCTCCCTGAGACTGTCAGCCTGCCAAATTCCTTCTTTTCATCTCTAGAGGGGAGGACTTTAGGACAGATCATTTGCGGAGACGGTCGGGGTCCGCAGTGTTTGCACTTTCCTACTGATTTCCTAGGTGTTTGGAAGTTAATGATACTCAGCACCTCATGATTCTTTCCTGTATGTCAAACAAAGGCATGAAAGGGAAAGTGGCCAGAGGCGAGAGGCAGGGGCACTGGGCAGGGAGGCACAGAAGCACATCCATAGCTTTCTCTTCCCTTTACCCCAACCCTACAGAGACTGGTGTCATTGCCAGTGCAAGACGGATGAATATTCCTGAAGTTGTCAGGGACTAATGAAGTCTTAATTCATCTCCTGTAATTCCCTTTGAAATTAAAAAAAAAAAAAGCAAATCAAAATAATGGATGGCCCAACTGCTTTAATCTGTACTTCTTCTCACCCTTTTCCCCTTCGCAACTTGGTCAGTGTCATTTCCTTAATCTCTGGAGAGTCTACTCTGATTCCTTTCAAGTGGCATCAGCTCTGTCCCTTAGATTTGGTCTTCTGGACATGGCATATATATCTTTGCCTTTCTGAGGCCCTGGGGCTGGATTCTGTCTTTGGACATGCAGTGGGAGGGGTCTGAGCAGGTCACTGTAGAGTTTCCTCGGGGAGAAGAGCTCTAGACAGCCCAGCCTGGAGACTCCTGAAGAGTTTAGAATGTCACAGTTGACTGGGAACTTTGTGTTTTAAGCATCCTTTATTGAGGTACTGGTTTTTATTGTTATCCTGTCCATGCACTCCCATGATAAATGGCATTGTTCATTAAAATACCCCTTGTTCATTTAAAATAACCTTAGGAAGAAAAAATCATAAAAAAAAAAAAACCTTAGGAAGAAGCTCAGGAATGGCTTGATCCGTTCTCCCATTTCTGTTCAATTCTTGCATCCTGAATCTTGCCCAGTTCCTGCTACATAGATGTTTGTTGAATGAATGAACAAGTGAATGGAATAGTGAACAGAATAACCCAACTGTGTGTCACAAAACTTTTAACTTAGGTTTGGTCTTGATTTGTTTTCATATAAAATGTCTCTCTCTGTCTTTGCTAGTAACAGAACTCCATGTTTAGCTGTGCACTGGATCTCTGAAATAAAGAATCTGCTTCCCAGCCTCCCTTACATTGAAGTATGGCCATGGAGGCTCTGGCCATTGAGATTTGAGAGGTAATATTATATGATTAATGTCCTAAAAAGACAGCAGAAATAACCCCTTTGTCTCTTTTTCTTCCCTTCCTCCTTCAGTATGGGTGGAATGCAGATATAACGGATGGAGTCAAGTAGCCGTCTTGGACTATGAGGTGGGAAGCAAGAAAGGTAAGGCAGTAAGAGAAAAGTACCTTGGGTCTCTGTTGATTGTAAAGCTGACATATCAGTCTGGACTGCTTGCCTCTGGACTAAATTATGTGACAAAATAAATTTCTAGTTTGTTCAAGCCGTATTTTGGGTTTTTCACCACATGTTCCTCAGCCTAATTTTAAAGAATTTAACATGTTTTCAGGATACGGAGTTTCACCCATTAATATAGTCAGCTGCCTCAGGTTAAAATGTCTTCAAGATAAGACACCAGCATGTAGTGGCCACAGTAAAAATGGCACACAGTCTGCTGATTGAGCAACAAAAATTGTGATCAGTTAAAAAGAAATTAGTTTGAACCTTCGATAGAACAGAAATGGTGGACCCTATTTTCTGAAAATTAATCAGAGAACAGGGCAGCTGGGTGGCTCAGTCGGTTAAGTATCTGCCTTCGGCTCAGGTCATGACCTCGGGGTCCTGGGGTCAAGTCCCACATCAGGCTCCTTGGTCAGCAGGGAGCCACCTTCTTCCTCTGCCTGCTACTCCCCCTGCTTGTACACCTGCTCTCTCCTCTCTCTGTCAAATAAATAAACAAATGAAATCTTTAAAAAAAAATATATATATATATACAAACATATATACATATATATATCAGAGAACACCAATAAACACTATAAACCCCAAATCTAGGGTGAATAGATAAGCAAGTCATTTCTAGGGGACCTGCCAGGACCAGTATAAGCATGAAGCACCCAGCACAATGCTTCGCATGACCCAGTGATTGGCAAGTATCAGATTCCTTCATTCCCATCTCCTGAAACTTCCACATCTGCAGCTCTGCAAACTGGGCAGCAACCAGGTCTGGCAGGGCTTATTATGTAACGTTAACGTGTTTGGACGCTATTCTGAAAGCAAGCGAGAGACACAAAGAAGACTGGAGATTCTAATTTTAGGGGATGTGCATTTAGAACAATCACTGGCCATTATGTCTCGGTTGCAGTGACTCATCCCCACCCTTGCAGTGTGAGCACCGCCAGAGGCAGTATGCAAATGAGTGGACATGCCTGTGTCCCAATAAAACTTTATTTATAGGAAGTGACAGTGGATTGGATTGGCTTACTGGTGGTTGTTTGCTCACCCCTGGTCTAGGTAATTCCATGAGTAGTAAAAACAGCAGATAACAGGTAGGACAAGTGCAAGGTACTATGAAACACAGACCTCTTTAGGAAGGTGGTCAGAGAGGACTTCCCTGAGGAGGTGACATTTACTGAGAGGTGGAGAGCTGCTAAGCTGACAAAAGGGAGTTGTAGGGTGTTCCAGCCCCAGGGAGGAGAAGGCACTCAGCCCAAGGAGCCGAATGTGGTCCACGCGGCTACAGCAGGAAGTGCTGGGGGTCTCCTGAGGCAGAGGGGGACAGACAGTCCTAGACTCGGAGGCCATTTATGAACACGGGTCTGGAAGAGCAGTGGTGCTCAGAGGCCAAGAGTGCATCTCTAGAACTGCATTTGCATCTTGAGACAGAGTCCAGGGCAGGGCACAGATGAAAGAAGTGGGAATAGTGGCTTCTGGCTGGGGCTGCTTGCTTCCTCCCACAGACGCCCTTAAGCAGGAGGCAGCTGACTGCTGGATAAGACACTGTCAGTTTCTGATGGATCAAGGCAGCCAGAAGGACAATGTCCTTCCTGGTCTCTGGGAGTGAGCTCTACAGGCCTTCTCACAGAGGCCCCTCTGGATGGGGGCAGACCATTCCCACCTGTCCTGAGGCTTCTCACTATTTTAAGATGGAACTAAATCCTGCCCTTGGAGAGCTATCCCTTTGATGCTCGGTTTCAGGCAGAACAGATTGTACATACTACCCACTTCCCCTTTTCTTATCTACTCCTCCACCCCATGGTTTTTGTGGAGTCCGGAGATTTTATCCAGCAATGTAAGGTATGTTGGTGGACTCTGTTCTCACCTGTTTGTTCTAGCCACTTGGGAGAAGGAAAATGGCGTCAGATTCTGGAATCCTGTCTGGCCCTCCTCTTCTCCTTCATCAGGAGCCTGCAGTTGTTTCCTGTAATAATGGTATCTTGCATGGGTGTGGTGTGGCTTCCTACCCTCCCAGGAACGGTTGCCCAACAACAGGAGAGTCAGAGAAGGGGAGCAACTGGGGTGTTTCTACCCTGTCCCTGCCTCCACGGCATCTCCTATGGCTGCTGCCTCTCCTTCCTGCCCCGCTCGCACCCCCTCCTCAGCTGTCTCAGCCCCATGGGCAGCCCTGGCCAAGGCTCTCCCACTTCCCGGGTGCCCCAGCTTCTGGCTCCAGCAAAGAGACCTTGTCTGGCTCTGCCTCCAGCCAAGGAGAGCAAGAGCTTCCTTTTCTGCTCTGGGTTGCTTCGCAGTCCCTCCCTCCTCTTGGCCATCTATCAAACTCTGTCCCTCTATCAAACTCCCTCAGCTTGAAAGACCTTTAAGTGGTTTCGGTTTTCTGATTGGACCCAGATAGATACGTATAGCGTCTCACAATTAAAAGGAACTCTCTGTTCCCTGGTCTCGTTCTTATTTTTATGCGCACAACCTCAGGGAAGACTTCAAGGTGGGTCATATTACACCATGCTGCAAACGGTAAAAAAGATGGAGGGAAAGCTATATTGCCCAGAGTCCTGTATTAAGGCCATATGTTTCAGGGGAGACAAGGGCACCATTTTTTGGAATCCCAGCTTCACAGAATATCTGAAAGACTACTGGAACATATTTCACTCCTCTGAGCCTCAATTTCTGTGTCTCTGAAGTGTTGTTACATAAAGAACTTAGCGCTGTCTGATACCTAGTAGCAGCTCATCAGATGTTAGCAACGACCGTAGGAACTTTCTACCATCCTCTGGTTAATGGATCCAACAAATAACTGGCCTTTTCCGCTGTCTCTACAAACATACTGTTCTCTAAGGCTCTTTGCAGCTTACAGGTTTCAGATGCTCAAACATTCCTGCCTTCCTCACCTGAGGCCTGTATTCAGTAAACTTCAGTCAGGTTGGGTCCCAGACCTGGCTGACTTCTATATCTTCTCACACGAAGTCGTTAATGATGCTTAAGCTCCAGAATCCCTCACCGCTCAGACTCCTTCCAAAGCCCTGAGAGAAATACAATCAACGGGTTCAGATTTCTTTTTAAAGATCACGATTTCTTTTTAAATTTTTTTAAAATTTCAATTTCTTGGGGGACCTAGGTGGCTCAGTGGATTAATTAAGCCTCTGCCTTCAGCTCAGATCATGATCTCAGGGTCCTGGGATCGAGCCCCGCCTCGGGCTCCCTGCTGAACAGGGGGTCTGCTTCTTCCTCTGACCTTCCCCCTCTCATGCTTGCTTGCTCTCATTCACTCTCTCAAATAAATAAATAAAATCTTAAAAAAAAAGAAAGTGTAGCTTTAACAGATATACATATCCTGCATCTTTTTTTTATTTGAGTAAATCACATGAAATAGGATTTATCCATTTCTGTGGCCATGTGCAGATCCCCATAAGTGGTGAGAAGTTGCATGTGTAATGTATTCCAAATATTTTTTAAAAACTTGATCAACGCTGCTAAAGAAAATGATGAATTACCCTAATCCTTCCATAGAAGACATCATTGCAAAAAGGTTGTCATATGAAGAAGTGATTAAGAATTTGTGGCCAGGGGCACGTGGGTGGCTCAGTGGGTTGGGGCCTCTGCCTTCGGCTCGGGTCATGATCTCGGGGTCCTGGGGTCGAGCCCCGCATCGGGCTCTCTGCTCGGCGGGGAGCCTGTTTCCACCCCGCCCCCGCCTGCCTCTCTGCCTACTTCTGATCTCTCTCTCTCTGTGTCAAATAAATAAATAAAATCTTAAAAAAAAAAAAAAAGAATTTGTGGCCAGAAGTTACAAGAGAAAAGTATATCAGCCTTACGAGAGGTAGTTAATGAATAAAAACATGATCTTTTTCTCTGGGTTTACTTGGAGTTTCTCCTATTTGAGATCAATATCTATTTTTGTGTTTAAACTTGGTTTTCTTTCAAAGGGGCCCCCAACTTGGGAGAGCTTGCAGACCCCCAAAAACTAGGATCTCCTCCTTCTTATGACTGTAATTACACAATTTGAAAACATTTCATGGAAGCCAGTGAAAACGGAGAGTTCAAAGAATCACACGCATGAAAATGAAATGGTATGCTTTGGAAACATCTGGTCAGATGTGAGATGTTGAAGACAAAGCAGTTCAGCATGGGTGAGACTGGGTGGGGCAGATAATCTAAATAATACTAGGAAGATTCTTCCTTGAAGCTGTTTTGCAGTGACTTTAATATCTCACTTACCTCAAAGAAGCCCCAACTGGACCTGCAGATAAGACCTTGTCATGTGTTTTATGCAAGATGGCAACCAGGCCTAAAGGGGAGTAGGGGGTGGGGGGGGGGGGGGAGGGCGTGGCATTTTCATTTGTTAATTCCTTTCTCAGATGAATACTTCAGGCAGTCTCTCATTGCCATTTCTTCTTCTGGTCCCCTACTTCGCTGTAAGATAGGTAAACTGAGGCCCAGAAAAAGAACATGTATTTCCCAGGGCCACACAGTCATGGAGCCACGGGGCCAAGGCCCCAGCTCTCCGGCGGGCTGTCCTTCTGTCTTTCCACTCTCAGGGGTTAGTGCGCTTGAGGAAAGGGGAAGGTAAGCAGGAATTTGAAGCTCCCACAGGCTAAACTTGGTAGGGCATTCGTGAGGAGGAAATGGGAGGGAAGTCTCAGAAACCCTCAAATGCCTTCTGAGTACCTTGTGCCGTGTCCTCTCCGTGAGGGGACTCTCACCAAGACTGTGCTGTGAGACCAAGGCAAAAGGTGGGAATCAAGATGGTAGGCTAAAGTGGCTCCCTTGGCCAGCTTCACCCCTTCCCCAAAGACACCCACGTCCTCTTGGGTAGAGAACAAGGTTATAAACACCAAAATCAAAATCAACCATCTAGGGCTGGTTGCCATGACAACCATCTAAGTTCTGGATTACTCGAGTGACCAACCAGGGAAGAATCTGGAAGGTGCCCTGCCACCATATTGGAGGACAGGCCTTATTCCCAGTGCGGAAGGGTTACTGCCACTCCTTGGTTCACGATCAGGGACTGCCTCAGTCTGCCAGTGAGAATAGACAGACGAGGGCCTGGGGTGTTCATACTTGGGGCTGTGGGGACCTGGCTGGCTAGGGGATCTGTGGTGGCATGGACAGGTCTCCTCGGCTTGATGAATTCGCTATTGCTTCTTTGTGGAGATGACAGGCCTGGGTTCAAAGATCAGAGGGCAACCGGGAAGCGCCTCCTTCCTCCCTCCCTTTCGGAGGCACTAGGACCTCGAGCCGGTCTGTCTGGAGAACCCACTGTTTTCCTTTTGGAGACTTGGGCTCTGATTACCCATGGGGATCAGTATTCCAGCTGTCTTGAATAAAACCCCCAGCTCTTTCAAATCTCCAGTTAAAGCCTGAGCCCCAATAAAAAATTGTCAGGCTGGGTTTGGGACGGGGGACCCACACCTTCTGTACAGTCCTGGGAGGCTGTAATGAGGCTTTGCCAGAAGGCCCAGACCCGTGGCTGGGGCCTGTTGCTGAGCCCCCTGCTCTGAGGACACATGAAAGTGAGGTGTGTGTGTTAGCTGAGACCCAGAGCCAGCAAAAGATGTCTTTACCCCTCCATTCACGAAATTCCTTACCAGGAGGAATGGAGATGCAGGCATTATGGAGAAGTTCCATTTTCAAGGCTTCTGTAGAAAAGATGAAGAGTTAAATAATTAGAAGTGACTGCCTTCTGGCAGCTTCCTCGAACCGTATGTCACTTAGACAAAATTCCTTGTATGTGGAGGGGATACACAGTTATTTGGGAAATAAATGAAGGAATGCAGTATGGCTATCCTTATCAGTGCATTTCCTGAGCTGATGCTCTGACTGATTCTGTAATCTATCCTGCAGTGGAAAAGGCAGGCAGCCGGCCGCAGAATGGGAAGGAAGATTCGGATTCAGAACACTTTCCCAAATCTGCCCTTTCCTTGCTCCCAAGCTCCCGTTTTGCAGAATCTTCAGAGCGGGGCTTGACATTTCCAGACCTACGGGAGCCAGAGTGTGCTACGGGAGTGAAGCGGACAGGGGCAGGGAGTGGAGGGGACTCTGATGATCTGAGGAACCCATGTCCCCTCCGAAGGGCATCTGCCCACTAACTGTTGCTGGGCAGGATCGTAGGTCCATGTTGCCAGATCTTCTGGCTTTTTAAGAGCTACCAGAACTCCACATGATTTAGTGTGAAATCTGCTGCCTTTGAAAATATGGGCCACTCATTCAATTGTTTTAAAGCATCAGGTGGTCAAGCAAAAGCCCGGCTGAGGGCCACATCTGGGCTTGGGAGGTCCGTTAATAAGCTTGGATTTATCACTTGGCTTCAGCTGTTCATTGCCCGTTTGTTGGGGGACATGCTCAGCCTAGTTCAAGAAGGGTGAGGAAGGCCTGGGCAGTAGGCAAAGGCAGGGCACACCCAACATGCCAGGCACGGAGGGCAGAAAAGCCTGTTGCACCTGGGACATGGAATGCAAGAGAGAGTGCCTCGTGCGCATCTTGGGGTTGGGGACAGGTGGGTAATGTGACTCGAGCTGTCAGAGGGGAGTTAGCTGGAGCGGTGGCATGGGGGTGCGGGTTGGTCATTGCTTGCAAAGGAGACATTTCACCAACCAGCTGAAGAGTGGGTTGATGGGCTTGGTCACCGCTGGAGTTGTCTTGAAACATGAAGCCAGATGGGTCTTCCTTAACCTCTGCTTCTGGAGCCAGACTGCCAGGATTCAAACCCCAGCTGCCCCCACTTACCAGCTGCATGGCCTGAAACTACTTATCCCCTCCTGCCTCAGTTTCCGTGCCTGTAAAAATGGAGACGATCATCACAGACCCGGTTGGGGACTGAGGGAGCTCATTCACGTCACAGGCAGGCGAGCACTCCGCCAATGTTCCCTCTTTCAAACACGACCCCTCCTTTTGCTGTTGCCTAGACAGCCAGACACGTCCATCCGTGATGTCTGCTACTGGCCCTGGGAAACCACGGGCCGGTAGTCAGGGGTTTAAAAGCTCTTTTCCAGAGCTGAAGATTCTGATTTCTTAGCTGTGCAGAGAGGAAATAAAGCCTTGGTCTTCTAAATGGACTGGGAGAAGTATGAAATTACGGCTAAGTCCGTTTGGAGCTTTTGTGCAGGGCTTTCACGAAGGATCAACCATTAATCATGCGCAATTACTCTGACCTTGGGTGAACTGCAGTCTCTTGAACATGGACGATTCCACTCCCCGGGGGTCCGGAGATGCAAAGCCGTCTGCCAGCCATCCAAGCCCAGAGAACCAGGTCCGTGGTCTCTGGTCTGGATTGTCTATGTCTCAGCCTTGGACTCTCCCCCTCTTTCCAGGGTCTGCTTTCAGACCCAAATGCCTTCCCAGAAGGAGCGGGCAAGAACAGGTGAGGGAGAATCAGGTGAAATCGGTCTTTGCCCAAAGTGTATGACTTTGGACAGGTGGTTTATCCTCTCTCATTGCCTCAGTGTTTCCATCTTCAAGTTGGGGTGAATAATGTCTGTCCCATCAGTTTATTGTGTGGAAGGATAGATGCTATGGATGGCACTGATGTGACTGTCCCACTGGGCAAGAGGACTCCACACTGTGGGGCTCCTGGTTGCTTCCATGGGGATCTGACAGCCAGAGCTCAAAGGGATGATCACTTCTCTTGTCTCTGCCCAATGACTGGCCGCCCTTGGCAGCCCCCCTACCTAGGAACTGGGACAAAAGCCTTCAGACCCCATCCCTGATAGAGGGTGGGATTTTGATTGATGGGTTTCCTTCCTCCTCCCCTCACCTCCATTCTTCCCCCCCCCTTCTCTGCCTTCCTCCGTCTCTCGATTCCTCCCTTCCTCTCCTCTTCTCATACGTGAGCACCTGTCTCAGCCAGGCATTGTGCCTGAACCCGGTGGAACATGAAAGTGTGTCTACCTTCATGCCACACCACAGTGTGACATCACACTAGTCATTTATATGTCATCTATCTCTTCTCTTGTGGGAATCATCACCCAGATGATTAATCCATCAAAAGTCCTTCATGTTTCAATTCTTATTTCTTTAAACTTTTCTTTCAAAGATTTATTTATTAGAGAGAGAGCACGAACAGGGGGAGGGGCAGAAGGAGAGGAAGGGAATCCTCAAGCAGACCCCACACTGAGCGAAGACAGAGCCCATGGTGGGCTCGATCCCATGACCCCGATATCACGACCTGAGCTGAAATCAAAAGTCAGGTGCTCAACCAAATGAGCCACCCAGTGCCCCTCAAATCTTATTTTTTACAACAAAGTGAAATGAAGCATCTTCCCTGCCAAAGCATATTATTATATATACATAGCCGCATTGGAAAACTGGGCCATGCAGAAAAGTACTGAGAAGATAGTAACCATTAATGCCACTGCCACTAAAAAGCCTCCATTCACATTTTGCTGAATTACCTCCCAGTCTCTTATTATGCATAGCCACATATTTATTTTGTGTAGTTGAATTCATATCGGGTACATATTTATGTACTGTGTTTTTATAACAAATGTATTTTCTCAATGAACAAGGGCAGTGTTTTCAATAAATATTCACATCTTCATTCATTCAGTCAACAAGTATTTTGGAAGCATGTACTACATGCCCAGTAGTGGTTTTTGGGGCCAGGGACCCAGCAGTGAGCAACATGAGCCAAAACACCTGCCCTCTCAGATCCTCCATTCGAGTTCAGGGAAATAGTATACAAAACAAATACATAAATTGTGGATGTGTGAGATGGTAATAAATGCCACAAGGAAAAAGTGGAAAAAGGTGTGTGTGTGTGTGTGTGTGTGTGTGTGTGTGTGTGTGTATTTCAGTTTTAAATAGGATGGTTGGAGAAGGCTTTACTGAGAAAATAACATGTGGGCCAAGAACTGAAGGAGGTGAGCAAAATGAACATCCAGACAGGGAACCACAAGTGCAAAGGTCCTGGGGCAGGTACGTTTGAAGGCATATGTGGGTACATTTGAAGAATCTTGTGAAAGCCTTGTGGCAGAAAGAGAATGAAAAAGGGATGCTCTTGGTTTACCCTACCAGATATGCTGGGGTCCCTTTCACCGGTTAAATATGCCCATCTCCCAGCTGTCGTGTGTGGTGTTGTTAATGGCTCATATTTTCAAACCTTGAGAGAATTGCTTTTAGGTAACTGGAACCACCTTACCTGAAGGGGTCTGAGAGTTTATGTTCCTTTCTAGAGTTAATGTCCCCATAGCCAGTGACCTCCTTGTCCTAGGGTATGAAAGTTAAGCCTGTTTGTTCTCGAGGTGGAACAATTCTGCAATGCTGTTAACAGATTAGAGTGTCTATAAGATCAAGTTGAATCTTAGCTTCACCAGAAACCACATTCTTGTTTGGCTTCCTCCACTTCCCTGTCTTGCTTCTCTGAGTCCGGCATACGTTTCTCTGGAGAATACTCTTGATAAATCACTTGCACCTGAATCCTTGTCTCAGGCTCTGCTTCTGTGGAATCTGAGCTGACCTAAGCCACGGCCATCTTGTCCTGTGTATAATCAACCAGTAGGAGTCTACATGTTCACATGATGGTGACATACTACTTACTTCGTTCTTTATGCATGTACTTGCCTTGATAGCAGTGTGCTCAGATATAACATTGACACTTGCAGCTGATTTCCAAATTCATATGGCTCCCGACACAATAATGACACCCTTCCTAAGTGCAGAGAGTATGCACTGAAGCATTAGACAGTGTGGATTTGAACCCTGATTCAAATTGATGACTCTACCCTAAGCAGTTCCGTAAACTCTTTGAGCCTCATTTTTTTTAGCTGCAGAATGGGGGCAAAAGTAATGCATATCTCAAGTCAGGTATATGAGAAGCTTTCATATGTAAACTTCACAACTGTGAACAGTTATTATTGGCCATAAATATGGCAGTTGGAGATGATAATTGAAGAGTATTGAACTGCGTTTGTACAGATTCTCAAGACATGGTCCCACCTGGGCTCTTTGGCCCCTTTAGTTTCATCTGTGAAAAATCTCTTTCCAATTCCTGAGTTTTACCAGAAATTCAGGTTTGGGGTAACTCTGCCATCTTTATTCAATGGCTTCAGGTGCAACATTACCACAAGGTGGTAGTGTGGTCATATGTCCTAAGCAAGGCAATTTGTCCCCCATCTTCCAAAGCTACTGTAAGAGTTTTGTGATATATCCCATGCCATACATTCTCCTCTCTGTAAAAACATAATGAAGTTCTGTAGAATTCTCCAATGAAAATTGTACACTTGCCAAGATTTTTTTTTAATGCATTTGTAGAGTGACTTAGAAAAACTGTTGGAACAACAGCAATCAGATTCTCCTGAAGCAAAAGCAATAAACATCTCAACCAGGTGATAAATTGTGGAATAGAAAGATTGAAAAGATATTTCCCCTGATGAATGTTGAGGAGGGTTTAGTGTAGGAAAAGAATGGAATCCACAGTGTTGTGTCCTTACTGAAGCAGAAACTTGTCATTCTTGAAATTCCATTCCATGTAGAATCTGGCCTATAATAGGTGCTCAAGAAATGTTAATGGAATCAGTCAATCAGTTGACCCATGCATTCACGAGTGAATGATTAACGACAGTAATGGTGGAAAGAATTTTGTCTACAGCATGAGTATAAAGAAACTCATCTGAAATATAAATGTGCTTCAGCTTTGTGGGAAATTGGACAAGCAATGTAAATGGGGTTGAGGTACCCAAAAATCTGTGACCTTCCTGTTATAGCTGAGCTAGTTGAGGAAGGAAATTGTTTGGACAATCCTGCTGAGTCTGTTAGGGTCTTGTCAGACCCCTGAATAAAATCAATCTCCATTCCACCATGGTGTTGAGGAAGGGAGACGATCTTGAAGTCATGATTTCCTTTCCCCCATGATACCAGTTTCCCTTGGCCAGTCGCCACTATCCACTCCATGACCTATCCATTCAATGGTGTCTCCATTGAATGATCTTGCTTAGGCAGATCTACAACTCTCCTAATTCCTTAGAGCAAGTTAGAGACCAGGCCAGGCCATATCACTGAAGTCTCTGGGATGACACAAGCAAGATCAACTGAAGTGGCATCCAGAACAGATAGATAATCTGCTCTATCTTTGTTACATTCATCTTGGTTTCAAGCACCATTGGGCTGTCGTTTTGCCTAGTTTCTCGCTATTGGTAAAGCAGGAATCAGCATTTTCCCACAGTATGGAAGTACTCTCAAATACATCTAGGCTGGCTGGAGTTGAGATTCCAGGTCCAAGGAGAAGAACTTCTCAGTCTCAAGTTTGTGTTAGCTAGGGAAGCAAATACTGCACATGATTGAAAACCTGACTCCAGTGGCTTAACCCACCCACAAGAGGTCTGTTCGTAGGAGGTTGGCTCAGTAAACCAATAGGATTCTTTTGGGAGCTGCTGTGATTCTCTTGGGCTTTCCTCATGGCAAAGACACTAACTTCCTGCATTGCCAGAAGAGGAAAGAAGGAAGAAGACAGAAGGCAATAAAACCCACCTCCTTCCACGCAGGACATGCCCAAAGACAACAGCTCCTAGCTGCTAGGGACTTATGTGCCAGGCACTGCACTAGGCACTTCCCATTTGCTAATTTAAAAAAATCCTCACAACGACCCCTTACAGTGGCTACTATTAAATCAGTCCCATCTTACAGATGCAGAAACCAAGACTCAGCATTGTTGACTTGTCTAGCTAACAGGAGGCATATTTGGGATTTGAAATCAGGCAGCACCATGAGCTTAGCTGCTGCGGGGCTGGCTTAGCTGGGTTCACTGGAGGTTGCCCTCCTTTCTATAAGGGGCAGCCAGAGATTGCTCTCCGTCTTAATCACGGACATCCCTGGGGTCCCCACACCCCGCCCCACTCTCAGGGTCTGCTGATGCTATTCTTCTGGGCCGGCAGTAAAATGACATTTATGGGGATTTTTCCCTTTGAAGTGAGAGTGTTTGCGCACTTTGCTTTAAAGCAAGGGAAAAAACAAGAGCTCAAGCAGATAAATGACCGCAGCCTTGGAGAAAGGACATGACGTCTGTGGAGGCACAGTTTCCATTTTGTCATAGAAGAGTCATCTTATAGGAAAAGATCTTTGTCTCTTTGCCAGTGGTTCTCTTTATTATCTCCTTTCCCCGCTTCTGTCCCTTGTAATTAGGAAGAAGCTGTTTGTTTTCTCCTTCTTTTCTTCCTTCCTTCCTTTCCTTTCCTTTTCCAGCCCTCTTTTTCACTTAGATTTTCCTTCCTTTTCCCTGAATTTTCTTTGAAGTTGGAAGACACTCTTTCCAATTCTCAGGTTACAGTATTTATGCTGAAGATTTCAAATGAGATAGGATTTTGGAATACTGGTGCTGCTACTTCCTAGCTATTTGACCTTGGGTGAGTAGCAGCTTCTCTAAATTTCAGTTTCTTCCTCTATAAATTGGATGTATTAATGTCTGTCTCCTGGATTCTTAAGAGGAGAGAATGAGTCACTCTAAATGCTGAATTTAATGAGAAAAGGGAGCATGCTGTGTCAACCCTCTCTAGGTGAAACTAAGAATGCTATTGATCCTTCCCAAGATTTTGATATATTTACTTATATATTATGGATATTCTATCCTATCCATTCAACTGTCATCCATCTATCCTCCCATTATCCATCCACCCATCTCTCCATTTATCTACTCATTATCTATCTATCCATTCATCCTTCATTCATACATCCCTCATCCATCCATCTATCCATCCACCATTTTCCATCCACACATTACCATTCATCCATCCATCCACCCATCCAATAACTCCTGACCAGTTGGTGTTTATATCCAGGTGAAGGAAAGAGACAATAGATAAAATATGTAACATGTTAAATGGTGATAAGTGCTAAAGAGGAAATAAAAAAAGGTAAAGAAGTGACATAAGAAATGTTGGGGTAGAGGGAAAAATGAAACAAGATGAAACCAGAGAGGGACACAAACCATAAGAGACTTTTAATCTCAAGAAACAAACTGAAGGTTGCTGGCGTGGAGGAGGGTGAGAGGGATGGGGTGGCTGGGGAGGGTATGTGCTGTGGTGAGTGCTGTGAATTGTGCAAGACTGATGAATCACAGACCTGTATCCCTGAAACAAATATTACATTATATGTTAATAAAAAAAAGAAATGTTGGGGTAGAAAAGGGGTATATTAAACAGGATCATCAGAGAAGACCTCCCTGAAAAAGGGACATTAAAGCAAAGACCTAAGGGAGTGAGGAATCTCTAAGGAAATCTGACAGAAGGACATTCCAGACAAAGGAATAACAAGTACAAAGTCCTCGAGGCATGAATGTGCCTGGAAGGTTCAAGGAGCAATGTGGGGCCAGTGTGGCTGGAGCAGAGAGAAGTATGAGATGAGGTCTGAGATATGGGGTATTGGGCCATAATAAAAACTTGGCTTTTACTAAGACTGTGGTGAAAACAACTGGAAGGATTGGAGTAGAAAATGAGAGGATTTTTTTTTTTAAGATTTTATTTAGTTATTTGACAGACAGAGATCACAAGGAGGCAGAGAGGCAGGCAGAGAGAGAGAGGGGGAAGCAGGCTCCCTGCCCAGCAGAGATCCCAATGCGGGGCTTGATCCCAAAACCCTGGGATCATGACCTGAGCCGAAGGCAGACGCTTTAACCCACTGAGCCACCCAGGTGTCCCAGGATTTTATGTTTTAACAGAATAAATCTGACCTCTGTGTTGAGAATAGAACAGAAGGGGAACACAGATGGGAATAGAAAATCAGTTAGAAGGCACTGGAATAGTCTGAGGGAAAGTGCCGGTGACTGTCCCAGGCAAGAGCAGTGAAAGGGGTAAGTGATTTTTTTTTTTTTTTGGACACATAGCAGCCAGATCGATCCACATATGCATAAATAGGCGGATAGGTGGATGAATGAGTGATAGATTGAGGAAGGAAGGAAGGAAGGAAGGAAGGAAGGAAGGAAAGATGGATGGATGGATGGCCATGTTGAATGGTATTACAGATGGTATTGTGTGTATTTCTTCTTGGCCACATTTCTAGTAGCTTGAACGTGCTTCAAACATAGTAGGTCCTCAAAAATGTTGAATGAACATGTGTGTGTGTGTGTGTGTGTGTGTGTGTGTAACAGGCATTATCACATAATGCTGAAGGGAAGGGCTTTTCTCAAGGGCAGTTTTATAATATATATTAGTCTTTACAATACATATCTGCTAGGGGACAACAGTATTGTCTTTCATATGTATCCCAGGAACATTTTCATGGATGCATCTAACAATTAGCTTTAAAGATACTTGCTCATCTAGGCATTATTTATCATGGCAAAAAACCCAAAAGCCAACAAAAGAACCGGAAAATAACTGAAATGTCCAGCAGTTGGGGAATGGTGAAATAAATTGAAGGACTCCATATGTAAGCATTACTACAAAGCTGTAAATGGTCCATCAGTAGATGGACCGAGAATGTCCTCATCAGGTTCAAGAGCTCATAAATGCGTGGAAAGATACACAGAAGACAAGGCAACAAAATATTAACAGTAATTTATCTTGGGGAACATATCATTTTAACCTATTTGTGTTTGACAGAAAAACTTATATAGGTGTTGTAATTTTAAAAGTAAAGTTTTTGAAAAGAAAGTTGAAATAATAGTATCACTATTTAAAGTGATGTAGGGTAAATGAGGTCCAGGCTAGATCTACTAAGCTTAGTAAAGTGATCATAATAGACATGGAAGGCCAAAGGATTTGCATTTTACTAGCTTCCCATCCTACCTACTACAGTGTGTGTTCTTCCTGCTTATTCATATATGTGCCTCCAGAGGTTAATATGAAGTAGAGAGTGAAAGTAATTTATGGAGTTCACTCGCTCAGACACATTTGGGGGCAGGGGCAGGGAAGGAAGAGAAAACATACTCTGCTTGTCTGACCATAAATAAGTCAGGTTGGGGGTTTCCATGAATATAGTTCATCCCACGGCCACATCAGTCTTTGCTAGGCTGGCGCAGATACTCAAGAATACCCTGGAGCAATAAATGGTCCCTAGTGAAGTAGAGAGTGGAGATGGGGATGGTGTCAAGCGGGGGTTGGCAAATGTGTTCTCTAAAAGACCAGATAGTAACTATTTTACATTTTGAGATTGTAAGTTCTCTGTCACAACAGTTTAGCTTTGTTACTGCAGTGAAAGCAGCCATAGACAGTATACAAATGAATGGGTGTGGCTGATTTTCAATCAGACTTTACCTACAGGCACTGAAATGTGAATTTCAAATAATTTTCACATGCTGCAAAACATTCTTCCACTTTTTTTCCCCCCAACCATTTAAAATGTAAAACCATTCTTACCCTGTGCACTCTGTGAAAGTAGGTGGTGGGCCGCACTGGATCCACGGGCCATAGTTTGCTGACCTCTGGTGTAAAGAATAGGACAGAGATTTATACCATTGGAATTATTATTTTTAATGATGTGGAAATGCCGATTTTTTTTCTACTTAAATAACTCTATGCTTTTGATAACACAAAGTACCAGATGCCATGAAAATGTATATTTTTCTGATGCACGATATGTAATTTTAAAACTGGCTAGGATGTTGTGTCAGATCAATTGATAACTGCAATGTATAAAACATATGAAACTAATTCCAGGAAATACCTTATATTTATGTCCTTGGGTCTGAATTTCTGAGCTCTCTGTGTTTAGGGATGGAATTTGGTTTATTCAAGAAGTAGCAGGTTATATATCTTGATGGCTACATTAGCTCAATATTTCCTTCCCTTTCTAGAGCAGGTAAACCTTACAGATTGTTTTAGTTTGCAGCAATTACATTTGCTTATCGCTGTGAAACAGAATTTCATTTGAAGCCAGTTATTAATGTCCAAAATGCACTTCCAGGAAATAATTTTGAACATTTTATTTATTAAAAAGAACTCGATGTTTGTTCAAAGGCATTGATGTAATTTACGAAGTTCGATATTAGATATTTTACGAGGTATTATAAAAATGCCATTTTCCAAGACTCCCATTGCCTAATTGTACCGTGTTACGTTCAATGTCAGAATAAGGTGCTACTTTGCATTTGGTTTTTATGCCATGAATCACTATGTTGATTAAAGATGCAAACAAACAAACAAAAACTTCTACTTTCCCCAACCCCAAATTCTTCTGATTTGTGGATTTATTTTTTATGAAACATTTTCAAAGGTATACCCATGAAGCCACTTTAAACACTGTTAATGGCTCACCTTTATGGGAAAACAAGAAATTTGGGAATTTGAGAACCTATGAAAAATCTGGGATGTATACCACTACAACAGACCCTGTCAGGACCCTGCCAATATCCTCTCAACTATTCTAGTACATTCCTCTGGCACCAACTTGAAGCATCCAAGATTCTCCACCTGAGGGCTTTCTTTTGGCCACAGTGAGGGGCCAGCTACAATGTTGGGGTGTTAGTTTCTTGGGAGCAGCCCTCTACACATGATGGTAGGACATTGAAGAGGGGGTCCCAGCTTCTTCACCCCTCATGGAACACAACTCTAAAGTGTGTTTTGTCTTCCAGAGCTCCCTGTAGGACTGAGCTCCCACTTGGCCTTTGGGGAAGCTATTCCATAATGCAATGTATCAGTTATCCATTGCTGCGTAACAGATGGTCCCAAAACATAGTAGCTTAAAGCAACAACTGCCTACTATCTCACAGTTTCTGTGGGGCAAGCTTTCAGATGTGGCTTTAGCTGGGTGGCTCTGCAGATCCTTTGCGAGAGAGCTCAGATTCTCTTACAAGGGGTGCAGTCAAGTTGTTGGCCAAGGCCGCGGTCATCTGAAGCTTGACTTGACCAGGCTCACTCCCACGCCTGTTGGCAGGAGGCCTCAGCTGCTCACCACTCAGGGCTTTCCATAGGACAAATTAAGTGTCTCTTGACATGGTTGCCGGATTCCCAAGAGCAAGCCATCCAAAAGAGACAGAGACCAAGCTGGGAGTGGAAATGCCTTTTACGAATTAGTCTCAGAAGTCGCACACCAGCCCTTTTGTTTTACTCTTCTCATTAGAAGTGAGCCACCAGATCCTGCCCACACACAAGGAAGAGGGAATTAGGCTTTAGCAGTTTTAAACTAATGACTTTCCCTTTGCTCTCACTTCCCAGAATCATGTCCGAGCTAAACCATCCTTCTCTTGGGGTCTGCTTTGCGGAAGCCTGACCAGAGACCGCAAACAGCACCACTGCAGCTATACAAAGAATATCTATTGAGTCCCTACTGTGTGCCAGGCACTGGGTAGATCATTTTTTAAATTTTATTTATTTTTTGTGATAATAGGGCACTTTTGTCATTGTTTCTAAATCAAACTCACAAAGACTGAGTAAGCTATTACTCAAGGCATTCCACTAGCAAGTGTCAAAGCCTGGCCTTCACATAATTATTCAACCAACCATCAGTCCCTGTTCTGGTTCCAACACGTGAAACGCTGCACAGCTGCTGATAAAATACATCACACAAATACTGGTTCTGCCCTCCAGGTGCTTACAGTCTGGGGGATGGGGTGATAAATATGACGTTCCAAACGGCAGTAAGTACTCTTATGGAAGAAAAAGACTGATTCTGTAAAACGGGCCAACTGGCAGCTCTACTTTAGCTAGGAGGGCCTCCTGGAGGTGGTGACTTTTATTCTGATCCTTGAGGATGGCAAGATTCTGGCAGTTGAAGAGTGGTGGGGGAAGCATGCCAGGAAGAAGGAACCACGTGTTCCATTAAGTCCAGACTCCACAACCTCCCATCTGGCCCAGCTGAGAACTACCAGGTCACAGGGGATCGATCCCTAGGTGAAGCTGACAGCCCAGGGCAGCCTCTGAGGCTGACCAGAGTTGGTCCTTCCCACACCTCATCATACAACCTGTCCCTGGGTCCATG
This sequence comes from Lontra canadensis, assembly GCF_010015895.1. NCBI lineage: Eukaryota > Metazoa > Chordata > Mammalia > Carnivora > Mustelidae > Lontra > Lontra canadensis. The sequence goes on from NW_022631052.1 coordinate 4,389,770, forward strand.
ATCCCTGGCCCCCAGTGACACCTCTGATGCAGAAGGCAGTTTGGGATTGGACCATGAGCTACTCTGAGGGTAAAAGCTGCCTTGGAGGAGCAAAGAGCTGCTTCCCATCTATGGGAGGGCTGGAAAGAGCAGGTAGGAAGCACTGACCGTGTCCTTTTAGGCACTGTCACTAATGCCACCCAACGTCTTCCTTACAACGCCCCTTGAGGAAAGTTCCTATGTGCCTCTCTTTCCCAGGGACAAAAGAGCCAGTCAGAGAGCTTCTGTTGCTTGACCAAGGTAACACAGGAGTTACAAGTTAACTGGTTGAAGCAGCTGCCATTTCTGCCGTGTGGCCTGGTGCTCCTCCTAGAATATGACAATGGTCCATAGAAACCAACTGTTTGTCTTTCCTTCCAGCCTGGGACATTCTGTCCCCTGTATTAGTCAGGGAGGACCAGGAGCTAAAGCAGCAACAACTCCAGAATGTCTGCGGCTTGACTCAAAACAAATGTTTCTTGCTCATTTTGATGAGGGTCCCGAGAGAGAGTTTTTTATAAGGGCCAGTAAGCTTGGAAGTGCCACATCCCACATCTGCTCGGGTTCCTGCTCCGAAATTCAATCCCATGCCCACCCCCGCTGACTTCAAGGGACGCTGGGAACTGTGATCGAGTTGGGTGCCTGGCAGGAAGAGCCAAGTGGATTTAGGGAGAAGCCAGCCAGTCTCCGTTACGTCTTTTAATCATCCCACAGAGAATGGCAATGACTGAACACAACCTTCTCTACCAATGTGCTTTTCCACATTCTGCCTCATTTCAGTCGTAAAACATTCTGAGACTCTGATAGAAGTGAATGCATATGGCGCTGGTCATGGTCACTGTGGTAACTTACTTCAGCCTCCCAGCAACTCTCTTAGGGGACACTATCGTGATCAGTGGTGTAGAGACAAGGAAAGAGAGGCACAGAGAGATCTGAGCACTTGCTCAGGTCACACAGCTTGTCTGTGGAGGAGAAGGAATTCCAACCTGGCTGCCTGGCTGTCACACTGCTTGCCCCCACAACATTGTCCCTGCCTCCAAAAGGCAGAGGATGCCATCATCATCACCATTTTGGAGACAAGGACAGAAATCCAGAGAGTCTGAATTTCTTTTTTTTTTTTCTTCAAGATTTTATTTACTTACTTGACAGAGATCACAAGTAGGCAGAGAGGCAGGCAGAGAGAGAGGGGGAAGCAGGTTCCCCGCTGAGCAGAAAGCCCGATGCGGGGCTCGATCCCAGGACCCTGGGATCATGACCTCAGCAGAAAGCAGAGGCTTTAACCCACTGAGCCACCCAGGTGCCCCCAGAGAGTCTGAATTTCTTGCTCCTGGTCTGGCCCAGAGGTCGGATTTGAATCCAGGTCCTGTGTCCTTTCTAAGGCAGGACTGGAGGGGAGACGCCCAGGACAGGACTGACCTTGTTTTGATCCTCCTTTAGCAGAATGAACGTAACTGTGCTGTCCAGTGTGATAAAAATCTCGGAAGCCCGCTGAAGCTGCAGGAGGCTCTTCCCAGACCCCCCTCTTCCCTTTCCTAATGAGCCCAGAGACGCCGGCAGGACGGCGGGCGGCAGCCAATGGACAATTAGCGGAGAGGGCTGTCCCGCATGGGCTGGGCCCTGCATCAGGGCCCTAAGTGTCTGCTTATTAAATCACAGCTCGCCTGGAGCCGGTGCTGCCCCCCTCCTCCCGCCCCTGGGACGCCGGACACAGCCCTTGGCCAGGCGGCCCTTGGGATGCAACACAGCTCAGCCCACAGCATCCGGGGAAAACACAGGCAGAGAAAGACAGGAAGACATTCCGGCCCAGCACAAAGGCCCGGCGTCAGCAACAGGGTGGGCGGGGGGCACATTCCTCTGCTCAACAACAAAGGGGATCATGAGCACCTCCTGTTTTGGGCAGCCGGTGGTGGAGCCTTTCACCTCTCTGAGCCTCAGTTTCTCTGTACCACTGGGATGGTTCCAGGATCTGACCCAGCTGCATTAAACCAAATAGTGCACATGAAGGCCTGAGCATGTGCAGAGGGTCAGGGCGCCTACCCCTGCCAGCAGCTGCTGATTGAAATGCAGATTTCCTGGGCCTACCGCCATACCCAGAAATCAGGGCCAGAGCCAGGGAATCTGCATTTATGGGTTCTATAGCTAGGCCAAAGCACGGCGAACTTGGCAAAATAATGCTCTGAAACAAGAGTCAGCACACTCGTGCCCTAAAAGTCCAAAGAGTTGGTGTTTTCCGCTTTGTCAGGCATTCTGCTGGTGCAGGGAGAAAGCAGCCAGTCTGTCATCGAACGGGCCAGGCTGCCTTCCAATAAAACTTTATTTATGAAGACTGAATGTCAAATTTTGTATCATTTTCACATATCATGAAATATTTTTCTCTTTAAATTTCTGAACCATTCACCATACTAAAATCATTCTTAGTTCATGGATCATAGAAAAATAAGCAGTGCACTGGATATGGCCTGAGGGCCTCTTTGCCAAGCCCCACATCAGAACAGAGCTGCTGCTTACAAACATAATGAGCCATCTAGGTAATTGCCAACTTTCTAGTGGCTGCATTTAAAAACAAAGTGAAAAATAGAAAACCAGATAAAATTGTCCTTAATGATATATTTTATGTATCCCATAGCATATGATATACTACTATGCTTTTCACATATCATGGATATAGAAGTATTGAGATATTTTACTTTTTTTGTTTTTTTTTTGCAGCAAGTCTCGTGTGTACGCTATACCTACAACACATCTCGACCTGGGCTAACACATTCCAAGCAGTCCATAGCCACGTGAGCTAGTGGCTCCCAGGCTGGATCGCTCAGCTCTAAATAGTGTGGTTTCTGTCGGCTGTCACGCGAGACTATGGTGCTCTGACCGGCCTCCCATTTCACAGAACAGACAAATTGAAGCCCAAGGAGGAAAAGTGGCTTCTCTGAGATCACACGGCAAGTCCGTTTCCACCAAGTGTGTACTGTGCTCTTTCAGAGGTCGGGGCAGGGACAAAGGAAACCAACCTGAGATGCACCTGCTAGGGGCCAGGGGCTGGGGGAGCTCCCAGCGATTCCAGGAGGGCGTATGCCAATGGGCCACATGTTACAGACAGGGGGCTGGGGCTCAGAGAAGTGAGCTTACTCACCAGAAATCGTTCAGCTGGTTAAGTAAGTGGTGGGGTGTGGCTGGCACCGGGGAGGGCCCGTTGCATGCTTGAACCCACCACGCTCCTTTGCCTGCTTGGGAAAGGTGGGACATGGCAGCTAGAGTGAGCATTGATTAAGCAACTACGACGTTCCAGACATGGTGTACTGTGGTTATCCATGAGAAGGGTAGGAAGCCCAGCCCATGCCACGGGAGCCCTTTGTGCTCCTCCTGGTTGCTTCCACTTACCCCCCGCCCGTGGTGCCTCCCCTTCCTGCCAGGAAGGTGAATGAGGGCACTCCAGTGCCCTTCCGCCAATCCCCCGTGAGCTCAGTATCCACGCTGACAATGCCCCAGCACCACTGCTCAGTGCCTCAGCTTCCTCTGCTGCAGGGACATGATCCCCCATCCTGCAGGTGTCTGGAGAACAGCCTGGAGGGGGAGTTTGAGGGGCAGTGTTCACTAGACCAGGCTATGGCACGCAGGGACCCAGTCACACACTGATCTGGGTGCTGCCATGAGGACCTTCTCTTGATGTGGTTAGCATCTCCAGTCTGCCGACTTTAAGTCAGGGAGGTCACCCTCCACAACGTGGGTGGGTTTCGTCCAATCTGTTGAAAGGTCATCAGAGCAAAACCAGGTTTCTTTCTAGAGACATGGAAATTCTGACTCAAGCCTATAGGTCCTGCCTGAGCTCCAGCCTGTCGTGCAGATTCCAGATTTTCAGCTCCACTACTGGTTCCCTAAAATAAATCCCTTGTTGGTTCAGTTTCTCTGGAGAGCCCCGGCTCATACAATAACCCCCCACTGCTTTCGTCTAACTATCACCTTTAAGAGCTGCCCTCCATGTCAGGGAGCCTGGTGGACCTGCTACTTTGCCCAGACCCGCTCCTCTCCCGTTGCCCCTGTCTGCATCTTTCCCTGATCACCTCCCCAAACTCCATCAACCAGCTCTAGGTTTCTGCATACCACCCAGCCTCACTGAACACCCTCGATCTCAACTTACGTGTTTTGTTCAGTGTCTGTTTATCCCATTAGATGGTGAAGTCCCATGTGGGTGGGGGTGGGGTTTCATTCACAGCCTAGAGTAGAGCTGGCCCATAGTAGAAATTCCACAAAAATCATTGAATGAACTAAATGCGTTAGTGCATGGAAACCTCACATTTGCCTTATGAGTTGGGCATTATTATGAATCCCCATTTTATAGATCAGGAAACTGAGGCTCAGAGGCATGAGAGCCATTCGTCCAAATCTGCAGAGCAAGGAGGTAGCAGTGCAGGCTCACCGTGCTGTCCGCCCGCCACGCCCGCTGTGGATGGTGGAAAGCAGTTGCCCACCCCAGCCCAGAGGAAGCAGCCGGCCACACCAAAGTGCAGCTGAGGTCACGGTCAAGGGCTGTGGCTCACAGCTATGTGACCTTGGCCAAGTACTTGCTTTGCTAAGCCTCAGCTTTCTCATCTGAACAATGATGATCATGGTACCTAAGTCACCAATGTCTAGCTTTACTCAGTCTGCTGAAACCAGCTGGTTTCCTCAGAGCCACATCCCAGATACCCCTCTCCCAAGACTCTTTTCTCTTCCTTTTCCAGTCCTGGCCCCCTTGGGGTCACGAACAGCCTTACTCTGGGCCCTACTTAATACCCCATCTCTCTCTAGCTAAAAGACCACGGCGGGTAATGACTGCTGTATCCCTGGTCATCTTGCCATCACCTGTCGCCTTGTGGAGGTCAAGGCCCGGAGGCCCCTCAGCATCTCCATTATGTGAATCCACCCTCCTCGCAGGCAGGCCCTCCCTACTGAGGGCCTTACTGAGCATGGATGTGGCTCTGGTCTCTGGCTCTGTGATCTCTGCTTCAGCTGGGCCATCTGTAAAGTGTGTGCAACACCGTGAGAACTGGGAACAGACATAAAACCTGGACCGAGTCTTGTGCCCAAACACTGGTACTTTTTTATGCCCTGGAGCCAGACAGACCTGGGTTTGAACCCCAGCTCTGCCTTCTACTAGCTAGTACGGCCTTGGGCGGATAACAAGATCTCTCTGAGCTTGTCTTTGCCTCTGTTGTAGGTGGGTGAAAATGCTGTTTCCCTTCTTAGATGTCAGGAGGATAATGTGAGATCATGTCTGTGGCACAAAATACTTCAGTGCTCTCTCTGTGCACATGTCTGGACTATATTTCCCAGCCTCCCTTGCAGTTAGGGTCCTGTGGTGGAGTTCTGGCTATTGGAAGGTACACTTGATCTCAGAAATTCCTATATAGTCCTCCACCTGCTTTCTCCCCTTACCTGTCAGCTAGATGCAAAAATCTAGGGGTTCGGATATGCAGGAGGCACGATTCTGAGTGATTCCCTGGACCAGCTGCACCAACATCTCCCAGGAACTTGTTAGAGAAAAAAATTGGGGGGACCCACTGTAGGCCTACTGAATCAGAGACTGTGGGGTACAGAAGTCTGTGTTTTTAAAACCCCTGCAGGGGATTGTGATGCACACTCTTACTGTAGAACCGCTGGCCTAGGAGATGGCAAAGGCACAAGTGAGAGGGAGCCTGGGTCCCTCAGGAAGCAGAGCACGTCCCTGCTGACCTACCCGCAAGTCCCCGAGCTTGGGGGCTGCTTGTTACAGCAGCTGGCCTGCCTCGACGAATAGGGTTTGTTCTAGTAACTGGCTTAGACCAGGTACAGCAAAGTGGGGGCCTGTTATTACAGTGGTTATCACAGCTCTTCCGTTCTGCCTCGAGGGTTCTGCATGGGGGCTCCAGGGGGACACTGAAGGGCTAGGCCTCCACGGCCAGCGGGGAGCGAGGAGCCGTACGCCAGAGCCCCTGCAAGTTGCAAGTGAGACTCTCTGCCATTGGAAATGAACTTCTGCCTGTGTAGCAGAGGCCGGGGGTGGGTAGTGGAGGGCTGGTGCCCACAGTGACTTCCCCAGGCCCGGTGGCAGGAAGCCGGAGACAGGCATCAGCCCGGCATCCTCCAATTAGCCGCCATCCCTGACCCCATCAGGGCGGGAGGAAGTGCTGGCGCTTTCCGGCACCCGGGCCCACCTGCCTGGAGGGCTGGCAGGCTCAGCAGCTGGGGTGGTGGCACCTGAAGGTCCCGGCCTAACAGGGCCCCGCTTATTCCTGGGATCTGCAAAGGGTTAGTGGGTGGGGGGCCGGGCGGCGGGGAGGAAGTGTCAGGGAGTAATCACATGGGGTCAGGCTGACCTCTCGGCCCAGCCTCGGGCAGATGTGCCATGTGGGGCCAGGCCAGACCTTGTTTTCTTGGAGTCCTGGGGAAGGAAGTGCTCTGGCAGTTGGAAATGGTCCACGTCCCAGGAGCTCCGGCTGATCTGTCTGTGCCCTAGAGGGAAGATGCAGGCTCCCCGGAGCTGCCTCTCTTTGGGCAGGGGTGGGGGTGGAGGGCATGTTAGCAAGCATCTGCCATCCACAGCCTTGCTCCTGGACATCTAGGAGGGTCTGTGTGCTTCTCCCCTCAGTCAAGCAGCATACAACACATTTGCTGACTGTGCGTGGGTGCCCGGATGAGGCTAAGCACTCAGGGCGTCTCTCTCCCATTTTAGAGAGGAGCGGATGGGCGCCCAGTGAGGAAGGCCCCCTCCTGGGTTCCCACCTGCCCAGAGGAAATGGTGAGGCTGACGTTTGAGCCAGGGAGGCAGACTCTAAGGGCCCCACTCTTTCTGTTTTAATTGTGGTAAAACACCCAAAACATAAAGATGGCTATTTTGACCATTTTAAAGCACACAGTTCAGTGGCAGTAAGTAGATTCACGTAACTGTAGCCATCACCACCAGCCGTTTCCAGAACTTTCCCAACTTCCCAACTGAAGGTATCCCCATTTTCCCAGCCCCTGGCACCCACCCTTCTACTTTTCTGTCTCTGTGACTCTGACTCCTTTAGGAACCTTGTACAGATGAAGTCATACAGTGTTCGTCCTTTCGTGACTGGCTTCCTTCATGTAGCGTCATGTTCTCAAGGCTCATCCCCGTTGTGTGCGGTGGGGTTTCCTTCCTTTATAAGGCTGACTTTCATATATATACCACATTCTGTTTACCCATCCATCTGCTGATGAACATTTCTGGGGCTGCTTCTACCTTTGGGCTGTTGTGAATGGAGCTGCTCGGGACTTGGCAGTACAAATACCTCTCTGAGTTCCTGCTTTCAGTTCTTTGGGGCATAGACCTAAGAGTGGAAATGCAAGGTCGTATGGTTGAATTTTTAAATTCAATATTTAATTTTTATTGATTTTACTTATTATTATTTTCCTAAGACTTTAGTTTTAAGTCATCTCCACACCCAGTGTGAGGCTTGAACTCACAGCCCTGAGATCAAGAGTTGCACGCTCTACCGACTAAGCCAGGCAGACACCCCTATATTCTGTTTAATGTCTTTGAGAAACTATCACCTCCTTTTATGGGGAAGGAAACAGGCCCAAGGACAGGAAGATTGTCCAAGTTCAGGGAAGGAAGGTCAGCCAAGCTGGGATCGGAATCTTGGTCTCTCACTCCCTCCCCGTGAGGTATCTTGAGCTGAGGGTGCTGAGAGTTTTAGGATGATGGGCCATTTGGAGGGGGCCCAGAGGGGCCAGCTATGGGACAATCTGGGGAAAAAGCATCCTAGGCAGGGGGAAGGGAGGGGCAGCACAAAGTCCCAGGGCAGTGGTAAGCCTGCCCTGCATGAAAGAGAGAAAGGGGTATCTTTCCCCATCCTGTGCTCCAGGATGATGCCAGTGAGGGGGGGCAGGAGCTCATGGGATGGGGAGCCATAGCCTATGACCCAGCAATTACACTTAGAGGTATTTATCCAAAGGATAAAAACATAGTGATTCAAAGGGTACCTGTACCCCAATATTTATAGCAGCGATGTCCACAGTGGGCCTGGAAAGATGTAAGAAGATGTAGTATATGTATGCAGTGGAATGCCATCAAAAAGAATTCAGTCTTGCCATTTGCAACCACATGAATGGAACTAGGGGGTATTATGCTAAATGAAATAAGTCAGAGAAAGACAATACCGTATGATCTCACTCCTATGTGGAATTTAAGGAACAAAACAGGAACATAGGGGAAGGGAAGGAGAAATAAAATGAGATGAAAACAGAGAGGGAGGCGAACCATAAGAGACTCTTAACTCTAGGAAGCAAACTGAAAGTGGCTGGGGGGGATGGGGTAAGCGGGTGATGGGTATGAAGGAGGCCCCTTGATGGAATGAGCCTGGGTGTTACATGCAAGTGAGACAAATCACTGAATTCTACCCCCGAAACTAATAATACACTCCATGTTAACCTAATTGAATTCAAATTAAAAAAAAATTTTTTTAAGATTATTTTAAGCTGGAAGATGTTCTGAGCAGACTGCTACTTCGAAGTCACTCTGGCCGGTGGAGGGAGAATCCACGGGAACAACGCAGGCTTCGTTGGGGCTCTGGTGCCCACCTCTAGCTGGGGAAGTAGGTGGGGGGGTCAGGAGGCTGCTGCCAGCACCCAGGGGAGAGGGTGCTGGTCTCCTCTGGGAAGAGCGAGGTGAGATGCTGCAAAATAGGCCGAGTGAGGGTCCTCAGGAATCACGCTCTTCAGAACGGGTGACAAATCCGACAGGGGCAGGGGAGGAGAAACAAGGAATCCGAGTAGCCTTGCTTGTTTGTTCATCCAAGAAACAATCATTGAGCCCTGCCTTCCCTAGGACTCTGGGATAATGAGACAGAAAGCGCGTCCCTTTGCAGCACTGTACAGTTCAACACGGAAATCCACTAAAAAGGGCAAAGCAGTAAGTTGTAGTCAGTGAGGTTTACCAAAATGTCCTGAAAACTAGTGATTAAAAAAAAAAAAAAAACGAAAACCTGTTTTTGTGCACTTTGTTCAGGTGCCTGGCATTGAACCCAGGATCTGACCCGTGCTTGCTGTGTGACCTCAGATGAGTCACTGCGCTTCTCTGAGCCTGTTTCCTCGTTTGTCATTGAGGGCAATAATGCCTTCTTCTCAGAAGTGTTGTGGGAAGTGAGTAAAACATACGCGCCAGGATGCCTCCAAGGGTAGAACGTGTGTCTAGGTCATTTAAAATCATTCATATATACATATATATGTATATATATGTTGTCCGTTTTATCAGTATATGTATATAGTAACAACAGTTTATACATGTATATGTCTATACTAAAGTATTTTTTTAGGGAGAAAAAAAAAAAAAGCGAGCATTGGGATTTCCTAGAAGCTCTGAGTTAATGTGGGGGTAAGGGGACGAGCTGACCTGCCTCGTGCTCCAGGTAGGGTCCGGCCACCTGGGTTCAGGAAGCACCCAGACTGCTGATGTTGTGTTCAGCAGGCCTGGGTATGCAGTGGGTGCTGCAGAAGTGCTGGCTGATGGCTGCCTTTGGAGGAAGGGCTAGCATAGGAACTCTGGCTGCTTTTCCACCGTCTCTGTCCTTGGTCCCCTCCCCTTCCCTCCCCTCCCCTCCATTTAGCCTTTACAAGTTTATGAAGACGGTCCTGGCCCCATCAGGGCTCTGGGCAGGTCCCCGAAGAAGATTAAACGAGATGAATATTTCATGGCCCTGACTGACAGCTGTCGAGGACCTGTTGTGGGTCTGGCGCCCACATCTAGTTAAGGCAGGGGGGGCAGGCGGAGGGGAGGGGAGGGGGCCCGTAGACTGCGCATTGATCTGCTGGGCCCAATCCGCGCTGATGAAACGCTCTGCCTCCAGCTCCCAGCCAACGGCAGCAAGTAATGGGCTTTAAGAGGCCCGGGGACCAGGGGCAGCCTGGCCACCCTGCCCCCTCGGGGCCCGCAGAGGCTCCACTAGGCCCCGGAAGACCCATTTCCCCGTCTCCAGCTGTGGCCCCCTCTGTCCCCACGGTGCCAGCGCCGTCCTCCTAACGAGCTAAGACTCCGTGTTTCTGACGCCTCCGGCTCAGCTCATCACCCCATTAGGGTCTGACGCCAGTCTCCCTTCGCCAGGGGACGCGGATGACAGGGTGGCCAGGCGCCTGCCATCCTGGAGACTCTGCAGAGTGGGTGCAGAGCCCAGGTAGCCTCGGAGTGAGCCCTGGGAGCGGACTCTGACACGGTGGGGTCGTCCGTTCCATCTGCTCCTCTGATAGCCGGGCTGGGCCAGGAAACAGGTCCGCACAGGGAGGCTGAAATGGGGATTTATTGCCCTTCTCACCCCAGCAGTTTCAAGATCCTGAGCTGTCCGGGCTACTTACCCTACTTTCTTTCCGCAGAAATGGCTTCTAGTATCTCACTCTGGCAGGGAAAAACAGCACGTGCTTGGCATGCCAGGCTTAACCATGCACTGCGACTCACCTTTATTGCCTTCCACTTCTGGAGGACACAAATCCAAAATGGGTCTCACCAGACTGAAATCAAGATATGGCATGGGCGGTGTCCCTTCTGGAGGCTCAAGGGAGACACTCCTGTTTCCTTGTGCCTTTTCCAGCACCTGGAGGCTGCCTGCAGTCCTCGGCTGATGGCTTGTAGCCTGTGGTTCTATCCTCAAGGCTGGCAGCGCGACATCTTCAAATCTTGGTGACTCTCTTTCTAATGTCACACCTCCAGAGCATCAGAGGCAGAGGGAGAAGCAGACTGAGCAGGGAACTGATGCGGGGCTCGATCCCAGGACCCTGAGATCACGACCTGAGCAGAAGGCAGAGGCTTAACCGACCGAGCCACCCAGGCGCCCCCTTCTCTAACTTTTTTAAAGGACCCATGGGATCACAAGGGTGATAATTCAGGACGGTCTCCCCCTGCCCCATCTCAAAGCCCTTGATCATATCTGTAAAACCCCCTTGCCATGTAACAGGGATCAGGAGGCAGGCATTTTTTGGGTGGTCACAATTCTGCCTATTTCCCATGGCCTTGGACAAACCCAGCTCTGTCACTCACCAGCTCTGTGACTTGGAGCAAGAACTTTGTCTCTGTGAGGTTCATTCAGCTTCCTCTACCGATGGGGGCCATGTGAGGGGACTTCCTTGGGCCCTGGCAGCTGAAACAATCCCTGAGTGGTCGGCATTGGGAACGCAAGCTGATCAAGGCCGCTGTTCTCTGCCCAGGGTTGGAGGTACTGGTCTACGGTCTGATTGAGTGAGCTTTCTAGTTTTTAAATTTTAGCCGTGCATGCTCTGGTCCATAACGGTCTTGTCGGTAATGGTCCGCAGATGTCATGGGCAATGCTCAGTATGAAGGACAGCTAGGGGACCTGGGAGCCTGGCACTGCCCCCAGGCCCACCCCGGTGACATCCCCAAGCCCTTGATGTCACCCAGGTTGAAAGTGCAGGTCCAGAAAGGAGGCTCAGCTTTCTCGGACGTAACACAATCCATCCTCATCCAGTGCCGGGCGGGGCCGAAGAGTGGAAAGTCTGGACATGGACACGGCTGGTGCCTCTTCCAGGACTTGACCCTCTGATCTAATCCCAACGCTGCCCTTTCTGAGTCTGCCTCCAGCCTGGGACGAAGAGACAGGCTGTGGCTGGTCTAGGCTGAACTCAGCGAGCAGTGAACCCGAGTTTTTCCTCTCAGATTCCAGCTGGGCTTGTTCTAATATCCCTGCCTCCTCCAGAACCCACCCCAGCTTCACTGCCATGGCAGTCATGGTTGCCCAACCCCACATCCATGAACCCGGGGCAAAAGGCAGATCGAGGGTGAGAGGGCACAGGGTTTTCTCCCACTCAGTCCTGGAGAAGGGACATGAATGAAAATGAGCATCATGGAACTCTTGGATCCCCACCTCAGAGACTCCAGGGCGGGTCGGGGGAAATGTCCTTGGGCAGCTGAGAGCCTGGCTGCCTGTGTGCAAAACTCCGCTCTGGATTCCCCTGGCTGTGTGTCATTAGGAAAACAGCCTCACCTCTCTGAGCTTGAGTTTTCTGAGCTTGAGTTGCAGCGAGTCATGAAGATGCGCTGAGATAATGAATGCAAGGGCTTAGTCCAGGGTCTGGTCTCCACTGTACACGTTCAGTAATTCTAAGCAATCACATTTATTATACTGGCCAGCAATGAATTTTATTATTAGCCATGGAGCCAAGAGAGCATGAAAAGGAAAAACAACCCTCACCTGTGCTCCGTGCTAAAGCAATACCAGGCTTCCTTTTCATTGCTGCCTTCTGTGTAGAGAGCAAACATCCCAGACTGCGCAGAGGGGTGAGAACTCCCATCTCTTGCGTCTCTGACTCTCCCAGAATCTCCTGCCATTTTCCAGTTGGGAACCATCTTAAGGAGGCACAAAAGGAGAAGCAGGGTCCAGCCCCAGACCTGCTGTTCTTGTGAGACCTCCGTCTTAGGCTTCTCTGTTTTCGGGGAGCCAGTGACAGTTCTGGTGTGCCTGTCCTCTGGCCCTAAGCTTTAGCCCATGCCCAGGTGACTGTGGACAACAGCAGGTAACTCCCAGGCATCCAAAATAGTGAAGAAGGAAAAGAGGAAAATAAAGAATGAGCAGCTTGTAAGTTACTGGGATAACATCACCTATTTAAGGTTAATTAGTGTTCTTAACAACCAACTGCTGTGTCATTAACTTACAATAGCAGTCTTGGGGGCCAGCCAGCACGCTCCTACAGACTAGCTTGGACAGCCAGTCCGGGCTGGGCGTGCAAAGAGACTCAGATTGCAGATTGATTGGGAGCTGGCATTGCTTGTGCGGGGTACAGGGAGCTGGGGGCTGCTAGAGAGGAGACCTGAGGAGTAAGGCATCTCTCCAAGTGGATATTTATAGCTGGGCTCTCTGAATAAATGATCCACAGAGGGGGCAGCAGGGGTGAAACCGTTGGAAGTTGGCCAAACCTGGATGCTGGGTCTTGCCAACGTGACACCTCAGGGACTTGGTCCACCCTGGGACCTGGGGTACCCGGTGTTGGGGAAGGTGTGAGAAGCCTGCTGGGGTATGATGTGGTGGCAATTTCATTTCTCTGCTTTATGCCTAAAAATGTGGACCTTGGATCAATGGCCTGCCATCTGCCAACTTCATCCTTCTTAATGTTAAGATGGCACAATGGTCCAATAGATGGTAGGCATCATAAATGTAGTTTCCATGTCTTTGGATTCAGCAGCTCTGGTGGCCAGCCTCCAGGAGGCTCCATATAGGACGCCATCTTTGGTAGTTCTGCACTTTGTGTAGTTCATTCCCATACAGAATAGGGCTGACCTGGATCACCGACAGGATATTGTGGAAATGACGTTGGTGGCTACCGAGCCTGGGTCATGGAAAACACTGGCTTCTACCTTATCCTCTCTTGGCTCACCTGGTTTGGGGAAGTCAGCTGTCATATTGTAAGGGCACTGAAGCAGGCCTGGGGACCTGCGGCCTTGCACCATCAGCTGGGATCAACTTGTCAACCATGGGAGTGGTGACACTACAAGCCAATCCTCCAACTCCAGTCAGACCATCTGATGACTGTAGACCCTGCTGACATCTTGACTGCGACCTCCTAAAAGATCCTGAGCCCAAACCACCCAGTGGAGCCACTCCCAGGTACCTTGTACACAGACATTATATAAGGTATTGTTGTAGTAAGCCACTAAGTCTTGGGGCTATCTGTTCTGCACCCCCAGATAATTCATTCACTGATGTGTTATCAGCTCTTAACCCAGTGTTGGCCATATGGGGGACATCTACTAAGCAGCTGTTTGTGATTATGATATTACTTCATAAGGTTGCTTTGCTGGCTACGTGAGATAACCCATGGAAGTCCTTAACATAATGTCTTGTATGGAGAAAGAGTCCAATAAATAACTACCATTGGCATCACAATCATCTTCGTCATTACCAATATTATTAGTCCATGTTGGTTTCTGGAGAGAAGTGGGTAGGGTCCTTGGGAATGGGATTCCCAAAGAGCAGCGTCTGAGGAGGAAAAATGAAGGGAGAAGCAGCAAATCATGAGAAGGTAGATGAAATAAAAGGAAGTTGATAAAGAAGAGAGGAAACTCTACATGGCCTTTGGCGTGGGGAACCTGGATCCACATGCTGGCACTACCCTAACAGCTATGAGTCAGTGAGCAAGTCCCATTGCTTCTAGACTTGGGTTTCATCACTGTTAAATGGAGTTGCTATTCCCCACCACCTTCCTGGGGTAGTGTAGTAGAAAGAAGAGCTGGGGGAGTCAGATCCTCTTCTGACTTTGCCCTTACTTGGTTGAGGTTGCCCTTCAACCCTGCTTAGCACGTGGTGAAATAAAGGACTTGGATTACATAACAAGGGGATTCCTTCCATCTTTGGTGTCCAATGGTGGACTGATTTTTTGCACATCGCATTCCTGTGGGGACCAGATAAGGAGAATCTGCTTGGGCAGAGGGTCATCAGAGAGGAAATAGGCAGAGGGAGGTCTGAACACAATGTTGGGGTTCCCCTTCAGGATCTAAAGTCCCCACAAGTGCTTTAAGGTGCCTACATAGGAAGCCGGGCAAGGGGACATATTCCCCAGAAGCATTCTGTTGGCCATGCTTGTCGCATATGGCCAGATTCAGTTCCAGTTCTAAATTCCCATGCTTCACTGGTCATTAAAGATCTAGCTTATCATTTCTTCCAAGAAAGAATTTTATAGAGATTTTCTCTTCCCTCCACTTCTCTCTGGCTTCTCCATCCCTTGCTCATGTTGCCAGCTACACATTTAGAAATCACCAACTTGAGCATTGGCTGTTGAACATCTCTTCTGTGCTGGACTCTGGGAATTTAATGGTGACCAGAAAGGGCACAAGCAGTGGTCTCATGAAGCCTGAAGCTTTGTAGGAGATTGTTTTGGGATATCATGAGTGTTGAAAATGGTGATATCATGGGAGCAATCATCAGGGGATCTGAAGGTTGAGAATCAGGGAAGGTCTTCCAGGGGAGAGGTGTTGACGATCCCGGCTCTGGCATTTGGAGGAGAGTCTATGTGCCAAAGGCAGCTTTCTCTGGGGAGTCACTCCAACAGTGACTGGTGGTATAGGACAAGAGGGCATTATGGCAGATCTTCAAGGACCTTAGGGTAAGGTCCCCCAAAATTCACGGTCACAGAATCAGCTGATGGCTCAGTGAGAGTCTGGACTAGTTCAGATGCTGAAGATATTAATCCCCTCAAACTGGGTTGGCTGCCAAAGGGGATTTATTGACACATGTATCTGGGCATCCAGAAGTGGGGCTGACTTTAGAAGCAGTAAGTCTTCATGGTGGTGCAAGTTCTCTCTCTCCCTGTCTCTCCCTGTATCCAGGTTTGCCTTTTTCTGTGTTTGCCCCAGTCTGTCCATCAGAAGAGGGGCATTCTTCCAGTCCATGGACCTTGTAGCCAAGAAAAGGAGAGAGTGGCTATAGGCACTACCAGGCCTACTTGGCTACCTTCTGGCCTACTTGGCCAGAGTGCATACAGAATCCCGGGGAAGGCCAGGGTCATCATCTAATCACAGGCCAGAGGTGGCACCGCTGTGAAAGCCACTTGGAGTGAGTGAGGAGGAGGAGCCTCAAAGAAAAGGGGGCACAGGGGAAACCACCATGTTTAATACTCACTATCCTTGGTGTATTTGGCCGAGGAAGATGAGCTCTTTGACTCTTTCCACAATATCGTAAATCCTTGTGATTTGGCTCCATTAAAATGTCATTGTTGTGTTTGAAGTGTGTGTGTGTGTGTGTGTGTGTGAGAGAGAGAGAGAGAGAGAGAGAGTTTTCTGCTAAAGACATGATCTAAAGAGAGAAATTATTTTTTTTTAAATTAGGGTATAATCGACATAAACATAGTATTAGTTTTGGGCATAAGCATACTGATTCAATATTTGTGTGGATTGCAAAATGGGCCCCACAATAAACCGAGTTGACACCTATCACCATGCTTAGTTACAAGGTTTTCTCTTGCAGAAAATTCTTGAGCTGGGTGATGGTTTTGTGGGTGCTTCTCTAACTGTAATGTGCATACCCCTTATCGAGTCACCCTGTTAACATCCAGGTTCTGACTCAGCTGGCCTGGGGTAGAGCCCAAGAGTCTGTGTTTCCAACAAGCTCCCAGGCGTTAGCCCCACAAACTGAATTTCATGAGGCAAGGGTCTATTTAATCTATATTAATTTATATTAATTTGGGGGCTGGGGAGGTGGAGCAAGAAGCAATATGTTTTAGTAGCATCAAGTAAAAATATAATCTCAGATTAGATTTTAAACAATCTAGAAGTCATTTTCCTCTCTAGAAATGTTAACCCAGGGGCGCTGTGGTGGCTCAGTAGGTCAAGGGTCTGCCTTCAGCTCAGGTCATGATCCCAGGGTTTTGGGATTGAGTCCCTCAGCGGGAAGACTGCTTCTCCCTCTCCCTCTGCCTTTCTTGCTCCTGCTCTCTCTCTCCCTCTCTCTCAAATAAATATATAAAATCTTAAAAAAAAAAAAAAAGAAAGAAAAAGGAAAGAAACTTTGGCCTAGATTTTGAGGAGTAGTGGATATCCTGTGTCTGCCCGACTGTGCCAAGGCCTTAGTCGCTCTCATGGGCTTCCAGTCTGTTGACTGTGGACGGATGGATGGATGGATGGATGAATCTGAGTGCAGGGCTATGAAGTGGCAATCAGGGGGCCCCAAGAAAGAGTTAAACCCTCTGGCAGGCCGAGCCCCACAGCCCCAGGCAAATGCAGACAGAAGTGACCCTGTTCTAAGGGTTAATACTATTTTGTTTTCCAAGACTATTTGCTCTATCAGGTTAGTGCAGGCAGAAGGTCAGGGGGGTCGGCAGCCCCCCTCCGCTGCCCCCCTTCTCTCCCCATCCCTGTGTCTCCTCATTTGCAGCCTCACTGCCTCCTTTAATCGGATGACCCCAGACACTGAGCTTTCCGTGGGACGTTCCCACTGGCTCTCTGGGCTCTCTGGCAGGCCCTCAGAGCGGGGTGCAGGGGTGTCGGCTGAGAGGCGCTTTGTGCGTGGGCAAACAGGCCCCCGAGATCTGTGCTGTGGTTTCTCTGCACACAAGCAGAACAAGAAAAGAGACCTTTGTTTTCCTTTGCCTTTTCTTTCCTTCCTCATCCTTTCCTTTTTCTTGTTTAAGAGGTGTTTCCCTTCTCTTTCTTCTTGCGGTCCTCATTTCCCCCTTTTGTCTTACTTCTGTGTGCATGGATTCTTTCTCTCCCTCTTGCTTTGTCCTCTTCTTCTTTTCTTTATAAAACTTCGGTCTCATGGAACTGGACGTTAAGTCAGGCTTCAAATCCCAGCTCTGCCCCGGAGCAAATGAGAACCCATCTCTGGGTGTTCAAGACTCAGTTTGTTCATTACGAAGTCAGGTTAATCATCCCAGCCTCTGCGCTTACAGTTGACAGTTAACCTGAACAGATAGAAAGCCAGGATCTCGTATACAGTGAGTGTCCTATAAACGTTAGTCTTTCTAAGTCCTTAAGACTTTTCTCTTCCTTTTTCTTCCTTTAGCTCTATTTCTTTTAATAATTTTCTTTTACATTTCTGGAAGATTCTTTATAGGTGGAAGACTTCTAGGCAGAAGGCATGGTGGTATGATGACAAGGACCCGGCCATGCTACTTCAGAGCTGTGTTATCTTAGGGAGGTTACGGAAATTCTCTAAACTTTACGTCCTTCTTCTGTAAAATGGGGAGAAGAGTTCTTTCCCTTAGGGCAGTGGAGAAAATTAAATGAGGTGATGTGCAGTCATTGCCTACCATGGAGCCTGGTGTCCACTGCTTAGTTTCTGTCTGGCTGCTTATTCCCAGGCCTTATTTCCATTACACACAACAGTGCTCAAGTGGACAGCTTAACCCATTGGTATTAATCCCTCTGGTGAATAGTTTCCTCCTTCACCCATCCACCCAGTTATCCAGCCATCGTCCATCCATTCATCCGCTGTCCTCCTGTTCATTCACTCATTCATTCAGCCATGCGTGCTCCACCCATCCATCGTCCATCCATCTGCCCACCTACCCATCTACTCATCCCTCATCCCGCCTTCTACCCAACCATCCATCACCCTTTTGTTCATCCATCCATCCATTTATCCTTGGATCACCCATCTGTCCATCTGTCCACCCACCTACTCATCTACTCATCCATCCCCCAGCCTTCCTTCCATCCATCCATCATCTACCCAGCCAGCCATCTATCCATGTGTGAATACCTCCATCCACACATCCATTCATTCATTTATTCAACATGGTTGCATAATAAAAGAATATTGGCCTAAAGCACACTTTATCATAAAATTCTACGTGACACTTCAGAACTAGAGGGAAGAAACAAAAAAAGAAAGAGAAGAAAAACTAATAACACCAACATGACCTGGGAGCCATAAGGCCCTTCCTTCCAGTCTTCTCACGGAGCAGGCGGGGAGGAGGGATGGGACTTTGACCTTGAGGACAGGACACATGAGGTTGGGAAGTTTAGTGGTTTTCAGGATGGCTTCCCTGGCATCCAGGAGTTCTGTGTTTGTGCCAGAGAGGTGACGGGTGGAGTGGCTGCCACTTCAAATGGAGCAGCTCTCCCTCTTATCTGCCTTTTATATTGGTCTCTGTTTAAGACACAATTTAAGAAACACTGAAGAGTTTAGGAAGTGTTCAATGGCAGGGTCACCAGCTGGTACGGAGACTTGGCGTCACTCTGGTTTGCTGCAGGGGCTAGTGTTTGGCACACACATGGCTGTCATTCTTTCCGCATCCCCCCCGCCACGCTCCCTTTAATTTATTTGTTCTATGTTCTACCCTCCCTTTCTTTTCAGTGCCAACTCTGCTCTGTCCTCTAGCTTTATTAACGTGGGGGCGTGTGGGACTGAGGTCAGGAGTCTAAGTACCTGCCTCAGGCACTATTCCTTATACGACAAAAATATAAAATACCTTTTTCCTTCTTGGTAAAAGGATTAAAAAGAAAAAAGTGTTCAGCTGCTAAGCACAGTTTTTTAAAGCACTTGAAAAGCTGCACGCTTTACATACCAAAGAAAACTAAAGAAAGAGCTGTTTTCTATCCTACTAACCACTGAAGACAGAGGTAATCAATCCCTCCCTCACGTAGATTTTGAGGGGTTCTTACCGCACACCAGACACTGTGCAATTACATTGATGAGCTCATTTAATCCAAGAACAACTGTATACGGTTGGTGCTATTATTATCCCCATTTTTCAGATGAAAAAGCTAAGGCTCAGAGACACCAAGGCACTTGCCCAAGGTCACACAGCAGTCAGAGCCATGGAACTCTGGTTTGAACCCAGGAATTATGACCAAGATACACCCTGCCTGCAACAGAAAGCCACTTCCCTGGTATGGGGTGGCCAAAGGGGCATTAAGGAGGAACCCCAGTGGGGCTTTTGTTCTCATCCCCACCTTAGTCAGTTCATAATTTCCTCTTAACAGATTTTACAGTGAGCAGCGGAGGGGATTATGGGGCTCAAACATCCGACTAGTGAAAACAACCGATTCTTGGATTTAGAAGGAACTGAGGCTGGTGCTTGAGAAACGCAGAGCCGGCCTCACGTCGAGGGCTGGCCAGGCACTAATCGCGTGACCCTGTGGCAGCTGATTCCTTCCTAGAGACTCCGCTTCCTCATCCGGAAGAGAGAATGGAAATAATGCATAAGTCACAAGGTGATTCCGAGAGTTCTAGAATGTTAGGCAGAGTGCCCGGCATGCAGTGACAACCCCAGAATATCAGCTGTCGTCATCACTGTCATCACGTTTTGTGGCTCCGTAGGAGAGTCTGCATGACGGGCTCATGCTGCGGCTAAAACCAGAGACCTGGTCCTAGCACTAGGGCTAGTACCTGTAGTAATAGTAGTAGGTTTTATTTCAAGGATAGAGGTGAATGCAGATATTTGGGGTTGTTTTTAGTTATGAAATCATGCCTCTATCATGGATATCAGTAACCCCATTGTCTACTGAGCCCTAATCAGGTATTGGTTATGATCTAACACTTTGCATAATCTCCTTCCACACTCCATCTGCGTAAGGCACTCTTTTACCCCATTTTACAGATGATGAAACTTGAGGCAGTCCCTCAACAATGATTTATGGAACACCCACTAGCTGGCGTCTGCTGTTCCAGGCACTATGGATACAGGGTTGATAAGAACAGAGCTTCTGTTTTTGTGTGTGAGCTTAGTTTTATTTGGTGGATGGGTAGTTACAGATTAGGAACCCGTAGTCCAGTGAGATCATTCCCAGCACTAGTAAATGCTGAAGAAGAAGAATAGGGTAATGAGACAGAGGGTAGATGGTTGAGGTCAGGAAGAGAGGGGTCTCTGGGAGATGATATATGGGTCAAACTGAATGACAGAGGCAATTGGAGATAAAAAGCATTCTAAGCAGAAGGAACTGCCTATACAAAGGCCCTGGGGCAGGCAGAGGTTGGAGAGAGGTGGATTAAGGGATTTACATCCTGCAAGCTATTTGTGGCATTTGAGCCCATGGTTGGCCCTGCAACATCCTGAACTCTCCTTTTTTCCTGCCTCCCTGGATGCTCCATCCACTGGCAAAGGCTGCATTTAAGCTATGACCTTGCTGGGTGTTTGCAGGGAAGAATTCTCTGGAGCTGTCATTTTCCAGGAAGCAAGCACAATCGCCAAGGGTGCTCATCTCAAGAGAGAACTGCAAAACCAGGCTTCAATTCTTGCTTGGCCAAAGACTAAAACTCCAAGCTCATGATCAGGTCCACTCTAAAGTGAGGTTGTCCCAACCCCTGGTGGCTGCCAAGAAGGCTGAGCATGAGCTGTGCATCTCTTATGTTCAAGATGTGGGGAGAAGACACTCTACAAGCGAGGGCTTCCTAAAGGTCAGTGTGCACCTGGATGTGTTAGGGATCACGTGAAAATGCGGTTCTGATTCCGTAGGTCCGGGTCTCGGGTTCTGCATTTCCAAGAAGCTCCCAGGTGAGGCCAGGCTGCTGCTCCCTGGAGCCTACGTCCAATAACAAGGATACGTGAGACAGAATCTTCCAGAATAGAGAAAGATGACAAAGCCATTGCTTATAGAGTATTTACTACTCACCAAGTGTCATCTCATTTTGCCCTCGCTACACCACCGTGGGTCAGGCCTCATCATTATCCCTGTTTTACAGATGACAACACTGAGGCATGGACAGGTTACGTGTCTTGCTCAAGGGCACGGCACCGTGGAAGCCAGCTGTCTAACGTCAAAGCGTGCTTTGTCACTCCCTCTTTTACTCCCCTGCCTGTCCACCTGGAAGATGGGAATTTGGAAGTGGGTCAGAAGTGGCTTTCCGAAGTTGGATGTCACGATCAGAGGAACAGACTATCTCATCTTAAGCAAATGCGCACCGGGAATTTTCAGGATCACCTGTCAGGTGGGAATGTTTCCGGGCATTAGACGCCAAGACAAAACTTCTAATCCTATGGAGAAGTACTCAGTGCTGTCTTTGGAGGGATTTTGAGAGCCAAGGGGGTTGTCTGTGTCTTTTGGGAATCCTAAAGTTGTCAGCTCACCCAATTCTCCAAACACATCAAAACCCCATGGTCTGCATGAAGGAGAAGGAATAATTTGGGAGCAACGTGGCCTGTCAGGCTTTGTACTGCGTTCTCTTGATCCTGCCATGGTTAGCCGAGTGATGGTTTGGAGCATCAAGGTGCCTGCCGGCTAGTGAAAAGGGCTGGGAAATGAAATAAGTTATCTCCGGTCAAGGATAGGGGGATAAGTACAGGGTCTCACGGAGTACACATGGGGACCCCTAACCTAGACCTAGAGGGGCTTATGGACAAGCAGTGTCCTCCCAGCTCTGGGTTAGAGGATGTCCACCCTCCCATTTACCCACCCAGCCCCTCTCCATCAGCTGCAGCCTGGTCCAGCCAGGCCCCTTGTGGCCAAATCTTTCCCACTTTCTCAAGGCAGCAAACGATAATAAAACATCTGCAGAGGTTGCCCCTCTGCCTCCCCCAGCAAAGGGCACAGTTTACAACCCAGAAAGACACAGTTTGCCAGGAAACTCAGAAGCAAGAAGGATTCCCCTCTCCTCCCCCTTCCTAGTCCAGCCGCTGCTGCCTCCCCCGCCTCGGGCCCCTCCCCATCCTTCCTCCCGCCTCCCCTGCTCGCCCCCGCCCCCCCAGGAGAGTGGAGGAACTTGGCAAGCCATCTCGTCGCCAATCAATCTGTGGTGTAACAATTAGCACTTAGGCACCACTCTTGCTAAACACACGCTTAGAAAACACTTAAAAAAAAAAAAAAATGGAAGACGAGTCATCAGGGGTAGAAGCCGGAGCAGCACCGTTGGGGGGATGTCAGGGAGCGGAGCCAGGAGGAGGCCTGGGGAGGAAACGGATCAATGCGCTGCAGAATGGAAGGCATCTAATACCCTATTATTGACGAGGCCAAAGCACTTTGAAGCGTGTTTCCACCGTGAGCAATTAGTCTGCGAGACCGCAGGAGTTAAGCTCACACTGCCAGCCCCCCATCTCCCCTTCCTCCCCGCGAGCAGTTGGATGACACTTTCATTTGGTCGCGAGCCCCCGCAGCAGTGGCGCCAGCCTGCAGCCATAATGGGGCCCATCCGAGGCAGGCCAAATGCTCCAGCCTCCCAGAAGGCCCCCGCCGCCCCCCACCTGCCCCGGCCCCCTCCCCAGCCGCCTGCGCCCCGCGCTCCCGGTAACAGAATCCAGTCGACACGGAGTCTGTCTGCGCGCCTGCGAGCTGCCCAAATTGATTGTAATGGTTTTATCGCGCGCAGAGAGACCTGGCTGTTTTCTCGCCTCTGCTGCCGGCTTGCATCAACGCCCGGGCGGGAGGAAGCGGGTCCTCCTCAGCAGCAGTGGATCGGATGAAAGGCAACTTTTGTTTGTTGGCGAGAAGCTCATACAGCCTCCCCCACCGCCTGTCTCGGGCCCTGTTCAAGGCTGTTGTTTTTCTCCTGGCCTCCCAGCTTGTTGTGCCCACAAGGGACTCCGTGGACAGCCAACAAACAGCGGGGGGCTCCGCGGGGTCCTTCCTGGAGCCAGTTCTGGGCTCCTCTCTAAGTGCTGGAGTGTTTGGGGAAGAGGGTTCCAGCAGGGGTTGGAGAGAGAGAAGAGTTCATGACAGTGCAGGTCAGTACTAATCACCACGAAGAGGGTGGTGACGGCTAGCTAGCATCTTTGAGGGCTTCGTGGGAACCGGCCCTGGCCTTTACGCACGTTATTGGCGGGGGGACAGTTCTCTAAATTCTCACAGCAGCCCCATGAGGTAGGCATTAACACCCCCCCCCCACTTTACGGACAGGGAAACTGAGGCATAGAGCGGCGATGAGATTTGGACAGGGTTACACAGGAAGCTGGAAGAGTGCGTGAGGGAAACCGGAATCTGGCCCAGCTAATGCTTCATCTGGTTCATTCTCTATACTTGGTGTGGCGTCGAGGACTTTGTCTCATGAAGAAGACACTGGTGTAATGCATCATTCCAAGAACTGGGTATTCCCCAGCCTAGCACCTGTAGCAGTGCATGGGCAGCACCATGAGGACGAGGATCCCCTTGTGTGTTCTGGGGATGGGTGGGGGGCAGGGATGGGATATAGTCTCTTCTTAACATTTATCCCTTCTTTTTCCTTTGGGAACACTTCTCTATTTGGGAAGAGGGGGCAGCAAAGTTAAATGTCTGTTTGTGGGAGCAGCTTTACAGTCACGTGGGAAAGTGATCTTCTGCCTTGGAGGAAGGACCCGGTCAAAGCAATTAGGTGCAAAAGCTTTGGGGAGTAGTTGTGGATTTCACTGTTGAGGGCAGCGCTTAACCGCATTGGCCCAAAGAACCAAAACGAGCTGTAACCAATGTCTGTAGCATAGTAGACTGTGGGTCTGCAAACAAAGGTCAGGAACAGGCAATCCTTTACATTGAACCAGCAGATACATGGATTTTTCCAAATGTTCTTGCAGATTTATTTCCTCTTCTTCTCCCATCTCTTGCCCTGTTGGTTGCATCCTCATCTCCTGTTTCCTATTCTCATGCTTCCACGCATTTCTGTGCTGAGTTTGGGGTAAGGTCGGCTGTCTTTGACAGCAGGAGGAACCGTGGGAATTAGCTAAAGACAACGTTCAGAGTCCCCAAGCCGAGGTGCCGACCTCTGCTTTTCTCAAGAAGGCACAATGGCTCTCATGAGCCCCTCAGCATTGGTGGTGATCTCTTGCCTACGTTCTGGATGATAAGCCAGCCACAAGCTGAAGGGATGGTATGAAGACCCTAATGGGTCCAAGGAAAGGAGGGTATGGCCAAGGACAGAAAGGAGGCAGGAATAGGAGATGGGATGGGAGGAAAAAAGCCAGGGCTCTTGCCCCACCTCTGAGCAGGACCCAGGTCTGTGTGGTAGATGATAAAGCTCCCTTTCTCCAAGAGGAAAGTGGGAAGGACAGATTTTGATACTCCCAAGGGCCCACGTGCTCTACAGCCCCAGCGTGGGAGGACGCAAAGTCCTGTTCACCGTGAGAGCAGGTGCCCTGAAGGGGTGAGAATGGAGAGACGCACCTGCCGAGGGAAGGACTGTGAGGTGGGTTTCTCTCGAACTCTAAGAGCCGTGCAGGGAGCAGAAGTGTCTTGGGAACAGGGCTGGGGGAGAGTGGGAGGGCAGAATACTGGTGGGTAGGAATGGGGAGCTACAACCAACATCGCTCCCTTTTACCACTCAAAACAGGGAGGACAGGGAGCTTGATTTGAACCACTCCAGGACTCTGAAACTGGCTTACGTGATGAGTTGGTGAGCCCTTTCCCTGGGGAGGCACCGCAGGAACTGAGTCCCGAGCACGTGGCTCGGTGTCCTGGAGCTGCCGTAGCGCTAGTGCCAGGAACGGGATGGCTTAAACAATCCAGGCTTATTCTCTTGCAGTTCTGCAAGGTAGAAGTCCCAAAGCAAGGTGTCGTCTGGGCCTTGCCCTCTCTGGAGGCTCTGGGGGGAGAATGTGCTCCATGCCTTTCCCTTAGTGTTTGGGGTTGCCAATAAGCCTTGGTGTTTCTTGGCTCTGCTCTCTGCCTCTCTTGTCACACGGTGCACTCTGTGGGGGTCTTCTCTTCCTCGGCTTCTCTTTGTACAAGTCTGTCTGTGGACACCAGTCATGCTGCATCGGGGTCCACCCTGATGGTCTCCTCTTACATGGATGACATCCGCAAACGCCCTATTTCTGAACAAGCCCATATTCACAAGTCTAGGGGTTAAGGCTAACTTGGGGGGGCACAAAATTCAACCCCATCAAATCATGGAAGAAGTAAGTCCATCATGGAAGGAGTGTAGGCACCGGCACTGGATAAGGAGTTAGGGAGTTTTGGACTGTCCCGCATCACGTCCCACGGGTCTCTCTCTGAACAAGGGACAGTCCTTGGTAAGCTGAGACTCAGGTTGACAACATCCTGCTCCAGCAAGGGCCACACCCTCTGTGCAGCTGCGGGGACTGCTCAGGCCAAGAGTAAGAGTAGCCCAAAAGCCAAGGGAAGAGTGACCGTCCCTGAAGGCAGCCTTCAACCAATGGGAGGGGCTAATGGGGGCAGAGGTTAAATGCCTTCCCTTGGTCCTCTGAAGGGACCCCTCTGGGATGCATTCTACACCCTTCTCAGAGGTTCCAGTGGAATTGAAATCCCATTCCCTACAGCAGCTCCTCAATGATGTGCTTGTAATGGCTTCTGCTTCTCCCTTGTCTTGCTCTTTCCACTCCCTTGAACCTGAGTCCTAGAATCACCTTGACCTCCTCCACCCCGACTTGGCTCCCATCCTGCCCCCATCACCAATACAATTACCTGTTTCCAAGTCCTCATCTCAGGCCCAACTTCTGGTGGATTCCCAGCTAAGAGAGGCCTGGGCCCTGGAGAGAACTTGGATCATTTTTTTTCCCATGATCTAGGGCCTAGCTCTGCCCCCTTAAGCACTGATGACAATAAAACCATTTTCCACATGCCTCATCTGTTTTAATCCTACTGTAGTGGGTTGAATTGTGCCCCCCAAAAGACATATCCACAGTCTGGCTTCTGAAATCTCTAAATATGGTCTGATTTGGAAAAAGGGCCTTTGCACGTAGAGTTAAACTGAAGATCTGAGATGAGAGCATAGTGTTTTATCAGCATAGCGGATGACAGGTGTCATTCACTAGGACAAAATAAGAGACACAGAGGGAGAGGGACACACAGGGGAGAAGATGATGTGAAGGTGGAGACAGAGAAGGGAGCAATATATATATAAACCAAGATGCAGGAGATAAACCAGCTGTAGGAGAGAGGCACTGATGCCCCTCACAGCCCTCAGAAGGAACCAACCCCTCCATCTCAGATGTCTGGCTTCCAGAACTGTGACAGGATCAGGTTCTGTTGTTTGAAGCCACCCCATTTGTGGTAGTTTGTGACAGTAGCCGTAGGAAACAAATTCTCTGTTAGTTATTGCCATATTAATGTTCCACTTGCGAAATGGAGGTTCAGAGAGTTTAATTCATATGGCTAGTGGAGAGTAAAATCTGCTTTTAAAGTTATTTATTTATTTGACAGAGATCACAAGTAGGCAGAGAGGCAGGCAGAGAGAGGAGGAAGCAGGCTCCCTGCTGAGCAGAGAGCCCAATGGGCTCCATCCCAGGACCCTGGGATCATGACCTGAGCTGAAGGCAGAGGCTTTAACCCACTGAGCCACCCAGGCGCCCCTAAAATCTGCGTTTAAATCCAGCTTTGTGTAGGTCAAAATCCTTCCGTTAAATATTCTTCTCTACCTTCTTCCTCAGAGAAGTTACGCATTTCCTCTGTGTTTTGGGGGGACTCCTGAGCCCTGAGAAATTCTGTTTTAGGGCCCAGGTGATCCAGGGCCTGGAAAGGAAAGATCATGAATAAATTTGGCAAATGAGGCCTCCCCTGGGTACTCTGAGCAGTAACTGGGAAAGACAGTGGCCTAGGGGGTAGGGAGTGAGGGGTGATGCCCAAGGTATTAGGGCCAGGAACTTTTGAGTATTTAAATTAATGTAGTCTCATAAAGCTCTGGAAGCCAGGAGAACTGGGAGGGTTAGAATGATTTTTGCAACCAATATGGCGCACCTTTGCTGTACAGAGGTCTTCTGCAAGTCACATTTCAGAGGGAAAGTTCATTGAGAAAGTGGGGGAAGGGCTGGACAGTGAGGTAATCTTCCATGTGACCAGAGGCCCGGAAGGAAGCAGGCACAGGTTGGGATTAGGACTTGGAAACAAAATGTAATTTCAGCTTCTTGTGGATAGTCACTCGGCCCTGTGGAACAGTGACCATGCAGTCCTGTGGCCCACAGCCAAGCCAGCTGGACTCCTGGGGCAGAGACTCCCCACTGCATCTCCATAATGGGCTACACAAGAATAAAGGGGATTGAGTAGTTAAAGGAAAAGGTTTAGATTAGCTGAAAGGAAAGTCTTTTTCAAGGTCGGTGTGAGTCAATGGAAAATTCAGCTTCTGAGTGGAAAGGCGGAAGCCCAATCCCCAGATTATAGGCTCCATTAGTGATGGATCCATTAAGGGAGTTCTATGAGCCTAGCATGGTGTCTGCAGCATGAGTCTTTTCAAATAAGAAAAAGAGCAGGTGTTGGGGGGAGGGAGAGTTGCACAAGGGAGTGTTATTAAGAACAGAAGGATGTGTGTCAAACTCTACCTTCCAAGGAAGATGAGGGAAGGTGATGAGAAGGTGAACAAACTGGTTGCAAAGAAGAGACACGTCTGATTCACTGAAACCCTTGCTGTCGAACAGACAGCACGCATTGTTCCCTCTCCCACCACTGCCCATAGCAGACATCACTAATCTATCATTCTACTCTTTCCATCCGTGTCGCGTGAAGGTCTTGTTTCTGAAGATGCTGGACGAGGCAGGTGCTGAGAGAGGTGACATGAGAGAGAAATCACCTGACCCTTTAGCCTTTAGGTGATGAGGGTTTGTTTTAGAGAAGGGCAGGGAAGTGTGAAAGCATAGGAAGCCATAGAGACACATGTACCCCAATGCTTCTAAGACCAGGATACAGAGCAAGCCTCCTGGAGAACTGGACCAATGGTTCATTTCCATTCTGGTCCAGCAGTCATTCTAGCTATTTCCTCTGGCATCTCACATTCACCAAGAGATGGGGACAGAGAGAAAGGGAATCCAGCTGGGATAAATCTTTGCCAACTGATATGGTGTGCCTTTATAGGACATTGTCCTGTTCTCATTGTCCCAAAGAGAACTGATAGATGGCTAACTCCTATTACAAATGGCCTTTTCTGAATGGCTTTTAGCTCAAGTGGCAATTCTTAAATTCGGTGGTCAGCAGACTTTCTGCGAAGGGCAAGATAGTAAATATTTCAGGCTTTGTGGGCCATTCAGTGACTGTCATGGTGATTCGACTCTGTCATTAGAGCGCAAAAGCCTTCCTAGATCACACATTAACACATGAGCACTGCTGTGTTGCGATAAAACTTTATTTACAAAACCAAGTACCTATAGCTTGCCAACTTTGTTTTAATGGATCTGTTGCACCAGGTAGCAGGATCAGAGATCACAATTATGACATCTTTATGCAGAAGAAGCTGTCCTTCTCAGAAGAAAACTGCACTGTGCATGGGTTGAGCATCTTACGAACTCTCTAGTTCTCTAGTTCTTACGAACTCTCTAGTTCTCTAGCTGAAGTCAGTATCTCCTGTTCTGCTTCTCATGCACAAGTTCTAAGAGTTCTGGTGCTTTCCAGGGAACCAAATTACATTTCTCTTGGACTTTTTTTTCTGGAGCCCTCCTCCTGTGGTCATGTCCTTTTTGTATATAATAGGAATGGAAAAGATCCGCCATTGCCTCACCCGTGGCAGACATCGCTAATCGATCACAAGACTCTTTTCCCCCAAGTCCATGCATGCCCCAGCATCCTTCTTAACCTAAAGCAGTCACAACCAATCCCTCAGATGTGGCCCTCAAACTGAAACATGTTTGCTATTATAGGAAGAAAGAGAGAGTAGAAACAGAAAATATTTTGAAATTAGACAAGTCCAAAGTGGCATTCAGACTAGAATTTCCAGTTCCTCCCCACCCCAGGCTGACATCCTGCTCTAAGAGACTTACAGTAGACAGACCTGGGGCAGAGTGATGAATCTCCTTATCGAGTTGTTCAGTATTTTCCCCGTTTTGGAAGATGTTCTCACTCTGGTCATTCTTGAGGGGTCCCTGAAGCTGGGATCCAGCTGCTTCCTGGGGGGAGGCTTTGGGTGGAGTCTGGCAAATCTTTCCAGCTGAAGCTGGGAGGAACATTTCAGTGCAGACATCGGTGACCTGTCCCAAAGCTCCAGAGTTTGAAGCCAGACCCGGCGATATATTCAGTGTTCCCACACATCAGGCCCAGAGCCCGGGTGGGCAGCCCCCACTGAGTTCTTCCTGCTGCTGGAATGCCTTCGATTCTGGACCCACTTGAGTAGAAATGGCACCCGAAGGAACACTGCTCTTAATGCTTCCCCTCCGGTCACCACCTTCCAGCTCACATTGCTGAGAGGAGGAGAAATCGGCTTTTAACACCATCCAGTGACCCTCTGTAAGCACCTTCTCCTGCATTTGATCTAACAAGGTGGGGACAGGTCAGTTCTGGCCTTGGAAGAGTGAAAGCCTTGTCAACAGGCGGTTCGAGCCGCGTGGGAACGGGGGTAATCGGAGGCCCGGCCAGCCGGGGCAGCCAGAGAGCTCACCTGGAAAATATTTCAGGAGAAGCTGTCACAGGCATTCTGAGTGTCGACAAGATGTGTCGGGGAAATCCACCGAGTGCTTTTAGGAAGCAGTCATTTTCTCGCGCAGAATCTTGCTGGCTTTCTAGTTAGGGGCCCAGAGGGAGCTGGCTGGCATTGAAGAACGAGCCAGAAGAATTGGAGCGGCAACTTGGGGGGAAACAGCATCTCTGGAGCTGGAACAAAATCTTACCCCATTTGCTCTCATTTCTCTCCTCCCCAACTTTGCTGATGCATGTAGCAAATGATTTGACATCCACGTCCCCCATTTGCAATGGTGGGGCAGTGGTTAAGAGCCTGGGTTTAGATCTGTGCTTCTTGGGATTGAGTCCCAGACCCACTACCTACTATCTGGGTGACGTCTGGCCGGTTCCTCGACCTCTCTGTGTCTTTGTTTCTTCATCTAGTAAAATGGTAAGAATACCAGTGCATCACTGATCAGGTTGTTATGAGGGATAAAAGAGTTAGTTCCAGCAACGGGCTTAGAACACAAGATGAACACAGTAGGATTCATTTGGTTTATCTTTTTTTTTTTTTTTAAGTCAAGCATATAAATGTGTGATTTACATCCAGTGAAATACATCCTTTCACTGATGTCTTCACTGATGAGTTTGATGAGTTCCAAAAGATATTTATGATGATGTGACCAACACAATCGAGATTCAGAATACTTCCATCATCGCCACAAATTTCCTTCATGCTTCCTACCCTACCTGGGGCCCCAAGCCCCCTGGCAATACCTGATCTGATTTCTGTCCCTAGAGTTTTGACTTTTCCAGGTCATATAAAGGATCATTTTGTACGTAACCCTGTGTGCTCAGTGTCTTTCACTTAGCGTAAGGCTTTTGAGGTTCACCCACATTGTTGTGGGTACCAGCACTGTGTTCCTATGCATGGCTGAGCAATATTTCATCACAGGGCTGTTCCATACTTTGTTTATTCCCCCATCATTGGATGGACATTTGGGTTGTTTCCAGTTTGGGGAAATTACAAATGAGCCCTCTGTGACCATTCACACGCGAGTCTTTGTGTGGACATCTGTTTTACGTCTCTTGAGTTAATACCTAAGAGTTGCATTGTGAGCGCCCTTGATCGGAGGACATTTAACCACCTGTGGAACAGCCAGACTGGTTCCCGAAGTGGCTGTGCATTTTGCATTGTGACCAGCAGCGTCTGAAGGTCCCTTTGCTCCCATCATGGCTTTGTATTTGCCAGCTTCTTCTTTCCTTTTTCTTTTTAATTTTGCCTTTCTAGCAAGTGTATAGAGGCATTTCATGGTGTTTTGAACTTGAAGTTCCCATTGACTGGTAACGATGAGCATCCTTTCTTTTTCTTCTTTGGCAAACCGATCTCTTCTTTGGTGAGCTTTGGGTTTTTTTTTGGTTTGTTTGTTTGTTTGTTTTAGGACAGCCAACCACCTCTTTGCTCTCCATTGTCACGTATGATTGTTTGGAATCAGTCTGTTTTGAGGGACTGATGGGACCTGTGTGACGGGAGGGTCTAGGTTAGTAGTGGCTTTAGCTGCTTTAACTGCTTCCTGTTGGTGGGTCCTGTGTCCTGCAGAGTCAGCTTCATCACGGGGCTCTGCTAGGCTGGCCCTGGCAGCTCCGGGGGCTCTTCTCTTTGAGGAGAGATGGTGTCAACACCCTAGGAAACTCAAGCCCACCTACTTCCCCCCTAGCTTTCCCAGACAGGACTTTCTGAGACAATCTGTGGTCAGAGATGGACTTGGAGACTGACCAGCTAATACCTAGCCTATACTCCTGTCCTTAGGGCTAGTGGAGGGGGCTTATGCTGGCTTCATGGACTAAGGCAGAAGGACAACTAGATCTGATGCCACCATTAGTCCTGGCCCTGTGCTTCAGAAAGCTCTACTCTGCCACTCTGGTTTGTGTCCCTTCCCATAAGAGGACATGCCCACAAAGCCAAGGGGGAGGCTTTACTCTGGGTATCTAGATTCCTAAATTCCATGGTCTCATGGCTCCATGTCTTCCTCCGGGGTCTGCATAGACCTCCTGCTGTGCTCCTGGGGTAGGCCTGAGGAGCGGTTGGTTGGGGATGGTAGGGTCTCAGTGGAGGTTGGATATATCATCTAGAAGGTCCATGGGTGTGCATTTTGAGGCCTTGGAGTGTGAGAGGTGGGGGGAAGGCCGGGTGTAGGTGTCCTAGACCACCAGAGAGTTTAAGGAAGTTTGGCAAGGCCATGGGGAAGTCCTCCGGCCAAATCTGGTGGTCACTAGAGTCCCGTGCCTCCCGAGAGCAGACCTGCCAGAGTGTGGCTGCCATCTGCAAGCACTGGTTGGAGGCAGCCCCCAGGAAATGGGACTTCCGCGAGAGGGCAGAGTTGGATGCCAGCACACAGACAGCACTGGGACCCGTGGTCAATTTCATGGCTTGTAGTTAGAGGTCTTCAAGAGGCGTGTTCCTGGCCTCTGAGCCCTGAGACCCCAAGTGTTAGGGGTGGGCATGTCCTGATCCCCAAAGAAAGGGCAACTCCTGGGAGAGTGGGGCGTGGACACAGGGGAGTCCTTCAAAGACCACCAGGAACCTAGGACATTGAGGATGACAAAACTGACACACTCTTGCCCGTGGCGGTGTTGGCCTGAGCTCCCCTTAGCCTGGCGCATTGGAACTACCAATCACCAGGGTGCCCATGTGGCTCCGTCAGTTGAGTGTGGACTCTTGGTTTCAGCTCAGGTCATGATCTTGGGGTCTTGAGATCAAGCCATGTGTGGTGCTTCACTGGGCATGAAGCCTGCTTGAGATTCTCTCTCTCCCTCTCCCCCCTTCCCACCTCTCTCTCTCTCTCAAATAGATAAACAAAATCTTAAACTAACTAACTAACTAAATAAATAAATAAGTAAAGAACTACCAATCGCCTTGACTCATGAAGGGAAGGCAATGGGCCCCAGCCTCTTGTCTTCTCCCTGGCAGGGCTTTGAGTACACGCTTTCCCTCACTAGCCTATGACCCGCTAGGCAATCTTGTTAAAATGTAGGTTCTGAGTCTGCAGGTTGGAACCCGGGGGCCACAGTGCTCTGTCTGAGCTCCCAGAGCATGCACCCCCCCGCCCCCCGCAAGTGCCTGGGCCACTCCTGGAGCCGCTGGGGAACGAAATAGGTGCCCAGTAGATGATAGCTACGATGACCACCATTTTTTGCCCAGAAGAGGGCTGTGTAGGTCTTTCACTCAGTCTCCCCCAGACATCCCCCAATGGGGTCATTTCTGCAGAGTGGTGGCCAACTCAGAACAATGAAGTGACACAAGGCGGTGGTGCAAAAAGGAGGCTAATGGCGGACACGTGCTTCCCTCGGCAGGTGTGGGGAGAGCAGGACCAGCTGAAGGGGAAACCTTTAATTGGCGAGGGAAGTCACTCGGCTTAAACAGGATGCAGGCGGAAGGCCCCATCCAGGCTCCACCGTGGCCTTGGGGTTGTGGCCACAAGGATCGAAGTAAAGTGGTGTCAGGAGGTCAAGCCTTTCCTTAGGGCTGAGCAGCTGCCACTGGACTTTCCAGTACATAAAGAGCGTCCCCTCTGCGGGGGATTCTTCTGGAAAGAGGCATGCACGTTGAGTCCTGTTTAAACAGCACCTGCCACTGGGCCGTGAGTCTATCAGAATTTTTAAAATTCTCTATTCACGTCTTAGAGCTGCTGGAACAAATTGCCAGAACTTGGCTTCACACAGCAGATACTTACTCTCTCATGCTTCTGCAGGTCAGAAATACACAATCAGGATCCTGGGGTCAAAGTCAAGGGGTTGGCAGGGCCTTCTCCGGAGGCCAAGGGGAGAAACCATTCCTTGCTTCTCCCAGTTTCCAGTGGCTGCCTGGCTTGTGTCAGCATCCCTCCCAGACTTCAGGACCAGCATTTTCGAAGCTCTCTGCTCCCTCTTCATGTCATTTTTTCCTCTGTGTGTGTACAATCCCCCTTTCTGTCTCCCTCTTACGATGGATGTGTTGAGAACCCACTTAGATAATCCAGGGATAATCTCCCCATCTTAAGATTCTTAACTTAATCACCTATATAAAGACTCCTCCTTTTTCCATCTAAGGTAACATTACAGGGGCC
The DNA here is from genome assembly GCF_010015895.1 of Lontra canadensis. NCBI lineage: Eukaryota > Metazoa > Chordata > Mammalia > Carnivora > Mustelidae > Lontra > Lontra canadensis. Next base: position 4,423,523 of record NW_022631052.1, read on the forward strand.
AGGAATTAAGATGTGGCTATCTTTGGAGGGGGCATTCCACCACCTGCCACATATAGGTCTCTCGCCTTTAGGTATAAACGCTCTGAAGGCAGGGATTTTGTCCCTCTTGCTCACAGTTCTAGCCTCTGTGCCTCTAACTGTTCCTAGCATACAGGGGAGGCTGGATAAATGTGCATCGAATGAATGAATCCTTAAGTCAGAGGGTTGGGGGTTTGCTATTCAAACGAAGCCTGCACAGAATCCTTTGTGAAGAGTTGTTTGATCATCTGGGTAATTGCCTTCAACTCAGCTCTGAAAAAGTGAGCTTCCCAGCATCCCAGTTTCTGAGTGGCGTCCTCCCTCCCTCTGTGGCTTGGGATGTTGGGATGTTCTTACAAAAAGCAGCAGAGAATTGGCGATGATCCTTTTTTGTTTGTTTGTTTCAGTTGAGTAAAAATAAAGGCCCTTAGCTAGTATCACGGTCCCTGTACTTTTATGGACCTAAATTTCACTGAAAGTGTCCCAGCGGAAGCAAACATGCTAAAACATGGCGCTGAGCCCCAGTGGTGGTGCTGGTGTTTGGAGCACAGACCGCCTGAGTTCAAATCTCAGCTCTGCCACTTCTCAGCTCTGTGACTTTCTCAGCAAGTTCCTTTTCCTCTCAAGTCTCAGTTTCTTCATCTGTAAAGTGGGACTGATCTGCATATTTACCTCATTAGGTTGGGGTGAGGATTTCCTTGCTAGGTGACTATTTATTGAGGACCCAGTGTGTGCCAGGCACGGAGTGCACAGTGTGAAGAGGACATGCATAGGCCCTGCTTACCATGAGCTCACGGGTTCTCTGGGAGATCAGGAGTGTGAGGGCTCTGCTGGATTGGGCCATGTGGCCACTGCTCCGTAGATGTTTGTGGTTATTATTAGAAATAGGGGTAGTCCTCACCATTTCTCTCCTCATTATCGGTCGCCAAATCTGCAACCGTGATCATTTTTCCTACCTGTGACTTTAAGAAGGGGCCTCACGTGTTAGAACCGAGGGACCAAAGAAAAGAAAATGACCAGGTCAGAACATGTGACAAGAGAAGTGTACCAAGTGGATTTAGGCATCAAAAGCCTGAGTCAACCCGGGTGTGTGATAATCTAGAAAGACTTTCCTTGCATGTGGTCTGAACTCTGGAATTTGTCCCTGTAGGAGGGAAGAAGGCTGTGCACACCAGAGCAGGGGCAGTGTGAGCCTTCAGCTGTAGGGAGCTCTCTTATCGTTGAGGACTTTTGGATGAGGAAATGAGAAGAACTTTGGGATGGGTTTGGCACCTTGTCTCTGTTTCTCTGGATGATGAAAACAGAACCATAGGTGCATAGCACTTAATTTACTGTTAGTTCTTTTTATTTTCTTTCTCCTCTCTCCTAACTAGATCAGGAGCTCCCTGAGGGGGAAGGGCTATGCATCTCTTGCTTAGTAAGCACTTACACTAGGAGTATATTTGGATACAATTAAGAAAAGAGTCAACTCTTACATGACTTCAATAAACAATGGTTTATTTTCCTTACATAATGAGAAGTCCAGTAAAGGATGGTATTGGAATTAGTTCAGAAGCTCAAGAATCCCCTGTGATATGTCATTTGTTCTTAATGCCTCATGGTCACAAGATAGTTGCTGTGCATCTAGGCATTACATTTGCTTCCCAGGCTAAAAGGGTGAGGGGGTAAAGGGACAAAAAGCAGATATCTGTTTTAAATCCCATTGGCCAGAATGGAACCCCATGGCCAGCAGGGAAGACTAGGGAATATTGTCTTTTTTGTTATTACAAAATTATAACTGTACATAAAGTCCATGGAAGGGGGGGTTTGGGAATAAGTCTTGAGAATGAATGAAAAAAGGAAGGAATTGGGGGGCACCTGGGTGAGTCGGTCAATTAAGCACCCAATTCTTGATTTCAGCTCAGGCCATGATCTCAAGGTCATGAGACTGAGCCCCAAGTTGGGCTCTGCCGTGGGTGTGGATCCTGCTTTCTCCGTCTCCCTCTCCACCCTACCCCACCCCCAAATCCCTGCTCGCTCGCTCTCTTAAAAAAAAAAAAAAAAGGAAGCAATTGGAAATTGTCTTGAGGATGAGTGAGTGAATGAGCCATTTGGTGACTGAATAAGGCCATAGTCCAGGCTTTTGAGGATGAGTGAGTGAATGAGCCATTTGGTGACTGAATAAGGCCATAGTCCATGCTTTCGGTACAGCCGTTCACTGGGATCATGTGTCTTCCTGATACCCACCAAGACTGATGTGGATCCTGGAGCAACTAAGATCATCAGACATTAACACCCAAGGATATTAGCATTGGATGACGTTTGATTTTAATACACGCGTTTGCTCATTCATCTTAAATGAGCTTCTCTTCAGGGTGGGTCCTTCCTCAACTTGGACAAGAAGGTCTTACTGTGGTGCATCCAAGTCTCCTGGAGATGCCATGGGGGATGTCTGTGAAAGGAACCGGGGAGATACAGGGCTGTTGGGTGTCTCTGAAGTAAAAGGAAGCAGTGCTTGGGGTCCCTGTCTTGCTTTCAATCTTAATTAGTTCTCTTTTGTCCTTGCCCCAGCCTGCAGAGTTAGCCAATGTTTTGCCCTTGAGCCTTGAGTCCTTGCAAAGGCAAGATGGAATTTCAACTGGATTGAATTGGGGCATCTCTGCCCACCAGCTCTTTCTTCTGGGCCCTTGGGGATGGATGTTTAGCCAAGACCTTGTCCGACGGGGACGTCTTGGTCCATCAGCCTTTGGTTGGAGGCCTTTGGGGGTGAAAGCCTAGCTACTTGGCCAGAAGTGGAAACACGTGTGACCTTGGCCAAGTTACTTGACTTCTCTGAGTGTCAGTTTTCTCCTCTGCATTGCTTGCTCTGAAACTCAAGCGAGACAATGCAGCAGGCGCATCTACAACAGTGCCTGGCACCTAATAAGCACGAAGAATCCTAGGGCTCCTCTTCCTCTTCCATCTTATAATTAGGATGGTAACGCTCTTAGTTGGAAAAGCGTGGGTTTGGCTATATGATCAGGTTAGCTTGTTTTATAGTAACAGCTTTGTTATGTGTAGAAGGGATGATTGTAGAGCTCCCTGGGGTTGTGGGGAGTTAGAAATACGTGCTGAACAAAGCCTGTTGATACAGAGAAGACACACAGGTGGGATGAATGAGTATTCATCCCAGACTGAACAGGAAGGTGGGATTCAGGGTGAGCCGTGGGCATCTGGGGCTCTGGCTGGGGAAGTGCTGGAGAGTCCCCAGCCCGGGCTGGTCAGAGGACAGGTATCCGAGGCTCTGTCCTAGGGGAGGAGGAGGTGTATCTCATCCGCTTGCCCTTTCCCTAGTGAGCCCAGGGCTCTGAGAGTGGATCTTACCTTTCGAGAATGGAGAAGCTCTAGGTGGAAGGGAGTACAGTGGGGATCAGCAGGGTAGCACCCATGCCCCCAGGATCCATGCGGGCCTAAGTTCAAGGAGGTCAAGCCTGCATGGGCTCCAGCCTGAAATTCCCACCCTGCTTGCATCACTCCCTCTGCCTGTTTGCCTTCACACTATTTACTCCGTCTGTCTGAATCTGGGATCTTCATCTCTTCCTGGGGAGCAGCAAGCGTTTTAACAGGGAAGGGCTTATCTTACAGAGTGTCTGTTCTCTGCCCTTCCTGTGACCCCAGCTGACTCACCACAGCCTTATGAAGCTGATACTCTATTCACTTCCTTTGATAATGGAGAAACTGAGGCACAGAGAGATGAGTTGACACCACTGGTATACAAACCCAGGTGGGAGGACATGAGAGGCCCAAACCTTTGCCACTGGATTCTTCAACAAACTGTTGCAGAGATCATCCACCATCTGCAAATGGGATGCATTCTAAGAAAGAAATGTTCAGGAACACCCAGAATTCCCGATTGGGGGCAGGGGTAGAAAGGGAAGCTGTTCTGTGCTGACATTTTCCATCAGGCACTCGTGCCCCTGCCTTTCTGGTTGCACGGCTCCATTTCTCACGTGGAAACATTGAGGCTTGGAGGTAGGCTGGGAGCTGCTCCTTTGTGCTGTGATTTCTGAGGCTGCGTGGTTTGGAAAGCTGCTGTCTGATACATGGTCAGAAGGGACCAAGCGTGGCCTCACTAGGTACCTGCCTGGCTGGACTGAAGGAGATTTCTTAAGCCAAGGTTGCATTAATTTTAGGAATGTAGCCAGAGGAAAGGAAAGGTGTGTCTGCACCAGGAAGGCACACAGAGGTGTGGCATCGTGGGTAAACCCATTGTGATCAGGCCAGGGGGAGAGGACCGTTCTCCCATCCCCAGACCGCTGGCTCTTTGCATGGCCGCAAGGGTTCAAACCCACTGGCATCCCCAGGGCCCTGGCAGGTGCGTGCAGAGCTCCCATCACTGATGTCCACCGTCCACTGTCACACCTGCAGGAGGCCACGCTACCCACGGGCTACTCCCAGCCAGTGCGTGTGAGCTGCAGGGATCCCAGGACTGTTCCAGGAGCCATCCCTGGCTCACACACCTCATGGAAGCATCCACAGAGTGCTCAGGAGTCTAGCTACCCATCCTTCCCTCCTCGTCTCCAACGCAGGGTCAGGCTTGCTTTCCATCTGACCGGCGCTCAGCCTTTCGTGCTCCCTCCTGATTTTTTTCTCACAGGCCTCTCCCCGAAGATTAAAAAAAAAAAAAAAAATCCTAGTGTGATTGCTGTGTTCTTGGTACCTGCGTCTTGGAGGACCAGAGCTAACACAGCCAGTGAAGAGAACAATGTCCCGGCTGGAAGCCGCCTTCTCTCCACTCCTAATGAATTGAGAAGCCAACGGCAGTTTTCAGTGACTTCCCTAAAAGTCCACACTTAATACTCGGAGCAAAAGCAGATGATGAACAGTGACGTTTGTCAGATGAAGGCTGTGTACCCAGATCAGGAGTCATTTATCCAAGAGGACTTTTTAAACACTTGAGTCTTTTTTGTGGCATTCGTGGGTCAGGCTGGACGGGTTCTGGCTGCTGGTTGACGGATGCTGGCTGAGCTCCTTGCTGGCTGAGTGAGGAATTTGGGCAAAGCACTTACCCTGCAGAGCCTCAGTCTGTCCATCTGTAAAATAGGGCTGATCCAAGTTCCCCCTGGAAAGGCGGCTGGCAGGGGAAGGTTAGCAGGGTACCTGACTATCCTAGGTGCTCAGCAAATGCTGCAATGAGTATTATTAAAATTGCCACCTTCCTTCAGTCTTTTCTCCAGGTGACCCAAATGGGAAGAGTTCCTCCCTTCCCATTTAACAGATGAAGACACTGAGGCTTGGGACGGTAGAGGCTTGCCCACAGGCACCAGGAGACGCTAGGACATCGAGATGTGGACTCCCCGTTCTTACAGACCATGCTACCTCCCCATCTCTTGTCACCAGCTGTCCTGCCCTCTCCGCATGAAAGATGGCCCCAGAACATGGAGGCCTTACTGACAAATTGTAGATGAGTCACTTTTCAGTGTGTGACTTTTAGTTTCCTTTGGGGGAGGCCAAGAAGGAATACACGTCTTTCCTACTAGGGTTCATGGTCATTGACCCATGACAGCGCGGCCATGCAGAGCACCTGGAACGGTGCCTGCACATCAAAGGTGCTTCGTACAAGTGGACACATGAAGGTCTCCTTCCTCAAAACCAAGCTCAAGTCTTCTCCCTGCAAAGACATCTCCAGTGTCCCCCACCCCCCACAGACTTTACCAGACAGAACATTCCAGGTGGATGGAGATCCTGCCTCTGGTCACCACGTGACCTCCAGTGCCTGGCACAGAGTGGGCGTCACATGCTGAATGACTCCACGACTGACCCCCTTTTGCCTTGGGCCATTGCTGAGGAGCTCCGGGGACTGATTCCAAGCTTGCACGTAAGTCACATCTCCCCCTGCTGGTGTGCATGCTACCCCAGGGCAGCAGGTCCTGTCTGGCTGGTACTGCCCCATCCTTCCACCTGGCCAGGTGCACACGGGGGGTTGGCAAATGCCTGGTTCCTCCTGAGACCAGAGGCCAGCACAAGGTGATCCAGTGGCAGTTCTTGGGGGCGTGGGGTTGGAGAGTCCGCTCGAAGTGGGCAGGGGGAGGACTGAGCTTCTAGCAGACGCCCATCCCTGCCCCAGATCTGCCAGCTTCTTCGGATTCCTGCCTCCACTTGACGAGGGCTTTCTTGGAGGCCTCTGGCCTCCACCTGGGATTGGCGTCTAAGGATCAGAAAGCACTTAAAGATATCAAGCACCGTGTAAAGACATAAATAATCTCCAGTCATTTCACAGAGAATTGACTCTTTCCTAAGGGTGTTGCATTGTCCCCGCCCAGGCTGCTTGGCTCATAAGCTGGAAGGATCATGGAGTCAGCAAATGTGAGGTCAGGAAGGAACCTAGGAAAGGCTCCCATCCTAGTGCTGCATTGTAGGGATGGGGAAACTGAGGCACAGAGAGGGGGAGAGGCTTGTCGAAATATGCACCCCTAAGCGTATTGAAACTAAAGTGAAAGCCCAAATGTGCACCTGGGAAGGCTTCCACTTTGTGTTTTAAAGTTTCTGGCTTCAGATAAGATTTCGGAATCGATGTGGGGAGAGTCACTAACACTATACAGAGCATGGGCTCTGGAGTGGGAAAGGCCTGTGTCTGTCACTTCCAAGCTGGTGATCTTGGATAAATGCTTTACTCCTTTCAGACTCTGTTTCCACATCTGTGGAATGGGTTGAGGCATGAATGGCGTCGATCTCATTTCTGTAAGTACTAAGGGAAATGATGTTCATAAAGAAATGAGGACATATGAAATACCCGTTAAATAACTAATAAACAGCTCTTATGATTGTTACCTCCCTCTCCTGCCCCTCCCTCACACCGTCACCTCCCGCTGTCTTCTCCATTTAGAGGGTTTCATATCTGTTTTGTTTGTTTGGTATGCTGTGGACTAAGACTGGTTTTTACATTTTCCAATGGTTGGGGACGAAAGCAGAAGAAAAATAATAGTTTATGACACATGACAGTTATACAAAATTCAAATTTCAGTGTCTGTAAAGTTTTATTGGCACACCGTCATGCCCATTTGTCCACATAGCGACTGTGGCTGGTCTTGTGCTGTAGGGGGCAGAATTGAGCAGTTATGGCAGAGACCATATGGCCCACAGAGCCTGAAATGTTTGGTATCTGGCCCTTTCCAGAGAACATTGACCAACCACTGGGGTGGACTCTTCATGCGTCTCTCTATATTCTTGTTTCCCTCCCTACTGTCTGGTCCCAACACAACTTTGTGAGGGATCCTTTTAGTGCATTCATTCTTCTGCTGATAGCCCTTTCTTGAGGCTCCCTGAGCCACTCAGAGTAAAAGCCAAGGTCCTCATAATGGCTAATAGGGCCCTGTATAATCCACTTCCTCCCATTCTGCTTTACTTTGCTCCAGCCACACTGACTTCTTTGCCACTCTTTGAATGTGACAAAAACACCTCTGCCACAGGGCCTTTGCACTGGCTGTTTCCTGGAAAGCTCTTTCCCCAGATATACACAGGGCTCACAGAGTGAGCTTCAAATCTCTGCTTGAATCTCACTGTCTCAATGAAACCTCTTCCAGGGCTCATTTAATTTTGTCCCTCAATCCCTCCTTTTGGCCCCACCAAGCCCTCTTATCATGCTCTGTTTTTGTTTCCTTTTCTCCTGCACTTACTGTTTCCTTATGAACTAGCTAATATACTAATCCATTGTGTTTACTACTTACTGACTGTCTCCTTCCATTAAAATGTGAGGTTCCTGAAGGCGGACATTTTTGTGCAAGTTTGTTCACTCCTGTACCCCAACTCCCAGATGGGCTGGCTTCACGGATGACACAGCTGTGTGGTTGCTGAGGGTCCCTGTGCTCGGAAGATCTCCTGCTCAGAAGGACCCCGCACTTGGCTTAATGATCTGTGGCCATCATCTTGAAGTTCTTAATCATTTTTGAATAATGAGTCTCCTGTTTGCATTTTTGCACTGAGCCGTGCCAATCATGCAGCCAAACCTGGCGACGGAAGCGTGCCAGGTACCCAGGAGACCCTCTGTGAATATTTGTCCAGTGAGGGAATGAATGAATGATCCATCTCGTGATTTAGCGCCATGAGTTTCTCCTGCTTCTCCGGACCACAGCAGCCTCCACCCCATGCCTCCTTCCCTCCTGCCTTTTGAAGGAGTGTGTATTGATGGAAGTGGACAGGAGGGGAGTCAGGCCCGGATCCGGGAGCCAGGGAGAAGATCACCTGCGGCCCGGAGAAGACAGTTACTCCAGCAACCGTCCCTCGACCGACCGACCGCAGCTCGGAGCCTCCACTTAATGTAATTGAGTGTGAAGGCCGGCTGGAGACACAGGCGCCCCCGCCGCCCCCTCTCCATAATATAGACACTATTGGTTGCTAATTGGCGCCAGTGGGCTGGTGCTAATTGTCCTAATGCACTCGGCTTGATGGAGGACGAGGCTGTCCAGGCCGAGGGCGGGGGGCTCCTTGGGAAATGGTGGGGGTGGTGGGCGCCCAGCAGCGGCAGCAACAGCAGACACTGCTCCACTGCTCATAAAAGTTGGAAACGGGCTTTAATTTTGCATCAAATATTTACGCGGGTCTGGGGTGGGTATTGATGGGGAGGTGGACCATTGAGCTCTGCTTGCGGTAACCCGCAGGGGCCCCAGGGGGGAATAGGCCCCCTGCCATCCTTATCCATGGGTTATCCAGACGGCTGTGTCCCCAGCATTGTGTAATTAATTGTGTGAATTTCTAATGACCCTTTTAGCCCCCCAACACCCTCCCCTCCACCCTCATTCGGGCTGCTCTCTCTTGTTCTAGCCATTTCTCAACAGTGTGCTTCAGGGATGTGACTTGGGTCCACGGAAGGAGGCAGTATTGGACAGAGGGAAATGAAGAAAGTGAGGCTGGGGGCAGGGAGGACCCCGGACAGAAGATGGGTTGGTCTTTTTAAAAAAGATTTTATTTATTTATTGGATAGAGAACATGAGAGGGTAGAAGGTCAGAGGGAGAAGCAGACTCCTCATGGAGCTGGGAGCCCAGTGTGGGACTCCATCCTGGGACCCAGGGATTGTGACCTGAGCCAAAGGCAGTCACTCAAACAACTGAGCCACCCAGGCGCTCTGGTTGGTCTTTCTCTCACTGTGTGGTCTCAGCGAGCTCACTCACCTGTCTGGGCCTGTGTCCCTAGTAAAGGATTATCAGGCAGGTGAGTGTCAATACCACCCATCTTCTCTCGTAGAACCCACGATCTTTTAGGGGTGTAGGAGTATGTATACACACACAGGTCTGTGCACACATATATTTATATGCATGGAGATAGATATACATTTATATATATATATATATATATACATAAGTACATGCATGTATATATATATTTTAAAATCTGTGGCTGTTTGTGCCTTTAGTATGTATTAGGGGAAATATATTCATATTATAGATTATTCTACACGCATAGTATGTATTTAAGAATTACTCAAAGATGTGGTGTGCTGGTAAACGTTTAACAATCCTCTCTCCAGGGGTGCCCGGGTGGCTCAGTTGTTAAGTGTCTGTCTGCCTTTGGCTCAGGTCATGATGCCAGGTCCTGGGATTGAGCCCCGCATGGGGCTTCCTGCTCAGTGGGAAGCCTGCTTCTCCCTCTCCAGCTCCCCCTGCTTGTTCTCTCCCTCTCTCTCTCTCGCTGCCTCTCTCTCCATCAAATAAATAAATAAAATCTTGTAAAAAAAAAGATAATAATCCTCTCTCTAGGGGAAGAAAAGCCCTGGTCTGGAGCATTTGCCAAAGTCCAGGGTATAAATACCACTTCCATGGTCGGCTTCACGCTATCGCTATGTCCCCAAACCCAGAGCTGGGAAGAAATGTACTGTAGCATGCTATGATAAAGTATTTCCATCACACAGATACAACAGGTGCAGATCACCTCAGACACGGGGATAATAATAATAAAATGGGGCATGATAATGAGGAAATGATGAGTTCCGAGTATTTATTACCTTTGTCTTTAAAATTACTCAATCGCTAGCTAATATAACTTAATTTTTCCTCACAGCTGTATGTAACAGCTGGTTCCCAGGATAGCTGAAAAGGGAACAGTGGCTCTCGTGAGCTCTGCGTCCCGCTCTAGTGCACTATGGTATGTGTGTGTGTGCATCTGTGCGTGTGTGTGTGTTTTGTGCACACATGTGTGCAGGCATGCATACTGCTTACAAACCCCATGATTTCTCAGATGGAATTGCGCAGGACAAAATTGAGTTAAAAGAGAATTTCATTTAAAATCAGCTTAAGGGGTGCCTGGGTGGTGCAGTCAGTTAAGTGCTGGGCTCTTGGTTTCGGCTCAGGCTCTAATCTCAGGGTGTGAGATCGAGCCCCGTGTCCGTCTCTGGGCTGCGCGGGGAGCCTGCTTGAGATTTTCTCTCTCCCTCTGCCTTGCCTTGCTCATGCTCTCTTTGTCTCTCAATAAATAAATAAATAAATAAATAAACAAACAGTTAAAATCAAGTTAAAACAGTATTAAATATTTAAATATTGTGTCTGTGGCACAATTAGCCAGCGATGATACTGGGAGCAGGAGACTAGATCAGGACCAGTCTGACAAGCTGTAGGGAAATCACGGCTGTTTTGTATCCAAAGGTGACTTTCTTCTCTCCCCATCCCCATGTGTTTCCCCATAGATTTGTTTTATGAGGCTGTTATGGCTGGTTTTCAGTTACAAATATGGTTTTGCGATTGCAAACCCAAATGCACCCTCCCAGGAGTGGGGACAGACAGGTACCATAAATGCAGGAGGCAGGTCGGCTGGGGGCCATGGCCAACAGAGAAGTCTACACCAGCCCCAAAGGGGCTGTCAGTAACCCACGAGTCAGCGGGTGCTGCAGATGGCTGGAATTCCTCGTAGAAGGCAGAAAAAACTGATTTGAACATAGACTTTCTTAAGCTGAGAATCATGGTGAGAGCCAGATACCGCAAGCCTATGGGCTGGGCAGAGCCTCTGAAAATCTTAGAAGACAGAAAAAAATGTGAAGATAACAACGAAGCTTCCTCCTCAAACAGAAATCGCATTTTGGTATTTGGATCCGGTTGTCTAGAAATGTTTTCTTCTTTTAAACCTTCCTCTGTGCCTTTCAACTTTCTTCATTAGCCTTATTTTTACTGATGCCATAACGGCATCGTATGGTTACAACAAAACGGATCACAGGGGACTAAAGATGGCCCCAAATCCTTAGCTGTACCTTCCATCAAGGGCCGAGGTCTGTGGCCCCATGCCCTGAATCGAGGTGTGTTGTTCTGGGAGTTTGATCAGTAGATGAAGACAGAAGTAATACTGGGCCTCATTCCTTCTGTCGCTTGAAACATTTGCTTTGGGAGACTTGAGCCACCGCCAAAGAAGCCAGCCTCCCAAGCCCAGCTTGCCGTTTTGAGGACGCTGTGTCAAAGACCACAGCTCCCCACTGCTCAGCCCTGAGCTTTCTCTGCCCTGAGCAGAGCCCCAGCCCTGCGGGGCCGAGAGGGAGGCATCCCCATCCAAACCTGCCCACGTGGCCAACCCTTAGCCAAACAAGGAATTGTGGCTGTTTCAAGCCCCTAAGTTACAGGATTCTTTTAAAAAACACACCCAGAGGGATCACTAGAACAGTGCCTTAATTAGCAATCTCGTTTTTTAATTCTTAACTTTTGAACTTCAAACCCCAATGAAAAGGTAGGGTCGGTCATCTTTACTCCTTTCCAGCGGATTGGCTTAAGGTGAGGTTTTCTGCAGCAGCCCTGTTGGACCAAGGAGTCTGGACATTGTTGGGGACAATGTCAATGGCCTGCCCAAGTTACTCTCTGCAAACGGGGATGAATTTACACTCCCATGAGAAGTGGACGGAAGCCCCCGCCCCTTGGGGCATGTTGATGTGTTTTGTTATTAGTTACGTGGGTGTATTTCATTCCGATTTGCAGAGGGGAGAAGAGCAGTCGGAGGATAGGGAGAGCCTTAAGATCTCAGGTCCTCTGACTAGACAAATGTCGAGTCGAGTGAACATGAACATTCATTCCTGGTTGAGAATTCACCATCACTGACACTGGGCTACAGCTTCCCTCTTACCTGCAGCCATAAAAAGGGATTGCTGAGTCACTGTCTCTCAGAAATACGAGTTCAGGGCTCGAGCCTGATGCATCTCTCCATTAATTCATAAATTCGAATATATTTTCATTATTATTATTATTATTTATTTATTTTGGTTGTAGTAATCATAATAAAAAATAATGTGAACCCAGCCAACAGCCGGTCTGGGGCACTGGATGCAAATGTAGGCTTGGGGAGTGTCTGTGTGATAAGGAACCAGGATTTGACTGACGTGGCCAGGGGCACAAGTGCCCAGACAAGCCAGGGCCAGGGAGCTCAGGGGCAAAGCACGGCAGCCCAGGAGAGGAAGTGAGCCAGAGTTTCATAGCAACAGAAAAGGTACGACAGAAAAATGAAAATTTTTGCATCTCTCATGAGCAAAGGAACCAATTTACAAGTGGAGCCTGGAGAGAAGACATTTTTGATCCAGTGCTGGGACCTGTCTATGCAGTCAGTGAAACCGGAGTGGGTTTTTACGATATTACCATGACTACCATGACTACGGTTATTTGAAGGATAAAAATGCCATTTATTGGACATTTTCCCAAGGCCACCCGCAGAAACTAGCCCAGCACCATCTCACTTATTCTCTGGAGGAGGCTATGAGGGAGCCTTCATCATCATACCCACTTTGTGGATGAGGAAACTGGGCCTCAGAGCAGTAAATGGAGTCACCCCCGTGTTGGAGTTGAGTTTCCCAGCCCTGGCTGCCAGGGATGATGCTGGCGGCAGGATGAGATGTCCCTCCTTCTCTGTTGCATTCTCTTGCTTGTCTCTTCTTCCCCAACTCGCTCTTACACGGAAGGAGGGATTTGTGAACACGGAAAAAAAGATGCAGACAGAGCTTCTGTGAGCAAAATCACAAGGCAGAGTTACCGGGTCAGAGTGGGGTGCGGTACCAGCTGCATAATTCGTAGGGTGAACATGGCAAGGAGGGGGGACAGCGCGAGAGCCTAGGATGTGAACCTCAAGGCATGCTCTGTTGTCCCCCTGAAGTTCATGTACTTAGACCATTGATTCAACATAGACCACCGAGACTGGGAACCTCGAGCATGGGATCCCGTGTGACCCCGAAGCTGGCCTCTGCTGGGGGATATGAACAAGAGAAAGTTATTAATATATCCTCCAGAGTCTCAATCTTAATATTCATCCCCATGTAAGATGTCCCCTTGGGCTGGTGTTCTGTACTTTCATAATGGCCCACGAATGAGGATATTATGAAAGGGTGTCTTATGTGAGGTGCTAGACATGCTAATTTTAAAATGAATAACGCTGGTAGTAATAGGTAACGTTTGCTGAACATGTCCTCTTTGCCAGATGCTGTGTTAAGGGTTTTACAACACCCCGTGGTATTATTATTATCCCATTTTCCAGATGTGGACACTGAGTTACAGAGAGGCCAAGGAACTTGACACCCATCTCCAGCAGCTGTGGTCAAACCATGGCTCCAGAGAACACGTGTCTCCCGTGCTGGGCCTCCCTGAGTGTTTATTGAGCAACTGATGATGGCCTTCATCAAGGCTGGAACCGAATCAGCACGGGAGGTCGAGAAATGCCTCATTTATGGCCAGCGCATGGGCACAGTTATTAATGGAGTGCTGAGCCAAGCAAGGTTCTCTGTCCTGGGATTCCGGGAGAAGAGTGAGACAATGAGGTGTTTTGATGGGCTCAACATCCTGATTCCCATTGTTCACGAGGAGAATGTGTGCCGGAAAGGAACAGCATCACCTCCTGGTCCCTTATAACGGTACAAGGGCCACAAATAGGAAAGGGAGGAGGGAGGAAGCCAGTGGAGCTTTCCTTGGGCTCTGGAGGTTAATACTGACGGCTGGAGCCTGAGACAGGATTGAGTGGGCGGCACAGATGCGTCCTCGCCCGTCAGGATATCTGGGCGCCTGGGATGGGAGCTGACAGCAGCTGGTGTGACCCGAGCGTGACACGGGCTCCCCTTCCCCTTGCCTCAGAAGATGCTCAGATTAATCCTTTCTTAACACACCTTCCTGCCTGAGAATTTCCAATGTGGCTCCCTCCAGATTAACCTATTATTATTATTATCTTAGAGTGATGGGCACCAGCCTAACCATGGCTGAGCCTTCGCCCTGTGTCCAGCCTGACCCGCCGAGCCTTTGAAACAAGAAAATAAAGTAGATTTCTATTATTCCCATTTTACAGATAAGAAAGACTAAACTATGGAGACCTAGGGCTGATACTTAGCAAAGGCTGGACTTGAACTGGGTCTGGTTCTAACGTTAAAGCTCATGCACGTAACATTGAAGCCACACGGCTTTCCCGAGCAGGGTCAGCAACTCTTTTGCTGCCTACAAACCTGACGTGGCTTGTCTTGGTCTGGTGGGCTTTCCAGGGCACACAGCTTTCAGCATTAAAATTGGGACTGTCCAGAGCCAACTGGGACAGCTCCTTCTGGTCTGTCTCCTTCCATGGTCAAAGTGATCCTAGCCCAGCTCTTGGCTTTCTGTCTCTGTCCAAAGCTGCCGTCACCTTGTGCCTTCATCATGAAGCTGAAGCCCCCAGCAGGATCTCCAGCCCATTCTTCCCCCCAGTCCCCAGGTATCCCAGTCCTGGGTTCCAAGCCTTAACTGGGGCACACGCGGGGAAGACAGGCCTGGAGGGGGAAAAAAGAACCAAAGTTTTTTTTGAGAAGGTGAAAACGCACTGTTTTATTTTAAGACCCCTAAGTCTTGCTTGCATACACATTGTAGAAGTTGTTTGTTTGCCGGTCACTGCTTGAATCTTAGAATACGATTCCACGCTGATGGAACCGATGGAAAATGCAAATTATTAATCTGTGTTCGCCCATCAAAAGATAATTTGACATCATTGGTAAAAATGAGTTGAATGGACAAAAACAGATCTTTCCTTGGTGGTCGCAACAAAGGTCAAAGTCTATACTTGAAAGCTGTGGTTCACGGTAATCCTTCTCTCCAGGCCAAGGAACTCTGGAACAGCTATGGAATCCACAAAGGAGAGGGAAGGTGGCCGACCAAGAAGAGGCCGTGTCACGTGATCGCTGTGAGCTGGTGGAGGGCCGGCTGTTTTAGCAAAGGTAGGCCAGCCCAGAATGCTAATCACGTTTCATTATGAACCAACGCTCTGCTTTTCCTCTGAAACATCTTACCGAACTTCTTTGCGCTGAGCAAAATGTAGAGAATTTTTTTAAAAAGTTTTTAATTTCAAGGATCTCTAAAATGATCACATTTTCCAAAAGAAATGTTTTCTATAATATGTTCTGAATCACTGCTTTTTTTTTTTTTTCATCTGTTCCCCCTGAACTCGTAGGTGTTCGGGTTGCTTGTATTTCATTTATTCTAGTCCTCGCAAGTCTGTGTCTGGCCCTTCTGTGTCCACCTCTGGGATGGATCCAAGAGATTCACCAGATTCTCAAATGGTTTATCTCCACACCTTCCCACAAAAGGATCCCCAAGCGGGGACTTAAAGACCCTACACCTTTCAGCGTTTCTCCTCCAATTTCCTCCACGAAGAGTGTCTGTCCCATCTTCTCTGCCCTAGAAAATTCCGCTTAATCTTTGAGGCCCTCACTTAGTTTGGGTCAACCTCTGCGTTCTAAGCCCTGACTAGGGCTGGGGAAAAACAAATAACTGCAAATAACAGACAAGGCCTCAACCCTTTGATTAAGCAGGTTTAACTGCCATTGGCCATTTCAGACATGAGCTTCAGAGAGGTTAAGTTACTTGGCTTGAACACACAGCCAGAAAATGCCAGAGCTAAGATTGGGCCCAACGGGAATGCTGAGCTACTCTGACTTTTTTATCTTTATGGCACCCACTTGAAGGTGATGAACAATTTAATTACCCCATAAATATTTGTGGAGGGTATAACATTCCTATTTAGAAGAGGGGATTTGGAAGAAGAGATGGGGGGGATAATGTATGTTTATTGCATATTGACCGAAGCTGTGTGGGTGGCTTATATTTCTCACTTCATCCTCTCTGCAGAGGAGGTGTTACTGTCTGAATTTAGTGAAATGGAGAACAGTGGGGGTCGGAGAGGTGAAGCTACCTGTCCAAGGTCACACAGCTCTTAACACTGCAGAGCTGGGATAGGAACCAGGCCCTTCTGCCTGTCATGCTGCTAGAATTTCCTCATTTCTGCAGCATGAATGGAAGCCTGAGAATCATGCTCTGTTCTCGGCTATCTCAGAGGTGGGAGGAGCCAGAGAACATAGAGGGTCTCTTTGTTTGGTCTCAGAGGCAAATAACATGGAGTTTCCAAATTTGGGCCAATAAAGGCAAATTTGCTATGGCCACTTGAGAGGAGGTACGGTGGTTTGTCTGGGTGGGGGGGGGTGTTGCAGTGGGCATGAGCCCCTGGAATGGCTAAGAGGGGGCCTGATTACTGTTCTATGGTGGATTCACACTATTTTGAAAGACCAGCAGGCACCAAGAGGAAACAAGCGAAGAAGCATTACAAATTCATTACAGAAACTAACTGCTTCCATTTGTGCATGTGGCCAAGGGCTCAGCCATTGAGCCAAGTGCCTAATTCCTTTGTGTATCCCTCTGCCCTCTGGAAGCCAGGTCTCAGCCAGGTCACACCTTGTGGGAGCAGAGAGGCAAATTGCTTAAGACTAAGCGTCTTGTTGGGGAAGGTGATGGCTGTTGCGATGTTGGGAGTCATGTCCTACCTGTCTTTGAAGCAAGCTTGTCTCACCTAGAATCCCTAATGCCCTGGGAAGCCCTATTTTATGCTACATCATCCTCCACCCCTTTTTTGCAAGGCCCCAGGCACCCTGATTCATCCCAACTGTGGCCAGTGATTGGTTGGTCTGACTTGAATGGGTGAGTACCAATCTGATTCTTATTTGGGCAAATTCGATTTGGGAAATGAGACATGGGACCAGGGGAGCTTTGAGTGCTGAGTGGAGAGCCTGGGAAGTAGCTGCTAGGTCAGGCTGGCTATTCTAAACTCCTCACAACCAGTGTTATGAAGAAGCTGACATTAGTCCAGGAGGAAAAAAAAAAAAAAAGTGCAGAGACACAGAGAGAAGCAGAAATGCCATAATGGCAAGGTAAGGGAGAGACTGAAAGAAGAAAAGGTAGGTGGTGGGGTCCTAGTACCACTTTCTTTCAAAGAGTTTCCCTTTCTTAAAGATCATTTGAGTGACTCTCTGTTTTAGCCAATGGAAATTTAAGAAAATGGAAGCCTTAGGGGCCTAGGTCTCAGCCCTATGCCCCTAGGGGCCAGGAAAATACTGTAAGCACCAGAGGCAGACAGGGCATAGAGGAAATAGAGACCACATGCCCTGGGTAAGGGGAACCCTTACTGAATTCAGGCTGACATTTGCCGTGTGAGGATGTAGGCCAACCAGTGCTGGAAATCTGGATTTTATGTCAACCCTCTAATATTTCAGTACTGACAACTAAGAAATACGGGGAAGACCAAACAAGCATGCTTGCAGATTTCCCTTGGCCTGTAGCTCAGTCTTGACAAAGATCTTTGCTATAGATTCTAGAATGTTCTCTATAGTTGAGTTATATAGTTCTCTACAGGTGTTCAGCATTCAGTGGATCTGCCTGTGAGTTAACCACAGGTGTTCAGTTACTGAAGGAGCAAAAGCCATTGGTTGTAAAGTCCTTTGCCCTGAAATTGGCATTATGGTGACTTTATTCCCCCTCACTGAATTGTATTTAATTCAGAACTCTGTGGTTTGAGAAATGTCGCTCACACATGGTGAATGGGATCCTTACGGAGCTGAAATAAAAATCAAACCAAGCGTCTTACGACGACTCAGAGAAGCTCAACCTGGAATGTCATATCAAATGTGCTGGTCTGCAAAGTAGCCTATTGTGAATGCTCCCCCCCATCCCCACCCCACCATTAAACTTACTTTGCTTATTACTACTTGATTTTTCCTCTAATTTATAACCTTACTAATCTGTATCTGAAAGCATCAAAACTAATTTCCTTCCAAATGCTTTCCTTTTTACAGATTTTTTTTCCCATAACTTCCCTTTTTCCGGATCCGATTTAATTAGATTTTGCTTTATTTCCTTGATTCTGCTATTTTTTCCCCCTCAGAGACTAAAAATTTTATATTGTAGTTTATTTGCTTACCAACATGCCAGGGTGATGAAGTGAAATGAACGGTCATGTGTGTAGAGGCAATCTGCCTTTTTTTTTTTTTTAAACAAAATTACTTCGTAATTAAGGTGTATGATCTTCAAACATGTACCTTCTGAGAGCACTTCTAGGCTGGTTTTTCTTGGTTTTGGAACCAGTTCTGAGACTCGGGTTCTTGCATTGGTTGTCAATGAAACTTGTTCAACTCCTTTTGTCTTATTTTTCCTATGTGTAAAATGAGGGTAATGATGTCTCTCCTGGTTCTCGTAAAAATGGAAAAGGAGAAGGAACGAGAAGAGTTGTTTAAGCTCAGTGGAAATAGCAGATCTGAGTCAATATTATAACTGTGCAAATGGAAAGCATGGCTTCTGGACACTCAGGACACAGTTAATATCTGCATGATATGGAATCATGCACAAAGAAAATTCAGCTGAGCATAGAGAGAGGAAGACTTTCTGTGGCCTTCATTCATTCAGGAAATGTTTACATCCCATCTTCTATAGAAGGCCAGGCCTTTTGTGTATACAGGAGATCCAGAGAGAGTGATAGCAGCCATGGTCCCGACCCTCATGGAGTCTGGTATGATCAGTGCTATAATGAAGGAAGTCAGGGGGGGCTTCCTGGAGGTGGTATCATCTCACCTAAGACCTGAGAATGAATTGGAATTTGCTGAAATGGACTAGCATTTGAAGGAGTGGGAAAAGCGATCAGGAGTTGGGTAAAACACCTTGTGCATTTGCTCAGAAATAAGAGTCTACGAGTTTTCTCTACCATCTGCTGCTGCATAACAAATTATCCTAAAATATAATAGCTTGAGACAACAAGCATTTATTATGTCAGCATCTTTGGGTCAGGACTAAGATTTGCATTTTAGAAAGATGTTCCTTGAGAAATAGATTAGGGGGAGGTGACTGTTGTTGCTGGAAGATCCCTGTAGTTGTCCAAGCAAGCAAGATGGCAGCCTCAAGTGCGGACAGGGTAAAGAGAATGGAGAGAAGTGGAGGAATTCCAGGGATATTTAGGAAGTTGAATAAGCAAGACTTGTTGAATGAAGGTAAGAAAAGTAAATGAGGGAGAAGAAGGGGTCAAAGATCCTTCCTAGGATTGTGACATGGGTGGTTGGATACAAGGTGGTACCATTTCCCCAGAGAGGGAGGCTGCTTATGAAAGGGTGAATCTGGGCAAGGAGATGATGATGGGGTTGGTTTGGGGCATGCTAAATTTGAAGGGCCTGTGTGATATCCAGTAGAAATGGCCAGAAGGAGTTTGCTCGTTGGCCTTCAAGGTAGGAGGGTGATTGGGTTGGATCAAGATTGGAGAGGCACCAACATCTGGTAACTAACTGAATCCATGGGACCAGCTGAGGTCGTCCCAGGAGGAGACTGGCTTGCCTCAAAGAGCACAGGCAGAGGTGCCCTGCGTAGGCCTAGGACCCTGGAACAGGAACACATGGGACATGATGCCAAGATGCTGTGGGGATCAGCTGGCATGTTGGAAGACAAGCATTAAAGTCCATGGCTCTCGGCATCTTCTTTGCTACTAGCCTTTGTAGCTTGGCGGGGTGCTTTGTTTTCTGATTTATCCCATTACTGATGATTTGCAGATGGTGAGCAGCGGGAGAATTCTGTTTTTCTTGGTCCCACTTTCCTTTCTGTCCTTTGAACCCATGGCTAGAAATCGGGGGAATGGGAGGACATGGGGCGGACTGGAGGGGTGGTTCATTTACCACTTCAGACTTGTAGTTTACTCTGGGCTTAACGCAAAACTTTTTCAGGTTATTGAATGCTCCTTCACTTCAATCTCTGAAGGGTATAGGGAGCTGGAGGATGAAGATCACTGCTTCCTTTTACTTAAACGTGAGCAGCAGTAGAACATAATGGTGAAAAGCAGGAATCCTAGAGCCATACCTTGTGGGTTCAAATACCAGTGTATCCACGTACCAGCTCTGTGACCTGGGAAAAATTGCCTAATGCCTTTGTGTTCCAGTTTCCACATCTGTAAAATGGGCTGATAACAGAGTTTATCTCAAAGCATCGTTACAAGTGGAAGAAACTCTTAGAACGGTGTCTGGCACATAGAAATTGCCATGTGAGAGTTTTTTAAAATAAAAATAGACCAAGTGCAGTCATTGGCATCTTGGAACCATACAAAGCAGAGACTTCCTGAGCTGTCACCGACTGCTTATTTATGTGGTTCCAGTAAATTATTATCTCCTTGCAGGCAAGGGCCATGGCTTTTTTGGTCCTGTATCACCAGCAGCGAATTGGTGCCTAAGAAATACTCACTGAATGAATGAACAAGTTAAATTCCTCACCCAAAACCTGATATGTCACCATAGATGTATGGAGATAAGACCCTAGGACAGAAGTCAGGATACCTGAGCTTCTGCTAACCAGTATACTATTTAGAGTTAATCCCTTTGCTCTAGAGCCTTAATTTTCCCATCTGTTAAGTGGATGGAAAGAGTCAGATTGATTTGTTTTCCTTCCAAAATGTGTCTCAGAACAGTTGTCTTGAAAGATGCTTCTCAAAAAAAGATTCTGTGTCCAGATCAGCTTGGAGAGCGTGGACACCAAAGGCTCTGAGAAGTCCTGTAATTAAAAACAAAAACTAAAACTAAAAACTTAAACATGGTTTACTTATTCATGGTAGAATTTCTCATCTCTTTGCTCCCCACCTTTACCCCATTTTACATCCAACGCAGCAGCTGTTTCCTAGAACACATTTTGGGGCATGCTGATGCTTTTCAGTTCCTGCTTTTTATGGTTCTGGAAATCTACGGAGGTACCACTATGGCCGAACTTGACCTCTGGGCAAAAACACATTCCAGTATAGATTGACCAGAGAAGTGTCTTCTCTATGGCCCCGAGAATGAGGGTACATGCAGATGGACACAGAACAAGCCATGGGTATCCAGCCATCCCTTCCCTGGAACTCTGCTGACAGCATGGGAGCCTGGCACGCATACCACACACATGCAATGCCTTACACTTCCCCTTCCCATCTCAGATGTTACTGTCCAATTTAAAACATGTCCTTGCACACCTTCCATCGTGGACCACAGATGACCTCTGACACTCTCCCGGACGCAGTTGAATATCTGGGGGCTGGACCATTGGAGAAAAGTCTAAGGTGTTTCACTTTTTTGACGTTGGCCAGGATTGCCTATTGATAGCCCATTGTTTTATCCTGTCTCTGAGGAAGGGAACTAGATGCATTTGAGGGAGCGCAGCCTGCCTGGAGAAATGTGGGTCAACGTACGTATTGACTTTTCTGATGGGTCCATATGGGTCTCGTGTGTGTGCATACAACATTCCACATTTTGGTTGTATTTTCTGTGTGTGCATGTGTGAATCCACACAACACCCTGTGATTCTTTGATCCTTTAACTTACTTTTGAGCTCTGAAGATGCAGATTTTTCCGTGATAAATTCTTACCAGATTTTTCCAACATGCCCATCGTCACATGGACACAAGTTGGCCAAGCCACAAGACCTTCTCAGAGATACACAGCCAGACATTAAAGCCAGTGTGGAAATACCATTCCCTGACAAAAGACCCAATTTTGTGGGTGGTTTTGAAGGTTAAGTGGGTTGGAGAAGAGAGATTTCTTAAGGGGGTGGGGGGCAGAGAAGAAGCAGAATTCACTAACGGAAGTGTCAGTGGCAAGACTTGGGATGGAGGGTGAATGGAAACAGCCTGAGAAGTAGACCAGCCACCAGGAAATGGACCCAAACAACCAGATGGAAAAGTCAACAGCCACAGAGCCTTCCCCACCCTGTTAGACATCAACTGGCAAGATGTAGGTTCACAGGGCCCACTCTGGACTTGCTGGCCAGGGGTCCGTGCTGGACCCAGGAATCTCTACTTTGACCGCCTGCCTCCCCTGGATCTTGTAAAGCCAGCTGGCGATCATGACAGGATGGGTCTGTAGGTATCACCATGCAGGCAATGCCATCTGCTTAGTCTTCTGAGTGTATGTACTTTAAGTCTCCTCCCCGCCTCCCTGCTCTTCATCACAATCGGTGGTGAGAAATGCAACCCCTGACCCCGGGAGTAATTTGAATGTGATCTATGATATTAGAGGACATTGATTATGTTTCATTTTCCGGGGTTGGGGCTTCAGGGCAGAGGATCCTGGCCCTGCATCTGTCTGTCTTTTCCTTTCCTATCTTTTACGTCTTTATGTCTAGGTAGCACGGAGCTCCTGCTTCTTGTCTTAGGAACTGCTCTCCACCTCTAAATATTTGGTGGCAGGTGAGGCAAGAAGGGGGTGAAGGACAGCTGGCTTCAGGGTTGACTCTGGCCAGGGGCTGTTTAGACTATGCAAAGCTTAGAAACAAAGCCTTCCACGTGGTGTGACCCAGCCCGGGTGACTCTCATGCTCTGCCTTGGGATTTGGCACCAAAGCCTTGGTTAATAACACAAGGCTGTTTTCTTTCCATTTGTCTGGCATTGTTATTTGATGACACCCCTTTGGAAAGGTCTTACTGTCAGAATTTGGTATTTCTGGTTCC
The DNA here is from genome assembly GCF_010015895.1 of Lontra canadensis. Taxonomy (NCBI): domain Eukaryota; kingdom Metazoa; phylum Chordata; class Mammalia; order Carnivora; family Mustelidae; genus Lontra; species Lontra canadensis. The sequence goes on from NW_022631052.1 coordinate 4,446,227, forward strand.
CTGTCCAGAATGCTTTCTAAATTTACCTCCAGTTCTACTGAGATTTTTTTTTTTAATTTTATTGATTTATTTGAGAGAGATTGAGAGAGTGTGTGGGTACAAGCAGAGGGTAGGGGCAGAGGGACAAGCAGACTCCCTGCAGAGCCAGGAGACTGATGTAGGTCTTGATCCCAGGACCCTGAGATCATGACCTGAGCCAAAGTCAGATGCTTAACCAACTGAGCCACCCAGGTGCCCCTCCACCCAGATTTTTAATGCAAGTATCCAGTAATTGGAGGAAAGAGGGAAGCAACGTTTACTGGAAGACTTGCAAGTGCCAAACACTTAGTACCAGTCACCTCTCCTGACCCCCACAACTATCCTAAAGGATTGGCATTTTGGCCCCTTTTTATAGAGAGGGGATTTGAAAGCTTAGTGACTTTCCTTTCTGGGAGGGTAGGTACATGGCTGAGGAAGGATCAAGCCCATCTGGGCATCCTCCATACATATTTCTTCCTGGACACCACCCATTTTCTTGAGGGCACTTCAGTCCTGGCACCCGGCAGAGCGTAAAGGGAGATGAATAAAGGGACAGACTTGTGAGCCATCCAAAATATTTCCACAGCTCCTCCAGCACCTTTGGCAGGGGACCGTGCCCCATCCCTAACTTACCAGTGTCTGAAAGTTGGATTAACCAAACCACAGACTGACTCATGAGCACTGGCCCTTGAGGAATTTTTGCGAGGGTGGAACAATGAGAGTATTTTGGGTTTTCGTCGGGTGTTGTACCTTATACCACATTGTCACCTGGTTTTGACACAATGTTTTCTTGTCATGCATTGGGAAACACGTTTGCCGTCGACGGGCAGTTTGGGTGAGAACTGGGTGGAACGAGGGCATGGATCTAGCAGGGGTTTTGCCGGTTACAGGTGTGGGCGAACAGAGTAATCACAGTGCAATTTTGAGTGTGGCCAAGTTCAAAGGGTACTACTGTATTGTTGCCTTTCTGGTTCTTCCTCCTCCGAGTCACTCCCAGGATATGAGAAATGCCTTTTAATGTCTCCCTTCCCCTGTTAAGTTAGTTGTTTAGGAATTTCTCACATTGTAATAGAGCCTTTTTCTTGGAAGTGGGGTGGAAGGAGGTGGGAATCTTCCTGCCTTTGATGGTGGTGCTTTGGCGACTTCCACAAAGACCACCAGCCCACAGTGTGAGTCACATGGAGCCATTTTGGTGGAGCGGTTAAGATCTTGGGTTCTGGAACACTGTCTAACAGAATTTTCTGTGATGATGGAAATGTTCTATGTCTGCACTATCCAGTATGGTAGCCACTGGCCCACACATCACTATTGAGCACTTGAAATGTGACTAGTGGCAACTGGGACCTGCGGTTTTAATTTTAAATATTTTAAAGAGTCCTGTGTGGCGAGTGACAGCCGCGCTGGAGAGCCCTGTAGTCTGTCCATTTCAAGAGTCCGGCATCTACCACTTCATGACTGTGTGACTTTAACAAAGTTGCTTCACCATTCTGAGCCACAGTTTTTCCATCAATAAATGAGGATGAAATGGTACTTATTTCATAATTATTGATGTGAAGCCAGGTTATGTCTTGGGATTCTTAGCTTGGTTACCTGAAATTGCAATACAGGTAAGAGACCAAAGTCTCAACGAGGGACCATGTTGGTGAAGACAGAAGATGCTCTTTGTCATCTCTTCAGCAGAGAACTCTGTCCATTCTGCCTCAGAAATAGGGCTCTAATGCTTTCCACAGATCACTTGGTCAGTCCTGTGCCTCACGAGGACATGGGTCCCACCCCAGCTCCCAGTGGCACAAGAAGGTGGGTCTGCTCTATGCCAATCATAGTGGCTCCTTCCTGATTTCCAGTGATTGTGATGTGCTTGTGACCAGTAAGAAACCAAGGGAAATCTGATGGGCAGTTTCTGAAATCTTTTTATCTCACTCCTGAAATGAGATACAAGGAACGGATGTTCCTTTTTCCATATCTGGAAACTGTTTTCCATAATGCTTGGACCTGAGCAACCTTTCGGAGCCATGTTCAGCAGCCTAAGAGGACAAGTCAATCCTCAGATAATGGCAGAACACAGAAAAAAATCTGGGTTCCTGATGATGGGATCAGACTTCTTCCCACTCCGATTCTTCCTCAGTGTCCTCTTACTTCTTCCAGCTCTTGGTTTCAATCCCTGACTTGGAGCCCGAGTTCTAACACCCAGTGGATCTTTTCAATTGTGACCTAGATTTTTTTGTGCAATTTGGCCTTCAGGTCATCCCTTGGCTTTCTGATTCCTCTAGTCTTGGGCAAGGAGACCAGGTAGGTCTCTTTGAACTCCAGCCCATGGGTAGGTCCTAGGGAGTGATACTGCAACTTCACACTCCATGTTGCCGACATCATGCTGCCTTTTCAAGTGTGGTAGAAATTGGCTTCTCACCTTTAGCCCAGCCCTGAGCATCTCAGGACTTCCAAGGATCCTGGCCAATGGACACTGCCCTCTGCAAAGCCTGTCCGAACTGGTAGGGAGAACTTAATGGGTCTGTTTGATCCCTTTCCCTGTGTTTGATGCCCACGCACCAGAGCAGTCATCAGCACTATCTCAGCACCTACTATGTGCTGATTAAAAACAACATCTTTAAGCACATCATCTCCTTTAAACCACACAGCCTCACTAGGGTAGGTGTTTCGCCAATCCTCATTTTGCAAATAAAAAAAAAAAAAGATTTCCAAAGTTCAAAGAACATGTCCAAGTTTCCACGGGTAATAGGTGGCAGGTGCAGCATTTCACCATCAGTCTGGCTCAGAACTCATTCTGAAAACCACTGTAAGACACCATCTCAAAGCCTCCCTTGCTCCTTGGAAGGTTCCAGAACAGTGCATTAAATACTACCCTAGTTATCACACCCCAAAGCCAAACCGGCAATGATATTTTGAGGCCAAAGTTACTCTCCATGTAGCTCTCCGTTCCCTCTTTACCCAAATTCTGGTTCTTCTCTTTCAAATCCCATATATTTCTCCTCCTAAATTTTCCCCACCATTTCCCACCAAATGACCATTGTGGAAGTCATTGTGCTTGGAATCCCAAGAGTGGGGCTATTAGTGTCCATGGCTGGATGCAGCCCACGTGCTTCTAGAAGGTTGGAGGCAGCCAGTGGCCAGACCATCTTCTCTCTGCCTTCTCCCAGAGGAAGAACAGGCTTTGAGGGGAGGAAAAGGGTTCTAAATGGCCAAAGCCTGGCTGAGTTGTATCCCTATGGCACGTCATACTCATGGTCAAGGAAGGCTTCCTGATCAGGCCACAAAGATGGGGTTCAAGGCAAGATGTTAGGGTTCTTCTTCTCCCCCAGGAATGGAGATCATGTGTGTATGTGAGTGCAGGAGGTGAGTTGCGGAATTGAGAAATACGGAGAAGTGGATCTTTCATGAGGGCGTCCTCATCTGCGACTGTTCATCTACAAGGTGGTTTACCTCTTATCTCTGTCCTTAAATGTTCATACATATTCAGGGTTCACACTCATTTTAGCCTCCAATCATGCTGTCTGCTATTAGAAGCGTTTTACTTAAAGGGGAGCACATGAGGCAGTGAACGCCAGGGTGTGGGGCTACTTGAGGTGAGGGCCATCGTCGAAGACTATGGACCACGATTGGCAGGTGTCTTGAGCACCATCTCCTGTCTCACCTGCCAGCCATCATCAGAGTGTCGTGTCGCCTGCCAGACACCAGGTTTTATTTACTATTGTGCTTTTCATTCATGGCACTTGACAGACACCAAGTGCTCTCAACATGGCCCCCATTCTGTTCCTTTCACTGCTCTGGCTCGTCTTCCCCTGCATCTCCACTTTACATGGCACATTCAGTGTGGGAGGGAGGGAAGATCTTTTTATGAGATACACTTTCCTGACTTAACCTGAGTCAAGTTTGGGGTCACGGTGGGTTCTGTGGGATCCTCATTACTGTTGCTCCTTCCATTAAGCAAGAGATGATTATGGAAAAGATCTCCCCACCCCACCCTCCAGGTCCTCGGACTGTAAGTCACTAAATACCCTCTAACCTCGTCGATGAACTTCCCTAAATATCTAGCCCATGCCCACTGAGCGGAGGACATGGTAGTCCCCAGAAGACTCCTCTCGTTGAAGTATGATTTAGTGTATGGAGTTAGGGGGAAGGGGTCCCAGTGCTAAAACCTCGATGATCCAAGAGCGTGTAGTTTCCATTACATCTCCCACTAAATCTCTATATTTGTGTATTAGAATAAAACAGCCTTGAATATCTATTAAATGGTACAAAAGATCATAACCTAATGCTGCAGCACAATTTCTCCTAGTACCTCGGGGGGGAAATAATTTATTATTATTTTTCTACATAACTCATAAAACAGGGAAATGATTTAATATGCCGAGTAGATCTAAATTGTTTCCAAAGTGGCCAATTTTCGCAATGTTTAAAACTACACCGCGCTCTCTAGAAGGGTTCCAATATCCTCTGACACTTTGGAAAGGTCTTGGGGAATGTCACTTAGTCTGGCTCGAGCTCTGGACTCCCCACGTGTCCCTGCAGAGTTCCCGACGCATCTGGGCCCGGGAGGGAATATTGTCCAGGCGCCACCTGGAGTGAGGCCGCAAACACGTACTCCAGTGGTTCCGTGACCTGTAATTTTTCCTCCAGGAAATCATCTTGCCTCAGCTCAGGTACCAGGTTTCACTGAAACCTTTTCAAAGTCCCAAACATGAAATTGGGTTTTGGTGAATATGTTGAGCCAATTTCTTAGGAGCTCTTAGGGGAGTAACGGGGAAGCCTAGCAGGCAGGATTGGGTAACACGTAAGCACTTGGTTATAAGAGCCCGTCTCGAGTGCTTTCATGCCTAATGGTTCTTTGTATTCTTACGACCGCCCAGTGGGAGTATGGACTGTTGTCATCTCCATTTTACAGATGGGGAAAATTGAGGCTTGGGTCCCAGTCTGTGCTCTAAACCTTGATGCCGGACGGCTTCTCAGAAGACTCTCAAACGTCGGTCGTCCTTCTTGTTATCTGGATATTCCTTGAGAATGTGGCAAACGTACATCCAGGTGAGAGACAGAGAAACAACCAAGTGAGATAATTTCTGCAGACTCTCCATAGATCCGTGATCTCCACCTTGGGTTTTCCACTACGTTCGACGGATGATTTTCTACCGAGTTGGATGCTGAGTGGGAGTTCTGTGCTAAGTTCAGCTTGGGAAATTTTCAGAATCTTGGACTAAAGGCTCTGAGAGTGTTTTCAGTAAGGGAGCTTGTTTCGTCTTATTTAGAGAAACGTTTTTCAAACTTAGTTGAGTGTGGAATTCTTTGGCTTATCCATTGCCTTAGTCTTCTGTGGGTCAGGGTTCCGCAGAGCACACTCTGGGAAACATGGTTGTGTCTATATGGGAAAGGCGATCATGCCTGTTCAGAGAAGGCTTTCGGTTCTCACCCTTACAGGATCTTCCAGATTGAGGATGGGTTTCATAAACCCCAAGCCTACCTTAAGGTTCTTAAAACAACAGTAATAGTGAAAGCAACCGCCCCACCAGCCAGCACCCATCCTTCCCCCTCTCCCTCCAGAGGGGTCTGCCCTGCGTCTGGGTACAAAAGCCCTCCTGCTTGCTCCTTCCCCTTCCCCTTAATCCTTCATGGACTTTTCCCTCAGTAAATTGCTTGCACGTCAAACCCCATCTTTGGGGCAAGTTTTCAGAGGATCCTGACCCAGAAGCCCAAAACATCCTTGGTTTCTGCCGCCCTGTCGGAGCCTGATGGCCGTGTTCCAGGTGGAGATCCTGCTTTTGTGGTCTAGAGCAGGAGCCCGCCGACTGTAGTCCTCAGGCCAAATCCAGCCTGCTGCCTCGTTTTGCAAATAAAGTTGCGTTGGCCCCCGGCCAGGCCTTTCCGTGTGTGCGTTGTCTGTGGCTGCTGCCACGGCTTCAAGGGCAGAATAGAATCGTCCGAGCAGAGACCATATGGCCCGCGAAGCCTAAAATATCTACTGTCTGGCCCTTTGTAGAAAAGTTTGCCATTAGGCGGTCTAGCATAACATACCTGCTTCTTCGAATGGTGTTCTGGTGACGAGCACATTCCTTGCTCTCGGTGTCTATCCATCCCTTGACGTGACAAGGAATCTGAGAATTGGGGATGATGATTCAGTAGACAAATGATTACTGAGCACCGGGACTGAAGGACTCAAGTGTTCAAATATAACCTGATCCCAGTGCCCAGCCAAATCTATGCTCACCATCCCCCACAGCTCCAAGAAACGTGGTCCGTGAGATGCACCCTCCTCTACCTCCATGCTCTCTGGGCACTTGCTCTAATCTCGAACAATTTTGTTTTGTTGGCCAAAGCTTGGCCCAATAATTCAGGATATAAAAGGCAGACCAACCCAGGCGTCTGCAACCTTGAGAAGCTCCAGAAGGAGAGAAATCTGGTTCTCATTAGCACCTCGGCACCTCCCCTTGGAGCCAGCAGGAAGCTCACGGGGCCAAGCAACGCTTGCAAGGAGACCTACTCAGAGGACATCCCTTCCAGCCCAAAGGAGACCGTGCTCTCCATTGGAGAGAGTGCTCTGGGACCCCTGAGACCTTGGCCGTGGTGGGGGTGGAGCGCTGGCGAGGTGGGGGTTGGATGAGATGGGTGATGGCTTATGAGGTTTGGGGGGAGGTCACAGGCCATACGATTGCCCCATTCGCCCTTTGATCAAATCGCCTCATGCCACGTTGCCAGGCAGTAACCCATGTGGAGAGAAGTCTTCGTTTTCCTCTTTGTTTTGCACGTTCTAGAACCATGTAGTGAGGGAGATATTAGGGTCACTGTTCTGCAGGGGAGAAGACGGAGATTTGGAGAGGTGAGTCCTTCCCACTTTGATGCAGAGCTGGGGCTCACACAGCCAGAGGTTACGGTACGAAAGCCCATTTTACTCACCACTCCACGCTTGCTCAAAGGCTTCCGGAGTTTCTCTCTTTCACCTTATTGCTTGAATCAGGAGGAACTGTGAATGTTGAAATGATCTCCAAATCCAAAAAGCCTAATGTCACACAACAATAATAATAGTGACAAAAAGAGGACTGACAGTAAGAGCAGGGCTCCCGTTCGAGGTCTTATGCTGGGCCACATTCTGGTCTGAACTCCCTCCTTGCATTCCCCATTTCGTTCTCACGCCATCCCAAGGAAGTGGCAATGAGCATTATCATCTGACATGAGGAAACAGAGGTTTTAATGGGTTAAGGGACCAACCCAGGGAGCCAGGACTTGCACATGGCAGATCTGGGCCTGGTTCCACGTGTGTTTTTGCTGCAAGAACCAGAGCACGTCAACCTCACCGGATACTTCCTCTTTCCAGAATGCCTCTTTTTTGTCCTCCTCAGTCTAGGGCTGAGCCTTCTTTTGGCAATCCGTTATTTCCTTCCCCCACAAATCCCTCCTCCCGCTGCTCACGACCACATCCCCATTCTTGGCCCTTAGTGTAGAGGCCAAATGGGCACGTGTGCCTGTGGGCATTTGCCCATTCTGTTTTCAGAATCCTCGGCGTTTCGCCTGCCTTGGGGGTGTTGGAAATAAGAGTGGAGGAAGCAGGGGGTCCCTGGGGAACAGAGAAGGGGATGTTATTAACTACAGGCTTTTCTAGGGGGGCCCGTGTTAACTATTATGAGCTAGCAGGTCAAGTGCCCGAAGACTGGCACATCTGGTCAGCAGCTCAGCACATTGCTTGCAATTTGTGGCTGGGATTTTTTTTTTTTTCTCCTCTTACATGGAAAAGCAATATGATCGCTGAATAGAGCTTTACGGGACAAATGCTAGAATAGCACACACAACTGTGACACATGGAGGCACAACCTTCTTGGGCACCCTGCAGGCGGACAGGGGATAGGGAACTTGTCATCACCTTCTACAGAATTCTGCCTGCCCTTCCGGCTGGAGGAAGAAGGGTCTGAGCCAGACTTGCACCCTCCATGACGGTGAGGCAGGGTTTCCTGGCTCCACACTGGGTTCTGGGGTCGGTCAGAAAGACGCTGGGTTTCTGGCTCCCTCATCGTGCATTCTCGAACAAGCAGCTTTGAGGCTCTGGGCCCCGGGAGTGGGAAGGTAATGGCAGTGCCCGTGCATGATGGCTGTAAAAGGTGAGGGAGGTCCTGCAGATAAAGATGGTACAATGTTGGCACGTCATAGGCACTCGATAAAGGATAGTGGTCCTGTGGTTGTACTTTTTAGATTAAGAACCTAGTTTTATTGGCATCCCTTGGAACAGTTCCCTGCTCATCCCAGTCCTGCAAGAAGGTTTTTCTAACAAATCAAAGATTTACTATTCGCAGGATTTTATTTTATTTTACTTTACTTTATTTTAAAGATTTTTTATTTGTTCGAGAGAGAGTGAGCGAGCAAGAGCATGGGGTGGGGAGTGGGAGAAGGAGAGACAGACTCCCCGCTGAGCAGGGTGCCCAACGTGGGGCTCAGTCTCAGCACCCCGAGATCATGACCTGAGCCAAAGGCAGATGCTTAACACACTGAGCCACCCAGGTGCCCCTATTTGCAGGATTTAAAATAAAAGGGCCTTTTTTTTTTTTTTAAAGATTTTATTTATTTATTTGACAGAGAGAGATACAGTGAGTAGGAGTACAAGCAGAGGCAAAGGGAGAGCGAGAAGCAGGCTCCCCGCTGAGCAGGGAGCCATATGTGGGGCTCCATCCCAGGACCCTTTAAGGACTGAGCCATCCAGGCACTCCAGAGGACCTGTTTTGATTAGCATAAAAGTCATCGAATAGTCATTATTAGGGAAAAGTAGAGATTGCAAGAAATTTTTAAGAGTAAAATTAAAAGCCTATACGAGCCAACTCTTGCACAGTGAACTGGCTGTCCTTCAGTGCATGGTCAGCAAAATTTTTCTGTAAGGAGCCATCTACAGATTCTTTCTGCTTCAAAGCCGTCTGCAAATTTTGAGGCAACTGCTCAGCTCTGGTGTTGTGGTTTGAAGGCAATCACTGATAACTACCTGAAGAAATGAGCATAGCTGTGTCCCAATAGAGCTTGATTTTGGAACGCTGACGCTAGAATTTCACAAAATTTTCATGGGCTGTGAAACCTTCTTTTTTGATTTTTTTTTTCTCTTGATCATTAAAAAAAAATGTTAAGAAAAAAACAAAAAGCATTCTTAGCTCACAGGCTATTTGAAAAGCACCAGTGAATTGGATATTACCTATGGGCTGGCGTTTACCCATCCCGGAACCGGTGCCTAAATATTTGCAAGCATTGGCATATATATTATCCATTTAGATTTATAATATAAAGTATTTGTACCCTTCTGGTTCCTGCTAGTTACAATTGTGTGTATGAGAACCCTCTCTTGCCGCCAAATCTGCGAAAACCTGATTTTTAATGGTTGCTCAGTATTCCAGGATAAGGATCTATTTTTAATAATTGCCTTTGGTTTGCAACATAAATTGTCTTCCTCTCTTTGGTTGTTACGGACAATGCTATGATGAGATATAATCTGTATCTTCTAAATGAAAAATGATGCTGTTACAAATTCTGAAGAATTCTGCAGCGCCATCTCTGAAATGCAGCACAATCTTTACCCACAGACGGTGCGGAAGGGCGGCTCTGGGTCCGTCTTTCTCCTTGGGGAGATTGGGTGAATTTCAGGGTGACTCTGGGACGTGCAGCTGGGATTGTGGGTAACACAGGCCTCGCTAGCAAAATCTTGGGTCCTGAGTCCCATCTTCCGGCTCTCTACCCCTGCGGTCCTGTGTAAGCAAAGTCCCTACCAGATGCCATGGGAGGACTCTGGGCTCCCTAGAGGCTGAGAAATTTCCTGCAGGTCACCCTGCAAGCTGGTGGTGACATCAGGATGGGAGCCCTGGATACCTACATTTCTAGGGTGTGTTGGCCAAATATCTTGAACAGAAAGGTTGTACTATGTGGAAGAGGGGTGATGGCAATGGTCCCCCTCTTCTGACACACACACGCACACACATAAAAGGAAAGAGGAAAAGAGAAAATATGTATACTCTGGCCCATCCAGTCTGTGCTGATTTCCTCTGCTGGGATTTAGCTTAATTCAACCTTTTGGCTTGTTTGCCGTGTTCGCCAATTTCCTCCTTTCCCAGAAACAAATCGAGATGTCTCTTGAACTCATGTACACTCGCACTTCGCTCTCCTCTCGGTCTAACATTTTCCATATGTGTGCTAACCTAGCGGGACGCCAGCTCCCCAGGTCCCACGATATCCGATGCCTGGGTAATGTTCTCGAGTGTTTAAACCTCAGCAGAATGAAAAGTCTCTCTCTTTTCCTTCTGCCCTTTCATAAACGGGGGCATTTCTTGGGAGTCTCATTTCCTTAGCGTGGGAGTCCAATTCTTTCGTTATTAGGGCACGTAGGCTGCCAACATCTCATTCCGGGGCCTCTGAAATCACCGTGTCTGCCCCGTGAGGGGTGAGAAAGACCTAGAGAATATGGACAAACTTGGCCTAAATCGGGGGTCGGTGATTCCGGCTACCTGAAGGGTTGTGTATGGCTGAAAGAAACATTGGAGGTGGTGTGACACTTTACAGATTGGGAAACTGAGGCCCCCAAGAGGTCTTGCGGCTTGCTCAAGGTCAGCCAGCTTGTGACGGGCATTTAACAGACATTCTGAGTCACCAGGAGAGATCTAACTTCAGCCCATTCCTGTGAGAGAGCCAGTGAGAAGAGAATTAAATTCACCCCCAAATTCTTGACATGAACGTGAGTAGCTATAGGCCCACCCCTGATGATTTATAATTTCTTAGCTGTCGCTTACCAGCTTCACGCTGGCTTATGGGGAAATATATATGCGCATGTATATACGTATTAGCAACTCTGACAAGTACTTACTTAAAGACAACAAGAGTGAGTTAAAATCAATGAGCATAATTTTTTAACATTTGGAATTAAAAATAAACTATTGTTACATTATTTATTGAACTGGGCAACAGTGAATTAAATATTTACATTATTAAAAGTCCCATTCTCAGAGTGTTTCACAGGCATGAAGCGTTTATGTGGAAAATAATAATACTGATAATAAAACTGAGAGCTCACACTTGCTGGATTCTGCTCCCCTCCCTCCAACCCTAGGAATCTGAGGATCAGTTTCCCAATCTGCAAAGCATTCCGTGAGTTATCAGTATGGAGCCCTTTCGTCTTTCTACCCATCCAAGGTTTTGTCCACACGTGGGGAGAACAGGCAGGAGTCTCTCTGGATGGATCTGTTCCTGGAGAGAGAGTCCTCATTCTTCTATCTGTTTATCATTCAACAAACATTTATCAGCCATCGAGTTCATGCTAGTCATTGGGAAAGACGGAGCAGAAGCTGAGGTACCCACTCTTGTCCACGTTTCTTCTGATCAAGTCTCCATTGCAAGCGGTCTGCCCTCTCCTTAGTCTGTTCAATGACCCCAACGTAGGTATAGGAAAGGTGGTCCCGGTAGCTGGGTATATTCATCACTACGGTCAGGGACAGTCCTGCATGGCGTCGTCCAACCCAGTGACAAAATCTATCATTCTGACCTTTCTGCAGCCATCCTTGGCATATCCCCAAAGCAAACCCTCTGATGGGCCTTGGGACTGGGAAGTGATTTCCCTTAGGCCCCCATTCCTGGGCGAAGGCTTTTCTTTTATTCCCTTATTTCAGTGACTGTGTTCTTGAAACTGGGGAAAAGAGCAGTTGAGCCCAACCCCTGCTCTCGTGGAGGGTACAAGCTCATCCTGATCAGGCAAGTGTCAGTTCTATGGGGGTCCCTCCTCAAAGCTTCCAAACTCCAAAGATGCCGCCATCTTCCCGTGACTCCCCAGTCCCAAGGGTGGCAGCAGCTCCCTCTGAAATACCTTTGTTTGATCATCCCAGTTCCTGGGTTGGTAATTCTTTATATTAAACTTTTCTTATGAAAATAGCTGGAGTGGGGCGCCTGGGTGGCTCAGTGGGTTAAAGCCTCTGCCTTCAGCTCAGGTCATGATCCCAGGGTCCTGCGATTGAGTCCCACATCAGGCTCTCTGCTCAGTGGGGAGCCTGCTTCCTCCTCTCTCTCTGCCTGCCTTTCTGCCTACTTGTAACCTCTGTCTGTCAAATAAATAAAATCTTAAAAACAAAAAAAAGAAAGAAGAAAATAGCCGGAGATTTCTGTCTTCTGATTGAATTCTGAATGATGAAGTAGTAATCATTAAATCCCACATAAATGTAATTATAAATGGTGGTTGTGCCATCAAAGGTTCAGGATGCCATGAGAGCATAGATGGGGAACGTGGCAGTGAGGGAAAGCATTCCTAAAGAAGGAGAGTGAGTGAGAGTTAGTGCCTTAGAGGAAGGCAGGGAACAGTGTTCTGAGTCAGGGAACAGCATGGATAAGAGCAGAAAGAGAATGAGGCACATTGGTCTTGCTGCCAGTGACTCAGGCCAGTAAGCACAGGTTGGTGAATCTGGGATAGGGAGTGGGGAGGGCAGTGGGAGCTGTGGAGAGAGAGGAAGACAGGATCCTGAGCATGGGATGGCATGAAGGCCAAGTTATCATCAACTTTTAATGGAAGGGAAATGTGTAAGCACCAGGGGCTCCAGGCATGAGAGAGACAGTAGAGCATAATGGTTTGACTGTAGTCCAACACTAGAGTCCAGTTGTGGATGTCCAGGATGAGTCATGCAATTTAAAATTTTTCAGTAACCACATGAAGAAAAATAGAGGAACCAGGATGAGTGAACTTTAATGACTTACTTTATGGAACCCAAGATATCCAGAGTATTCTCATTTTTAACATGGAATCAATAGGAAAAACAATGAATGAGAACTTTTATATTCCCTCTCCCCTCCTTAGCCTTCAAAATCTCATGTGTGTTTTCCACTCACAGCACATCTCAATGTGGACTCCCTATATTTCCTGCATTAATAGCCACATGTGGCTGGTAGCTGCCATCTTGGATGGCAGAGCTCTAGGTCAAGACCACCTAGGTTCAAATTCCAGGTCTGTCGCTAATTAGCGGCTTCACCGAATTTCTGCCGCAATCTCTTTTCTCCTCTGTAAGGCAGAAATAACAACAGTGTCCACGTAATAGCACTATGGAGAGAACCAAATAAGTCAATATGTTTAAAGAGCCCAGAACATACAGTAACAATTATAATAATAATGATTTTAAAACAACCATGACCCAGGCAAAGGCATGGAACTGACTGGAAGGGCCAGGAGTGGTCGTAGGGAGACAAATTAGACATTTGCTGCTGCCATCATCCCAGTAAAAGGGCTTTGGGGACTAGAGGAGAGGATGTTTTCAAAACTGAGTCTTGGGTCTCATAACACCCCAGATCCCATAAAATTCATAGGCTCTTAGGATAGAAAGTGCTAAAATCTGCGGTCTTCTTCTGTCTCTGTCTCAGCCATTTTGGGGTTATTTGGGGCAGACTCACTGAAGCTCATAGAGTTTGGGAAACATCAACATTCCTTATTCTGGAACTAAGGCTTGGGAGGAAGTGTTCTTGATTCACAGAGACGTGGTGGAGAGGCTATTCCAGTTCAATGAAATGAACATAGTTGTTTAAATTGCAAGCAGTCACAATCCCAATGCAGTCACCCTAAATGCGTCCATGCTGACTTGCTTCTGTGGGTACCAGATTGGCTCCTCTGTTGGACAAACCAGGCAGAGTAGCACCATCCCCCCCCCCTCCTTCAAACCCAGGGACACACGCACAAGCACACCCTGAGCCCAGGCCTCGGGACTTATTGAAAATGTGGAATTTACCGGGATTCAGAGAGAAAATAAACCCTCTCTCCTCTTAACCCCACCTAGACTCCCTCCTCCCACCTGAGAGGTGGTAATTACTGAAGGCTTAACACCTCTCCTGTATCTTTATATACCCAGTCCTCGTTGGGAGATGACAAAAGAGTTCTCGACCTACTGCGGAGCACTTTTGCCTGGGGTTCAGGCAGGATGGAGGAAGTTACTGACTCTTTCTGACTAACTGAAAGGAAGTGGTTGAGGGCCGGCTACCTGGGACAGAGCTGTAGGGTCAAGATTCTCCCTGATTCAGTCCATGCCATTGGTGGAGGAAGCTCAAGCCTGGGTGGGGTTTCTTAGAGAAGGGAAGGTGGACTTTTCTATTTAAGTCCCCCAAACGCATAGCTGTTAGTGACGTCCCTTGTTCTTCAGATGAACTTGGTACTTTTTCCAGAACTAGCAATGCCCAACATCATCAATTCTGGGCTACTGCCACACTTAACCTTCTTTCCAGATCATGGGCCTCAGGACCTTTGCATGTGCTGTTCTCTCCGTCTTGACTCTGTTTTCTTTCCTTTCTCTCCTGACCTTCACCTCTCTGCCTTATTTTAGGTCTCGGTTCAAATGTCACCTCTCATAAAGATTTTGAATAACCTTACCAACATGGACTAGTGAAATAAATTATGGTGCAAGCAGACAATGGAACACAATACAGTTTTATAAAAGAATGAGAAGCTCTTTCCTTGGGAACAGGGAATGGTTTCTAAGAAAAATAAGTTTAAAAAAGAGAAAGAAAGTTAAGGGAAAAGAAAACTATAGAATATTATATATATCATCTATTACTTTTGGAAAAACAGAAAAATATATATGTATAACATGTGTGTACATTTGGTAGGATGGGTACCTGAATGCCCTTTCATTTTTATAGTGTATTGAGTGATAGAGGAAGTTACGAAACATTTATTAAATGGAATCCCATTTTTAAGGAAAAAAAAAAATCATGCCTGCAGGTACTCACACGGAATCAGACCAGACAGATATCCGACCTAAGTGTCCGAGTGCCGTGCCATGGCATGGTGGGCTCTTTGTTCTCCTGTTGTACTTTCTGATTTTTTTCTGCCCTGAGCATATTACTTTTATGATCTGAACCCCGAAACAAGACATGGAGGCAGCAGGAGGCCAGTTAGCCCAGAGGGGCAATGCATAGCTCCTAAGGCAGTTTGTTTCAGCCTAAGTCCCTGTGGCTGCTCCCTGGCTGCATGACCTTGGGCCTGGCACTTAACCTTAACCTCCATGCGCCTCTGTTCTTCGTCAGGGAAACGGATGTGATCATAGTTCATAGCTCCCAGGGATGCTGTGAGGACTTCATGAATGTGCGTGCATGGGCATGTGTGTGTGTGTGTGTGTGTGTGTGTATAAAAACACATATTAACTAAGTAAGTATGTAGAAATACAGCAATGCTGTCTACTATTTTTGTTATTTTTTAAAATGTTGGAACATGCTTCTTGAAATATGTAAAATCTAAACTAAATTTTAAAATATACATTATCATAGTAAAAGTATGTATGTGTATATATGTGTGGTTATGATTTCATGTAAACTTATGTTACGTTTTACATATATCTCTATAGTAATTTTCACATACATTTTTTAATCTGCTTTATCCCTTAATATTTATTTTATTATTATTCTTAAAGATTTTATTTATTTATTTGGCAGAGAGAGAGCACACAAGCAGAGGGAACGGCAGGCAGAGGGAGAAACAGGCTTCTCACTGAGCAGGAAGCCCCATGTGGGGATTGATCCCAGGACCCAGAACTGAAGGCAGACACTTAACCAACTGAGCCATCCAGGGGTCCTTCCCTTAATATTTTACAAGTATAAAAGGGTTTTCAGGTATTTTGTGTCCCTTCCTTGGAAGCAGTCAATGTCTACTCTGAAATATTTTATGCATATACTACCAGACACACACACACACAGACACACACACACACATCAGCCTCCTCTCCTCTGACCTAGCCCGCAGTGGAAACATCTGGTCTCCAAAGCATGGAATGTCACCTGCTCTCACACAGCGCTATAGAAATCACAGCATAGACGGTGGCCCACCCTGGACAACCCCCACACCCCAGAGCTGTGAAATGTCAGGTGCCAAGAGCAAGTGCTCTGAATTCACCGGTGTGGCTGATGCTGTTCGATCGTTTTCCGTGGTGAAAGACGTGGAAGGTTCTGGACAAGTCTGCCCTGGCATTCTCCCACGGAGCCCCGGTCCTTGCCCGAGCGCACACTGACTCGGTGTGACAAGTGGCTGAGCAGCTTTGATTAATTAAATATTTCACCCCGAATTTGTAAAACATCATCTCCGGCAAGTCCGTGTAACGCCTGTAACGCTGGGCTAATTAGCTTAGCAGGTCCTCGGGCTGGTGTGCTGATGTCTGTGTAACTCCAGGCAGGCAGAAAATGCTGGTTTTGGAAGGGAGGGGGAGGGTTTGGGATTTGACTGGTGTGCCATTTTGTATGGCACTAAGTGAAACAAGTCCTTCCAGGCATCTTGAAAATATAGGAACTCTGTATGGGGGGAGGGGGCCTTACTACGTGCTAAGCATTTTCCAAGCCTTACCATCTCATTTAATCCTATACATAAGGCAATTAGGACTTTTTAATTGCAAGGCCTAGAAAACCCAACTCTGGTTGGCTTGTGCCCAAAAAAAGCATAATTGCAAATTATGTACTTGTCCATCATTATTGGCTTCTGGAATTGAAAAGTCTCTGGATAAATGAGCTTCAGGAATGACTGAATCCAGGACCCAGTTGTCCGCAGGGCCTGGCTAATGCCATCTCCTCTGCATTGGTACTTTTCTCACCCAGTGTCTGTCTTCAGGGTCACAGGATGGCTGCCACAAATCCGATTCTTACTTCCTCCCAGCTTTGAACCCCAGAATCTCTTTCAGAAGCCAGAATCTCATTATATCCCATTGTGTCTTAGAGAGCGGGTTGTGTGTCTATTTCCAAGCTGATGACGGGACCAGAGGGATGCATTGTGGGGCTAATGGTTTAGGCTAATCAGGGTCCATTCTTGTAGTGGGGGTGTGGAGAAGGGTCACCCCACCCAAACCACATGGGTGAGAACAGGAAAGAACTATTTCCCAGTGAAAGTCAGAGCCCCACTTTTCAGAGGGGTGGATGGATATCGACAGCAGATGTCTACAACAGAGAGGTATTACGGAAATAAATCCCCACGTTACAGGTGAGAAAACGAAGATACCGAAAGGTTAAATTAATTGTCCTGAATAATGTTATGGGTGTCTGGATTGATTTCCAGTTGGTCTTACTTAGAAGCCCGTGCCCTTGACCATGACCTCACGCTGCCTTCCTGTCTGACCCCGCTGTGATGTCCATCTGTTTCATCACCTGAATTCCCATCTTTTTGATTCATCATGTTCTCATCCCATAGGCCTTGATCTTTTGCTTTAAATGAAATTCATTGCTTCTAAGCTGTGGAGAACACCTTTAGGGAGAAACTGTGCTAGGATTCCTTTCTGTTGTTGTTGTTGTTTTGTTTGTTTTTACCAGATGTACCACATAAAATGGCCATTCGTCAACTTCCCAAGTGTTTAAAATTCATTTTATTTACATGACAAAACATACGATCAAAGATGATGGTGAGCTATTATCAAACACATCAAACATGTAACAATGATGAGAGTTATCTTGGATAGGCACTATGTTGATTGTGCCTACTTAATTCTCAGAACATCTCCATAAGACAGCTATTACTATTGTTAATAGCACAATAGGTAAACTATTATACAGTTAAAGAAACAGAGGTCCAGGGAGGTTAAGCTACTTGTCCAAGGTCACACAGCTGCAAAAATAGCAGAGGGGAGATTCAAACCCAGTCATTCTGACCCTAGGCCTCCGCAAAATATTGCCTCTCATTACGTTAGGCTTGCAATTTCATGGGCATGGTTGCTGCGGATGAGGCTAAGGGTAGGGGAGAAAAGATTCATGGTAACACAAAAATAAATCTTAGTGCTGGGGCTTAGTGTGGTGAAAATGCTCAGGAGAGGCACCAAAGAATGGCAAGTGGATTCAGATTCACAAATCCCTCCAGTGGGAATGATAATTCAGAGCCCTCCCGCCCCCACTCCAGGGTTGGGCACGGGCCCCATTTGCAGAGTAGTAGAAGGATCTGTTTGGAATATATTCCCAGCACCTCCATGATTCCCTCCCTCCTAGCTAAGGGCCCTGGCGGGCATTTTATGCCTGGCAAGTCTGTACTCACTGACTGTCCTCTAGACCTAGATGGTTACCCAAGATGTGCCCATCAGAGTTCCTCCATGATCATTTAGGGCTGAGAGATAGGAATTAAAAAGACACACACACATACACACTCACTCACATGCATACTGACTCATTGTCTTTCAGTGGTTGGGCCCAAATCCTATAAAGCTGGGCACTGTGGGGTGGCCCAGACTCAGGAGAGATAACCTGGAGTCTGTTTGCACTTAAGGGGAGAGGAATCAAAGCAGCCTGCAGAGATGGACAGAGACAGGTCGGGACAAAAGCACCACTGGATCCCTGAGGGCCCTTTTCCCTCTTCCGCTCTGTCAGGGGCATCCTGATCTTAAAGCTCCGGAAGACTCCTTTAGCCCTCTATGATTTATTCTGCCTGAGGAACCTCAACCCGATTTCCATTACTTACACCCCGTGAGTCTGGCCTCCCCACCTGGCTTGGCCTTCAGTGCCCAACTTCTCTGTCCTGAGCTGGGTCATGTCTATGGGACAAAGGGAATGTTGAGGGGGAATCCCTTCAGGGCAGACCTTCTCCCTCACCCTCAGACTCAGCGGGCACATGTGGTTTCCGCAGCCCACGGGAGACCTTACCGATGGGGCCAGGTGAACCAACGTGGATTTCTTCCCCCCAACCCGAGGTCAGTGAAACCCAGGACAGTGATTTCCTTCTGTCAGCAGCCCAATTGATCATTTTCTCAGGCTGCCTGAGTCACTCCGATTCCTGAGCCTCAGATGCTCGCCTTGGAAGCCTGTACTCTCCTCCTGGATGCCCTGGGGCCTTGTTAAACCTCTCTCTTCAGCTCAAGAAGTCAATGTCCAGCCTTAGAAATGGCCCCATTTCACAATCCATCCGGGAGGGGGAAGGACGGGGGGCGGGCAATATTAAAATCCCTGGTGTGGCCACTGGAGTCTTGCTGTCTCTCTTTAGGGTTGATAGTTAAAAATTCATGGTGATTTTCAAAGGAGAAAAAATGCTTAAACTGCTTTCCTCTCTGCAAACGTTCCCTTTTTTGATTCAAAATCAAACTTTTGTCTAGACAGGCCAGGACTTTTTGCTGACATCTCTTGCCAGCTCAGAAACCTTGAGGTTTTCCAAATGCAACACCCCCGCCCCTTCCTGGCGGCCCGTCTCCAGCACCAGGTTCCTTCCAAACACATCCTCTGGGCAGCTCAGAGCAGACCTCACTGGGTGGAGAAGCCCAAGGTGGACGCTGGCAGGTTCTTCCTTTAGCTCTGCCATCTTCCTTGACAAGTTATCTGCCCTGACAGCTACGCTCACTCCCTGGCACAGCCGAGCTTTCTTTCAATGTCTGAAGCAGCTCTTAAAGGCTGCCCTCGGCACCCCAAAGCAGCTGCTGCTTTTCCTTCTTCTCACCTTCCAAGTATTATGTGTTCATTGTCGAAAAATTAGTAATCAGATAAACATGGAAGAAAATAAATACCCCATCTCATGATCTTACCCTTGTAGAAGTTTTCTCTCTTTCTCTCTCACCACACACACACACACACACACACACACACATGCATAGGCATGCACACACACACACTCCACCTATATATGTATCTCAGACGTATCCCAAACTTTGGCAGCGTAAGCGATACAAATGTATTATGTCACCATTTCTATGGACCACCAGGCATTCAGCCTGTCTGAGCAGCTATGGTGCTGGGTCTCTAACAGAGCGGCAGTCAGTCAGATGCTGGCTGGGGCTGCAGTGTCATCTGAAGGTTTGACTGGGCCCAGAGGATATGCCACCAAGATGGCGCACTCACATGGCTTTCAGGTTGGTGCCGGCCATTGGCAGGAGACCTCAGTGTCTCACCAGTGGACTTTTCTCTCTGTAGGGTGCTTAGGTGTCCTCATGATATGACAACTGGCTTCTCCCAAAGTGAGTGATCCAAGATAGAGCAAAGCAGAAGCGGCAGTGATGCTTTTGACTTACTCTTGAAGTCATACTTTGTCACTTCTGCCATATTCTACTGGCCATGTAGATCAACCTTGATGCAGTGTGGGAGAAGACTAACCAAGGGTGAGGAGATGAGGAGTAGGAGAGACCATGATGGTGGCTGACTACCATTATATAAATATATTACATCATATAATACCATGCAATTTTTAAAAATGGGCTTTGTAGAATATATACTAACCAGCCTTGTGAGTGGGTCACCTTGATGCTGTGAAACCTTTAGATGAGGTGACAGTTCCAACAACATCTGGCTGTAACTTCCTGAGAAATTCTGAGCTGGAACTGACCAGCCAAGACACTTCAGATTCCTGCCTGGCAAGAAACTGTAAGTGAATAAACTGTTCTTGTTTTAAGTTGCTAAGTTTCCATGACTTGCTGTTTTCAGAATCAGTGTAACTATGATCACCTTTGACCGTGAATATGTACAATTTTATAGCTTCATTTTTAGTGGGTCCCTAGAGGAGTGTTCAGAAACATATATGTTTGGGGGGGGACATCTTAGATGGTTCTGATAATGGGCTGATACTCAAGAATTGGGTGGGAGTGGGTAAGATAGCTATGAGAGATTATTGCTGCCCCCCTGTGTTTCTAGTTCTCTTTCTCTTTAGAGCATAAGAGGGGTAACAGTTTCCTGCTCACCTGAACTGAATGATGAACATATGACATGCCTGGCCAGTGAAATGTCAGTGAAGGAGACAAATGTCTCTTCCAAGTGAAAGTATTTAATTGCTGGTGCTCCGTTTTGTTGTTCTAGGCCATTGAGATGAGAGGGGTTTTTGTTACCTCAGCACAATGTGGTTTGCCCTGACTACAACCGGGTCCAGGACAGAAGGACAGTCAAGTCTCCTTCACCGTTGGGCCAGGACCCATCTGCTGTCAGATCCATTCCTGAACCTTCCTTTGCTCTGCTCTGTGTCTCAGGGGATGGCCCCTGCCAGCTGTAGTCCCCAGCTTTTCCCATCATTTTGCTTCTGCTGGCGGAACTCGACGTATTAGAGGGCACAGAGAGAAGATCATGGTATTTCTTCTCCTCCATTATTGGCTCAGGCAGCAAGCCCAGCAGGGACTGCATCTTTCATTGTCTCCAGTGCCCACCATGGTTCCAGCTCCCACCGGGAGACCCCAACCCTGGGCTGTGGTAACATGGCCTCTCCTTCTGGCCCTCCAGCCTAGGGGTGGCAGGAACCCCTTGCTGTTGCTAATCTCTGCTTTCCTCACCATCCACCTTCCCTTCTTAGATTTTCCATCCCTTGGGTAACCAATTTCCTGCATCAGAGACCCTCAGTTTCAGTCCACGATTGGACCCTGATTGCTACCAAGAGCCAGCTTCTGTGCTGGGCCCTGTGGACATGTAGAGAATGAAACAGCAAAGAACATGCCAGATCAATGTCTGCCCTATACTCTAATGAAGAAGACGGACTTGCATGGCAACTGGTCCAAGAAGGGGCAATACAGGGTCCTGGGATCTCTTGGAGGTGTGGAAAGACCTTGAATAAAGGACATTTTTGCACTGAGATCTGGAGGATAAACAGGCGTTAGGCATGGGGGAAATTTTTGGCATTCCCAAACTGCGAGGCAGGGGCTGGTGCCTTTGCCAACTACCATTAGTGGCATCAGCCAGCAGAGGGGGGTCAGGCTGCTCCTTGCCCTCCCTGTTTCTTGGCACTTGTGTTCATTTTGCTTCCAGTGATTGATCGCTAGTTGCACTCAATGTGGGTGATCTGGATCCAGCCACAGACATTTCTGAGCACCAGCTGGCTCTGCATCTTAAATGGCTAAGACTCCAAGAGAAGGTTGTCATAATCACTTTGGGTTCTTGGCTCCTTCAAGAAAATGCCTAGAGAATGTAGGGGAGACTGGCCAGGCAGCTTCCATCCATCCATCTTCTACTTCCTCACACATGTCCTGAGTATCTGCTCAGAGCCCAGCACCCTACAATCAAGTAAGATATTCTCCTTTTGAGGAAGACTCTGGAATCTGAGGTGGAGAGAGCAATGACGGAGAAAATAATTACAACTATTTTGCAAAACGTAAAAGGAATGAAGAAGAGGTTGTGATTGACTGCCTAAGCCATCAAGAAAGGTTCCCAGAGGAAGTAACATGGAATTGGGTATTGAGGGATGAATAGGAGTTTGCCAAATAGAGGATGATGATGTATTCCAGGCAATGGAAATAACATTTACAAAGATGGAGAGCTGAGAATAATAATTTAAAAAGCCTTAAGCATGTTATATTCAGAGACTTGTGAGCTGAAGCAGAAGATGCTCCAAGTAGAGGCTGGGAGTGTATGAGGAGTAGGTGGGAGGGTAGGATAGGACCAGATCATGAATGGCCTGAAGTAGCAGACTAAAGAATTTGGATCTAAATATTTTTGGAGCTTAGAATAGGAAACTACCACATCCAGTCCATATTTTAGAAAGACCAATAGAGCTGTTTTGCAAGTATATTTGAAAGTATATTTGGCAAGTATATACTGAGTGTCTACCTTGTGTCAGGCATTCTGCTAGGTGCTGGGAATGAATAAGATAAATAAGCATCCTATCCTTTTGAGTTTTGATTCTAACGTTCTTGTGTAAGAGACAGATAATAAACAATATAATTTATATTTTATATATTTTATGGAACCCACACTACATATAATTTACATATAAATATAATAATGCATACTAGTTATATAATATTTATATAATAATATAGAAATATAACATACAGAAATTTTAGTGGTGATGGTGTGCTGAGTGCTATCAAGGAAAAGGAATAAAGCAGTGTGATTGTGATTGCTGGGGGCTATTTAGATAATCCAGAGCTGGATGCGGTGATCTGGGGACATGGAGGGGATTCCAAGAAGAAGTTCCTTTGCGATAAAGTCACCGTCTGCAGAAAGAGATGGGACTGGACGGGGGACAGACTGGAATTAGTGGGAAGTGAGGTGAGTTATGCTGGGGGATGGGGAAGGTTAGGAGGCAGGAGAAAAGGATGCACATAGAGGTGCCCCTATTCAGTCTAAACCATCTATGACAGAGACCCCCGTCTTGGTTTATTTTTTCCTGGCCGCACAGCCAGCCTACATTTCCCAACTTCCTTGCAGTTCAGTGGGATCATGTGACTCAGTTCTGTCCAATGGAATAGGAGCAACAGGGCCGTGGGTCCCATCTAGGTCTGACCTCTCAACCCTCCCCACCAATCTTTGGTACCTTCCCTGTGCTCACCTGCCAGCCAGATGGCACGGTGTCCAGCAGCAGACTCTGATGTCCCAGAACAGACTTTCTCAGCTACAGCTATTGTAGAATGAATAATTTCTAGTTGTGGGGGACTGTCCTCTGTATGGAAGGACACTGACTAGCATCCCTGGCCTCTATCACCTAGATGCCAGTTGTCCCTGCCTTCAGGGGTGACAACCCAAAACCTCTCCAAATACTGCCAGGTGTCCTCGTATGAGACCTCCTGCCCTAGAAGATGAGGCGGAAGTTGCCTGGGTCCCCAAGTGACACTGGAACAGAGCTTCCCCTGCTGATTCACCCAGACCCCGGCATAAAGGTGAAATCCACTGCGCCTGCGTCGTGACACAGAGACCTGGGGGTTGCTTGTCACAGCAGCCTCACCTACCCTAACACCTCATTCACATCTGGAGCTTGTCTAGGTCTGGGCTGGAGTTGCAGACTCTGGAATTATCACCAGTCCAAGCTGCGAAAAAACCGGAGATGGCCAAGAACGAGTGTGAGGAGAGTGGGAATGAATGCTGAGGGACAGGACATTTTAAGATCTGGATGAAGGAGGGGGAGGAGGGATCCCCATGGGAGGCTGACAGTAGGAGGTCGAAGGACAGCATTTGGGGAGGAGCCAGTGCTGTGGACCCCAACGGTGGGGGTGGGGGGGTGATTGGGAGCCCAACAGTGAAGGTGAGTAACAGAGATGTGTTTGGGTTGCGGGCTGTTAGGTGAGTGTTAAATCTAGAGACATAAGAATCAGGGCAAATAAATAACCATCAACAGGGAACAAAGACATTAAAAGGTCAGGCAGCTGGCTCCAGTCTTGGCACATTTCCTTGGTTCTGAGGCAAATCTCTCTGCTTTCTGAACTTTGTCTCTTTTCCCATTAAAGACTGTCATTTCCAGCTCTGCAGGATAAATGAAGCAAAATCTATATAAGGCTTTAATCTGGCTCCCACCCCCTTTCGGACCAACCCCGGGGCCCCCAAAGAAAGGTGTTGTATAAATAAGAAATACTGTCGTTACAACGTGCTCAACAAGTGTTTGATAAGGATCAGAGGAAGGCTGGGACCCTTCACGGCCACGGCAGTGGGGGACGGCCCGATTCTATCTTTGTGTTTCAAGAAAGGTTTGTAAAGGAAGCCATGTGGCAGAGGCTTGCTGGGATGGCTTTAAAAATGAAGGAAATTCCCCATTTCCTGGTTGTAAGAAAATATGGGTGGAACAAGCCTTAAATGAGCTGATCAAGGTTCTGTCTTTGATGTCAGTTGAATGACAATGATCTCCAAGGCAGGAACACAATGTAATGAACTCACCCCGCTTTTCCATGAAAAACAAGATCACTGAAGGGGGGCCCTGAGTTGGAAAACAAAGACGCTAGCTTTCAGGGCCTCGAAGAGGAAGGCCTGGGGGGTGTTCCCAGCCTTGGCCAGTGGGAAATGTAGACACACAGGCTCTTAAGTGGCGGGTCGTGTTGGGTTTTGTGTCAGCCCTTGTGCTGTATTTAGCAGACCCTAGAGGGAGAAGGCCTATTCTGTGTTTGGACCTGGATCTGGCTCTGTCAGTATAGTGACAAGAAGAAAATTCAAAAAAATCCAACGGCATAGTCAGAACATCTGATTCCTTTCCTTCTTCCTTCTCTCCTGCCTCTATTTTCCCGACAATCTTTATTGAGCACCTACTATGTGCTAGGTGCTGCTGGGCAGTGGGATATGATGAGGACCATGGCAGTATGGTCCTGCCTGTGAGGAGGCCAGCGTCTAGCTGGGAAGACAGAGCATTACATGAGCCACATGATGAGGGAGGCATGGAGAACAGTGAGTGCTCACGGGAGAGACCCGGAAGGGGAGTGGGAAGAGAGGATTAGGCCATAAAGAAGTAGGCACAAGTTAAGAGTGACCCAGACAGGAATCAGCTTTCAGAGATGGAGGTGAGAATGATGCTGAAGCTGGGTTTTGAAGGGTGAAGAGGAGTTGCGAAGTAGGTAGGACGAGGGAAGGGTGTTCCAGGCAGAGGGAACAGCAGTGCAATAGCATGGAGGCTTGGAAGAGTGCACAGTTTGCGGCCACTACAGATTATCCAAGACTCTGGGGGAAAAAAGTTCGAGAAGCAATGGGAATAAGACATGGGTCAGATCATGAAGGGTCTTTTAGACCAAACTGTGAAGTTTGCCCCGAAGGCAATAGGGAGCTACTGAGGGACTGTGAGCAGGGAAGTGATGGGACTGGACTTACCCTGGCCTGGAACGGGAAGACTGGAGAGATAAGTCCAGAGATGGCGTCCCAAACAACCTCGGGGGAGGGATCAGTGGCTGGAAATACAGAGCGAGGGTCTGAGCGCTTCCTACAAAGCTGCTGACTTTCTCCCTTGTCCTAGGCTGGTGGCAGAGGCCTGGGATAACCGGGTTTCAGTTCTTGCCTATTAAAACACACAACCTGGGCCTGGTGGCCAGAGTGTGGGATGTGCGGTTTACTGGAGGTCTAAGATTAGACGGGGGTGAGAAGTAAATCCACTGTCCAATCCGCTGAGCTCTATGGCTTTGCACACAGGGGGGTGGGGGGGTGGCGAGTAGGGGGGCACTGTAAGCCTGCTCCTTTCACACGGAGGAGGACCTAATTCAAAGGGGAACATTAGCCTTCAGTCCAGCTGTCCCTTTAAGAGATAGAAGCAAAGCATGTCGGTTAGGAGCCCAAGTCTTTTTTCTTTTTTCTTTTTTTAAAGGACTTTACTTATTTATTTGACAGACAGAGATCACAAGTAGGCAGAAAGGCAGGCAGAGAGAAAGAGGAGGAAGCAGGCTCCCCGCTGAGCAGAGAGCCTGAAGCGGGGCTCGATCCCAGGACCCTGGGATCATGACCTGAGCCAAAGGCAGAGGCTTTAACCCACTGAGCCACCCAGGCACCCCAGGAGCCCAAGTCTTGATGCTAAACAGACCCAGCCTTTGTTGGATAGCCGCTGTATCTGGGGAGACTTCTGCCTCCTGCTGAGCCTCAGTTTCCCTCATCTGAAGAGTGGACACGTGTGCAGCACACAGGCAGTGCTCCCTCCGTATTTCCCGCTATTCTTGGATGTGTATGGTCTTGAAAAATGACATGTCACTTGGCTTTTATTTTTTTTTTTTTAATTTCTCTTTATGGCACTTCTCAGTCTCTGCACGTCACCGTGTTCTTTTTCTTACGAAGTGTCACTGTCAAGCAGGCTTCAGCAATGCCGGGGTGCATTCCCCTGTTCACCGAGTGAGGTCGGATTCAGTTAAAGCCTTTGCCATCCATGTCAACCAGGGCTTTCTGGAGAAACAAGATCTGTGTGTGTGTGTGTGTGTGTGCTTGCATGTGTATTAAAGGATTTATTTTAAGGTGTTGGCTCACACAGTTGTGGGGGCTGGCAAGTCTGTAATAGGACAGGCCCACAGGCTGTAAATTTTCAGGCAGGAGTTAACACGGCAGGCGTGGGCAGAATTGAATACAGTAGAGTAGAAAGGGTGATGGACTTTGGAAAGGAACTGAGAGCGCAATGACCAGCACCCTACCTCGCCCACCAGAAAGATGTCCGCCGTACAGACGTCACATATGCCCTGGATGTGGGGTGTTCTCAGCAGCAAATGACTGGAAATGATTTAAATCCCTGCCTCCAGCATCATGGAGAAATAAGAAGCTGTATATATAGTCTTACTTTCTGTGGAATACTATATAGCCACAAACATGAGAGGCTGCCCCACACAACTGTTTGAGTGAATCACACACGCATAATAGAGAGGGAACACACCAGAATAAGGGCCTCTGATTCCGTTTTCTGAACATTCAACAGTACAAACTGAACTATGGAAAAGAAGTCCGAATAGGGGCCACCTTTGGGAAGGGATGACGACCAGGAGGGTGGGGACGAGCGAGGCGTAGGGGCTCCTTGCTGTGGTCTACACTGCCATCTTAATGGGGGTTATAGGCTATGTTCGCTTTGTGAAGACTGTTTTAATAGTTAAATATGTTTACTGTTTGTATATTTCATTTCAGTTATAAGTTTATACAAAGAATACATTACATTGGCAAGCAGAACGGCCCTCGGTTTATGAGTTCAGAACTGTTGTCTATACGGCTTCTTGTTCCTCTTCAATGTGCACAGGATAGGACACGTTTACTTTACAGACTGGGGAAACTGAGGCTTGGGGGGCGTGACTGACCTTCCTAGCTGTCACTCCAAAGCTGTTGTCCATGGAAGGGCTAAGTATGCTGTTCCTGGAACATCAGTGTTTCTCTTTACTAGGCTTCTGTTCTGATTCCCATCTGCCCATGACAGTCTAGATGTTTTCAGAAACACCCGGACGAGGCAAGCAGTTGGATGACTACATGAATTCTGTACTTTTCCATCGCTGAATCGGGGTTTCTTCACCTCATCACTCTTGACATTTTGGGCTTGGTATTTCTTTGTGGAGAGGGCTGTGGGTGTTCTGCAACATTTTTGGTCTCTACCCTCCAGATGCCTATAGTACGTCCACCCCCAGTCCTAACGAGAGTATCTCCAGATCCTGCCCAGGATCCCCCAGATGAGAGTCACTGTCTTAAGATGGTGAGCTCTTAGAGACTCGAAACAAGGTTTTTTTCATCTCTGTGTCTGGAATACAGTAGGCATTTAAGTGTCAGCTGTGTAAAAAGAAAATGCACATGGTATGGGCACAGTCTCCAGAAAGCTGGAGCCTGTGCCCCATTCAGGGCCACACATGCATGCACATGGCTGGGAGCACATACCAGCTAAGTTATTAAATATCTCTGAACCTTAGGTTCATCTTCTGTAAAAAAACCTAAAATAGCATTTGTCTCTCATGGTGCCAGTAAGTGAGTTGAGTGAATGAAGTCCACACACACTGTGTGTATTAATAAGCAATAACTTTCCTTTTTTTTTTTTTAAGATTTATTTATATATTTGAGAGAGAGAGTGAGAATGTGGTGGGGAGGGGCAGAAGGAGAAGCAGACTCCCCTGCTGAACCTGGAGCCCCACGTGGGGTTGGATCCCATGGCCCTGAGATCATGACCTAAGCAGAAGCCAAGAGATGGATGCCACCTAGGTGCCCCAGTGATAACTTTTCTTACTCTGGGATTCTTGCCCCAAGACAAAGGGATCTGTCAAATGCAGAGAAAGAGAGTCTATGGCATCATTTGTCTCACTGATGTCCTGAGGGCAGACGTTTCTGCCTCCTGTAGCAGAGGAAGGAACTGAGGTCCAGAAATTTAAGGGAATCACCCAGGTCAGGAACTCACCGTGTCTGTGTGGTGTTCCTCCATCCTCCATCCTCCTGAGCATATATGGGGAGACTGGGGGTAGATCCTACTCAGTGGCCAGGCAGGAGGAGATTGTCTCAGGTGGCTGCTGTGTCAAGGGTGTGTGGTTGTGAAGTGACATCTGTTGTTCATGCAGACCCAACACCCTTCCTGCCTTCTTTTGGTAAGAGACCCTGATTTTCCCTGGGGATACACCCCACCCCCACTTTTCGTTTTTGATATTCAAAGGGGATGGACCTAGTGCCTATTCCAGATTTTGGCCAATCAGCATGTTCCATCCCCTGTGATAGGGCCCCAGTGATAGGCTTAGGGATGGTCATTTGACCCAAGGCGGTCCAATGGGAACCCAGTATCCTTGGAACCCTCCTCCTCTTCTTCACTGGAGTTGCCCACTGGCAAAACACCTGTCAGGAGCTGCCAGTGGGCATCTTGCCACAGTGAAGGATGGGCCTGCCTAGGCGTGAAGCCAACACAAGCAGGGCTGGGAGATGGAGAGGTGCTGGCTTAAGGCAGTCTTTGTTGGTTTCTTTGTCCACTTGTCCCACATCAGCACCTTGCTGGGGGAGGGGGAGGGAGTAAGGATGTAGGCAAAAGTGCGTCATCTTGGTTTCTTGCCACTGTCATTTTTTCCTGCCTGGTATGGACTCTGGTAAAAACGACCTGAGCTCATCTGATACTACTGGTCATTAGGAGGTGCATCTCTCACCAACCCCCCATTTTTGTCTCTCAGACCTCCGTTTTCCTACGCAGACGTAGGCCTGTGAGGTGTAGTATTCTGTCTGGGCAGCATGTTAATTTCCATTAATTACTCGTTTGTTTCTTCTCCCGACCTTCTTGAAAACTGCAGTCTTTTAATGGTGAGATACTAGCATTAGGCACTTGGTAAGCTTACGCTTTGCCAGCGTCGTTAACTCCCTGGGCACTCACCCTGTGAGGAGGATGCTGCGGCTATCCCTGTTGTGTACCTGGGTCCTAGCCTGGGAAGGAAGGGCATGGCCAAGGTCACATGGGCTGTCACCCAAAGGTAGGCCAAGACCTTGCTTCCAAATTGGCACAGCGTCACTGTTCCAAATGGTTTTTCTTTTCATTTGGTCTTCACCTGATTTCTGAACTGGTGGCTGATTGCCATTTGACAGATACAGAAACTAAGGCTCATGTCACTGAGGGGCAGTGAGCTTGCTCAAGCTACAGGGGGAGGAGGAGAGGGTAGTAGGGAAAGGGAGTGGAAGAGGAGGGAAGCGATAATTGATACCCTGCAGGGAGCCCTTAACTAGGTCACAATTACATTAGTTGTAGCAGAGGGTGGTGCGAATATTATGTCCATCTTCCAGTTGGATGCCACAGCCCGTTCTTATAAGCACTGTCCTAGGCCATCTTTCCAGAAATAGGATCTGAAGCCTCCTGAGGCCCCTGGACCACACACTATCCCATTATTTTGAAAGAAACTCAGTAAGGGGAGGGCAGCGGGAGAATGTGTCCCAGTCCCAACTCCATTGTTCCCCACTTGGCAGCCTCCTCCGGTTCAGGTAAATAGAAGTGATTCTGTCATTGTTTGTCCCTAGCCCTAATGACTTTCGTCTTTGTGTCTTAGGAGCCAGACCTCAACCCTGGGAAGCTGGCCTGGGGCCTGAGAGGCACCAGCCGCCTCTGTGAACAATGGCCTTTGTTCTTCACACTTTCCCTATCAAAGCCTCACAGCAGGGATGGCCTTCAGAGGCATTGGACCCTGTGATAATTCCCGTGCCAGAGCTTGGTGGGGGCAGGAAAGGAGGGGTCAGGTGTAACTTTGACCCAGTTAAACAACTCTGGGGTCTGCTGTCCTCCCGGCCTGGTAAGAATAAACCCTATGAAGAGCTTGAGGTGATTAGCTCATCACGTCTTGTGTGAATTGTTCTCCTGTTATCTTCTGGGGAGTAACGAGTCTGGAAATGATATTGGTGGACAAGAACCACCAATAACAGCAGCAGTAATCATAGTGATGATGACGACAGCGACGCTAGCTATATTTATCGTGCACTTACTATGGTCTGGACACTCTTAAGTATGACATCCACACTAGCGTTTAATTCTAACAATAACCCTGGAAAGGAAGACAGTTACTGTTATGCCTCTTTTCTGATGGGGAAAATGTGGCTCAGGGGGATTGACTAACTGACCCAAAGTCACAGAGCTGGGCCTTGAACCCAGGTCAAGTTCAGAGCCCATACTCTTAACCACTAGGCTCAGGTGGGTCTTTGTAAGAATGGACAGGGCAGAGGCACTGAGAGCAGGTTCTGTTCTTAACCAAGCCGTGTGACTATGGGTTAGTAGGTCTAATCTCTGAGGCTTTTTTTTTTTCCTTATCTGTAAAATGGGGTGCCCTCCTGCTCCCTTACCAGTCAAGTAGAATCTACCCTGCATGGTTCAACCCACGAGAGTTTAATCATGTAACTTACGGAGAAGTGGGCAGGGTTAAGTGAACTGACAAGAGGTGCTGAGGTCCCCTTCGTAAGCTGAAGGAGCAAGACATAAGGAAAAGGGGTTTCAGGTTCCCAGCAAGGGCTGGGGTCATGTGGGTGAGCCTCCCAGAAGGACCTGCACTTGGGGAGGGTCATGTCCCTGCCCGTGATGTGGTCCAGAATAAGGGAGGAAACAGGAGAAATACCCCCCAGCCTCTCTCTCTCCTTTTAAGCCTTGATCTCTGGTCAGTGTGTCCCTTTCAGTGGTCCCAGCCAGAAGCTAGGGCACAAGGGATGCTGGGAGATGTAGTCCACAGGGGTAAGGGTCAGGATCTGTGGCACAGAGCAGGACAGAGAAGGGTAGTGGGGAGGGAGAGGGGGAGAGCAAATGGAGAATGACCAGGGCCTCTCTTCCAGGGTGTTCGGGAAAAGGGCACTGGGCGACGTAGGTGAAGCCCCAGGTCTGCAGCGGGCACGTGACAAATCCATTCAGCTTTGCTATAGGATGAGGCATGGGCATAGTTAGTTGTTGGTGCTTCAAGGTGTCTTCTCTTCACAGGAAGCGAAACAGCATCCTGGGTGGATTCTGGAACCAGACGCCTCACTTCCAAATCCTGCTCTCCTGCCTACTAGTTAAATAACCCCAGGGAATTTATTTAAACTCCTTGTGCCTCAGTTTCCTCATCTGTAATACAAGTAGTACCTTCCTCTCACAAGAGTTTGGGAAGGGTCGAATGAGTTAAATACGAGAAGCTCTTAGAAGAAACGTCTGGGCGTGGGTCAGTCCTCAGTAAATGCTGGCTCTTGTATTTCTGGATGCTTACTTTCAAGAAGGGCTGTCAGACAAATCAACTAAGAACGGAGTGATGTGTTTTCTCAGTCTAAAAAGTAGATATTGATTGGGGAGTAGAGACAGGAAGCCTGTTTCAATCCAGTGGGTCAAGGAAGGCCTCTCTGAGGAGGTGGCATTTGAGCTGAGACTGGGAGGATGAGTAAGAAGCCCCCAGCCCTGGAGAAGAATGGTCTAGGCAGCAGGAGGAGCAGATACAAAGGCCCTGGGGTAGAGACAACTTGGGATGTTCAAAGAACAACAAGAAGACCATGGAGCCAGGGGGTGAGATTAGAAGTTGAGGTCAGGGTAGTGGCAGGGGCCATGAAGGCCAGCATAAAAAATTTGGATTTTCTTTTGATGAGATGAGAAGCTCCCAGAAGGGTATTGTGCTGAGAAGGGCCATGACCTTACGTATTAGTCTGGATCTTCCAAGAAGCAGATACCGAGATGAATTACGTGTACAAGCGTTTAATTAGGAGAAGAGCCTGTTTGAGAGTAAACTGGGGGGTGACAAACAGGCAGGATGAGTACTTGGTCAGCCCAGCGGGTCTGAATCCAAGTGACAAGACAGGAATAGAAGGTTGGATGGCCGCATCCCTCACTGCCAAGTGGTCAGAGAACGATTTTGGAAAGACACGAGGAGGTCTTGAGCCATCCAAGGAATTTTGTTTCTCCAGAAACAGGCCTGCCTTCGTGTCCTTGGCATTTTTGGACACTGGCTGAGATGATGCTCCCAGAAAGCATGACCTGGAGGAAGTGTGGCCTTCCAGAAAATGAAGGGTGGCTTGCTGGGCCTGGTGGCTGAGCCCCTCTATCTTCTGTACTCCCTGTAGCTGCTGGTCTGCCAGGTGCATTCTTACGTGGCTCCGTTCAGCTTGGATTTCGAACATGCACTTGGGCTATGCCAAGAAGCCTGGTCGGAGTGGCCATGGGGCAAGGGGTGCAGAGGCACACTGATGACCCCCAAAATCTCCAGCTCCAAGGTCCGAGCGGGCTCTGCAGGCGACCCCAGATGGAACTCAGTGGGAGGCCAGACAGAGGTGTGCGCCTCCCGGTGAGTCAGGCCTTGCCCGGCTCCGTCCCCGCCCGCCCAGCGGGCACCTGACACCCCCTAAATCCCCTGTCTCCCCAGAGGAAGTCAGGCCTGTAGCCCGGCTTCCTGCCATTATGCCATTTTTACAGCCTGGACTTGATTTAGGTGTTACGCTCTTGCTAAGAATATGCCCTGACACTTGAAAGGAACCTTTATTATTGTCCTAATTTGTGAAGAATTAGTTGTTACTTTTTTTTTCCCTTTCCCTTCACCCCTTTCTTCTCTGCAGGGTCAGGCTGGAGCCGTGTTATTGTTGTTAAATTTAGATCGGGAACTATATTGGGCCCGGCCTGGTGTCCCCATGCTTTCACTTCTTACAACAGGAAGGCAGGTCCCAGCTGGGGAGTCTCAGAGAGAGCCAAGAAGCTGCTCTGAAGACCTCGGGAAACGTGTTTCGGTGGAAACCACTAGAGGTGCGTAGGAGGGACTGGGTTCGGAGAGCGTCTTTGCGTGGTGATTGCACTGAAAGACTTTTTCCGACCTCCTGGACGCCCTACGGAGCCTGATCTGCCTTCCCAGTGGGTTAGAGTGAGCCAGGTGAGAGCCGTACTGTGCGGGTTCAAATCTTGGCTCTGCCGCTCTCCAGCGGTGTGCTCTGGGACAGGCCTACGTGCTCGGGTTCCTCTTTGCTCTAGTGTCCCCACCTGTGAAATGGGCACACTGCTGTTACCTCTCTGCTGAGGCTGGTGGTGGATTCCGCGGACTAGCATGCAGAGAGAACCGGACGCCCGGTCCGTGGATACTCGTTACAGCTCAGTTCCCCAGGAGACTGGGCTGCTGCATCCACTATGAATGTGTAAGAAAAGAACCCGGAGTCCATCGCCTTCTAGATCTGTGACCTCTCACTAACGCATTTTCTTCATCTCCTAAAAAAAGGAGTAATATTTCTGCCTATAACCCATGAGGTTGAATGTTAAATGAGATAGTCCCCAGCATATAGTACGTGCTTATACACATTAGCTGAGTTTTATTATTTCCTGATACAAAAATCCCAATAAATCCTTAGGTCTTCGGGGTGCCTGGATGGCTCGGTCAATTAAGCCTCCAACTCTTAGCTTGGGCTCAGGTCGTGATCTCAGGATCGTGAGATGGAGCCCCAAGTCAGGCTCCCTGCTCCGACTGGAGTCTGCTTGAAGATTCCCTCTCCCTCTCCCTGGGCCCCTCCCCCCACTCGTGCTCACACAGTCTTTCTTTCAGATAAATAAATCTTTGGGGAAAAAAAAATCCCTTCGTTTTACTGTCAATTACCAAGCAGTTTCCTTGCCATTTCCCCAACACACCAGACAGCTCCTGCCTCTGTGGCTCTCTTTGCCAGAAACCCTCTCCCTGTTCCATACCCACATGACTTCCTTCCTTAAAGTTTTAAATTACCACTTTGGTCATAGAAGGCCTTCTCTGACTGTCTACCTAAGATTGCATTCCTCCCTTGCCTACAACAGACTATGCCACCATCTGATTTTTCTACGTGGCCTTCTTTGACATTTGGATACATCTGGTCTAATGCAGTTCATTAATTCATCTTGCTAATCAACCCCCCCCCCACCCACACACACAGAATGTGGACTCCTGAGGGCAGAGACCTTGATCGGTAGGTTTATGCCATGTCCCCAGGACGGTGACACACAGCAAGCTTTCAATGAGTGTTTGCTGAATGGATGAATGAATGAATGAAGATTGAAGAATCTGTGTGAGGAAGGACAGGTCTGCTTCTCCCATTGCCATTGCCATAGGGAGCTCTGAGAAAGTTATTGGTCCTTCTCCAGCTGAAAGAGCTAAGAGCTCAGAGAGGTAGACACTCCTCAGGTCACACAGCGAACAGTAGCATACCTGTAAATAGTGCCCATACGTGGCAAGGACTGTCCTAGACATTCATTTCCTAGGGCTATAGCTTGAAAGTGCTATAAACTGGTGGCTGAAATAACAGAAATATATTCTCTCACCATTCTGGAGGCTAGAAGCCCGAGATCAAAGTGTCTGCGGGGCCGTGCTCCCTCTGGGGGAACTGGGGAAGAATCTTCTCCAAGCTTCTTTCTTAGCTTCTGCATGAATCTGTACATGGTGTCCTCCTTAGGTGCATGCCTGTGTTTGAATTCCCCTCTTCTATAAGGCCACCACTCCTGTTGGACTAGGCACCCGGTTACTCCAATGTGACTCATCCTAACCAACTACATCCGCAATAGCCCTATTTCCAAATAAGTTCACGTTCTGAGGTTTCGGGGGTTGGGACTCCAATGTATGAAATTTGGGGGGACGTTGTTTAAGACATAGCAAGAGGAAATAGACACCTTGTCATGAAGTGTTCTGCCCCAAGTGAACGCAGCTGGGATTCCAACCTGGGATAGTCTGACCCCATAGCCCATACCCTGAACCACCACACTGAAGGCCAGCAGGACCCTGAGTACTCAGAACCCATCTGAGTGCCCTGTGCTTGCTCCGCATTGACCTAGAGTGAGAGGCTGGTCAGGAGGCTTGAGGGAGGAGAGTAAAGGAGGGACAGGCAGGTGGCTGATGTCCAAAGGCTTGGCTGTTCTTCGGCACACAGACGAAAGGAGGAAAGGGCTTCCCTCTAGAGAAGGCAGCAAGGGGGGAGTGCAGAGATGATGGAGATTGGCAGGTGGCAGTTCCCCTCCTTCCCCCTTCCCTGCCTGCCTCATCCACCTGGACAGACAGTAGGAGCCAGGTGTCGTCGGAGGGGCATGGAGCTGAAGGAGGCTGTTGAGAAGGGCAGAAAAATGGTTCCTTCAAGGACCTTATAGATTTCCCCTTCACGGAAAGACCTTCCCACTGCCTCTGGAGTGTGGGGGCAAGGCCCAAGCAGAGATATAAATATCTCTCACCCTTCCTCATAATTCAGGAGCCGATCAGTCACCGAAGGGGACCCAGGTTGATGGTTGTGGGAGGTGCAGGGGGTTGTCGGGAGAGATGGAGAAAAGGCACCCTGGAGTCCTGACTCCCTGGCCACCCAGCCAAGAGACCAGTGGTGACTGCACCAGACACCCGCCACCCGACACGGTCCCGGCCAAGGACAGCATGAAGCCAGGGTAGTGTCCAACACAGACAGTCTAGGCTCGGCTGGTATGGGATCCTCATCGAGATTTTAACGAGCATTTGCTCTCATGCAGACATTGCCCCTGAATTAGCACACAGTCCTCCCCCATCCCCCAAGAAGTAGGTATTATTAGTCCCCGAGTATGAACAAAGAAGTTGAGACTCAAGGAGAAGCAGCAAAGCCAGGGGTTTTGTCTGGCCTCCAAGCCCATGCTGTTCACCCTATGGAAGCCCCTTTCTTTCTTTCTTTCTTTCTTTCTTTCTTTTTTTTTTTTTTTAAGATTTTATTTATTTATTTGACAGAGATCTCAAGTAGGCAGAGAGACAGGCAGAGAGAGAGAGGGGGAAGCAGCCTCTCCGTCGAGCCGGGAGCCCGATGTGGGACTGCATCCCAGGACCCTGAGATCATGACCCAAGCCGAAGGCAGAGGCTTAACACACTGAGCCACCCAGGCGCCCCTGGAAGCCCCTTTCTGAAGGTAGAAAACTTCCAGTTCACTTCCCCAGCCCCCTCGCTTTTCTCTAAACAGAAGCCCAACATCCGACAGACTTGGCTTGCACTTCTGGTAGGCTCGCTCACCTTGTCTGTCTGCAGCCACCATCCCCGGGCTGGTCTCATTGTCTTTGTGTAACTGTGCAAGGCGGGAGTTTGCTTTCCTCCCCTGGGAATCTGTGATACCTGAGCAGCTGGGGACTCCCTCCGTGTGTCTCTCTGCTCGGTTGACTGTGTACCTCTCTTTGTTTATGTAGCTTGAGATAGATTTGGGCAACTGCTAGCTGGCATGTTCTCTTGGGATCCCCGGGAGTCTGTGCATGTGGCGGAATTGGTTTCCTCTGTGTTTGTGTGTGTGTGTAGATGTGTGCACAGGCATGGTACCCTACATACTTCAGCATCTGCGTACGCCGGGATGGCTCAAGGTTCAGAATGAGTACACTTGGATATTTATTATCTGAACGTCTGGGTTTGTGGCTTTTCCATTTCTCCACGCACTTATACGTGCTTGTCTGTGTACCCCTAAGTGCCTCTAGAGGATGTGATCTTATGTGTCTATACTCCCGGAGGCTTGTGTATCTCTCCCCCTCTTCCTCTTCCAAGAAGATAGGATGTTTCCCACCGTCGCACGTCTTTGAACTTGTCAAGACGAGGCCCACAGGTTAAACATTCACGATCTAAACCGCAGCTTGGCAAACTCCCTTAAAGGGTCAGATGGTAAATATTTTAGGCTTTGCAAGCCATGCAGGCTGTGTCATATCTACTAAGCTTTGCCTTTGCAAACATCCAAGCAACCATACACAACATGTACATCAGTGTGGGTTTGCTCTCCTAAGACTTATTTTGTGGACACCGAAATTGGGATTTCATAGAATTTTCACGTATGGTGAAATCTTCTTCTTTTATTGTTTGCAACCATTTAAAAAGGTGAAAAACATGCCTAGCTCAGAGTCTAACACAAACAGGTGCTGGGCAGATCTGGCCCATGAGCAATAGCTTGTGGATACATCAAACTGGCTCCCTTGCTGCGGTCTCTGCTGGGGTTGGCAGAGCAGTGCGTCTAGTGATTGGACTAGCACGTGGACCTCTGGGGACCAGCCCTTCATCCCCGAGGGCAGGGATCCCCAGTCCCTGAGGTTTATTGAGGGTCCCATTGGCTGGACGTTGAGGCAGAAATCTTGATAGCCAGAGAACTTGTGTTGAGAGTAGAATGGAGTCCCAGCACTGCCAGCCTCATACCTTTGTGTAGGTGACCTCTCGAGACTCACTTTCCCCATCTGTAAAATGGGGCTATTAACTGACCATTCTTTCTGGGTCATCGTGCAACCTTGAAGACATGAGGAGCATCAACTTTGCATCATTCCACCGAGAAGACACTGCTCAGAAACTTTGGCTCCACTGATGGTCATTGCCGAGTACAGTGAACCCCTGCGCTGGGGAAGAAGGGTTTCTGTCATGCTGGTCTGTGCCCCTGTGATTGTGCTTTGCTGCCCTTCTCAGGCTCCTCCCTAGAAATGTAACCTCTGGGATTTCTCTTAGATTCCCCAGATAAAGATCCAGGCAACGATGGCCTTTGTCCCCTTAATTAGACATTTCAGTAGCTGTTGCTGAGATAATAGAGCAATTGTCTGTTAGAAATACTGGCCCCTGGGTTTTCATATCCCGACTTCTCTGGGGTGGCAGATGGGGGCATCTCTCTGCTCCCCTGCCCCATTCCCCAGGGAGGAGAGGCAGGGAAAGTCAGGGATCATGGAGAGGGTCTTGGGGAAGATGCAGGCAGGTGGGGAAAAGAACCGAGCCCACAAGCCTGCCCCACAGCCCTGAGGAAAGTCCTGTTCCTGGGACCATGGCTTCCTTCTGATGATCCTTTACCCGACATTGCCGCCCACAGGGTTTCCCACACCACTCTCCCATGACATTCCCACTTCACTTGCAGCTTTTTACTTTTTACTGTGACTTGGGCCAACAAATGAGCCTCAGTGTTCTCATCTGTTCAGTGGGTCCACTAAGAAGCTGGAGATTCCATTTTGCCCAGACAAAGCTTCCCTCAAATCTTCCTTCATTGTGTCACTATCCTGCTCAATAACCTTCAATGGCTCCTTCCTACCATGGGAGTAAAGTCTGAGTATTTTGTCCCTGAATTCAAGGCTTTCCGTTCTGTGTTTTGGACCTACTTTTTCCTATCCGAACTACCTGCTCTACCCAGACTGTTTTCTCCCCCCAGGGCCCCACCATGTCATGTACTTTCAGGTCCCGGGCCTCTGCTCACAAGGCCCTCCGTGCATGGAGGGCCTTTCCCTGCTTCTGCGGCCTCTGTTGTAACTTGTCCTCCCTGTCCCACAACTAGCTAGAACAAGCCACTTTGCCTCTTGCATCAGACTTGACGTCTGTGAAGGAGAAATCATGAGACGGCGTCTTCAGAGCGCTGTATCCAGGAGTCGGTAAAACATCACGCTTTAGGGCCAGAGCTCAGCGCCGGCTCCGAGGTTCCCACGCGGTCAGCTGTTACTCCTATTGCTAGGGCTAAAATCCTGCTCTCCCTCTATCAGATACCACCTCCCCAATGTCGCATTAGACTCTTCACAGCTCCCGGGGGAACCGGGGGTCTGAAGCTCCATTGGGTAGCCCAGCAGCCTGAATATTTTGCTTCCAAGCACCCTGCGAGGCTTGAGGACAGCCCCTGGAGCCCTCATTAATATGCCCCTTTCCTTGTTCAGTGTCTTTGTGTGACTCCGGAGCCGCTGCTGCGATCCAGGGCCTGTGCTGCAACTTCCTGAATTCCATCGCTGACAGCAGCAGGAAGGTCATTGTCAGGATCCTCAGAAGAGAAAGCTGGGTACGGCTGCTCGAGGGATCTAGTCCAGCTTTGCCAGATACTAGAGAAGAAAAGGTGGAAGGGAACATACTCTATGAAGTACAGTGGTTCTTCTCATGCATCCTCAGCTTTAGACTTGGAAAGCAAGTGTAGTCAGACAACGCTCCTCAGCTACGACTCCAGCACTGCTCTGAAGCAAGTGCGATCCATCCCTTCTGCCGGGGGGCAAAGTGTGGCTCAGAAAGGTTAAGTGGAAGACCTAGGCTCACCCAGCAAGTGAGGAACAGTGATGAGGTTGAACTGAAATCATCTTCCCTCAAACACAAACACTTTCAAATCGCTGGACTTCCTGTGGCAGAAACCGGACTTTTTAGCTGAGCGAGTGGCCATAAACGACTACCTTGTCCAACTTCCCATGCGGCCAGATGTGGTCCTCAGGCTGCTCTGGCCAAAGAAATAAAAGCATAGCCAATGTGTGGGACCCTTAGGAAGACTTCTTAAAGGGAGCTGACCCAGCTGGGACAAGACTGGTTTGCTCTCTGCCATCTTTCCTCCTTCTTTGGGGGCTGCATCTTGAATGTGATGGCTGGAGCTCCAGCAGTCATTTTGAACCATGAAGCAACCAGGAGACTTGAAAAAAAAAAAAAAAAAAAAAAGCGCCCGTGTTCCTGATGTCACCATTCACCTGCCCTGTTGGCTTCGAACTGCTACCTCCACGGGCTGTTAGATGCTAGAGAAATTAACTTCTGTCTTGTTGAATCCACTGTCATGTTCGTTTTGTTACCTGCAGCCTTCTTCCTTCTATATCTGCTCTGATTCAGACTCTTTGTGTGTGTCCTTGTGGCGTTCTGTATGTCCCCTTCATAACACTCATCACCTTGTTATCTCATCAATATTTCCCATAGCATGCAGTTCTATGAAGGAAGGGACGGTACATCTCCTTTATGTGCTGTCACTCCCTACCAGGTGACAGAGGGCTAAGCTCGAGGGGGTACTGATGATTAGTTACAGAATGGGCAAGTACTCCTTGTTCTGAGCCCCTCCACCAGGTGCCAACCAGTTAACCTGGGGAGAGAGCTCTGTGACTTTTCCTTTTGGCCTCAGACACTAATATTACCTCTCACCAGTTGGTTCTTGTTCCTGTAAAAGCCAGGACTATCAGGATGAACCAACCCAGGTGGGAAGAACCAAATTCGACCTGCAGAAAACACATGCTTCCCTTTGTCCTCAACTCTGCATCCTGTGTCTTCTAAGTCACTTCTATGCTCAGCTGTAAGAATAAATCGAAGACAGAAGGTCCAAAGGAGTGACTTACTACTCTGATGTGCTTCCTGTTTACTACTAAGGAACAAGGTATACTTCCGGGTGAGGGAGTGTAGATGGAAGAGTTAGGGCTTCCTCAGGTCATCCCTTTGGCATCTCCACCAAGACACAGCACTGGGAGTCAGTACTCGTTCCCTAGATCTGCCGCTCCCTACCTGTGGGACCAGGGGAACCGCGTGGACTCTGGGAGCCTCGGTCTTCTCATCTGCCGAATGGGAACAGTTCTAGTGCCTGCCGTGCAGGTTTGTTGAGGGGATTTTATGAGGGAACTTGAGTGTAAGACATGGCACAGCATAAATTTCCCTAAACATGGACCTTTTTTCATGTTTGTATTTACTAGAATCTATTTTAAACAGGCTTGCTGCCAGGACTGTTTTATAACTCTGATCCCATTCAGGGGTTTCTGAAACCTTCCAGATGGGCTGAAAATTGACTGTGATGGATGATGGCGCCGAATTGGGAAGAAATAATTCATTCTCTACCAGCCATACAGATGATGTACAATGTAAAGTGCTCCTGTCTAGCCTCGCTGCCCCTCCCCTGCTAAGCTTCTCTTATTCTCTTAGCAGGTGTTCATTATTCCCTTGCCACACATCCATACAAGCAGGTCTGGCTTTATCAAAGGACAGGGAGGGTTTGATGTTTGGGCTGGGCTGTGCATACAAGAGTCTTTCAGCAGACAGACCAGCTTTCATAGCGGCTTGCGGATGGCAAAGGGCTAATTCTTTTACCAGGTTCTAAGTTGAAAGGACTCTGATGTGGGTTTGGTGAGGGACCCCAGAATCCATCATTTGCTTTGCAGATCTGTTTCCTGCAGGCTCCTGGCTGCATTTTGTTCAGAATCAAATCCAAGTAAAGGGTTGCACTAAAACTTGGTTAAGGCATGGGTCACACTCTAGAAGCATGTGGAATAAACCGACCAGGATACTTTGGTTTCTCCAAGACTCCAGATCTTCAGCGGTGCAGGTCAGCCTACAGGAGATGGGGATACCCAACCGACGCTGGCAAAGACAGTCGCATCTAACAAACATGGCGGTGCCTAACGTCATCTGGTGTGGGCTGATGGGAGTCTACTGTGCTTAATGAGAAAGTGTGGGCCTGCCATCCCAGCCAAATAAGCTGACCATTTTCAAAATTGAGGTGAATTTGCATACCATAAAAGGAACCACTTTTAAGTGTACAATTCAGAGGCATTTATAATTCAGAGGCAGTTCACAATGTTATACCATCTCCATCCCTATCTAATTACAAGACACGTCATCACGCCAAAAGAAAACCCTGTGTCCATTCCCATTTCCTCCTCCCCCCAGGCCTCGGGAGCCACCAATCTGCTTCCTGTCTCTATGGACCTATCTATTTCATATAAATTACATTTCATATAAACAGAATCATACTATAAATGACTTTTGTATCAGGTCTCTGTCACTGGATAATGTTATCCAGGTTCATCCATGTTGTAAGACATGTCTCAGGATTCTGTTCCTTTTTATGGATGCACAATATTTCGTTGTACGGACATACCACCGTTTATTTATCCGTTCACCCATTCATGGACATGGGAGTTGTTTTCATCTTCTGGTTATTGTGAATAATGCTTCTACAAACATTCCTGTGCAGGCATTTGCCTTGAGTCTCTGTCTAAGTTTTCTGGGGGTATATCCATAGGGGTCGAATTACTGGCTCATGTGAAAATTCTGTGTTTAACCTTTTGAGCAATCAGTAGACTTGTGTTTGTGCTACTGTGAGACACTCTCCAAAAAACCCTGAGAACTCAGGCTACAGAGAGCTAAGCCAAAGAAGTTGGGGTTATTGTTATGATCTTTTTGGATCCCACAGGTACTAGAGAAAAGTTTA
The DNA here is from genome assembly GCF_010015895.1 of Lontra canadensis. NCBI lineage: Eukaryota > Metazoa > Chordata > Mammalia > Carnivora > Mustelidae > Lontra > Lontra canadensis. The sequence goes on from NW_022631052.1 coordinate 4,488,578, forward strand.
CCGTGGATATTCAGAATTTTCCATTTTGCACAAAACACTATCTTTTACCCTATTCACCCATAATCTTCACAGCAGTTGGTTTTGGGTAGAGAGCAGAAAATAGGTGCTAATTCTCCCTGGAATCTGTGGGTCTGGTGGGCTCTTCTCTACATGATCCCATCTGTTGCTATGCCAAGCAGGTGTCTGAGCAGATCTCAAGTGCACATGGTCAGTAGGAGCCTGGAGCTTTCTGAGTCTATGCTGGCTGGAAAAGTTATCAGTGAGTAGCTCCTTACAGGGTAGGGAAGCCACCTGCCAGGAACATCAAAGTCATTACCTCTAAGTGTTGAGCCATGAGCTAACTTCCTCACCCCAGAGGGTTTTCTCAGCCAGGAACTGGCACTCTGTCATGTAAGCTGAGATTAGAAGAAACCAAACAGAATTCTTCGTGGATGAGGGTCCTAGGAAGAGCCAAGATGAATATCTGTTGGCTTCTCCATCTTCTTCCATTTTTTTTCTTCTCAACCCCTCACGAGACCATAAATTCCTTAGAGGAATTTATTTAAAGGCCATGTTTTCACTGTTTTTATTGCCTGTTGCATGCACACAGCAGCTGCTCAATAAATGCATAATGAGTGCATGAATGTATGCCTAAGGTGCTCGATAAATGCATAATGAGTACCTAAATGCATTCATTAGTGGCTCCTTATCTTCTCAAAGGCCTTGGATAAGTGAGAGGATAATATAAATACAGAGCACATCCATTTCTATCAGGAAGAGGTTCTGGGTAGCTCTGTGTTCCAAGCTCTGATATAGACGATACGAATACTCCAAGCACTTAAGGCCTTTCCACCTGCTGATCCTGCTGCCTGGATGCTTTTCCCATTGGCATGGTGCACATTCTCAGTTCCTTCACTTCCCTGCTCAGATGTCAACATTAAGGCTTTTCCTGACTACCAATATGAAATAGCATTCCCTTTTCCAGTCACTATTTGACCCATCTAAAAGAATCTATACAGCATCTAGCTAAATTCTGAAGGTGCGGTAATACAAGAAACCCCTGTGAGTCCACCGTTTAAGAGCTAAAACACAGCTGTCTCTGCTGATCCTGCCTCTGGTCTCCACCCCAAGGCCATCCTCCTCCCCGACCCCCATTCCGCTCTTGTGGATTTTCACCCTTTGCCTATATTTAAGTATTACACAGCATTTATTGCCACCTGACACATCCCTGTTTGTTTGCGTGTTTGCTAATCTAAAGCTCCGAGAGGCCAAAGAAATTATCTATTTGGTTCTTTAGTGTATCCACAGAGTAAGCTCTAAGTAAATATTTACTGAATGAGTGAGTCTAGGTTGTGCAAATTCTTCCTTATCCGTGATAGCCATTTCAAGAGTAGGGGGCAAGAGAGAACTGTACCTTGCCTTTTCTTTAAACCTGGGCTCCTTGAAGGCGGGCATTGTATCTGATGATGATGGGGCACTGACTTTGGGAGTCAGTGGGAGATGGACCCAACTCAGGTCCCATTGGGTTCTTTTGTCCCTGTGTGATGTTGGGTTAGTCCGTTTGGTCTCCTTCCTTTGTAGAAGGAGAGAAATGATAGCATCTTTCGAATGAAGGGCACATGGTCAGCACTCAATAAACAATAGTCAGTTTTTATACCCAAGTTCTTCCCAAGAAATGTTTTTCTTGTACTTGGAGGGGGTATTTGGGCAGCCCTGAGGCTCACCACTGCTGTGATTCTTTTCTGTAGGGAAGAGGATTAGAAGCAAGAACTTTCTAGACAGGATCTGGCCCTCCCTACCTCCCAGGCTTGCAGCCCCACCCCACCCCCTTCCCTGGCATCTTGGGGGTAGGCTATGTAACTCATCACAGTTCTGGAGCTCCCCTTGCTCCCAGGTATCTGTATGTATTCCGTATTTTTTCCCACAATACCTTCAACTTCCAGTCCCAAACCCCACCCATGCATACACCCATTGTCTGCTTGGTTATTCCTTCAGCCTTCAAGACTCAAGCTGCTGCCCCTGGAATCAATTTCTTCTCTCTGTGCCCAGATTGGGTTAGGTGTCTCTTCTGAGCTCCCCAGTTCAATCACCCAACCACTTTGCTGCATTGTATTTATTACTTCATTTTTCACTTCACGCCATGAGCACCTTGGTTCTGGGTCTGCCTTTTGTCTCCACCTCTCAGCATCCAGACCGCAAAGGTATCCCAAGCAATGAGTGGAGGGAATGAAAGATAGGGGACCTTCTGCTTCATGTCATCACCCAATGAGGACGTTGATGGAGCCCCCAAGAAAGGGTGGGTCTCCAGCTTTCCATGAATACTGGCTGTTCTGAGCAGCTGGTTTGGTTTGGTGCGGATATTGGGTATAATGCACCTTCTGGATTTGCTGTTTTCATGTTGGCTGCCAGGAAACTGAGAGCCAGCTGCCCTGTGTGCCTGGCAAATGAATGGATCCCCTGCAAAGGGACTGACCCTGCCTCTGATCTCCACTTTTGCTCTCAACTTCGGTGGTCTTAACTGTCTTCAGAAGAAAGTCTCCTGAACTAGTTTTACCTTTGGTTACTTTTGTTGCATTTTATGTGCCATTGGAAGTGGCCTCAAGACCTTCCTAGAGTAAAACAATGAACTAATTGTCTAGATTCGTTTTTTCACCGCTGTAATGAATTACCACAATGTGGGTAGCCTAAGATCACCCAAATTTACTCTCTTATGGTTTTAGAGATCAGAATTCCAAAATAGGACCCATGGGGACTCAAATGAAGATATCAGGAGGGTTATGCACTTCTGGAGGCTTAGGGGATGTCTATGGGTTCGTTCTCATCTCCAGCTTCCAGAGGGCATCCAAACCCCTCTCTGACCCCCGCTTCCATCCTCACATCCCCTTCTGATTCTGCCTGTTCAGCATATCTCTTGTAAGGTCCCTGATGATTACATTTAGTACCCATCTGGAAACTCCAGAATAATCTCCTTATCTCAAAATCTTTAAGCACACCTGCAATATTTTTGAAGCCACATGAGGTCCCATAGTCACCGAGGTCCCCAGGGTGCCAGGAATTAGGGAGTAGACACCCCTGGGGGGCATTATTCTGCTTGACACATAGTCCAGCCAATCTGACCTGAATGTGGCTCTGCATAGTAATCTGGGGTCCTCCTCTGGTAGCATAGTCATTGGTCTTTAGGACCTTTTCATAGGACCAGTGATCAAAACCAAGATGGAAATTTTACTTTTGTAATTCAGTCTTGCCGGGGAAATTGGAGAGTCATTTTCAATGAACTAGAGCAAGTCTGTCTGTCCTGAGCCCATGTCTTGGTAGCTTCCCTCCCCTTCTTTTTCTGTTTGTTTTACCAAGATGTGCCTGGGGCCCTGAAACAATCCCTTCCCCCCATCCCAAGTTCAAAACCTGCGAGGTTTCCCATGCATGCCTTGAAGCTGACACCTCTGATGGTGATTTGGAAGTATGGCTGAAACCCAGTTTTAATTATAACCAGCAGAAGAAGTGTTGTCTTGGCAGAGAGACTAAAACATTTTGAAATCAGTTCTTGACAATTCAGCTCCCAAGGGAAAGCCCAGCTTGCCTTTCTGGTTTGCCGTGTTTAAACCTCCTTTTGATGACTCTGTGCAAGTCTGACCTTTGAGGGTACTGTCAGCCAGGATGCTCCGAACAATTGGCCCTTCTCCTCCCTGTTGTGATTTTCTTCACCCTAATGCTCCCTAGGTCGCCCCTGGCAACCCTTCTTCCCTCCCCTGCCTTGACTTATTTGCTCTGTTGAATCCAGTCACTCCAATCGATCATGCAGATATTTCTGGATGTTGCAATCAGATTCCAGGCCCCCGTGGGAGCATATAGCATTATGTGTCATCTCTGTTCCTGTAGGGCTAATTCCAGACACTGCTGTGATGGAGAAATCCGATGGTCCTTTCTGAAAATAAAAAGTTTAAGAACTCTGACTCTGATTGTGTTTCTCTTAGAAGATTGCACTTTTCCAACAGAGCCTGGTTTGAATCTCTGGCTTTAGTTTTTGGCTGTACAATTTTAGAAAGTTACCTGAGCTGGTTAAATTTCAGTTTCATTATCTGGGGGTGCAGTGGGAGCACGTGAGGGCAGCACACACACACACACACACACACATACACACGCATGTACATGTGAGACACACAAAGGCAGATTTCCATGATAGCAAAAATGCATCCTTGAGCCTTGATATCTCCTACAAATCTTGAAGTACATACAGAGAAGCATGGGTGGGCAGGGAAAAAACTTATACTCAAATAACTGGGTTATGCTACTATTTATCAGCTGAGTATCAGGACTTGTTTTTTCTCTGCCTCAGTTGACCCATCAGTAAAATGGCCATGACAATGTTACCTTCAGAGCTGGTTGGGAGTTTGATTTAATTCATGCTGGGATAAGCCATTATTATCTTTATTATCATTCTACAGGGATAGAGGTAATCATTACAGATCAAAGGACTGGATGGTAGAAGGAATTCAATAAATGTTGACTCTCATTATCATGGACAATAGTTCTTTGATTTGGGGCTGGATTTAAGAAAAGGGTAATATGGGTAGTGTGGGAGATTGATACAGAAGATGTACATTTTCTAAAGTGGTGGAAATGCTCAGAAGAGACAAGAGGAACAAGAGTTTTCATATAGGTAGAAACCAGCTGGCGCAAAGTGCTTTACGACTGTGATCGAGAAGCCTCATCCATGTGTCGGAATGTCTGCACTGCAGAAAATAAATGATACAAGTAATTAAAGAAACATTGAGCCGATATGAACATTTTGCCTTTTAGCTCATCATAAGCTAGTAGCGCTTTTCGTTGGTCAATATTTACCTCCTGCATTGAGAAATGAGAGTCAATACTTACTTCCTATTGTTAGGACATCTATTTTCTGTACACTACACGTAAGCGGCCTATACACACAGGCACCAATACATTAATAGCTATATCAATAGAAAATCAACAATAATCATTTATTTTTAATGGCCATCACCACTGAAACACCAACAGTGCAATATGCTCAAGACAAAGAGGAACACTTAGCATGATAGATGTCTGTGGATAATTGATTTAGGTTAACAACTTCCTTTCCTAATGGTGCTAATTGCGTTAATCAACGGGCTGATTTCATCAGAGGCTTTCAGAGGCCCATCCTGGAGGTTGCCAGCTCTTGCTCTGGTTGATGAGTTAGTTCCCCAGGTGCAGACACCCATGCTCAATTTATAATCTTCAGCAGAACTGTTTTAGTGATGACTTGGAGTCTAACCAGTTAACCCATTCAGTAGCCCATGGTCCTACTATGATTTTGGGCCTGGTTAATTAGGTAGATGAGATCTGGCCCAGTGGATGGCTGGTGGCACTGCTGCTATTTGTTTCGGGCTTCCCAGAGTTTTTTGTTGTTGTTGTTGTTTGTTTTTCCCCTTAAAATAACCCCTTCATTCACTCATCTTGGCTCAGTCATTTTGGTGAACACTCTATGCCACACCTGTGGACACTCTCTTGGGGGTTTAAATATTGAGAGGCAGGATTCAAGGACTGGGAAACATATATACTTAGAACACATTAATTTCAGTGGGGGTGTCTAGACAAACCTGTCCACCGAGTAGGTACCTGTGCTTAAGGCCATCAGGAAATTCCTGGTTCCTGAACATTCCCTTCAATCCTCTTGTGTTCTCCCATATTCTTTCAATGGAGTCTTTTTGGGCTTATGTTACTCAGAGTCAGCTTCTGCTGCTTGCTCAAATAGTCTTACCTGGTCTGGTTGTCAGACCAGCTTCCCAGTTCCATTTGATTGATAGTGGTTAGATAGAATGCTGTGTTGAGAAAGACTCAGAGGATTCATCCAAGAACTGTGGAAATAGTATAGCACTCAGTTAGCAATGTCTGCTGAAGGTAAGTGTGGGGGGATTAGAAAAGGAATAAAATATTATTAGTGTCAGATATGCCAAGAGCCTAAAGACAGGGACAGGGACCCTAGAGCCAATGTGCCTGAGTTCACATCCCAGTTCTCCCTGCATGATCTTGGACGAGTCACTTAACCCCCATACCTTAGTTTCCTCTACCCTACAGTGAGGATATCAGTTCCTTTTCCTCTAGGGTTACTATGATAATGAAGTAGGTTTATAATAAGTAAGGGACTTAAAACCATATTTGGGACACAGTAGGGAATAAATAAAGTGTTATTTGGTGCTACCAGTGTTGTGTTATTGTTATATTTGGGGCACAGATATGAGAGTTGAGCAGTGAATAAATGCCTGAATTCACAAAAGGAGAGATAAGTTGCTGTTTTGAAGTAAAACGATTCTAGAACATTCCACAGGTTAAGAGTCTGTGACCATTGCCATTATTTTACTGATTTAGTTTTTTGTTTTTTTGAAGTTCTCTCTACTAGATGCCTCTGTTCAATTTGGGTCAAATTTACCTTTCCTCGGTTTTCTATAGGAGGTTAAACCACATGATCAAATTCTCCCACACCCCATCCCCCACTGCTGTATTTAAGCCAACTTTCCTTCTTGACATCTTGTCATTTTTTCTTTAAATATGTCATTTCGAAAGTATTTACTTCTAGTTGATTCCTCTCGCCTCTTGCTAATATGTGCTGCTGTTGTTATTGTGATCATCCATTTGGGTCCTCTTTCTAGAGCAAAAGCAGGAAAGGAGTTTACAAAACAATCTCTTGTAAGTTTCACTCACTTAATTCTTGATAGGATGCTTGTTTAACAAATTTTAATCCTGACCCGGGAAATACTCTATATATGTGTTGAATACATATAGTATCACTCTATTACTTATGAATCCTCTTTTCATGACAACAGCTAATGTTTATTTCTCCGTTCTTATTTGTCAACCACTGTGCTGACCACTTTACATATATTTTCTCACTGGAACATCCTTAAAACCTAATAGATTTTTGAAAGTAACACTCTTCTCCCCTTCCCCCCCGCCAGCCCCATCTCATGTAAGGAAACTGAGGCACAGAGCAGTGCAGCCATCCCACTGCTAACTGTGGACAGAGCCCAGGGTTTATTAGGAGGAGCACTATACAGGAGACAGAAGAGAAGGCAATGTGTGCAGTAAAGCAGATCACCTCTGTGGGCAACAAGGGCTCTATCCAACCCCCCAGGAGCCACCCCAATGTATGGGGGTCATAATTCAGACCACCTCGCATCGGAGTCCAGACAGAGCCCTCAGGCTGAGTCTAGCAGACTGCTTGCTGAAAGGGTAGAGGCCAAGGACAGGTGAGGAGGGCTGATGGCATCTGCTACACTCTGAGAAGTTCACGTCCTTACTCAGGCCCCCACAGCTACCACCTGCAACCAGGTTAAAGAGCCAAGTCCCTGGTTGTTGAAATAATCTTAAGGAACCGTCATGGCCTTCCTCTCTCCCTGGCCTTTCTTGTTTTTCTACCCATTGTCTCCCCTCCACCCTGCCCAGGGTCCAGTCTGTGGTCCCTGCCAGTTCCAGGAGTCCACGAAGGCCCCAGCTTCCCGGAAGTCGGTCATAAGACGCAATGGTGTTACCATGTTTTCCTTTTACCAGTTTGAGGGACTTGTCTGAGACGCCGGCTCCTACTGATTTCTGATTCAAAAGTGATCACGCTGCTGTTGCTTCCCCTTTCCCGAAGGCTGGCCCATTACTATTAGTACGCATATTGATTTTTAAAAATGAGTCAGTTACTGAACCTATCTAAGAACTATTGAACGTTCCATGTTTAAATATTTACTCTGCGCCATCCCAGCCTGTTGGTCCTTCCTTGTTTCTGATGTTGGATGGCTTGTTCCTTCTCACAGCTTCTATCTCTGCAGCTCCCTGAAGGAACACTTGAAACGTTGCAACACTAGTGGACATGTGTCGGGAAGTGGGTGTCCAGCAAAGGTGATATTCAGGCATGACTGAGATTTAACATGGAATCTGGCACCCGGCACACCCCGGCTCTTGTGGGGTAAACTTGATACCTTGTTTCACCCAGGGCAGCCGCCATTTGCTCACCGAGCCTGGCACACAGTGTTGAGAAAATCCGAAAGGGAAGACAGTTGCCTATTTGGTTTGTCTGACGATCCGTCATTTTAAATATTTCTTCCCATCCAGGATTGAACATGTAAAACAGTTTCTCAAAAATTTGGGGTGGCGGTCATAGATTCCTTCGAGAATGTGGTAGAAGGGGATGAGTTTTCCCGTGTGACAACATCCCTTCGCCTTCAGTTTCTGTCCTGGGGATGCCTAGGGAATCCAGTTCAAGAATTCAGGAAGGTTATTTCTGGAAGCTTTGTCGCTTTGCTTACCAAACTTCTAATAGAAAATTATTTTTTTTTTCTTCCCATTTGTTCTCTAACACTTGAGCAAGGTAAAGGATATTGGTTCGCTGAACATTTTAGCTACTTAGGAATTTATGTTCTAAGTGCCAGCTTTGTGGGCTACCCAGCTACTTACAAGTTTACCTCACACGGACAGTAAAAATCCTGCCGTCCATTTGTAAGAGAACAGCCTTACTTTATATTCATAGGACAAACACAGCAGACCTGCCTATTTTTTATTTTATTGGAAATTTCTCTACCAAGGTGAGAAATGATCCATGTCGGTAATCAACACTTGCTCTGACATATTAATTAATCACTGCCACCCTGCCAAGCTCAGTGCATTAATTTATGGGGAACTAACTTTATTTATTGGAAGGCAGTTTGACGTCTGAGATCCTGATTTGTTTTTTAATTGTAAAATTAAAAAATATTTAATGTATATTTCTTTCTGATGCGACGTGTAGTATATATAAATTGTGGGAAGCATATTAGGTTATCTACGCATAATATTTTATTACATGTACACACATTTATTAGCTTTTATTTATTAAACACTTATTACGCATTCTTATCTTAGTTCTTTTAATTCTTATAACAGCCCTATGAACTAGGTATTGCTGTGAGCCCCGTTTTTCAGAAGAGGAAAAGTAAGAATATGAATTTTCCCAAAGCAAGTCAAGTCAAAATTGGGGAAATCAGGATTTCATCAAAGTCTTTGACACCAAATCTCATTTGTTGAACCACAATGCTATGGCCTCTATCCATAGCATTGTGAAGCAGCTTTTGCTGACATTTAGTGTATCTTTTAGATAATTTTTTAAAATTGCATTTAAAATAAAATTTTATTTTGTATTCTGCCCTTTTCCCTAATGTTAGAAATATCTTTTGCATGTCAGTAAGAGCTTTTTATATCTCCTTAATTGCTCCTTACTTGCTACTTATCATTTTCTTGTTAATGGACTTTTAAGATATTTCCAGTTTCTTGTATTCTAAGTAATACTATAAGGGACATCTTTAAGCAGGAGTATTTGTGTGGGTTGATTTTGAAAATCCAGTTGTGGTTTTGAGTTCTTTTCTTCCTTCCTTCCTTCTCTCCTTCCTTCCTTCCTTCCTTCCTTCCTTCCTTCCTTCCTTCCTTCCTCCTCTTGTTTTCTTTGACCTTTTTGGTAAATCATAGGGAAGTAAATATATTTCAGGTCAAGACGAGTCTGAATTTAACCATATCTCTCTCCTGAGCCCGTTTTTCAAAGCTGGTCGATTAGAAACACTTGACTTACCCTCTTTTCTTTGCCCAAATAGGTTTTCACTTCCTTTTCAAAAACTGGGATGATATTTTGTAAAACATCTGAAGTATGAGCAATCTCATGCCCTCTGTCTGTGCAGAGAACTGATGAGCAGATTACCCTCCAAAGCAGAAAGTCTAAACACATTTGATGATTGGCTTTGGAATGTGTCCTACAAATAAGAAGAGCTTAGACTGGTTTTAGCCCATGGTGAACTGGCTTTTCATTCTCTCAAGTATTTGCTGACCCGCGACAGGTGAAGGAACAGAGAGAGAGAGTTGCTGTGCAGCTAAAGCAAAGCCACGTGGGTATTTGCTTAAAAACCCACCTGTGCTTGGCCACCATTGCATAGTTTCCTAGAGTGTACTGGCTTCCTGTCAGCTAGTTCTTATCCTCCAGTGGACCGGGAGTTTCTAGAAGTCACGACTATACATCTGGGACACTGTAGGATCTCCAGGGCCTTCCAGCAATACTTGGCCTATGGTGGGCATTTAGGACATCGTGTTGAAAGGAAGCCAACAGGTGGGCACCCTGGCCGTGGACTAGCTTGCAAATAAACACCGGGGTAATGACCCTGGTCATAGGAGTCATCATAGGCTGGATGCCTTTTGGACTCCTTTTCCAAGTGTCATAAGGGAGGACCTTTTAGAACCATAGGACTTAATTGGAAATGACTCTGACGTGGCCTCTGTGGTCACGATGACAACCTTTGACTGACAAGGCCGAGGTGAGTTCTGTTGTTGCTTTTCGGTTGCTCTGCTCCGTACACGATTCTAGGCCCACCCGGGCTAGGCGGATTCCTGCCTGATCTGGGAGGTCCCCGCCTAGTTGAAAACCCCAGGGCTCCCTCCCGGGCTGTGAGGTGAGCTGTGTGATGCTGGGCAGAACAGGTCCGACAAGCGCGCCCCTGCCTCTTCTCCAACTGTTTTCTTTTTCCTTCTCTGTGAAGCCCGCCACAGAATGTCACAGATGGGACAGAAGGGTCTGGATGGAACCCTTCCCTGCTAGGAGGGGACACTTGTGGGTGACCTCCTGCTGCTCCGAGAGCATTGCTCTGTGTTACCTATGCCTCTGAGGCCTGTCTCACTTCCTAGCTTGTTTTTACCTTCTGTACCTTCACAGGCTATGGAGGCTGAGCATTAATTTATGGTGCTGTGAAATGTGCTGGGTCTTATCAAAGGATTACAGGTTAATACGCTCCTGCCTCACCTCCCTTACCTTTGGTCCAGGAGGCCGTGTTTACCGTGCGGGTTTGAACTTGAGGGAGGGGGCTGAGTGAGGAAAAAGGCAATTAAAGGCTCCCAATTGCCTGCTGACCTGTTTGGAGCAGGTAAGACTGGCCCAGGTGTGGACAGAGGGGCCCTTCCCCCATGGCCCTATCTCTGCAGGGAGATAAATTCACAGTTAATAAAGATAAGGCCTGGACAAATGCTATGAGCTAGGACGGCATTGGCGGGCCCCGCCAATCAAAGCCGATGGTGACTAATTCTCTTAGTGGGAAATATTGAGGGTCAGAGAAGGTTGCTGTCACGAGGTTGGTGAGGAAAAGCCACCCCAGGTAGAAATGGCTTTGAACCTTGCCTCTGTCACTTAACCGCATCTCGGGCCAGTGTCTTTACTTCTTTAAGTCTTAACCTGCTGAACTTCCATTCATTCGTTCCTTGGACATACCGAACACTTCCTGAGTGCCCGAATCCAGGCTTGGCATAGAGGGCATGACGGAAAAATATCAGATGTGCTGGCCTGATGAAGCAATGTCTACTGAGGAAGAGAGAGGTTAACAAGACTTACAGCCCGCCCCGCTCTTGTATTTGTCCTTGTAACAGCTCTCTGACCTGGTATGGCCCCATTTTATGGACAGGGAAACTGAGGCACGGGTTCATTATGTAACTGACCCCAAACACCACAGCTGTGATCACAGTGGAAATTCACAAGCTAGTGGGAAAACACTAAGGTGGACGGGAGGACTGTTGTTACCCAGCTGCCTTTGGAAGTACCTGTTTGAGGGCTGTTGGCGGATTCGGTCCATCAGGGTGTGTACACCCTCGCTCCTCCAAAGTGAGGGGTCCGTGGACCAGCCACGTTGTCACCGCCTGGGAGCTGGTTAGGAGTTCAGAATCTCAGGCTCCGCCCCGGACCGACCGCATCAATCTTGCTTGACAAGGCCCCGGGGAATCTGGGTGTCCGCTGGAATTTGAGAAATGTTTGTTATATGGGCAAATTATCCTTTCAACAGTATAATTAAAATAACAACTAGAAAGAACCCATGGAAACCTAACCCAGTTAGTACCATTGTGTAACCTTGGAGTAATTGGGTCAGGAGGAACCTGCGAGATCCTTGTAGGACAGAAGCCTGAGCATCCCTACGTGGGTTCGGCCCTTATTTCTTTGGTCTCCCCCTGGGATTCTGACGTCACTGCCGTGTCTTCCCTAGAGTGGGCCCTGGGCCTCAAAACCTTCTTGGCATAGAATCTCCTGAGTGGCTTCTCAAGCAGGAAGATTCAGGGCCCAACTCACAGAGACGCTCATCCCACTAGTGTGGGGCAGGGTCTAGGACTCTGCATATTTAATAAGCACCCCTCCCCCAGCTGGATTCCAAAGCCAAGGGCTTGAGAAACACAAACCGGAGCCTTGTGCCTCTTGGTTGCATGCCTGAGCAGAGAGGTTGACCTGTAGATCACACTCTGTTGTGGGTGTAGGTAGGGTTAAGGTCAGTTCCTGGTCTAACTCTGCCTCATTTTTTTCTACCCTCAAGGAAGCACCCCGAATGCAATCGAGAGTCGTGTTATTGCTTGAGAACCATAGAGCTTTTCAGAACATTATATAAAGGATCACTCAATTCAGTCAGAAACTCTGCAGTGGCTTCCCATTCACTTATGCTAAAAATCCCACTCCTTACTGCAGCCTGTAAGACCTTATGTGATCTGTCCCTAGCTCCCTCTTTGACCTCATTCTTTACAGCAGCCTCTCTGGGTTCTGTCACTGTTAGCCTAACTGGCCACCTTGCTACTTCTCAGACCTACCAAGCCGGTTCCTACCATAGGGTGGCCATAGGATCTCCCCCAGGGCTTCGCAGGCCCATCTCAGTTCAAATGGCACCTCCCTCAGAAGCCATCACTGACCTACATTTTATCATCTTCATAGCCCTCGTCACTATCAGGAATGATGATATGTCTCTCCATTAGGCATTTCCATCTTCGGATCATTCTCATCTGCACCCCCAAGGCAGGGAAGAGAGCCCAGCACATAGGAGATACTCAGTGACTATTTGTTGGATGAACGAAGAGATAGATGCAGGAACCTTGAGCATGTTTCTATGCGGGGAGCCCACATGCCTCAGAAGGCTGGATGGGATGGCAGCCCACCCTTGCCAGCTGGCTTGGTTTCCAGTTGCTGCTTTCGCCACTGGTCACCATGCACCGGCTTGGAATGACCCAAGTCTCCTCTCTTACAGTTCTAGAGATGAGAATTTCCAAAACTGTGGTGTCTACAGGGTTCTATTCTTTCCACGGGCCCCGGGGATGATCTGTTTCCTTGCCTTTTCCAGCTTCAGAGGCTGCTCGCCTTCCCAGGCTCATGGAGCCCTTCCATTCTCCCAGTCCAGAGCTCTGCTTGCCGGGTCCTCCTCTTGGACCCGGACTCTGCTGCCCTCTCATAAGGATCTTGTGATTACACCACACTCACCCAGAGAATCCATCGTAGTCTCTCCATTTAGAGATTTTTTTCAATTAATGTGAATTAACTGACAGCTCCTTTTGTCATGAGAAGTAACACATTGACAGTTTCCAGGGGTTCTGGGGGTTCAACTGGACATCTTTGGTGGGGGGCATTATTCTGACTTCCGCACTACCCAAAAAAGATGACTCAGGCATTCCTGGGGCTGCTGTCTACTGTCTAGACCTACTGTTGCTCACCCATCCCCAGGCTTCTCTCTCTCTTCCCGTGATGTGCCCTTCTGGGTTCCCTCCATTTGATTTACTCCAAGATGTCTTCCTGCCTCCTTCACCATCTTTCTTGGTTCTTTGGATTCTCAGACAGTTCATGCTGGACACATATTCATTTTTATCATTTTTTTTTAACCATAGGACCGGGTTCCCCAGCATTTAAGATGTTCATAGTCATCATTATCCATTTTGACTTCCCACCCTAACACTAGTAGAATCGATGAATGTCATAGGAGCCACACTCTTTCTTTCTAAGAGAGCCCAAATGAATTTTTTTCAGGGAAATGTTGTTTGTGTAACTTCTGCACCACTCATCTAGCATGGCCTCTTAGGAGGGTCACCAAACCAGACCAGCATCTTGGAACATCAGAGAATAAACACAGAATCAATTCTTCACACCCGTTACCTGAATAGATGGTTCCTTTCATCCCCATCTCTTAAGATGCCTCCCCAGAAGGGAACAGGAAGTGGCTTGAGAAAATAAACCCAGCTCAGGGGTCCTGTGACTGGCCCATCCCAATGCCAGGGAGTAGTAAGCTGGCTTATGAGAAACATGTCTTGGTGAGAACCATTTTCTGTGGAGTCCAATGGGGCAAACTACAGTCCTGACTGGCTTCAGTGAAGAGCTTAGAACTAAGTACTCACACTAAAACCGTGCTCTTAATACCCTCCAGTTCCAAAGTTCTAGAACCTTCCCTACCTCAGGCGCAGGCTTTTGAAAGGCCAGGTGGGATTCGTGGAGAAGAGGTTAATCCTTATTGCTCTCAGGTCATCTCTCCTCAGATCTCTTCATAATTCGTGAGATACCTAGCTCCCGAGGACGGTGTCAAAGAGGGTGTGGCGCCTGTCTCCAGGCGTCCTGTCTCTTGCTCACCGTGCTATTATGCTCTGATTAGTATTAATAATTGATTTATACAGCACCTTTTACAATCCTGCAAGTGCTCTCTACAATCGGTCCCTGTGTGGACACACGCATCACTTCACTTCACCCTCAGATGATAAGCAACCTCCCCATGGGGTGGGAGGTGGCGGCAGGCGCCAGTCACCCTGGTGGCGCCAATGACTTGACAAAGAGACAGTTTGATGCAGGAAGTAGGGCAGTGTCTTATCTCCTCTGGCTGGGGTGGGGGAGTGGGTGGAGGTGATTCTGGGCCTGTTATTAATTAGTGGAAGGATTCAACCCCCAAGAGGCCCAGGTGAGGGAAGTATCTTTTTGGCCATGGGATAGGATCCATTTCCCTGAGTGACCCCATTATATAGATGAAGAAAAAACAACAAAAAAATGATGTGCTGATGGAATAAAAGAATGCCATGGCAGAGTTGGAGAAAAACCAAGGCACTCATGAATCCTGTTAGCATTTTGTATGGGGCTGTGTGCCTTGGTTTCCTATGCCCAGGCGAAGGAGAAGGTGGAGGTAGTCATCCAAGGCTCAGGCCATTGACCGCCATATTTTGTGGAGCTTAAGATGCTCATGTGGTATGTTTTGAGGCATCCTAAGCTAGTGTTTGGAGGGAGCTGAGGTCTTGCAGGGCCTCTGTGGAGATCATTTTGATGTAATTCTGCCTGCGTGAAGTCATTTAAGATCTTTGCTTATATTTCGAGAATCTCTGCATCATGCCTTTGAAGAACATGGGTTCTGGAATGTCGATTTTCTGGGTGACTGCGGGAAAGTCACAGTACTTCCTTCAAGTTTCTTATCTGGAAAATGGGGATACTAAGTGTCCCCACTTCCCAGCTGTGAATCCCACTGCCGGGTACACGGTAAGCGCTCTGTAAAGCTAAGCTGTTTCTTATTTTATCTTCATGATGGTTATCAATATGTTTATCATTGTTCTCAAAGAGCAGTGCTCTCCTAGGAGAAATGACACATCCTGGTAGATCAAAAAGCAGTCCAGTTTCCCAGAAGGGAGGCATGAGACACGGAGCTCTATGGTTGTTCAGACACTGGTGCAATGCACTCCAGTGGGTCAGTGGAGAGAACACAGACTCACCCAGGAGCAAAGGTCAAGCACACGACTGAGTCAGAGCTCTTGGGTGGCCAAGCAGAAAAACCCGGAGAACAAGAATAAAATAAGTCAGGTGATGGGGTGTGGACTGAGATGAGAGAGGAGCTAGGATGTGTAGAGAAACATCAAGATTGGGATTTTCCAAGTCTGTTCTATTGAACACCAGTCCACTGGTTTGCGCTCCATGAGCAAAGACCACCATGGCCAAATAAGTGGGGAGACTGCAGCATGTTCTCCCTCCCTCTGGGGAAAGCCACCAAGTTTATCCATGAAGCAAAAGCTCTGAGAAGTCCTGCGATAAGTTCACCGAATTCGGTATATCTCAAAACCCATTCGGTATATCCCAAATCTATTTAACTCTTCAACACCTCTTTTATCTGATTTGATTTCATAAAATAAGACATACTTTCTCTGAATATACTTTGGGAGAGATTTAAATGAAGAGAATTTGGAAGAACTGTATTCTCCAATGTTGGGGGTCGAAACAATTTTGTTTCTTGTCTCTGTGTTGTTAGCTAAATATCATTAAAAAAAACCAACAACAACTTGTGCCTGGAGGCATTAGTATGAGACTTGTCACTGTTTTGAATGGCTCTCTTGAAGGACTGGGAATGAGAAAGCTCATGTGTTCCCATTATGTGCTCATGTCAGTGCTATTCATGACAGTGTCTCTACGGCAGTGACGACTGTCAGCCACGACTACCATTTATGCTTTATGTGCCCTTCCCCTCCCTGAAAGTAGGGGGCACACGTGATCTACTTAGTCCTCAAAAGAGGAAACTGAGGCTCTGAAGGGTTGGTAGTTTTCCCAAAGCCTTATCACTAGAAAGTAGCCAAGCCAACACTTAAATCCAGGACCAACCCTCAGAACAAGGAGAGGGCAATCACGTGGCCCCCCCTCACGGACGTGCTAGTCTGTCTTTCCCAGTTGCTTCCAGATCCTCCTGGGGAGACTCAGGGATCACAGCCAGGGCTGCCTGGTGACATAGGAAGATGAGGTCCAGATCCTTAAAAATCTTCTCAGTCCTCCTGCTTAGAAGCCTGTGGAGTGGCAGAAAGACCCACGTGGCTCAGGGACCACTAAGAGTGGACAGAAGCGGGTCTCATCTGCCCCTGCTCTGTCTCATGGACCTTGTCCTCCGTGCGCCAGACCCAGCTGAGTGTTGTCCAGGGCCTGCTTGCATTTTCAGAGGCTCACACATGTGCACACACACAGAGACTTTACACACATGCTATAAGGTCTGTGAAGGCCAGGACGGGGACTGGCTCTTCTGTTTGCCTGGCACTGTCCTGGTTTTGGCACTGGAAGTCCAGCTGGATGTCCTGGAAAATCCCCCAGGCCCTGCAGACCAGGGATAGCTGATCACCCTAAAAAAGTCGTTTCGCCCATGTCGAGGTTGACAGGTTAGACCTGTCTCATGGCAAGGGGCCTCGAAAGCAACGAGCACAAGAGGAAAACGCAGTACAGGGGAGCAAGGCCAATTTGACTATTGAAAAAAATTAACAGAGATAGCCCTCGATAGAAAGACAAAATAGCTATCACTTGAGAGTGTTTGCCAGGCTCCTGGCTGGGCCCTTGGCACAGAGCCCTTCACTGAACTTGAACTACAACCCCATGAGGTAGGAGCTACTTTTTGCATAGTTTGACAAATGAGGAAGCTGAGTTTGGTGAGTTAGAGGCCTGGCCCAAGATGACAGATGGGGGGTGACTGCTGCAGGCTGCTCGGACTCAGGGGACCTGAGAGCAGGGCCCTGCACCACCTACTCAGCCATCCTGTCCCTTGGGCTGTCATGAGTGCTTTGAGAAACGGACCTCTTTGGGTCCTGATCAGGCCAGAGTATAGGCTTCCTGAGGGCGGTCCCTTGTTCAACAGTGTATCCTCAGACCACCTGGCCCCGGGCCTTCAGTAGGGTAGGTGTTCAATTCATGTTTGCTGAATTGGATTGAAGTGAAAAAAAAAAATCTGTGTGTTCTTTACATCTAGCAAAAAACATTCTGCAGAGAGCCTGAACTGTTCACTCAAATAAAAGCTGTTTTTATTTAAAGATTTTATTTATTTATTTGACAGAGAGAGATATCACAAGTAGGTAGAGAGACAGACCGGGGTAGGGGGGAAGCAGCCTCCCTGCTGAGCAGAGAGCCCGATGCGGGACTCAATCCCAAGACCCTGGGATCATGACCTGAGCTGGAAGCAGAGGCTTTAACCTACTGAGCCAGCCAGGCTCCCTAAAAGCTGTTTTAACAATGCCTGTCTCCTTGTTGGATTATAAGCTTTTATATTATATCACACACACACACACACACACACACACACACACACAGAGAGAGAGAGAGAGAGAGAGAGAGAGAATTATAAGGGCTCATATATATTATTATATACATATATATTTATAAGGACAAACTCATCCTGTCTTATTCACTGCCTCCCCTGGGTACTAGCGCAGTGCCTGGCACATAGTGGGGCTCCATAAATATTTGTTGAATGAAAGAATAAATAAATACAGGCTGTCCAACAAGAAAACACTGACCAGAGAGAGCTATGTTGCTCCTAAGGAAAGTTCTCCACCCATTTTTTATTAAGGATTTATTGATTTATTTCAGAGAGAGAGAGCATGAGCAGGGGAGGAGGGGCAGAGGGAGAGGGAGGGAGAGACCAGCCAGCTTCCTCTGCTGAGCATGGAGCCCAACACGGGGCTCGATCCCATGACCCGGAGATCATGCCTGGAGCTGAAACCAAGAGTGGGGCTCTCAACCGACTGAGCCACCCGGACGTCCCTCTCTACCCACTCTTAAAACAACCTATGGGTCTTGTGTGAGTCCAGTAATTTCAGCATCCAGGGTCGGGCTCTCAGCTATGAGTTCTCACAGCCGAAAAAAAAAAAAAAAAGTGAAAAATGAGGATTCCCTCTCCTACTTTTCTTTAAGCCAGAATCACTGGTAACCTCTCCAGTTGGGGCCACTGGGAAAATGGCGGCAGGCAGGCTCACGGGGCTGCAGCGTCGAGTCACAGGGGATATCTGTCCATGAAGAAGCCATCAAGTGATAATAGCAAAAAAAAAAAAAAAAAAAGGTGATAAAAGCAGATATGTGTACAGTACTTTTCTGTGTGTTTGTCATGCCATGCAGATGTTATATATAATTAACGTAATTATACTCCGTAACAACTCTGTACGGTTGGTAACATTTCAGACCCAATTGACAGATAAGGAAATGAAGGTCCAAGAGTTTACGCAACTTGCCCAAGGTCACAGAGTTTCTATATCTGGCTTGAGTCCTTGGTCTAAGCCCCTGCGAGGCATTTACCCTTACCTGCAAAACCAAGGATAAAGAGTATGGGCATTTCCATGACACTTACTGTGTGGAGTTTGTTGTGTAAGGGGCTGCCATTCCCAAAGAATCAAGGCCCATAAGAATATTAACATTAAATAACAAAAATTCATATTAAATATTAATAACAGTCATATAATTAATTACATTAATGGATAGGTCACATTAGTAATGATAACAGTTACAATGATATGATGGTAAGAATTATTTCATTAATTCATATAATGAATATGCTTGGTGACATGGAATATTTTATAAAATATTAATGATAATCAGTACTCATAGCCACCACAGTTGGGCACTCGCTAGATGGACATTTCTGGGTTTTTGCAAGATGGTTTTTAATTTATACATCTTGTTTCTAATTTTTTTTTACAACATTTGCTTTATTGAGGTATAATTAAATGAAACTGTAAGTTATGTAAAGTGTAAATTGTGGAGATTTGATGATATTTGTGTACATTGTAGAACCTTTCATTAACTGATCGACACGTCCAACATCTCATACAGTTACCTTCGCTTTTTGGTGAGAACATACATGTCCCCCTCTCTTAGCAAATCTCAGCTGTACAATACTGTATCAACTGTAATCGTTGTTTTGCAACAGATCTTCAGAACTTATTCCTCTTAGAGCTGAAAGCTTGTAGCTTTTTACCAACGTCTCCCCCTGCCCATGTCCTCCCCACCCCAACCCCTGACAGCCCCCATCTACATATAAGTGATACCACTCAGTATTTGTCTTTCTCTGCCTGGCTTCTTTCAATTAGCATAATGTTCTCAAGGGCCATCCATGTTTTCAGAGCATCAGGCTTTCCTTCTTTCTCATGACTGAATAAAATTCCAAATGGAAAGGGATGAGTGTTTGAGCTTAATCAGGGAACATCTCCCTTCCCACCCGATTCCTGCATTTTTTGGCAGTGGCACCTTATTCGTGGCAAACACTGTTGTGGTCATTTATTCACCAATACGTGTTCTCTACCCAATGGTGAGTTTTCTGCACCTGCCCTGCCTTCTCATGGTAGGCAAAGCTCGGGCATCTGGGTCGGTCAACTTTGGTGAATGCAGTGAACGAGGTTTCCCAGGCAAACCTTAACAGAGGCAAAGCTGCAGAATCCTAGAGGCAGAAACCACATAGAAGAGCGTTTTTCCCTCTCTGTACCCTCACTGCCCCATTGGGCATTTGGCAGCTGTCACATGGTCAAATTATAAGCCTGCTTGCCATCAGTCTCCGTGGATGTGGGTGCCCCCAGGATGTGACAACTCCTGGAGATCATTGTCAGACCCATTTTAGCTTTTCTTTATAAATTCCCAGACTTTGTCTTTTTGGGTTGTCTCCAGAACCTTCCCAAGGGGGATTTTCCTTGCTCTTGTAAACTGGAGATTTATGTCCCGCATGTGGACTTTTCCCAGCTTAGCTGGTTCTCAGTTGTGGGTGTTTTCCTTCAGGCAGAAGTGTGCGAAGCAGAGGACGTTGGAGAAACTGCTTTGTAGTGAGATTCTTGGACTAGTTCTTACCTGCGAGGGGTAATTTGCAAGGAAGCGCGGTGTGGGGGAAAAGATGTTGGTTTCTGGAATCAGAAAAACATGCAGGTTTGTCTCTCAAAGCCCTATGACTTGGGGCAAGTCTTCTGCCCTTTCCATATCTCCCCCATGACCTTATCTACCAAAGAGGAAGATTGGTATCTATCTTGTAGGACAGAGAAGAGAGTCATTATTATGCATGGCCTTCTCTTCAAACCCTGCTCCTGATCCTCGTTGTTCTGCTTCCCCCATGCCCAACCAGCTTTGTATGACTGCCATTATGTCCATCCACTCTTGACCCTTTTTTTGGACCCATCTGTCCTTCCAGCTGTGCCCATTTGTTTAACTTTACCTTGCTCCTTTCATCCACTTGCTTGATACCTTGCATACCTCGTGTCTCCTTTTGGATCTATTTTTTTTCTCCTCTTAAATCTAAAGCTCTGTCTATTTTTGAGAAAGAAAAATCTCATTTTGTAACCATGGACATTAGCGGGCTTAATTAAAACCCAGTGAGTTGAATTGATCCAGCTGTTGGAGCCAAGACTTCTGGAGAGCAGATTCCGATGTATATTTCGACCACTCTTCCCCTCTACTTGGCATGACTTTGATGGTTGGAATAATGTGAAACCACAGTGTGTGTCACTGAATGTCAGCCGTAAATGGGTCTTGTTGATTCACACTTAATAGCTTTCAATGAAAGCAGTCAGAAAAAGAACATCAAAACAAACCCAGCAAATGCAGAAGAGAAGAAGGGGTTGGTAGGAAATCAGAAAACCAGGACTGAAAATGACCCCAATTTGGTAAGTTACACGTAAGAGGCTGTTCTTTGAGAAACAAACATATTTTACACTTGATCTTCGCCAAAAGGCTGAGAAGCGATCAAACAAACACATTCTAAAAGGGCAAGATCTTGAGAATTTTCAAGGAGAAAAAAAAACAGAAGAAAGCATAAATATTCCAAGTCTGCAATGAAAAGCAGGATACGGAGTTAGGAAGAGGATATTTAAAGTTATGAGAGAGTACTATATGTACCTATGGATCATGATTTCTCAGCCTCAGCCCTACTGACACAGGGGCTGGAGAATTCTTTGTGGTGAGGGGCTGTCCTGTGCATTGTAGAGGGCTGAGCAGTGTCCCTGGTCTCTACCCTTAGATGCCAGTAACACCTCTTCCCCCAAGTTATTTTTTTTTTAAGATTTTATTTCTTTATTTGAGAGAGAACACAAGTAGGGGGAGGGGCAGAAGGAGAAGAAGAGCAGACTCCCCGCTGAGCCGGGATCTTGACATGACGCTCAACCTCAGGTCCCGGAGATCGTGACCTGAGATGCCTAACTGACTGAGCCACCCAGGAGCCTCATCTCCCCCCAAGTTATGACAACAAAAAATGTCTCCAGAAATTGCTCAATGTCCCCTAGGGGCAAAATCATCCCCCCCACCCCCGCAACATACCCAGTTAAGAACCCCTATTCTATATTAATCACTTGGAAAAATCTCAATGACATGGAAGATATTATAGGGAAACATTAATGAGTTTACTGAAAAATTAATATGTGTCTTTATGTGTGGATATATCTTTATACATGTATAAACACCAGGGAAAACATTTGCAAAGTTGTCAACATGTCACCTCTCAAAAAAACAAAATCCTAGGTCACAACTGTATCAGTGAGTCATATTCCAGGCTCAAGAGATAACACATTATCACCCTCTATGCCCTGCCAAGGTCTGCGTGGTTTCCTGGGAGATGAGACTTTCAGTACTAAAACCTGGAGAATCTCAACAAACCAGGACACATTGGTCATTCTAACACTTTCCCATGAGTAATGGGAGAGAATAAGCCAATGTAGCACTAAAAAGAGATCTTAGAGACCACACCCACTTGTGGATATAAATAAGAACCTAGTAAACAAAGAAGCATTTATGCGGAAGCATGTACTATATAAAAGGCGTATGTTTGTTTAAGAAGCTTTGTTCACATAAAATAATTTGTGAGGTCTTACTTTGTGGCAGCAAATTGGTACGGGCAGCCCCTTCCTCTGGGTATCTCTCTAAATCTCCACATCCCCTTCTTCTTCCTCTCCTCCTTCCCTGAACCCATTCCTACATATTCCCTGAGGGGCTCCATGGACACCCCCCTCCCCCACCCAGTGCTCTCTAGGGCACAGTACAAAATCCTATACTATAAGAAGAAACACCCTAATGAAGTCAGGTCTATATCCAAAATATAAGACGGTTCAACAGGATTAGTTTGATGTAAATCACAAAGGTATTTGATAAACTCAAGATCTATGTGACTTAAAACAGGAACAACAATCAAGCCTTCATTAAACTAGAAGTATGCTCCTCTCACATACTGATGACTATCTTTTTCAGATCGCTAGCAACATCATTCATAGTGGAGGACTTCCCATTAAAGTCAGGAACAAGGAGTCCTATGACAACCCTTAATTTAATAATTTTTAAGAAGTTCTGGCCAATGCAATAAAGCAGGAGAAAAAAAAAAACAGATGAGATGAAGATAAACTAGAAAGAGAGGGATAAAAACATAATTATTTGCAGATGAGCTGATTAAATCAAAGGAAAATTTTAAGAGAGAGTTTAGAAATGAATCAAAACCTCTGGTTTTTAAAATAAACCTAATGAAATTCTCAAAAGGACTTTTAAAGGAACTCCTTAAAATTAGGTGAAAATGATCTTCAAGTTAAAATTAAGTGAGAGTTGGGGTGCGTGGGTGGCTCAGTGGGTTAAGCTTCTGCCTTCAGCTCAAGTCATGATCCTGGGCTCCTGGGATCGAGTTCCGCACTGGGATCCCCGCTCGGTGAGCCTGCTTCTCCCTCTCCCTCTGCCTGCTGCTTCTCCCTGCTGTGCGCTCTCTCTCTCTCTCTCTCTCTCTGTCAAATAAATAAAATATTTAAAAAAAAATTAAGTGTAGACATTTTCATCTGAAAAGTAAGGGAGGAATTACACTACCAAATGTCAAGCATGTTGCCAAGCTCTAATGACTCAAGTAATATGGACCTAATAAAAAATAGACATCTAGGTACACCGAATTAAATATAAAATCCCATCAATACTTCTAAGTGTAGATAAGGATATAATCCATGATCAAGGTGGGAGTTCCAATCTATGGAGAAATGATATTGGGTCAAGCATGATACTATGACATATGATAAACTCTTGGTCAAAATAAAGTCAAACTCTTTTAACTCTATGCCGTGTGGCAAAATTAGTGCAAGTGATTAAGAGTCATCTTTAAACAGTGAGACTATAAAGGCATTAGAAAGAGACATCAGTGAATTTTTATCTGAACGCTGTGTGGAGAAGCCTTTTTTTAATCATAAAAAGGAAGGCAAAGCTACAAGTGATATATTAAACCAAATAAAAATAAGAACCAAAATCCCCATACAAATCCAAAGGAAGCAGACTCTAGAAGAAAATGCATATAAAATGAAAGTAAAATGATTATTGGTTTTACTATGAAACATTTATTAATAGGATAATAAATTAATAAGAAGATAAATGTATGCATAGAACAGAACAGGCTGGGAACGGGCACAGTCAGTTTCCAAGGAAGAACTCTAAATAGTGAGTTAAGCTATAAGAAGATATTTGACAGCATTATAATAAAATCAGTGTAAATTAAAACAATGAGTGACTGTGTCTTTGCCTATCAGAGGAGGAAAAATAATTTATAGTGACAATTATTGAGGTGGTAGGAGATACAGATAGTCAGAAATGTCACCAAGATGTATATGGGAACATGATCGTAACAACATGACAGAGAAAAAGGAAATTAGTTCCTTAGCTGTAAATTCTTATGCAAAGCGTGGTAATGCTATATTTAAGGAACAAGAATATACAGTGACTAAAACCATGGCCTCAAGGAATAGGAGGAAATAGAAATATTAGACAGATAAACTAGAAAAATGTTCTAAAAGAATCTACAGTGCATATCACTTTTGCCAAAACCACATACACACACACACACACACACATACACACACACACTGCAGGGAAAAGAGTGTAAACGTGGATAAATTTTGTGTCAGTGATTCTCTGATTGGTGATTTATTTTCTTCTTTGCACATTTCTGTATTTCCCAAATTCTTGTGTTATTTCTTCATGAGAAGAATGTGTGTCAAATATTTTGTATAATTAATTTTAATATATCTGATCAGGAAGCTGACCGCCCTTTAAACTGACCTCTTCATTTTTAATCCATCAGCATCTATCCATTTTCCTTCAGGACTTGTCCAACCTGTAGGTCAGGGATAGACAGCATTCACTGGGATAGACAGCATTCACTGGGATTCCCTGTAGGTCAGGGATAGATAGCATTCACTGGGAGGGTTCAGGGAAGTTTCCAACCATGGTAATTTCCCTGTGGGGGCCTGGCAGGGCATTTGATGTGGATCAGTTTGAATTAAGTAATGCCCTTTCCTTTCCTCTTCAAAGTTAGATTTCTGGATGGGTCAACCTTGCCTGAGCAATGGTAGGTGCTCCATAAATCTTGCCTGACTTGATCTGAATCAAAGGCAGAGACACTATGAATAATTTTGTTCATTACATCAGGGTTTCTTCCCTGAAGAACACTAGAGACACAGAGATCTCTACAAGATTTGACTCACGGGTGTGACTGATTTTATTTCTGAAATTACTACAGAACTGGGGATGTGGAGAATGAGAGAGAGAGGCAGGGCTACTGAAAAGTAGGTAAAAAAGTGGAATATAGAATGCAAAGGGGTGCGTGGGTGGCTCAGTGGGTTAAGCCTCTGTCTTAGGCTCAGGTCATGATCTCGGGGTCCTGGAATCGGGTGCCGCATTCTCTGCTCAGCAGGGAGCCTGCTTCCCCCTGCCTCTCTGCCTACTTGTGATCTCTGTCTGTCAAATAAATAAATAAAATCTTAAAAAAAAATAAAATGCAGAAACCACACAGTTCTAAACATGCAACTGATCCTCAAACAACATGGGTTTGAACTGTATGAGTTTGAAGAACAGGGGGTCCACTTATATGCAGATTTTTTAAAAAATATAGTACAGGACTGTAAATGTATTTTCTCTTCTTATGATTTTCTTAATATCATTTTTGTTTCTCTGGCTAATCTTATTGCAAGAATGCAGTATAGCTTACAGATAACATACAAAAAACATGTGAATCGACTGTTTGCATTATTGGTAAAGCTACTGGTCCATTCTAGGCTGTGATCATAGTTCAGTTTTGGGGGGACTCAAAAGTTTGGGGGGTTAGTGTCCCGAACCCCCACATTTTTGAAGATTGGTATTTGTTTTCAGATTAGAGTAGCCATATTCTTGGAAGATAGACTCTTGACTGGTTGTTGGTCCAAGGAAGGCGTTCATTCACTCACTTACCATCTCAAGGCACTCATGAACTATGGGGGTCAGCCTCTGGTCCCCTGTCACTGTTATAACACACAGACAACTGAAAAGTAAGTCTCCAGTGGCTCAAGTTCTTTACTTGTACCTCCTGTACACTGTGAAATGGACATTAACCTGTGAACCTGAACCATGGGCCTTTTTCGTTTTTCCTCTTCTCCCTTCTTGTGATTCCGTGAACTAGAACCTGAAGTCTCAGCGCGGTAACAGGTAATGGTAAGGAAAATAAACCAGATAGTGAGCCAGAATTCTCCATAGTATGTAGGAAGAAAGACAGCTACCTACTGGGGTTAAATTCCATTGGAGGTCCTTCTGTACCTTCTTAGGAAATCCCCCCACCTATGATACAAGTTAGATAATACTTCCCCCTGCCCCCCTATTTGGCAGTTGAGGAGATGGAAGCTTATGTCAGACTTGAATACAAACTTGGATAATTCAGCATGACAATGAACATACTTCCCGCTCAGCTTGGTTCAGTCCCGGTTCACGGTGGCTGCCTGGGTGTAATTATTAATGGTGGTTCCTTACACTCTTAATGGTGTTCTGGTTGCAGGGTTGAGTAATTCAGAAGCTCAAAGAGCTTCCTTCTGTCTTTTTCCCTTGTCAGCCCTTCTAGTTGGTTCTCCCTGTTCATTCTGCTGTTCCAGGCATCACTTTCTCAAACACCAATGGTTAAAGACAGAACATGGTCCGTTTCTTTCTGTATCTCCTCAAAAGAACAAAGAAGCCTCTTCAAGTAGCCCCTGGTCACATGATCTGTCTTCAGTCAGTCACTAACAGGGAATGGGGGGTCGTGATTAGCTTTGACCAATCGAGATTTTCTCAAACAATGTTGCGCTCTGTAGAGAATGAAAGAAAACCTGGGGTCTTCCAGAATGAAGTGGAAAGTAGCTATTTGAGGTCAGCAAGGAATAGTGGCTGCTCTAACTGGGGGTAGAAAGAGATTGGCTGGTTTGAAGGACCATACCCTGCTATTCGCACCACCCCAGGCCCCCTCTCTCAAGACTGTGACCTCCAAAGGGGTTATGCCTGCAGGTCAGAGGTGGGA
Source organism: Lontra canadensis (assembly GCF_010015895.1). Lineage (NCBI taxonomy): Eukaryota > Metazoa > Chordata > Mammalia > Carnivora > Mustelidae > Lontra > Lontra canadensis. The sequence goes on from NW_022631052.1 coordinate 4,515,385, forward strand.
GTAGGGATCACTGCTGGAAGAAAGCCCAAACCCAAAGCTATAACAATGTCAGACATCCTGTAGGATCTTACGAAGGCATTTGGGAAAGTCTTCACCTGGCATTGAGCTGAATTTTAAAGGATCAGGAGGAGTTTGCTCTGCATCTAGGGGCAAGGGACAGCAAAGGGCATTCCAGGTAGAGGGAACCACATGTGCAAATGGCCGGGGATGAGAAAGAGTGTAGTGCGTTCAGGAAACTGCACGTAGCCCCATGGCTGGTGAGGTTCCACTGTGGTGGTGACCGGAAATGAGGTTAGGGAGTCAACAGGGCCGTGTCCCAAAGTGTAGGCATAACACACCGGGAGGACATTTTTTTCTTAGGGAGTCATTGATAGGTTTTAAACTTGGAAGTGGTCTTGCTATTGTTGCTCTAAGGAAATCCACTTGCAGGGAGTAAAGACTTCCAGGGCAGATATTTTTATTTTTATTCAAGGATCTGGAAATCCCAGCTGGTATGTTGTAGAGAGGTTACTTTGGGCCAGGAGTGAGGTGCACAGCTCTGAAAACGCTTACCCTTGAAGTTCGTCCTTGTTCCAGAAGAAACACATGTCTTTGCTCCGTCTAGGTATTCCTGATGCTTTGGGGCAGAACCTGCTTTATGTTCATCAACATTTGGGGCTCAAACTACACTGTGTTTCCCTGTGTGTCCAGGAGTTGGATAAGACCATGTGATGAAGTTTATGGCCATTCGCTGGTGGACATTAGTGATACACTCAACTTGCAGGCCTGACCTTTGGGCTCCACACCATCACCATCCTTTGGGCTCCTTTCCCATCCACCTGCCAAGTGAGGAAGACTCTAGGGGCGCAGGGCAGGGCAGAGCTACCAAATGGGAGGAGCCTAGATCTCTGAGTGACTGTGTGGAACTGAGCCCTCTGCGGTCTTTCCTTGTCTTCAGTGTTACAGAGAATCAAACTTTTATTACGATAAACCACTGAGCCTTGAGAGATTTGTTTGTTATAGGAGCTGGTCTACCCCGACTGAGACAAGCCTCGTAGGTGTCCTTGCACCCTGGAAGGACGAGGGACAGCTTCTCGACAAAGTCAAAGAAAATGTACTGGCATCTATTGGAAGGGTCACAGCGTGAAGAGGACGGATGGGGGGACCATCTGTGGAGGGAGGACAGGAAGTCCTCTCTCGCCTGGCAAGGGTCCCACAACAACATGTCTGTAAATCCCCAACCAGGAGTTGTGTCTTGTTTTTTTTTTTAAGATTTTATTTATTTATTTGACAGACAGAGATCACAAGCAGGCAGAGAGGCAGGCAGAGAGAGGGGGAAGCAGGCTCCCCGCTGAGCAGAGAGCCTGATGCAGGGCTTGATCCCAGAACCCTGGGATCATGACCTGAGCCAAGGGCAGAGGCTTAACCCACTGAGCCACCCAGGTGCCCCCAGGAGCTGTGTCTTAATGGAATAAGTTAAGAAAAGGTTTTTGGAGTTGGTAGCTATTAGACATCCCTGTCTAAGGGGGGATCATAAGAGTAAGGATTGAGGGATTTGATGACACTTAGCACAGTGCCTATCAAATAATTCGGAGGCTGCCCCGGGGGGGGTACTGGTGCTCACTGACATCATTGCTGTGAGAAAAGACTGGACTGAGGGCCACAGGTTTCAGGAGAGGGCAAGAGTGTGCCGGTCAGTATGATCAGAGGAGCTTCCAGGAACAGCGTGTGCTGGGAGTAGTTGGGGGTGGGGGGTGGGGGTAAATGGGATGGGGGGAGGGTAGGAAGGGGGAGGCAGATAAACAATACCAGGTGGCAGAACGGACAGGCTCCGTTTATAGCCCGATGACCACGTCTGCCCAGAGTGAGCTCGGATCATTCCAGTCGCCACCGGGCACGCTTCCCTGCAGCTCCCTGGCGCCTAATCATATCTGGCGTGCTATTTCCAAGAAGCTCAAAGGGCTTTCTGGAAGTTATCTGCTTGCTTGTCCCAACAGCCCTGCATTATCACTCCCATCTCACAGATGGAAAAACAGGACACTGAGTGTAAACCTACTTACCTAAGGTCAGAGCGTGACTCAGTGGCCCATGGGTAATCAGATTCCAGATTTCTCCACCCCTAGGCCCCTTCTGCGGCTCCTCTAAGCTAGCTGTGGGACGCCAGGCAGGCGGCATCTCTTTTTTCCTCAAAAAAAGAGATGCCGAACACCCAGATTCCTCATGTGATGGAATAGTGAGATCTTGATCTCCAGCAATTCGGACTTCAGTTGAGACACAAGGATGAGAGGGGTGCTGGTGGACAGTCCAAACTTCTGTTCCTAGAATGTATTATAAAGATGTTCAAGCGAACAGAGAAGTCGATAGGATTTTACAGCCAGCACCTGTACACCCCGCAGCTAGAATTCTGCAATGAACGCCTTGCTCTATTTTGTTATTCCCTGAACTACTGCGGTGCAAAAAGGTCAAGTTCTTTTCAGTGACAGCGTGAATGGTGCTACTCAAAAACCTTTTTACGTATCTGGGAATGATATGAAAACAGTTCCTAAAAAATCTGTCAACCTTTCAACTCCTCACCAGGAGACTGTAGCCTTTGTTACCACGGTGAAATCATAGCTGACGGCAAGAGTCTTTTCACATTGAGAGTATATCCCAGCATGAGTCTTTAAAATAAAATATGGTATTTCACTAGAATTGTCTGTTGAAGAAGGAGAAGAAGGAGAAGGAGGAGACGGAGCAGGGGAGGAAGAGGTAGAGGATGGGAGGAGGGAGAAGAAGATCCCCTCCCCTAGCTAAAAAATAGACACAAAACCAAACAGGGATTTGGGACGGGGAGTGTGGCCTGCCACTCTGGAAGAAATACTTACTTTACGGCCTTCCAAGGGGAAATATGTAGGAGGTCAGGATGTAGAAACTGCCTGGCCAGAGACTTAAAGGAGCCAAGGAAATCTCTCCATCTTATTTTAGAGATAAGGCCCAGAAAGGGCAAGCGACTTGCCTGAGGTCACACAGTGAAGGCCTCTCAGGGACAGTATTCGACCAGTAACTTAGGACACTGGAGTCTGAGCTGTTCGGAAGTGGGTAGAAGGTCCTCAGATGGCCACGGCATTCTACCAGTGTCCCTTTGCTCCCCATCCACACCATCCAGAGGCTCCAGAGAACACGCTCTTTACTTACTGGAGGTGTGCACTTAAACAACAGGCCTCAGTGGTGGCTATTGCCACCAGAAGAGATAACAGCAATATCCTTTTGGGGGGAGTCTGGGGGGCTAGGGGGCAAGAAGATGGTTGGACGCAAATTGCTTTCCTGCAGCAGAACTTCTGTTGCCTGGTGAATATACTCTTGGAATCACCTTCTCAGCTCAGGGGCGTTGCCCTGGATCCCGTTCCTGAGTTGCCCATGCTTGCCCGGGCCCCTCGCTGTAATATCTGGATGTACCCCTTGATCAGAAAAATGAGTGCAGAAATAAAACCCATGTCATTGGTCTTCCCTCTGCTGCTCCAGATTTAGCCAAGGGCTAAGAAGCTGTGGGCCCACTGGGACCCCTGCTTGCCTCTTTTGGGAGGCAAGAGCCCCTCCATGGTAGACCACCGGGGCCAGACCCACTCTGAGAAATCCAGCCTCCCCACTGGACCCCAGGAGAGCTCTCAAGGCGGCAAGCAGTCTAGAAGCTCCTGGCAGAGGCCTCTGGGGCAGGGAGGAAGCTGCAGAAACTCCAGTTCCCGCTCTATCGGTTTGTCATCTTTGGCCTGTGGAGCCCCGAGAGACCTTAATCTCTTGGGCGTCAGCGGGGATTCTGTCTCCAGCACTAAACTCATTTAAGGGAGAGGGGGTGCATATTAATAATGAAGATAACGAGACCAGGCTGTGATGTTCCCTGACCTGACCCCAGGCGGGCCTTAATGACTGTTTGTGACGTGCGTGGAGAGGCTCAGATGAAAGGCGCCCAGGTGAGTACAGCCCCGCCCACTGATGTCAGGACACCTGCTGAGCCCGCTGCAGGGGTCCAGCTGTTCGGGCTCCAGCTGGCTCCGAGGACCGAGCTCCAGCAGGGGGGCAGGCGGTGGTGCGTCGGAGAGAGAGCCACACACAGATAGGGAGGGACACAGACAGGGTGACTCACCCTGCCCAGAGAGAAACCAAAAAGGAGTCCCAGAAAAAAAGATGGGAGAGAATCAGATGGTGGGAGGCAGAGAGGAGGGCGTGGACAGAAAGGGCTGGGAGTGAGCAGAGAAAGAGACAGGAGGGAGGAAGAGACAGGGAAACACACGCGTGAGGGCGCGCGCGCGCGCGCGCGCACACACACACACACACACACACACACACACGGCGGGGGCGGGGCACAGACTCTTCCGGGCGCGACAGGCAGGAGCTAGATCTGGGGACAGCGCCGGCGGCGGGGAGCCGCGGGCCACGGCGCCCGGCCCCGCCCCTTCCCCGCGCCCCCTCCCCGCGTCTTATCAGCGGCTCGCGGGCGGGCGGCCTTGGGCGCGAGGCGGCGGCGGCGGGGCCTTATTGCAGGTGCGTTGGCGCCGCCGAGTCTGCGGAGGCCGCTGCGTGGCCGGCCGGGCGGGTGGCGGCGGCAGGCACGGCGCGAGCAGGGGCTCGGGGGCGCGGCCTCGCCTTCGCACGCAGGGCGCTCGACACCCCTGGCCAGGGGCCCTCTCTCCGGTCGGCCCCGTCTGCAGCCCCAGCCACCTGCCTGCCTTGAGCTGGAAGCCTGACTGGCACCTGCCTTCCCCCAGCCCAGCCCAGGGGACCTTGCCGTCCATGGCCTGGGGGACTGGGCTGGAGACTTGGGTCTTCACCAAGCCGCTACTTTGGGACATACGTAGCTTGTAGAGTAAAAACAGTAACATTTTGCAGAGATGCTGTTGTTCACACGACCTGTATGTCAAACATTCTTTTTATTTGCTTTGCCGAAGTCGACAGAGCCCTTATGAGCAGGACCTTCCGCTACCCTGCCACTTTCAAGCTGTGGCCTTGGGTAAGCGTCTTCCCTTCTCCGTGCCTCAGTCTCCTCCGCTGTGAAATGGGAGATGAGGGCATCTTCACACAGGGCTGCCCTGTTAAAGGAGTGCAAAGATGCAATGCTTCAAGGGCGTGCACACACACAGAAGCCGTTAGTAAGCCACTCTAAAGTCACCCCTGTCTTTCTCCCAGCCTTGCTGGGACTCTGGAGGCGAGGAGTGGCTACAGGCATGCCAGGGAGCCAGCCTGATCTGGTAGTGATAGCTGGTTCCCTCCTTCAGTGTGTGTGTGTGTGTGTGTGTGTGTGAGAGAGAGAGAGAGAGAGAGAGACAGACAGACAGACAGACAGACTTTGGACCATGTTGCCCCAGTTAGCTAAGACTCAGTTTCCTCCTCTGGAACACAGCAATGACATCAGTGGTTCCCCAGGAGTTTTTGTGAATATTAAATAGGTACCGCGGTAGGGGAGCGGGCCACTAACAGTCTCCTGCTGACCCGACCCCGGGTCCGTCATGTGTTCACACTGTCCCAGGGCTGCCCACAGCTGACCGCATGGCAGAGGGACTAGAGCCTTCCTGAGAGACCCCGCAGTCTGAGCACTCCTCCTGCTCCCTGCCCCTGGATCCTTTATAGACTTACCCAGATAAATCTCGCAACTGATTCCATCTGGTTGTCTCCTTCCCAGAAGACCTAAACTGAGTCTAAGTGAATTAACTTGTAAAAGAGTCACATACCAACCCTGGCCAATAGGCATTAAGTGCTATTACTATTATGGCTATTACTATTATGCATTCCTGCTGTCAGCATTCTGACTGTCCTGAGCCATGGATCCCTTTCGTCCTCTTTGTCCCATTCTGTCTATTCTGTAAGTGCTTGGAGACCCTGCTAGGTGCCAGGCTCCAAACTCCATGTTGAGTCTGCAGAGCTCAGATGCAGCCTCTCCATGCACGGACTTAGTGCCCAGCTGGGGAGACGGAGAAGAAACAGACATTTCAATGCAGGGTAGGAAGAGCGTGGATGGAGAAGGAGACTATTAATGACAGCAACAAAGGAAGGTGCTTAACTTCTTCTGTAGCGGCAGGAAGGGGGAGCAATCAGGGAAGGCTCCACAGAGGAAGTGACATCTGTGTTAAGTCATTAAAAAAATGAATGGAATTATTCAGGTAACCCAGACAGAAAGGATCTGTTTTACTCTAATGAGTTAGGCAGATGAAACACAATCCTACAGTAGGACCAGGAGGAATTTTCTTTTCTCTCTCTGGGAGTAGGGGAGAATCTTTGAGCAAAGGGTGACTTTGATTTATTACTGTAGAATAAGTAGGAGGACAGTATTGGGGGGGGCGGTCCCCAGAGCTAGGCATGTCAGAAAAGAGAGTGAGTGTCCAAGGGTGGGCATTCCCCATCTAACAGGGGCAGAAAATACCAGGCTAGTGGGCCAGATTTTCTGATTTTTTAAGGAGGAACTGAATAGTTTAACGTGAAATTTCCCATTTTTCCTTTCTCTTGGCTACTTACAAACAAAAAGCATTAAGTACAAAACCAACAAACACTGCTTAGATTAAACACATCCCGGGACCAGATTTGGCCCTGGGGCCTCCCGTTTGAGACCTCTGGGAAATATCCCAGAAGAGAGGAAAATATCACATATACAGGATCTCACATGGCCAACCGGCATAACAGCACTTTCCTTTATTCCTCAAGCCCTGACTAGGCCTCCAACCACCCAGTCTGCCTTAAGTGTGAGCTCTGAGCATTTCAGAACTGAGTGCTGAACTTTGCCACTTCTCTTAAAGTCAACTCCTCCTGGGACATCGGCTTTTAGAATTCACAGTTCAAATGGGGAGCCCCAGAGGGCCCAGAGGCTGCCAAACATCCAGATCTGACTCTTCCCTTCAGCTCTCTCTGTCTCCCAGAAGGCAGAAGGACACAGAACCTTCTAGAACCCGAGGCTTTGCTCCCATTTTTCCCTCACTGAAGTGATGGCTCTCTTTCCTTAATCCTTTCTTGGGGCTGCTCTATCTTTTCCAGTTTTCATCATCATTAGGATTGGGGCATGCTGACCCACACGTCGAAATGAAGCAAATCAAATAAAATGGAAAGAGAACTGTCAAAGTCCTTTCAAGACAGCCAAGGGGGAAGTTCCCCCCAAATTAAGGCTGCGCCTGTGAGCGCAGAGTCCAAGAGAGAGAAAACCTTTTAGCTGAAACCAAGAACATTCCCGGGTGAGGTATTTCATTATAATAATGGTCTATCTTGGAGGAACAATTTAGGAGAAAGGTTAGCGGCTGAATACAGTTCTTAGCATAAGAATACTGGAAAGCTGCAACAGGGACCTGTCCATTCTTCCATTCGAGGCAGGGAGTTTGATTTAATATGTGGAGCTTTTAGATTTATTTCCCTGGTTTTTGAGGCCTGTGCATTGTAGGTGATCTTTGTTTTCAAACTTCCAAAGAGGGCTTGGTTGTTGTATTCAGACAGGAGTCTAATTACCTCCAATCAGCCATTAGTCAATTGCTCCAGGGAGAGGTGAGAAGCTCCAGGGTTGACTGAGGATGATCCTCAAGGCACCTGCTAGTGGTGGGACTAAGACGGTGAGTTGAGCCAGACACAAGTCTTCAGGCCCTTCTGAATTCAGAGTCCAGACTGCGTGTCCCCGTGAGAGAGGAGTCCAGTAGAAGGGTCCTGCCATGGCGGTGTGGCTCTCTGGGGATGACATCAGCAGGGACAGGTTTTGATAATGCTAGACTAACACGGAGTGAAGGAGCCTCCATTCATATATGCATGCGAGGACTATTTATTGAACACATACTTTGTGCCCTGGAGGGTATAGTAGCAGGCAAGACAGGCTTGATGCTCTTTCACGGGGTGACACTTCCATGGCTGATGGCCATCACAGAAATACTCAGAAGACCCAGTGATTAATTCCAAGGTCTTCATAACATGTGCTAGCATCCTCAAAACTGAACATCCTTCTTCATCAAACCAGAAAAATTAACTGGATGCACTTTTCTTTATCCCTAAGAGCTTGCTTTGTGCTAGATTTGTGTCTGGCATCAAGCATAGGCTCCAGGTGAAGAAATTGAAACCAAATCCCACTAGAAAGAATAAAATCAAACGGACAGTCCTCTTTGATTGTCCTCAGTGAGATGATGGAAGGCGATCAGAGAGACGTAAGAGATGGGTCTGCAAAGGGGATAAGCGGTCAGGCTCTAGAATGCAGAGCCATGGTCCTGAGTTCTATGTGTGTGGCTGCCAAGCTTGTATGAACATGAACTTGGCCAGGTGAGTTGGCACCAACCAACAGGTTGGTGCCTTCATTTCCTATCTGCAGAATGAGATACTAATTCTTGTCTTTCCAGCTGGTTGTGCAGAATAGTCCAGAATAGGTGAGTTAGTGTTGGCAGAAGACTAAGTACCATTTTGGACCCATGGGAAGTATCCAATAGATGGTCTTTATGACAAAGACCCAGCCAGGCAACTAGGGAGATGAAGTTCGCATCTGAGAAATTAAATCCTGAGAGATTGAAGCCTAGTATCAAGGTGGGGAGAGGAGAGATATTACAGAGAATAATGGTATAATGGTATAAAACATAGACATGGTTATAAACCATGTATAAATCATATATAAACCATAAACATACAAATTGTATAAACCATAAACATACAAATTGTATAAACTGGCATAAGAAAGAGACAGAGCTTGTGAGGGGAGATTTATGGGTGACATGTACTTATAGGATCAAGGGGGGATATTGGGGGCACTCCTTGCAGAGATAATGGGGTAAATGGAGGCACGGAGTGGGCACGTTTTGAGTGTGTTTTTAAAATAATGAGTGGAGCAGGTTGACTGGGAGGCAGACCACTCACTTGAAAAATGAGATCCTGGCCCATTTACGAGAAAAGGAGTTTAGGGCCCAAAGCGCTTTTAAAATACACTCACGGATTCTTTGCCACTTCTCCTGTCAAGAGGGAAGTGTTTCATTCCCTCATGTTGAAAATGGGTGATCCTGGTGATTTGTCATAGAAATGATGCTCCGTGGGTTCTGAGGCTATACAGCGAGATGCAGCTTATGCCTGACCCTAGCCTTCGGGTCATTAACCTTGGGAGCTCTGGGTGTGGTTTTTTTTTTTTTTTTTTTTTTTTTAGAAGAGTTTATTTATTTATTTGACAGAGATCACAGTAGGCAGAGAGAAGAGGGGGAAGCAGGCTCCCTGCAGAGCAGGCAGCCCGATGCGGGGTTCGATCCCAGGATCCTGGGATCATGACCTGAGTCGAAGGCAGAGGCTTTAATCCACTGAACCACCCAGACACCCCTCTGTGTGTGTTCTGGAGATGTCACGCTGGAGGGGACACGGGGAGAGGTCTCAAAGAACAGGGAGAGATGTCCACAAGGCCAGAGCTGTGTAAATTTTCCCAGCCCCGGTGCCACGTGCATAAGGGAAGAAACGTTCAAGCTGATTCCAGCCTTGAGTGCTCTCTGCCTCCAGGAACATGGGAGAGCCTGTGTGCAAACTGCCCTCCTGAGCCCAGGAACCTCCTAGAGAGAGAATATGTAAGAATTTTTCCGTTTCATTCAGTTTGAGATGATTTGTTCTACATCGATAGATAAACCAGAGCAGGACTGGGCAAGGCAAGTCAGCTGAAGAGGTAAGGTTTTAAAACTGTGGGCAGTGGGAGCCATGGGAGGTGTTAGAGCTGTAGCATGATCAAAGGAATGCTTTGGGAAGATGAAATCTGGAGGCTTCTTCCAGGCACAACTGGAGTAAGGAGAAATGGACAGGAGACACCTGTTAAGAGGTGAAGGTCAAATCTTTTGTTTTCTTCCTCTTGCACTGCCTAGGGTCTGTCCCTGGGTGTTGGTGACTTGGCCTGGGAGTCCGACCACAGGTGGAGTCCTGCTTGCTACAGGAAAGGGCAGTTCACATTACCCAAGAACAGATGACAAGGAGAAAAACCGGGCTGGAGGGATTCGAGGAGACCTTGTGTGAGGTTCCCCAGGCCTATCTACACCCCTCTCCAGCTGCTCCAGCTCTGGGGTGGAGGGGAGGGGGAGGGGGGTTAGTGTCTTGAATGAGCTTAGGGTTTAAAGGTAAGCCTTGGGAAAAGTCTTAAGTGCGTAATTTACCACACGAATCACCTGGTAGAGCATTAACATAAAATTTATAGCCCAGGGTGGCAATTAGTGTAATTAAATAGCTTAAGATGGTTTGGAGTTAGAGACACCTCTGTACCCTTTTGAGACAGAGCAAATAGCCTGGCAGATAAGCTGGGGGAAACCCGGAAGGGTCAAAGGCCTTCACAGGTAATTCACAGGCTGGATTTCAGCAGAACAGCCACAGGATGTCCCTGGTCCTTTTCAAAAACGTAGATTCCTTCTGGGAGCAGGATGGACCCTGATGGCTGGGACCGTCCCCTCCAAAGCCACAGCATTTGGGTAGAAGCCAGTCAAAGGCATTGGCTAGGAAGGTGTTTTTACCTGCAGGGCTCACCTGGGGACAGGTCTCCTAAATGTGGATTCAGAGGCACTGCCCCCTCCCCCGACCCCCCGCAGAGCAGCCCCGCAGGGGTTGGGCCTGGAGATCCCTCTTTTTAAACCAGCACTCAAGGCATGCTTACCCCCTCTGCAGTTTGAGAAATCCGATCACGCATCCTGGAGGAAAGCTCTTCTTGGTTTTCTAGCCGGAGTTTGCACACGAAGCTTTTTGTGTTTTTGTTTTTCGTCTTTTGTTTCCATAATTACAACAGCAACACAGGTTCACTGTAACCAATTAGGAAAATCCGGTCTGCTTTTCCTAAGTAATTAAAGATGGAAGATCCGCAGAAGGATCCATGGAGGAATGTTCACGGGGGCGGTTTCTACTCCACGAATCTCCATCTCTGGGTGGTGATGAGCAGCCAGGGTAGCAAAAGGAGACAAAGGAAGAAACGTTTCTTGCTTTGCCTAAGCGGCCTTGCCCAGGACGGCAGCTGCTAGCGGGAACGCAGTCGGACTCCTTTTCAAAGCTCCCGCTGGAGCAGCAAGGGTGGATGGGTCGAAAGGGCCAGCCCAGAAGGTTCTGTGTGATAGCCAGAAACCCAGCACATTCACTCTTTCACCAGTTACTGAGTTGAACACCCACTATGTGCCAGCCATTTCCTAGACACTGGGGAACAGCCCCCAAGGGTCCCTATACTTCTGGATTCTGGTGGGATGAGAGGTGCATGTTTTCAACCGGACCCAGGGAGAGCTGGCCATAAGAAGGATGCAAAACCATATCCATCCACCTTTCTGGGAAAATCTGTCCCTGAAGCAGAACCTTCCTTGGACCTTGGACAGAAGACAACTCGGGAAACGCAGAACCCTGTGTGTGAGGCTCTCACGCCCTTTGTGAAGCAGAAGGCCTCAGACCGTGGCCCGGGGGCTAACTTGGGACCATCACCAGTGTCACTGGTACACAGCCACGCTCGTTCCTTTACCTGTGGTCTGTGGCTGCTTTGTGTTCTAGCAGGAGGGGATCGTCGCAAGGAAATTGGAAACGCTTACTCTCTGGCCCTTTGCAGAAAGTTTGTCACCTCTGCAGTAGAGAGCTTCATGGGGCCCAGATCAGGAGGCCCAGATGGGTGACCGCAGGAAACACCAGTTCCTGTTGGCCTTCTGGAATGCAGCAAGAGGAGAGACCTCTCGGCCTGTGCACTCTGGCGTGTGTCTAGCTTCCTGGGTGGTGTTTTCTGGGCTGGTCGAGGTCAGAGGACGGCTCCATCAAAGGTTGCACACCTTCTCTGCCCTGTGGACTTCCCTTCGGGCCCCCAGGTGATGTCTGGGAGTCTTGCCTTAATCCTCCAACAAGTCCTGGGTGGGAATTTAAGCCTTGTTTGGTTTTTTAGCTGATCTGCAGATAACAGGGGAGGACAGCTGCCCTTGGAGCCAGGGTTGATAGAGATCAGGCAGAAGTTGTCTGGGAGGCTCAAGGCAGGGCCATAAACCCTGTTGACAAGACTCCCACGCCAGCGACAGGCTGGATTCTTCCTTCTCCCTTCTCACCAGGGTTCCTCCCCATGGGGGGGGGGGCTGTAATGACAGGTAGCAGGGAGGCTGAAGGGCCCTTAACCTCCAGATACACTGGACGGATTTATGCTCCAGGCTGCCTTTGCTCTGATGCTGGAGTCCACTGGCCGGCTGCACTATGAGCCCCTATTCTTGGTGCACTCTGCCTCCTGGAAGGTTACGGGCACTTTGTAAAGGCCTCCAGCTTCCGTGGGGACGAGTGAGCTTCCATTTCCTGAGCTCGTAACTCAAAGGTCTCTGACCAGGGGCACAAGGAAGGAAAGGGAACCAGGCAGACCGTGGGCATGGGTGTAAATCCCACCTCTGCCTTTGGACACCAGGTAGCCTTGGACCAGAGGCTCTCAGTTCTTCCTTAGACCTGTTTTCTCATCTATAAAAGAGCCTAAGAGACTGGTCGAGGGGATTGAACTAAATGCCTGTATGCTGCCTGCCCTATCATAGGTACCCAGGAAAGGTGCTCTTTCTCATGTGTACCCCCTGCTCTGAAACATAGCTCCCTGTTCCCTGCTCTATCAAAGCTGGGGAGGAGATTCAGCAAGTGACGATGGACAGAGATGACAGTCAGGGCACAAATGCGTCCATGGGTGCTCATGGATGTGGGGTGCTTGAGAAACAGCTGGAGGGCCGGTGTGGCTTCCGAGAGGAAGACAGGTAGGAGTTTTAGCAGGGCCAAGTCAGGAGGGACTTCCAAAGGAGTATGGATCTGATTGGAAGAAAGAAAAAATCCGGGGTGCCTGGGTGGTGCAGTGGGTTAAGTGTCCAACCCTTGGTTTCGGCTCAGGTCACGATCTCAGGGTCATGAGATCGAGCCTCGCTTTGGGCTCTGTGGTCAGCATGGAGTCTGCCTGAGTCTCTCTCTCCCTCCCCCTCCTCTCCTCCCCCACTCCTCTCTCTCTCTATTAAATAAAATCTTTTAAAAAACAATCATCTGTGAAGGCTTTAGGTACGGGATTGGTTTGGTCTTGTACCCATTTAAGAGGATGGTTCCGGATGCTTCAGGGAAAATCCTGGCACATCTTTCTTGAAAGCACTGGGTAGGTGCCTTTTCCGCGTGACCTGCCACAGAGCCTGGATTTTCAGAGAGAGAGAGAAGAGGTCTGAAATGGTTGGGAGGCAAGAGCAAAGCCTGTTGGTATTGAGAGCTCCCAAGGCCAAGTGCAAAGCCCAGGGTCCTTGCCTGGTGATGCACACAAACCTTGCTATTTCCCAGGAAAGAAAGGCGGGGGGGCACAGGAGCTATGCCTTGCCCACGTCCCTCTGGCTGGTTCCAGCTGTCAGGGCTGCCTCAGCCCAAGGAGAGCGAAACCCCCACAGGGTGGGCAGGGGCTGAGAGGTGCTGTGCTCTGGGTGCTTTGGAGTCAGCCCGACTCCCCTCGGAACTGAGGTTCTGCCGCTTCCCGCCAAGGAGGCCTCTCTGAGCCACAGAGTCTTGATTTTCTCATCTGTAAAATGGAAATAAGAACAGTGCTGCCTTTACAGTGTGGGTCTGAGCGTTGAGAGAGGGATGGCGTGGTAACAAACGGGTGCACGACTCCTGCTGAACCAGTGGTGGGTGACACGCTGCTGTGACTGTTCTTAGCTGCAAAGCTACTGGCCCGTAATTTTTTTTTTTTTTTTAAGTTTTGAGAAATGTGAAAAATAAAGTAGAAAGATGATTAGAGCTCTTGATAAGCCCAGCATCCCGAACTGGAAGAAGGTTTATTACCTATAGTCTTAAACATTTGTGTATAAAGAAAATCTCACGAGCTTTGAAAATCTGGACATCGACAGAAGCTCAGATATTAGACTTGGATTGATTTTGAGTTCCCGGGTCCCCAGCTTCCTAGCTGTGTGACGGTGGGCATTTCCCTGCACTCCCCTGACTCTGTTTCTTCATCTAGTAGATGGCCCTACTTCCTCCAGGACAGTGACAACGGGTAGGAATAAGGAACTGAATTGAAAATAGGTTTTAAATAGTTCTCGTGCTCGGTGCCTTTTATTCAAATCCTTGGAGACGTGGTTGTTCGTGGGCAGTAGATGGGTGTGATCGGAAGGCACACCCGATGCTCTAACAAGAGGTTCTAGAGGCTGAGTGTCTGCCATGAGCCCGGCCCGGCCCGGCATGCTGTCGGTTTCAGTCCTGTGATCCCTTCCCCGGGAAGGACTCAGCTAGGACAGCTCCCACTGCCTTGGCTCTGTGGTGAACAAGCGCTCCCATTGATACCTAATCCTCCTTAAAGCCTGGGCTCTCTTTCCAGAAAGGGAAAGGCCCTTTGCTCTGAGTCTCGGGGCAGCCAGGATGTCAGCGTTGGCTCCCTGGAGCCCGCGGACCTGGGAGAGGAACCGCTCCCTGGCTCAGTGCCCGGAGCGCCACCCGGGAGGGAGGATGCATCAGCCCGGGTACCCGGGACTGGCCAGGGCTGGGGGAGCACCTCTCTCCAGTCCTGGCACCAAGCAAGGTCCCCTGGGGTCACGTGCAGGCTGGGTCATTGGGGAAGACCTTCCTTCTGGTCTCCTGTGCCACCTTCGCACCTCCCATCTTGACACCAAGGGAGGTTTTGCAAAAACCAAGACAGGATTGTGTTTCTCACCTTTCAACCTTTTAGTGGATTTGATCCTGGCATAAAATTCAAACTCCTACCGTGGCTCACACAGCACAAGGCCACAGATTGTTGCGACCCAGAAACTTCTGCTGCCCTTTGTCCAGTTCTCATGGGGTGGGAGGGAGAGAAGGAGGGGAGGGTGATTTTGTCCCCTGGAGGACCATTTGGTCCCAACCTGGGGAAGGGTTCAACTTACTGAGGTCTTGTGAGTGAAGGCCAGGGACGCTGCTGGTCATCCAACAAGGCTCAGGGCCACTCCCATGACACAGAGTTATCTAATCCAAAGTGTCAGTAATGTCAAGGTTGAGAAACTGGTGGAGAGGTCACCTCCTCCAGAAGCTTTTCCTGAATCCCTGGATTGAGTAGCTACACAATACTGATCGTCTCTGTCACTGTGGTCCTTGGATTCCAGGAGAAGAGCCCATAAGCCCACCTACATCTTTGTCTTCCTTCCCCTCTAGCTTGTGAGCTGCCAGAGGTCAGGGACCATGTCTTGTCCATAGCCGTGTCTTCTGTTGAAGACATGAATGAGAGAATGCGTGCGTGAAGGAGCACTCAGCTGGGCTCCAGAAAACTGGTCTGTTGCTTTCCTTGTGCTCTCACTGGACATGCCCTCAAACTTGTGCTGGGCTCTGGTCCCTGAGTTCCAATTGGCTTAGTTGTCCCAAAGGACCCCAGTCTTTGGGAAAGAGCACAGCCTGGTGTGGATGGAAGTGCACCGAACTCCTTGCAGAAGAGAAGACCCACCTTCTTGACCCCAGATAGTATTATTTTCATGTGTTACCCTGATAATATCTGTTATCCCGGCCAAGCTGAGCTGAACAGCCCTGGATAAAGCCTTTGTGCTGGCGAACAGCAAAGCTACAGTCTCAGGGATTTTAATCTCTTATCTATGACTTTATTTTGGAAAACTGTGCAGGCTCCGGGCTCCACCCTTTCCCCCCCAGTCCATGCTAATGCCATCAACAAAGATCCCTGGAAGGGGAAATAGGATTGAGTTCTTCCTAGCCAGGAATCATTCCCCCTCCCCCTCAACATCCCCACCCTGGAGTGGGTGGAGGGACTAGTGGGTCCCACCCCCCATTCAATCTTGTACTATCAGCTCCCCACACACCCTTGAGAATCAGCAAGTAGAGTCTAAAACAATGGGAGTTTGAAGAGGTAAAAAAAAAAAACCCACAAAAAACCAAAAACCAAAAAACAAAAAAAACCCAGCAATAGATGTGGGGTCTTCCCCTAAGCTAACTGCAACACTGTTGACATTTGGGGCTGGGTCAGTCTTTGTAATGGGGGGGGCTGTCCGGGTGTGCTGTAGGATGTTATGGAGGATGTCTTCATTTCATAATGGCAAATGCTGGCATTTAAATTTGGATTGGGGGAGAGCATCGCTCAGGACTTTTATCTGTGTCAATAATTTTGGGAAGATTAAATCTTGGGCTACAGATGTCAGTCCTGAAGTCTGGCTACAAGTTCTTCACAAGCTCGCTGAGTGACCATGGGCAAGTCAGTGACCTCTCTGAGTGCAGGTGTCCTGATGGATAAATGAAATATCCATCGAGAGACTCATTCGCTTGCCTGGGTTCACCACTTAAAATCTGTTCATTACAGGGGCGCCTGGGTGGCTCAGTGGTTAAAGCCTCTGCCTTTGGCTCAGGTCATGATCCCAGGGTCCTGGGATCGAGCCTCACATCAGGCTCTCTGCTCAGCAGAGAGCCTGCCTCCTCCTCCTCCTCTCTCTCTCTCTCTCTGCCTGCCTCTCTGCCTACTTGTGATCTGTCTGTCAAATAAATAAAAAAATCTTTAAAAAAAAAAATCTGTTCATTACATATCTATTATGTACATGGGCCATTGAATGGTTTAATTCTCAGGAACACTTTGTAAAGTTATCTCTCTGAACGCATTCCTTACACATACACCCCCTCCCACTCTGGTTTCCCTGGTGTGACGCTAACACACCAGGCACACTCCCACCTCAGGGCCTTTGCATGTGCTTTTCCCTTTGCCTGAAACACTTTTCACCAAGTATCTTCAGAGTTTGCTCTCTCACCTCTCACCTTGGATCTTCTCTCAAACATCAGCTTCTCAGTGAGGCCTTTCTGGATCATTCTATCAATGTCCCTCCCCAACACACACACAGGCACCTCCCTCTCTCTTCTTGGGTGTTTCCCCACTTGACTTGCTATGTAGCCTTTCAGTTTACTGTGTTTGTGACCGATCCTGCACAAGAGTGAGAGTAGAATCTCTGGTTTCTCCACCCCCCCACCCCCCCCACCAATCTCTGTCCAGTGCCCAGAACCGTGCCCAGCCCAGAGTTAGTGCTCAAGAAAATAACTGAACAAGCAACAGGATGAATGAATGAAAATCACTCTTACGATCCCTTGTTTTCCAGAAACTGAGCTGGAGAAAGATTAAATGATGTGTCACAGCCAGTAAAAAGCAGAGCCAAAATTGAGCCTGCTCTGCCCGCCCCAGGAGCTAAATGGCCCTTTGGAGGTGACAGCCCCTCTGCTTGGCCAGGAAGGAAGGCAGGACTTCCACGTGTCCTTATACATGGAATGAACTAATTATGAGTCTGTAAGAGCTGCCCAAGACAGGTACACATGCTCACCGAGATTTCATCAGGGAGCTGACTGCAACATTTAGGGTCCATCTTAAGATCGCCTTATCTTTTTTAACAAATAAAGGAAAAAGCCCTGTCTCCCCTATGGGATGTCTGTAGCCAGGGTCATTTCAAATTTGGGTCTCAACAGAAGTCCATGCAAACGAAGGGCAACACGTCACCCACAGCATTTCGTTCATCCTCATTGTTTCGAACCCACCGAGTCACGGCAATTTGTTTTTTTTTTTTTTTCTTTCTTTCTTTTTTAAGATTTTATTTGTTTATTTGACAGAGTCGCACGCAGCGAGAGAGGGAACACAAACCGGGGGGAGTGAGAGAGGGAGAAGCAGGCTCCCTGCTGAGCAGAGAGCCCGATGCAGGGCTTGATCCCAAGACCCTGGGACCATGACTTGAGCTGAAGGCAGACGCTTAACCGACTGAGCCACCCAGGTGCCTCAGACATTCTGTTTTTCCAGGTACAGGATTAAAGCCTCAATAGTAATAAGTCACTTACTATATATCAGAACAGGTGCTGGATATTTTACATGTATTATTCTGTCCTTTAAACAATCATTTAAGTGACATCAAAAGCACAATGAAAAGAAAAACCGATACATGGGACTTCACCAAAAATGAAGAGTTCTGCACTTCAAAGGACACTATCAAGACAGCGAAATGACAACTCACAGACTAGAAGAAAATATTCTTTATCTTAATATATGAAAAATATTAACATGGAATGTAAATATGTAAATAACTGATAAATAAGAAAATACTTGCAAATCGTGTATCCGACAAGGGACCGGTATCCAGAATATGTAAAGAATTCGTATAATTCGAGAAAAAATTAATAACCCAATTAAATGGGCAAGGGATCTAAATCAACAGGTCTTCAAGGAAGTGACATGCAAATGGCTGATGAACACCAAAAAGGGTGTTTTCACATCATTTGTCATCAGGGATATACAGATCAAAACATAATGAGATGCTATCTCACACCCATTAGAAAGACTAGGATCAGCAAGTCCGACAACAACAAACATTGCTGAGGTTGTGGAGAAATGGGAGCCCTCCTACAGCGCTGGGGGGAGTGGCAATGCTTTAGGTCGGCACAGCAGCAGGTCCTCAGTTCAACACAGAATTACTCCACGAGTCAACAATTAATTCCACGTCTGGGTATTAGAAGGGAGTAAGGTGAAATGAGAAAACCCAGGAGAAAGGAGCAGATCAATGGAAACACGTGCCCACCCAAAAACTTGCACCAATGTTTGCAGTGACATTATTCTTTTTTTTTTTTTTAAGATTATTTATTTATTTATTTGACAGAGATCACAAGTAGGCAGAGAGGCAGGTGGGGGAGGCGAGGAAGCAGGCTCCCCGCTGAGCAGAGAGCCCGATGTGAGGCTTGATCCCAGGACCCTGGGATCATAACCTGAGCCAGAGGTAGACGCTTAGCCCACTGAGCCACCGAGGTGCCCCTGCAGCAACATTATTCTTAAGAGCCAAAGTGTGCAAACAATCTCCATGGTCTTCAGCTGATGAATGGAGAAATACAGTGTGGTATATTATCTACGTAATGGGTTGTGACTCAGCTCTACAGAGATGAACTAGAGATTCACACTACAACGCGGGTGAACCTCTGCTAAGAGAAAGAAGCAGGTCAGAAAGGGCCATATAGTATTTGATTCCATTTGTTTGCAACGCCCAGGACAGGGAAATGTAAACAGAAAGTGTCTTAGTGGTTGCTTCAGGCTAGGAAGAGGGCTGGGGTTTTAAAGAGGTGATGGTTAATGGGGACAGAGTTCGTTTTTCAAGGAACAGAAATCTGAAATTGACTGTGGTGATGGTTGTTCACCTCTGTTACAAAGATTGTCACTCAGGGGAGCCTGGGGGGCTCCATCGGTTAAGCCTCTGCCTTCGGCTCAGGTTGTGATCCCAGGGTCCTGGAATGGAGCCCTGCATCGGGCTCCCTGATCAGTGGGAAGCCTGCTTCTCCCTCTCCCTCTGCCTGCTGCTCCCCCGCTTGTGCTCTCTCTCTATCCCTCTCTGTCAAATAAATAAATAAAAATCTTTTTTAAAAAAACAAAGATGGGGCGCCTGGGTGGCTCAGTCGGTTAAGCGACTGCGTTTGGCTCGGGTCATGATCCCAGGGTCCTGGGATAGAGCCCCACATCGGGCTCTCTGCTCAGCCTGCTTCTCCCTCTTCCTCTGCCTGTCCCTCTGCCTACTTGTGATCTCTCTCTGTGTCAAATAAATAATAAAATCTTAAAAAAAAAAAAAAACAAAGGTAGTCACTCAGTGTTTATGCTCTAAGAAACAAAATCAGAACGGATACTGTTGTTAAATACAAGGAAGCATTTCTTGACTTTTGGGGAAGATGCCGCTGCTGATGGTAACACACCCCCAAAGATATTCCTCTTGCCGCTGGAACAAATTACAACAAACTACGGCTTAACACAGTGTACACTTATTGTACAGTTTTTCCCATCTGAGATCTGAGATCAGTTTCACTGGGCTCAGATCAAGGTGTCTGCAGGTCTATATTCATTTTAGACGCTGTGGAGAAGACTCCATTTACTTGCCTCATCCCAGCTTCTTGAGTGCACCTCGGCTCAGAGCACCTTGAGCACCCTGGCATTACTCTGACCCCTGCTTCCATCTTCAACACTCCTCCCCTGACTCTGACCCTCTTTTTTCCCCCTTTAAGGACCTAAGGATACACTGGGTCCCCCTGGATAAACCAGGATGATCTCCTTCCTCTCAAGATTCTACACGTAATCCCACCTGCAAAGTCCCATTCGCCATGTCAGATAATGTGTTTATAGGTTTAGGGGACGTGGGCATCTCTTATTCTACCTCCTACAAGGTGTTGGAGTTGCTATCCCCTTAAGAAGGAAGTGGTCCCTCTTTGTCCCCTGTTGACAAGACAGGAGATTTTTAGAGGTCCCTTCTAGGAGGCTTCTGATGACTTGTTTATGTTTCTGCCTTTCTTTGGTTGTATTCCTGCTTCTTCCATTGGAGCAGGTGAATATGGGATGAGGGGCTTGGGCTCTCAGGTAAAGGTTTTGAGTCTTGGCTGGGCTACTTACTTGCTGTAAGAATGTGGGAGAATTAATGAACCTCTTTAAGTCTCAAATTCCTTCAAGCTCATTGTCATCAAAATGAGGGTGATACTATCCAGCTCTGAAAGTCACTGTTCAGTATAAGCAGTGACTCGGGCACACAGGAGTGGTTTATTAGAAGCTGTTGTCATAGACATCTTTCCCTCTATTCTCACTTCTGTCTCTTTACTTTCTATCATGGGAGTCTTCATACCCTGTTGAAATATCTGTTCTCTTATTGGTCACAGTGAGCTCCTTGAAGGAATGAACAATGGTCTTCTCTCTTTGAGGGCCTTGCAAAGAGCAGATGGTTGGACCGATGGATGGAAGGGTGTCTGTGTGAACAGATGGATGGATATTTGGAAGGATGAGTGTGGGGATAGGTGCATGTATATATGGATGGATGCAAGGATGGATGAAAGTTCAGATGATTGAATGAACGTATGGATGGATACGTGTATGTATGAACACATGTGTATGTGTGAATGCACACATGCATGCCTGGATGGATATAGGGGTAAACCGACGAGTGGATTGATTAAGGGATGGATGACGGAAACATGCACACGCGTATAGGTGAATGGATGACTGGAGAGTTTTACAGATGGATGGGTGATCATTTAAGCAATCGCATTCTGGCATTCAGAATAGTATTTCCATTCTGGATCTTTGTCACCAATCTTTTCTCTGAACCCAAGCATGGGAAAAAGAACATTATGGAACAACCTACTCTGTGTCTCATAGAAGGAGGCCTGGTGAAGTGTGGCACCATATTAAATGGATATGGACCAATATCACTGCAGAAATGTCCACTAGAATCATCTCTGAATACCTTCTCAATATGGTGCCTTAGAGGTTGATTCAAAGCTTGGCCTGACCTCCTCAGCACAGAATGACAAGACCAGAAGGGATCCCGGATGGCCTTTATTTCTACCTTCTCCATTTTTGGGTGTGGAAATCAAAACCCAGAGTAAAGGAAAGGACTGGTCCCAGGTCATACAGCAGATAAGGGCGAGGTCAGAAGCAAGAACTCAGGCACCCAGACCAGGGCCCTCTGCTGCAAGGTGTCCTGTCAAACCTCCCAGTCCCCAGAGGCCTGTCACAGCCAGCCTCAGGCTCCACCCCCAAGTAAAGATCTCACTTTGGCTCTAACACCCACAGGTCCTGAGAGCCAGCCTCAGCGTGTTTATCTCCTGTGTGACAGTCGTTAACTTAGCTGCCACACCTGGCTGGCTAAACGGTTGCCAGGATTCAGAGAGAGACAAGGAATTTGCCTCATGTGAGTAAATTCTGAAGATGCCCTCTGGGGTTTCCCCGTTGAATGCTTCCCTCTTGTCTCCTGATTTTCTAAAGGGAAATCTTTCTTCTCTTTCTCTTTCATTAGCGGAATAAAAGGGAGGAAGACAGACACACAGAGAGAGTTTGCCCTAGTTATTCAACAAAGGCCCACCACAAAGATTGTGTTTATTCATCCCCGAGGCCATGGGGGCCCTATTAGTCTTCCTGTAATCTTCAGAGTGGTTGGCAGTGATGAACCCGAGGCCCTTCCTGCTCCCCGGTTAAATCCCCCCTCCCTCCTTCCCTCCCTCCGTCCTGCTCCCACCTTCCCTTCTGAGCTGCCCAGGGAAGCCAGGTGAGTGGATACCGGGCAGAACCCTGTGGCAGTGGTTTTGCAAATCAGCCCCACCTATCCCTGGATATTTGAACTTACCAGTCTTCAAGAATCTGGACCCTTGGAGGAGGGGCCTGTGGGAGTCACCCCACCTGGGCCCAGGACCCTGTGCGGAAAAGCATCAGTAACAGCCTCAGTAACCGCTCCTACACATCCAGAGCTGACCATGGGCCAGTCACTGCTTAAAGCCCTCATAACAGCTCAGTGAGGGGAATACCTCTGGCAGGCCCATTGGATGGACAGAGATACTGAGACCCGGAGAAGGGCACCCAGCATGGGTCCTAGCACTGTTTAATTACAGCACTATACCTAGACACCTTACCGAACACTTTAGTCCTCTTTAAGGCCTAACCAGGTAGGTGCTCTTTGTATCCCTATTCACAGAGATGAGGAGACTGGGCACAGAGAGCTTGAGTCACTTGCCCAAGGACGCACAGCTAGTAAATGACAAAGCTTTACGCTGTCTCTGCTGGGCAGTGACTTTTGTAAATTATGCTTTACCAAATTATAAAGTCATAAATATCCAGGGCTAGATGAGGTTCTAAAGAGTATCTGGCTAAAATATTATAGGTCTGGAAACAAGATTCAGAGAGGCAAAGCGACTCACCAAACATCATATAGCT
This sequence comes from Lontra canadensis, assembly GCF_010015895.1. Lineage (NCBI taxonomy): Eukaryota > Metazoa > Chordata > Mammalia > Carnivora > Mustelidae > Lontra > Lontra canadensis. Next base: position 4,537,955 of record NW_022631052.1, read on the forward strand.
GGTTAGCGGCAGACTTCCTGGCAGAGTTGCAGAATTATTATTGTATTTTAAATAGTCAAGTCATTATACTAGTATTTAAATTATTATAGATTGCTGTAGTATTATTGATATTAAATAATAATAGATACAATTGCATATATTTTAAGACTATTATTATTATTTTAAGAATTACAGTAGAGTTTGGGGATTTTTTGTAAATGCATACTGTGTAAATCAGATTACAAAGTCATTAAAATAACAACTACTTGTTAGACTGCCTGGAAGGGGTATTTGAGAGCACCACATACACACATACACACTCACGCACACTCAACACACACACACACAACACACACACCTCTCTTCCTTAGGTCATGCTCTGGGGTTTCAATGCATGTGGGTGCGTGCGTGCGTTTGTTTCTTCTTGTCCCTTGAATGGTGCTCCAAGGGGAGGTGGTCGAGGGCACCTGCATCCTGGAGGAAATCATCTTTACCGCCTCCTGAGTTCCAGCTTCCTGCGAAGAAGTGTGGCTTGGACAAGTCAAGGGAGGTTGTTGAGAAAGGGTCTTTGAAGATGATAAACGGGGAGAAATGAGCAGGTTGGGACTGCCTGGGAAAACGTGGGGAACGGCATCTCTGTTTTGCAGCCAAGAGCGGGTGGGCCCCCCAGGGTCCACGGGCCCGTGTGCTGGGGCTGGTAGAAGCAGGGCAGGATACGTGGAAGGCAAAAAGCACAATGCCGGAGCTGCTCCAGACGCCACTGACCCTGACCACCGTGGATCACCTGACCCCATCTCATCTTAATGATCTTCCAGAGCAAGATTTCTTAATCTGAGAGAGACTTTTAGGGGGGACAGGCATAGGACGTGATACAGCCTTAAAGCTATAACATATTCCCTTGTCTGTACCTTCGCTTCTCTTTGGAATGGAGGAAGTAGGTAGCGAATCCTGGTTGGGTCCTCTTTATGGCTCCCAACATTTGCTAAGCTCTCTGAAGTAGCCCGAGGCTTCCCCTCGGGCCCCAAGTCCTTCCAGACATATCCCCTTAACACTCAATGACGGTGGCATGGTGTTCTTCGAGTTTACTTTTTTTTTTTTTAAAAGATTGTATTTATTTATTTGACAGAGAGAGACACAGCAAGAGAGGGAACACAGCAGGAGGAGTGGGAGAAGCAGGCTTCCCACCGAGCAGGAAGCCCAATGTGGGGCTCGATCCCAGGACCCCAGGATCATGACCCGAGCCAAAGGCAGACGCTTAATGACTGAGCCACCCAGGTACCCCTTGAGTATACTTTTAAGGTGACTTTCTCTTTGGCCTGAAGGACCCTGGACTTGCAATGACTGTAGGAATATACAGCTGCCTTTTGAAATCAATGTATTTGACAACAAATGAGTTGGCGTGAAGAGCATCGTTAGGCCTTAATAGTGCAGGCAATACTGGCTGTGGCCAAAACTGTGAATCTGCTAAGGAATGACTATCGTCTTGGGAAATATCACTCTTGATGAGAAATGAAGATGGCAGATGGGGGAGCATTGGGGAAGGAGCACCTTTTCCTGATTCCCATGTAGCTGCTACCCTGTTGGCTCTGGGCCTGAGAGTCAGCAGTGGTTGAGTGGTATGAGACAGGAACAGCTCACTGCTCTAACAAATAGCCCCCAGACTCCAGTGGCTTCACTCAGTGAAGGCTGATCCCCGTCACACTAAAGGCCAGTCAGGGGATCCTCATCAGTGAGGTATTTCCATGTGGTCATTTAGAGACCCACGTTCCCCATGGTGGCCACCTGGCACATACGGGTGCTCGAGAATGATCGGTTTCTTCTTCTCTATTCCCACTGGCCTACAGAAGACCTCCTTCTTTGACACTTTTTAAAAAATTTGACCCTCCCCTCCAAATGCACTCTTAGATTCTGATATTTAGGATTTTCCATTATGGGGACACCAAACTGGAGAACAAACCCCATGGCTTACCCTTTCAGTCTCAAGTTGAAATATACTTTTACAGATGGGTTGGGTGAAAGGCAAACCTGAAAACCTGATCTCCAATCATTCTGCCCCTTGCTGGCTGTGTGACCTTGGGCAAGCCACTTTACTTCTCTGAGCTTCAGCCTTCTCTTCCGAACATTGCTCCCTACCTCTTAGGATAAATTGAGGCACAGTGCAGAGCCTGGCTAACCCCTGATGCACAGTAGCTCCTCAATGGATGCCGCTTGCTCCTCTGTGCTCTTCCTGCCACCTTGTTGTCTGTCGAGAACAGCAGTGACAGACAAGCCTCAGACACACATACTGACTTCATCACCTCACCCTCCCGGCTGCCGAACTCACTGGGGGCCAAAGCTGTTTGCCTTGGAAGATGTGCTGATGGCTCACAAGGTGGTTTGTTTAACTGATGGCCTTTGAGGGCTGGGATCGGGAGACTCAGAGGCCCCTGAGCAGGTCAAAGGGGCTTAGCCGACAAGTTGGGACAGAAGCCTGGTGACACATTGATCCAAAGAGGAGTGACTGCTTAATGTCTGTTGCTTTTGGAAAGCCGGCTCTATGTGCCACCTATGTAGACCGGGGAGGGCTTCTAAGTCCTTGTCGATGGCTTGAGCATTTAAACATGCTGGACAGGAATAAGCATATTCGTGAAGGGTGAGGTTTTAGACAGTGATTTGGAGACCCCATGGGGTTCCTGTTATGGCATCCCCTCTGTTCCAGATGTTGGATGGTGGACATTGATAATGGGGCTTACCATGGTGCATCTGGCCCGGAGAGGCATGAGGTCTCTTCCTTCTTACCCATCACCTTCATTAATCACTATCTGCCAGACTCCCACGGTGCACTAAGCGCCAAGACCTGGATGTGGTTGCAGCTGGGCTCCCCTGTCACCTTGGTGTGCCCCTCATAAGCAAAGTGCAAGCTGAATTATAATGTTGAAGGCATGCAGGGACCTTATTAAAAGGAGTCTTATGAGGCAGTTACGTTGCTAAATAATCGTCTTTGTACTTTGTCAATTTTATAAATTTGGTGGTCACTCATCATCCATCAATCGGCCCACCATCCATGATCCACTTTTCCCTTATTCCCTTCTTCATGTGGGTCCTCCTTTACTTGTTCACCCATCCTCTGTTGATTTATCCATTTATTCACACATCCAGCCAGCCAGCCATTTGTCCATTCCTCCATATTTTATGTATCTACCCATCTATCTCTCCCCCTTTTCTATCCATGCAGCCAGCCGGCCATGCATTTATCCATCCATCCATCCGTCCATCTGTCCATCCGTCCATCTGTCCATCCAGTCCCCCATCTGTCTGTCCAAAGACCCAGCATCCATTCAGTCCTTCACCGACTTCCTCCTCTATTCTTTAATTAATTCTTCCTTCAGCGGACGGTGAACGTGCTCTAATGGTACATTTGCCCCACATGTGATGTCAAGACAGGGAGTGCAAGGACCAACGGAGACATGGCCATTAGAGAACAGGTGTGGGTGATAAAGAGTTCACACAGCCTCCGTGCTTTGCCAGACACCAGACAGCTCTAGGCCACCTCTTCCTCAAATTCATCCTCGTCCTTGGTGCTGGACCCCTGGTCCTGCTGGTGCTTGGACACTAGATCGTTCCTGCTTCCCCCAGCCTCGGGGAGCTCTTGTCTGTGCCCTTGCCTGTGTACCCGGGCAGGAAGGCCTTGCACTTGAGCATGGCCATGGCGGTAAACTGCTCCGAGAGGTGCCCAACCCAAGCAGCTCCTGGATGGCCCTGCTCTTGCCACTGGAGGCGGCGGGTGTGTGTAGCGCCCCCCACCCCCGCCCCAGGATGGGGTGTCCCAGGCAGCTGTTCTCATATTATTGGGGGTTCACTCAACAAAACAGCTGTTGTTCTTGTTTGGGATGGTAAGGATCTGTCCCCACGGTGGCAACGTCGGTCAGGTCGCGGCCAGGCTGAGGGTCACAGCTGGCCATTGTGTTCTGGGCACACACCATCCATCAGGGGAACTGGAGGTACTGTCAGGACCTGATACTGCTGGCTGGCCTGGCTGGCGGTTGGGGGGTATGAAGCCGGGCATGAAGAACGGCAGGTGGCGACATTGACAGCCAGCTTGTCCAGGTCAGCATCGTGCTGGCCAGTGGCGCCCAGGCAAGCAGTGTCCCCGCTCATGCTGGCTGATGCCAGGAGGGTGAGGTCCCCTGGGTGGTCTCTTTTGGGGTTCTGAAGCAGATGCCATCGAGGGCCTCCTTATTGATGCAATAGGTTTTGTCCGTGTGTCCTACGGGTTGATGGACCAGGTTCCTTGACTTTGAAGGTGAAACGAACGCAGGGTGTACAACCAAGGGAAAACGGCAAGTTAACTTTTCACTTCAAAATCTTTAGCCCTTAGGGGCGCCTGGGTGGCTCAGTCGGTCAAGTGCATCTGCCTTCAGCTCAGATCATGATCCCAGGGTCCTGGGATGAGTCCTGCATTGGGCACCTTGCTCAGCAGGGAGCCTGCTTCTCCCCCTGCTTATACTCGCCCTCTAGCTGACAAATAAATAAATAAAATCTTTAGCCCTTTTTACACTGTCTGTTGGGTTTTTACGTAGCTCCCTTTTCTAGCACCCTGACTTCTAGAAATCAGCTTGGAAATAACCCACATATTCTACCACAGAGAACAGTTCAAAAGGGTCAGGGTCCACACAAACAATAGGGTATGTGCAACGTTTGAAATGCAAAAGGCAGAAGTTTATGGGCTGATCACGGAAAAGAGTTCAAGGTATAGTTTTAAATACAGAAAATGAAGCTGCTGATCAGTGTGTCTGGTATGATCGTTGTGAGGGGATGTGAGACACATGGGTGTAACCACAGCTCTCCCCTAGCCAGTGCGGCTCATTGTTTGGGGCTGCAGAGAGAAACTTTCTAGAAGAACAAGGGTCAGCTTCTCCTCACCATTGCATCCCCAAACCTAGAACAGTGTCTGGCACATAGTAGGCATTTGAGAAATATTTGTTGAGTATAGATGTATGATTAAACAACAAACTGTCCTATTCACCTTAGGGCACACAATTAAAGGTTTTGGGGGGAGATTTTTGGCTTCTATTTTATATATAAAACACATGAACATTAGAATTAAAAACAAAGTAAAACAAATATATATATATATATATATATATATCCCGCAAAGCGTTCATCCTCCCTACTCTCCAGAAAGGGATGACACACTTCCGGTGACATGTCTCTATTTATCCAAACTGTTTCTCACATCATCCAATTAGGGAAGGAGACCTTCTGTGTTTGGAGCTTCCTGGGTCCCACAGGGGGACCGCCAGACCTGTCAGGGAAAACAAACAGCCACTTGTGCATGTGTGTGTGTGTGTGTGTGTGTTCTGGCCCAGGGCATTAGGCCTGTAAAACCCGGATCCCCCTTTCTGGGGTAGGAGCCTACATTAAGGAGCTGTTGACAGTCCCCCCCAGCCTCCAGGTCTGACCTCTTGCACAATGCCAGGGACAGCCAGCTGCTTAGAGAAGGGAAGAAAACAAACACAGAAATCGTCAGAGTCTCTTTGTGCTGAAGAAACTCATGGAGGTGTTTGACAGTCAGTCAACCTCCGCGTGGCCTAGTTTCCAGTCTCTAGTGAGGGAGGGAGGTGGGGGGCAGGCAAGGGCAGGGGAGCAGGTGGGAGGGAGGAGGGCGATAAGGGGAGAGGCGGGGGGCAGAGAAAGGGCGCTGCTGGGTGGGGAGCAGGTCCTTCAAAGACAGTAGCAGGGCTAGTTGTCCCGTGGATCGGGGACCTTTGAAGGAAGTGGTTTGGGACCGCTCTGTCAGGTCTTGGGGCTCAGGGACTGTGTGTGAATCTTCTGCTTTGATCACCTGTTAGCCCATTTGGTCGTGGCCTTCCTTTCTCCTTCCTTCCCCCTCTCCCCCCCTTCCCCTGCCTTTTTGCCCCTATGTATTGAGTGCCTACTGTGTGCTCAGCACTGCTCGGGGGCCGAGACTATGGCAGCAAACAAATCAGTTAAAGACCTTGCTGTCACATGGCTCTCCTTGTTGTGGCCACACAATACAAAGCATATCAAGGAGCTGAAAAGATGGAGATGGCCAAGAGAGCCGGGTAAGGACAAGGGGAGTCATGGGGGCTGTTCTAGATAAGGTGGTCAGGCGAGCCTTTCTGTGGACTTTGGAAGAGAGACCCGAATGCAGTGCAGGAGAGAACCATGCAGTTCTGCAGCGAGAGAGCATTCTAGACACACTGAGGCGACTGTGCAAAGGGGAGAAGGCCTAGGGTGTTTGAGGACTGGCAAGATGGCACCGAGGCTGGAGGGAGAGCGCAAAAGGCAGATGGGAAGCAGTGAGGTCAGGGAGGAGGGCTGGACCCAGACCATGCAGGGCCTTGTAAGCCATGGTCGGAGGAGGTCTCTGGAGGGTTCTAGCAGGGCGGGAGTGGGATGTGGTATATGCCTTAACAGGACAGCTGTGCTTCTCCCCGAGGTGTCAGAAGGGCTGGCAGCAGATACACAGATGCTGCTGTGGCATGAAGCAGGGTTTGGGGTGCAGTGGTGTTCCGAGGGTGTAACTGGAGACCATCTTGGTGGGCTTTGGGCTGTGTCAACGTGACACTGGGATTGGGGGGCTGGAACATGGGGACTACCATGGGAGGTTCTAGTGGAGACCCGGAGTGGTTCCATCTTTTCACCTCTAGTGGCCAAATACCTCTGAGGCTTTGTAGTTCCTTGTAGCCAAGATCACGGTGCCATGGGCGTCGGCATCAGACATGCCTGCCGGACTCTCTGTAGTAGTCCCTAACGTCTCTGAGCCATAGTTTGATCATTTGTAAAATGGGTGGAATAGGACCTAACCCCAGGGTAATTAGTTGTAAGGACTAAAAGAGATGACTCCTGTGCTCAGTGCAGGGCATCCTCTATGAGCTCAGTGCGCGACCTGCACTCTCCCCAGAAGCATCACGGGATAGTTACTTACTCAGTTTGTGCTATTTTACCAAAAAATTGCCTTCATGTCTGGTGATGCTTGGGTTTGTTTGGGTTTGTTATGGCTGTCCTCTATACCCCTTTCTTTGGAGTGAATTGCCTGAAAATTGGGATTCCTGTGGAAGGTACTGGAATCATTGACGTGTGGATTCAAGAGTTGGAGGAAATCATTTTGGATTCTTATGTTCAGTTCCTCTAAGGCTATGAGACAATATATTCTAATCAGTTTGTAGGAAAGTGGAGGAGAAAAACCCATCACTGTCAAAACACTGTTACCAACACTAATAACAACAGCACCAACACCAGCAGCAACACCACCACTAAACCATCGCCACCATTGCTTTCATCACCATCATGATCACTTCCACCACCTCCACCTCCAGCATCACTATCACCACCATCAACACCACCATCATAACAGTCATCACCTCTACCACCATCACCACTATCACTACCACCATTATAACAATCATCACCATCATCACCTCCACCACCATCATGACCATCATCATCCTCATCTCCACCACCATGACCTCCACCACCATCATCACCATGATCATCACCTCCACCACCATCACCACCAACATCACCATCATCCACCACCATCATGACAATCATCACCCTTATCTCCACTACCATAACCTCCACCACCACCATCACCATCATCATCTCTACCATCATCGTAACCATCACCACCACCATCCTCAACACCACCACCATCAACAGCAAAAACACCACCAATAATTCCAACATAGAAAACCAGAAAGCCTCATTTTTTTTCTGTCTCTGAAGATAACTCTTAACCATCTACAAGGTGCTAGGTGGCAGGGAAGCAAGAGGGAGTAGTACATGGTCTCTGACCTCAGGGGTCTCATTATCAAGTGTATAAAGCTAAAATAGATGCTCTGAAACATGTGAAGTCCTAGTAGCATCCGGTGGGAGAGACGATACACATCTAATCGGGATGGACTGAAGGAACATGGGTCATTTTGATGGAAGAGACAGAATTTGAGAACTTTAAAGGGGATGTCAGATCTTGTCAGATCCTGTCCACCCTTGACTAGGAATGGCAAATGGGACATTCCTACTCCAGTTCCTCTGGGGATGGTAGAGATCTACAATCCACCCCAGTAGACTGGCTGAGCTGGCATGTGGCTCTGGAATCCACCCCGATGTAGGGCTCCTAGTAGCCCAACTAGCTATGATGAGGTAGAACTGGTCTTCAGGATAGACCCTATCTGCCTGCCCTAAGTTAGAGGACGAGTGCCTCAGGGCAGATACCTGTCTTGTTAACAGTTATATCCCCCAGGCTAAGCCATGGACCTGGCTCAGCATTGGCTTTGAGTATCACTGAATGAATGGATGAAAGGGGAGAAGAAGAAGATGGAAAAAAAAAAAGGGTGGGGGGTGGGCAGAAAGTGGGAAACGGGACATTGCAGTGTGGGGTCTGGGAACAGCCCGTAGGCTGTTAATGGATGAAGAGGGTGAGCAGACCCTATTTTTGATGCCCTTGAGTGCACCCACTGAAGACGTTGGAGAAGGAAAATAGCATGACGTGAATTACTCATATAACCTGGGTACGGGCAATGTAATCATCCACTGACGGGTGGGAAGAGTAGGCTAGAGATATTAATAATAATAGCTCATGTTTCTGTCCCATTATTGTGCTGGGGGCTGATTTTTTTTTTTAAATCTTCCCAGTAATCTTTTGAGTTAGGTGCTGTTGAAACTGCATTGAACAGACAAGGAAACTGAGGCATGTAGAGAAAAGTTAACTCACCCAGAGTCAAACACATACCAGAATGGGTTAAATCTATTTCTGAATGAAACCGAGCAAATCCGTCCCCCCACCACCATTCCCACAATATTTCAGCTATGTTTTCTTTATTTCCAGTTAGAACCAAAGGATTCGTTCCCTGCTTTCTGTAGCAGCGGGGGGTTAAGGAACTCATCTTTTATGAGCCTAATGGCAGCTGTTCTTCCTCCCACTCAGCTGTCTTTTCCTGAAATAGGATAGGGAAGGAATTAGAACTGTTCACAGAGAGCGGGGGACTAGCCCTGGAGCCGGAGAGCTGAGTTTGAATCCCGACCCATCCGTCATGCTCTGGGTGACTCTGGCAGCCAGCTTGGCCACTCAGCTACTATGCCACCCTGATCTGTCTGGGCAGACATGCCCCTCTCCGCTCTGCTTCCTGGGATCGATCACAGTGAGGAGCACTGAGTCTGTCTGCAGGCACGGAAACATTTTGTCTAATGTGCATATACATAGATCCTGAGTTCTCTTTGTCCTTTGCGGCAAGTACCACGTTTCTAACGACATCGTTCTTTCTATGACCGTTATTATGATTTGATTATTTGACTCCTGAACTCAGTCAGCAAGTAGTTCGCCCAGAGACCTCTGAAGCACGCTTCTGATTATCTTGCCCTGTCTGCCTTCAGTTCCAGCCACCGTTCGGTGGTCAAGTTCTAGGCAGGGTCTGACCACATTCCAAGCAGGTGCGATGCACAGAGCTTCACCTTGGACCCGCTCTGTTGTACCTCTCGCTTCTGGCTGCAGTCAGTCCTTCAGATGTCACAGCATGGGACATAGGGGAGAAGGCATCATCCTGGGAATGGCGGGAATTTTTCACCTGTTCGGATGGTCCTTTGCTCAAGGAGAGATACAAGCAGGAGAAGAGATCTTCCTTCCCCTCCCTGCAGAGAGATGGCCCAAGGTCCATTTCATGGCGTTTCTCAGACACGACTGCTGCCTCATGGTGGCCAGTCCTTGGCAGCCGTTCTTGTCTTGGTTCTTTCCTTTCGAGCTTCCTGGGATCACACTCAATACATCTTGGCCTCTGTTTTCTGGGGATCCCAGGCATAAGTAGGGTTAAATCTAGAATTTGGAGGTTGGATTATCCCCACTGCCACTCCCACATGTATCCCCCACTTAAGGGCCTCACCCAGTGTCTCACACATAACAGGTGCCCAATAAGTACTTAGGAGGGCATGAATAAATAAATTAACATCTTAATGAGATGCTGGTACTTTAGGATTATAGCACAACACAGATTATAGGTGGATTTATGGACCTTGGTGGCAAAGTATAGTGGTTTTGGGTCAAGGTTTCAGAACTGAGAAGCAGGATTCAAGTATTAGCTCCACGACATCGTAGCTGTTCCCTCATGTAAGTTACCTGGCTTCTTTACACCTTGGCCTCCTTGGTTGTGAAATGGATCAGATAGTTTGTCACACATAGAAGTATTTAATGACATCCTCTATGGAAAGTACTTGGCACGTGGTAATCAATCAATGAAATTATTATTCTTAGTAATAATAGTAGTACAGATATTACATGAGAAAGATTATATTAAAAAGCATTGGGAGAAGATACCAAAGGCACATGTGTGATTTGGGGCTCATCACTGAATGGCACCCCACCCCTCTTTTTTGTTTTTACTTTCTTTATACATATTTATGGTTATGATGATATATACATATATATATAATCATTTCTACTCCATTCACATTTTCCATGATAATTTGGAGAGCACTTTAAAAAGTGTAAAGGAACAATTGTAGAGACGAAAGGGACATTGTGTCCTCCATGATATTGGAGGTGGATGGTGCCATCCAGAATGTGTGTCTGAGGGATGAAGAAAGGTCTCCTTTTGGGGAAGATAGAAATTTATCCGTTGTTTCCAAAAGGTGATCTCCCTCCCCGAGCCCGGGGCGATCGCCTGGGGAGATGTAAGTCCTGGGGAGGTATGAGGGAAGAGCAGGTTCCTGGAGTCCTGAAAGCGGAAACCGGCTCCATATTTCACATGTGGCTTGAGCCCATGATGGCTGGTGAAAACAGGATTTTTAAAGGACACGTTTCTTTCACTCTTCCACCTTATTCAATGGACCTTTGACCAAGAGCCAGAGGTGTTGTAAGCAGGCAAAGAATGCCTGGTATTTCCTGTGATATCACTGGACTGACGCATAGGAGGGATTTCTTTTCACCTCATCTGCAGAGTAGAGGTAATCATGGTCCTCGTTTGATGACATGTTATCAACTTGGAATACACCAAACACCTCTCTGGCTTCATTGTATTGCGTTGTGTTATATGCATTGTATTTTCCCTTTTTGCTCCATCCCCCATTCCCATCTACCTCTTCCCTAAAGGCATCTAAAGGCATTCACATTCATATGTCCTGAATATGTCCTTAAATATGTTCCTTTAAAAACATATAGTTTCTGTGCATGTACTCATTTTACATAAGAGTCCGTGAGCTGAAAATCTCATTTTGTAATTTTTTTTCACTCAACACCAAGTGGTAAAAACTCTCCCTGTCATCCTATGAACATATTAAGACACGTGTGTGTGTGTGTCATGTGTATGTGTAGTTGTTTCTAATGCCTGGGGCTCTGTAGTGCACCTGTCCCGCATTTTCTGTATCACTTCCCTAGAGCTGGACACCTAGGTTGCTTCCAGCTCTCTACCATGACCAGCATTGTAAAGATCTGCATAAGATTTTTCCTGAAGGTAGATCATTGGATCGTAATATACATCTCATTTATCTCAGGACAGATTCTGTTCAACTCATGTTGAAAGAAAGATGTCAGAACCACTGGGTGGGTAACACTGCCCAAGCCCTTTGCCCCTCATTGTTGTATATTTCCCTTCATTTGTATAAAGAGGAGCTTTAGGGGAGAAAATCTCTAAGGGTTCCCTTCATTTAGCTTCCACTACTCATTTTTAAGCCAGCTGTGTTTATCAAACAAACGGAAGAAAAGTCGGACAAAATATGGTAGTCCGTCATCCAAATATTTGGAAGTAGGCAGATGTTTAGCGTCTTGTAGACACCCCCTAGGAGGCTCTTGCCCGTGTTCTGAGGTGGCTTTCTCAGGAGTATTTGTGTTCTTTTAGGTTTCCAAGAATTCTGTTCCTCTTTCTCTCAGAGAGTTCATGTAGATTCGGGTTTTCAGGGATCCTGCAGTCCCTTAGGAATCTGGGCTTCTATTTTGTTCACCGTGGGGTGGGCTTCTCTATCTACCTACCTACCTACCTATCTACCCATCTACCTACCTATCTGTCATCTGTCTATTTGTCTATTAGTCTGTCATCCATAGATTATTTGTCTACCTATCACATCTATCATTTACTTATTTACTCTTTTTTATATATTTATGAGGGGATTCAATATTTATAGGGTTAATGAGAACATTGACTTTGAACCCAAATAACATGTTTCAGACAGACATGAGTTCAACTGACTAGCTGCTTGACCTTAGGCCAGAAACCACTGCTTGATACCTCAGTTTTCTTATCTCCATATTACAAAATACTGGCTTATTATGAAGATCCCATGAGACCATATGTAGAAAGAACTTCGCTTGGGACTTGGCACAGAATCAACCCTGAATAGTTTACACATACACAAAAACAGCCCACAGATATTTTGACGCTCTTCTCCTGGGGAAATGACATCTATGGCTCTTCCATTTGGATCTGGGTGGGCTTGTGACTGCCTGGACCGGGAGGATATGGTGGAAGTGACGCTTTGTGACTTCCGGGGCTAGGTTCTGAAAGGTAATAAACCTTTTGCCTTACTCACTGGAACGCTAGCCCCTGGGAAAGAAATCTAACCACCCTAAGGCCACCATATTGGAGAAGTCCCTGGAAGACACTTGGGCTAACAGGCCCATCGGAACCCAGCCTTCCAGACCTTGTCAACAAGATTCCAGACACTTAGAAAGAGTCTCTCTAGTCCCAGCTGTTCAAGTCTTCCTGGCTGATGCCAGACATAGTGGAACCAAGACCAGCCACCCACTCTGTGCCTTGACTGAGTCTTGACTCACAGAGTGCATGAGTGTGATAAAACAGTTGTAGTTTTATGCCCGGGAGGTGGATTGTTACACAGCAGTGAGAATGAGAATACCCTGAATTCTTAGTATCACTCTACTTCGTGGAGACAACGCTCAAATATTGTCTTTTGGGAAGACATCTAATGTTATTAAGCTTCCCTGGGATACTGACTCTAGTAAAACTGTAAGATGTTTATGGTGTAAATTCTGTTATTTGATGTATGGCTACCTTGTGAAAAGACCACCCCCCCCACCATTGAGTTAGTTAACACGTCCATACCTTACATACTTATCCTTTCTGATGCGTGTGTGTGTGTGTGTGTGTGTGTGAACATCTAAGTTCTACTTGCAACCAATTCCAGTTATACAACACAGCATTACCAACTATGGCCACCATGTTATCCTCAGACCTCATTTATCTGACAACTGAAGGTGTGTACCTTTTTACCAACCTCTCCCTATTTCCCCCACCCCCAGTCCCTTGCAACCACCATTTTACTCTGTTTCTATGAAACTCTCTGTTTCTGTTTTGTGTAAGACTCCACGTATAAGTGACACCATGCAACTTCTCTTTCTCTGTCTTGTTTATTTCCCTTAGCTGGATGCCTTTCAAGTTCATCCACGTTGTTACAAGTGGCACATTTCCTTCTTTTCTGAGATGGAGTAATATTCCAGTGTATGTACACACCACATTTTCTTGACCCGTTCATCTGTTGATGGACACTTAGGTTGCTTCCATACATTGGCAATTGTGAATAATACAACAATGAACATGGGAGTGCAGATATTTCAAGATAATGGTTTTGTTGGGAAGACATATTCGAACATTGACAGTGTCTGATATATATTTAGTGTTTGATGTGTGCCTGGTACTGTGTTAAGAGCTTTATAGGTATATATTCATTTAATCTCATGACAACACTGTACTATAAATGCTGTGTTACTTATATTTTAGAGATGATGGAACAGAATCTTATGTAATTTCCTCAAGGTCATGTAGCTAACAAGCTGGTAAACTTGCATTTGAACCCTCCTCTTTCTGACCCATATCATGAGTGTTCATGACTTGCCCCACCGGGACATTGTACTTAGAGAGACGGCATTTATCTCCAGCTACTTGTGAGATGGTGAATGTGACACTTGATCAGAAATTTTCCTCTGTCTCCCACTTCCCATTTGAAAACTAACCAAGTTTTGCCAGAGAAACAATCTGGCATCAACTCGTCCAGAGGCAGGGGGAGGAGGTGAAGCTTCCCAGGGAAATACAAGAGAAAGGGAGCTTTAAGTTTCCATCCCTGGACGGCAACTTCATTGTCAAGGTGCACTGCAAAGGTATGCCATTTCCTAAAATGGCAAGGACCCCCAAAACGGAGGGAGCTCCCCCAAATCTAACGGTGTCCGATGCTTTGGTCTGAGCAGGTCCGGAAATGGCTGGAAGACCCTTAGGCTGCTTCCCCCACCCCACCCCCTACCTTAAATCCATAACTTAAGTGAGCATAACCATAAAGCCACTAATGAAAACATCTCCACTGGCTCTATTTACCCAGCTGTGCCTCTCAGGATCTGCCGCTGACATTTTTAATACTCTCTTATTTCTCTGTCTTCCACGGGATTCATCTGAAGCCACCTACAGGGGAGGGTGTCGCTGAGGAAACAAAACCCGGGCCCCCCAGGCCTCTGACGGAAGGGGCTGGAGCATGCTGGGAAAACACATCCACCTGAGAAGCACAAAAGACCCCAGGAGTAGAGGAAGCTGGCCGGAGGCCAACCGGAGGAATCAGAGTGGCTGGGCCCAAGGAGGGAGGTCTGACGATGGGCCTCAGCGCACTTAGCCTCCCGATGCTAAGGCAAACAGTGCTCCCGGGAAGCTTTGGCTCAGGGCGGGCACCACCCATTGAGGTCGGAAGGCGGCAACCGTTGGGGGTTTCTGATTTTTGTAAACTTTTTTATAAATTGTAGTGTATCTCTAGGAAGGAAAAAAAAAACTTAAAACTTAAATGTGCAGCTTAATAAAATCACAAGTTGAACACCCATCCCACCATACTTAGACCCTTCTGGGTCTCATCCACCACTAGACTTGACCCCTTCCCCACAAGGAACCCCAGTGGTGACTTTTGCCTCGTTCCATTACTGAAATGTACTCTTTTTTCTCTTTTAAAGATCTCATTTATTTGAGAGAGAGTGAGAGAGAGAGAACAAGCAGGAGGAGGGGCAGAGCGGGAGAGAGAAGCAGACTCTCTACTGAGCAGGGAGCACTACCCAGGACTTGATCCCAGCACCCTGGGATCATGACCTGAGCTGAAGGCAGACGCTTAACTGACTGAGCCACCCAGGAGCCCCTGAAATGTATTCTTTTGTGGTTGGTTTCTTCTGGGTGAAACTGATCGTGAGCTTTGTCTCTGGTGTGTGTGAAGCTGTTTGTTTATTGTTCGACATCATTCTGTTGTACGGATCCCTTAGGATGCATTGGTGGGTTCCAGTGTTCGCGGGCATTTGTTGTCAGCTTGCGATTATTGTAAGGGACGTCACCGTGAACATTCTTCCTGTCTCTTGGTGCATTCATTTCAGTCAGGTACATTCTTAGGGGTGGAATCGAAGGATGAGATGTATGTATGTCGAACTGTCTTCCAAATGTTTGCACCAAATACTATTCCTCCCAGCAATGTGTAGGAGTCCCGATTGCTCCATATCCTTGCCAACACTTGGTATCATCCATCTTTTGAACTTGTGGCCATTCTGGTAAGTGTGCAGTAGCATTTCATTTTTTTAACTAGCATTTCTATGATTACTCTAGAGGCCGAACATCTTTTCATATTTATGAAATGCTTGTTCAAGTCTTTGGCCTATTTTCCTATTACATTATTTCTTTCTCTCTGTTTCTGTTTCATTTTTTTTTAACCGACTCATCAAGCCATTTATATTCTGAAAATGAACCTTTACTAAGTTTTAAGTAAAAATTTTAAAAATTTTTTGTAATAGGTATGAAATAATATCTCATCATATATTTGATTTGTATTACCCTGAAGATCAGTAATGTCAGGCACTTTTTTATATACTTTTTCACCATCCGGATGTCTCTTTTGGAGAAATATCTACTCAGGTCTTCTGCCCATTTTTAAATCAAGTTATATATTTTATTGCAATCGAATTCCTTATATATTCTGGATTTGCACTCCTTATCAGCTATAAAGGGTAAATATTTTCTTCCCTTCTGTGGGCTGCCTTTTCATTTTCTTGATTGTTCCCTTCGCTGTGCCAGAAGCTGTTAAGTTTGATGTCATCTGTCTATTTTTCCTTCTGCTATCCATACATTTGGTGTTATATCCAAGAAATCATCAAGAAGTTTTCTCCTGTGTTTTCTTCTAGGGGTTTTACATTTTTGGGGCTTATGTTAAGCCTTTAGTCCATTTTGAGTTAAGATGACTCTTAATAGAAACAAAACAAAATAAAACAAACAAACAAAACCCAACCAAACAAAAGATAACAAGTGTTAGTGAAGATGTGGAGAAAAAGGAACCCTTGTGCACTATTGGTGGGAATGTAAATGGCCATCACTATGGAAAAACAGTACAGAGTTCCTCAAAATATTAAAACTAGAACGACCCTATGATCCAGCATCCTACTTCTGGGTATATATACAAAGACATTGAAATCAGGACCTCAACGAGCTATCCACACCCACATGCCCACTGCAGCATTAGTCACCATAGCCAAGACATGGAAGCAACCTAACTGCCCATCGGTAGATGAGGGGAGGAAGAAAATGTGGTATTTACATACAATGAATATTATTCAGTCTTTAAGAAGGAGATCCTTCCTTTTGTGACAGAATAGATGGACCTGGAAGACATTCTACTAAGTGAAATAAACCAGACACAGAGAGACAATTGCCACATGATACCACTTACACGTAGAGTCCTAAATAGTCACACTTATAGCAACAAAGATGGCGGATCCCAGTAGCTGGGTTGGAGAGGGAGACAGGGAGGTGCTGGTTAAAGGGTGGAAAGTTTGTTGCGTAGGATGAATAAGCCCTAGCCGTCTATTGG
Organism: Lontra canadensis; assembly: GCF_010015895.1. Classification (NCBI taxonomy): domain Eukaryota; kingdom Metazoa; phylum Chordata; class Mammalia; order Carnivora; family Mustelidae; genus Lontra; species Lontra canadensis. Next base: position 4,554,752 of record NW_022631052.1, read on the forward strand.
TCAGTAGACTGCCTGTAGCTAACGATACTATACTAAATCCTTAAAAATCTGCCAAGGGTGTAGATCTTCTTATTAAGCGTTCTTACCTTAAAAAAAGAAAAATAAGCTGGGAGAAAAAAAAAGAAAAAATAGTATAAGATTTCTAGTTAAAAATCGATGGAGTGACAGTGAAGAAAGAAAAACTTAACAAGTCTATTTTAAGTTTCTCCTTTAAATTTTTTAAATTTTAAACATAATTGGATAAGATTCATGTTTGAAGTATCTTGTGTGCCCACGTAGAGTTATTAGTTAATTATTAGTCAAAACTAATAATTTTGTATTATATGTGTGTAGCAGCGGATATTTACATGTATTTTGCCTTTTCTTACTCTGTGACATTAGCTGCCTAAGCTCTGTATGTTTTGAGTTTGCAATCTCTTTCATGGGTCTTGTTTTCCATAAGTTAGATTGTATTTTTAAAATTTCCTTCTTATTTCAGAGAGAGAGAGAGAGAGACTATCCTGAGTGAGTAACAGAGGAGCCTAATTGACAGGAGGGAATCTGAAGGTCTCCTTCTGCCAAGAACTGAATAGGAATTCACCAAGGGAAGCATAGGGAAAAGGATATTCTTAGCCAAGGGAATAGCATGTTCGAAGGCCCTCGGGCAGGAAAGGGTTCAACCCAAGAGCTGTCAAAACTCAGTGTGGCTGGAGCACAGAGACTCAGGGGCAGTGGCCTGAAGCCATGGGGGTGAAGTAGGCATGAGCCAGAACTGGGCTCCACTGGAAATCTGAGATTGAATCCTGAGATCTTGGCAAATCGTGGAGGTGCCTTAAACAGGGGTGTGACAGGATTAACTCTGCATCTCTGCCTTCAGCAAAAACATCAGATCTTGGGACATGGAAGGGGCAGTTGGTCATCAGGAGTCCAGTTCAGAGGCACTGGCCTTCACATGTGCCCATGACCTTTAGCCCTTGGCTCTAGGCTTAAAAAGACAGCAGAGAGAGTCAGAGTGTGGCTACTTACATGAAGGAAGATCCTGACTTTGAAAGGAAGGCTGCTGGGGATGGCTAGGAAATTGAGAAGAAGTTGTCTTGAAACTCACATTCTTCTGAAAGAAGCCAGATTGCTCCATTACAGTGTGCCTTGTATCTCCTCCCATAGGGAGCTGTGGGCATTTAACAGCAGACATTCAACATACAACTCAGGGACTTACTGGGTCAGAAGGCACCTGCTTCTGCCATTCTTCCATGGAGAGGGGTGGGTTTGGGTAAAAACATTCCAGCTCCCCCTCCAGGGTCCCATGTTAAATTTTGAGGCTGCTGGGCCAAGCAAAGGGAGCAGGCTAAGGCTTAGAAGGAAGGCATCTTTGTCACCTGTTGGCAGCTTCCCTCCCTCTCCCAGCACATTCTAAATGCATACTTGCCATGTTTGCAAGGTGCTTGGGCCCTCACCTCTGTCTGTTTCACACTTGCAGATGCTGGTTTTCAAATTCATCAGTACATACACGTGACTCTGCCGCCGAGGCATGAAAGCAGCAAAGATAATACCCAAACGAACAGGTCCGTTTGTGTGCCAGTACAGCTTTATTTATAAAAAGAGGAGGTGACTGAATTTGGTCCATGGGTTGTCCTTGCTGACTCCTATCTTGTTTCTAACTCAAGGGCCTCAGGATTCGGTTAATTCAGGGGTAGTTGGGTGGCTGAGAGCACAAAGTAACCTTGACGTTGAGAGATCATCACCTCCCAACCAGGAGTGCTGTTGGGAACCCCCACCCAAACACACCCTACCTGGTTCCTGTGCCTTTCCTCTGTGCTCCTTGGGTGTACTTATTGGAGGCTGTCATTTTTGGACTGCTTAGCTTTTTCTTCTAGAAACGTGCTGCAGACTGAGTGTTCTCTCGGGGTGGGAGTGGTGTCCCCGGGAGCTGGCATTGTAAGTGAATTACATGAAGCATTCACCCCACCCCACCCTTGTGAATGATTCACATCCATTGTGGGTCAGGGATTTGGAGCTCTGGCCCTGGAACTCTGCCCTATGGGGGCTTACGAGAAATCTCAGTGATAAGATGTTTGCCTGGAAGGTCCTATCTGTGTTGGGGAGAAGAAACATCCTTATTCCCAGAGGTGAGCCTCTGGGGGCTTACAACCGAAGTAAGGAGTGTTTGGTTATCAGTCAGATGAGAGAACACAAGTCCTTTTTCCCCCGATCCTTTCTATCTGGCCTTTGGGACCATGGGTAAACAGCTCTGCTTACTGGAGCTTCTGCTCTTTCTTTCTTTGAAAACAAGTTAGTCCTCAACCTGGATGTGCAGTTTTTTTCTCCTTTAGTTTCTGGAAGCCTGGATCTGGGGACATTTGTTAGGTGAGCCGTCTCAGGGGGCTGGTGGGAGTGCCTGCCCATTGTTAATTCTGGCTTTAGCTTCCAGGGCTCGGGCCAGCTTCAGGGAAGCACAGATGAGCAGGTGAAGGGAGGAAGCAGTTGACTTGAACTTGGGTGGGTCAGGACCTTGCATGTGCGCAGATAATGAAAGTGACTGTCAATATTTACCGAGGGCTTCCAAGTGCTAGACATGGGACTAAGCATCTCTGTTTTACCCTCTCAACAGCTCTATGAAGTGGGCACTGACACTCATCTTACTTTAGAGGTGATGAAACTGAGGCACAGAGAGGTTGAGTAACAGGTGAGAAGTCACTCAGCTCCGTCTGTGCTAGAGCTGCGATTTGAACCCCATGCCGGTGCTTTTTTGCTTCTTCTTCTTCTTTTTTTTTTTTCATTTTAAAAAGAATTTATTTACTTATTTCTGAGAGAGAGAGACAGAGCCTGAGCAAGGGAGGAGGCAGAAGGAGAGGGAGAAGCAGACTCCCCTCTGAGTAGGGGAGTAGGGAGCCAGAAGTGGGGCTCCATCCCAGGATCCCGAGATCATGAATGAATGAATGAGGGGGTGAGCAAGTGAATAGAGGCTCTGCAATCTTGATTAATGGTTGGATATCTTGTACTCAGGCTCATTCTTATTCCAACCAGAGACACTTTTCTCCAGTGGTCTTGTGTAATGAAGTATCCCCACATTTGGTGGCATAAATCAACCATTTTCCTTTGTAACATTCTGTGAGTCAGAGTTTGGACAGAGGACAGTGCAGATAGCTTGTCTCTGCTCCAGGTCATCTGACGTCTTCGCTGGGCAGAGCTGAATGGCTGGGAGTCTCCCTATAGCTGGAGGCCATCCTCCTTTGGAAGTGCCTCCACTTGGCACTTTACGTGGCCTCTCCATGTGACCTGGGTTTCCTCATGGTCTGGTGACCTCAGGCTTATTTGGACCTGTTGCTTAGTGTTTCAGGGGTCCAGTGTGAGCATCCCAATGGGCAAGATGGAAGCCCTCACTCCTCCTTAAGACCTGACCTCTGAAGTCACACCTTCACTTCTGCCACATTCTATCTATTGGGCTCTGTTAGTTCGAAAGCAGTCATGGCCCACTGAGATTCAACGTGGGGGGCAGCATAGACCCCACTGCCAGATGGGACATAGCAAGGCCACATTGTATAAGAGCATATGGAGAAGGAGCTATTGTCATGGGTCTTCTTGAAAGGTCTTGACATCCAGGAGATAATATTTCTCATGAGAAAATATTGCTAAGGACCCCGCTATGTTTTCTCCCAATTCTCCCTCACTGAACTGCTTCAAAGTCTTGCTACTCATTGTGTGGTCCCCGGACCAGTGGCCGAGTGTCCCCTGGAATAACCAGCAGGGAACATAGAGAGTCTCTGGGGCCACCTTGGACAATTCTGAGTCAGGGGTCTGCATTCCTACAAGAGCCCCAGGAGACTGGCGTGTGCTTTAAAGTTTGGGATGCACGATTTTATGGTGCGGACCCATCTCTCCAGAAGGCCTCAGAGAGTGCAAGAAAGGGTGGTTTCCTTTTTAAAAATATAGTAGAGGTGGCTCAGAATGTGAGCAAGCCAGCACACGAATGCAGAAGGTGTGCTGCATCCCCAGTCACTAAGGCGGGGGGTCTGACCTGGGATGCATGTGGGGTTTATCATTGTCCCTTCCTCCTGTGTCCAGGCTGAGCAGAAGACAGCCACCTGTGTGTTTCCTCCAGCAAACATGTACCAGGAGAAGTTCGTGATGTTCTAGAAAAGCAGCCGGCACAAGGCTCCCTCAAAGAGTATATGAACAAAGGAATACTCGTGTTGCTTTCAAAACAGTCATAATTTGATTTCTGGCTAGTGTCTCCTGGGTACATGACAGACTTCAGAAGCCGCCTGTTTTTTTGTTTTTTTTTTTAAGTCACGCGATGAGGCTGCTTCCATTCAAGTTCTCCCTGAGTAAAGCCATCCCAATGCCATGGTTCTGGGTCTGCACGCTCGTGGGAACACAGACACATGGAGCGTGTGAGGGAAGGAGGCAGCAGGCTAGAGAAAGCATGGAGACTTCAGACCCACCCCCATTGTTTAGGACCTCAGCAGAGATGCTGCTCTGATTCCAGACACAACGACCGTCCATTCCAGAAATGGATTCAGGCTGAAAGTGACGCGAGGGGAGGAGTATGTCAGGGTACGAGCGGGAATGCTTGGGAATGAGAAGACGCCAGCTTCAAGAACAAGGGGAAATCCTTCCTTTGTCTCAAGGGGAAGATTGCTTTCATTTTCCAGTGTCCTATTTCCTTGGGGAACACGGCAGGCAAGGGGGAGGTTTAGATCCTCGGAGCTGAGAGCCAAATATAGCATCTTCATTAAAAAATGTGTTCAGATTGGATGTTTGGATGATTCACATTGGGTTTTCTCTCATCCGGTGAAGACCCTTTTGGGGACTGTCATTCCATATGGGTCTGTAATTATTCAAAGTAATCAGAGAGGGATGCCTTGATTTAGAATTATTTGAAAAGTGGATTATTTTAAGCAATACACTGCGCACAACCCATGTAGGACCTGACCTAACCGATTACACAGCCAACCAAACCAAATTACCACGAAGCCTGGTATGTAAATATGCAAACTCTTGGAGACACCAGGATTATGAATAAGTTGGGAGACACCGATGAGTGCCAAACAGACTCTTAAGACTCTCTCCATGGCGTGGGGATGAGGGTTTTACACACATTTTCTCCTATACTGCTCACGACGTTCTCACGCCGTTGTGTTCCAGTTTGGCTGACGAACTGCCCTACAGGGAGCAGGAGCTCATTTCCCTGGGGTTACAGAGGCGGTGTGAAGCCTGAAGCTGGGATTTGATGTCAAACCAAATCTGATCTCTAGACCTTCTCTCATCGAATTCCCACCACAAACCCTTGGTGTGGTGGTGTTGACCCATTTCCCAGATAGAGACACTGAGGCTTGGCGGCCATGTCACTCAGCTGTTAGCTGGCAGAGTCGGGCCTCCAGCTGAGAACCATCCTCTGATCTCAACTTTGTCTAGACTTTGTCGTGGACTAAACTTGTCCTCTTGAGGGCAGCTCTTTGCACAGATGAAACAGTTCCATATTTTGACGATGATACTCAGATGCACACCTGGGATAAAATTTCATAGAAATGTGCACATGACACACACATGGGCGTGCGAGTGCATACACATGCGTGCATGTGACAATTGGAGAAATCGGAATAAGATTAATAAGCACTGGCATCAGTTTCCTGTTCTTGACAATATACTGTGGTTATATAAGATATTATCATTGGGGGAAGCTGATTGAAGAGTAGGGAACTCTCTGTACTATTTTGCAACTTCTTATGAGTCTGACCAGGAGAAAAAATTATCTTCAACTCTTTGATGCTTCTCCAATGGAGAGATGGGATCTCTGTTTCCTGGGAAGGCTCTCTAATGTCTTATAGATAGAATACAGCAGGAGTAGGGCTGTGCCAGATTTCAGGCTTAAGTCTCAAGAACCCAGAAGCCTCACTGCCTAGATCTTGCTGTGCCGGCTCTGGAAGCCCTGAGCCGCGCGATCCACGGGTCTCCCGAGACTGCCAGGCGGAGAGGTCATGGACAGCCATTCCGGTCACCAATCCCGGATGGACCCAGCCTTCCATCTGCCCCTGTGCAACTGCCAGTCACAGATGAGTAAAGCTCAACAGGACCCTCCAGATCAGCTCATTCTCCCACTGATTAACACCAAGTGATACCCACCAACACCCTGTGGCATGGGAAACACCCAGCGGAGCCCAGCTTGAATTCTCGACCCATAATAACTAGACTTACCTTGGGGGTCATTTTGTAACGTATAAAAATGTTGAATCGCTATGATGTACACCTGAAACTAACAGGACATGGTGTGTCAATTAGGCTTCAAAAAAATGTCTTGAACCATGAAATCGTGAGGCAGAAGAAAATGGTTTTTGTTGGAAGACCCTAAGTTGTGGGCTATGGGTTATATAGTAACAGAAAACAAGAGTGACTAGTCTTAGACAAAGAAAGGCAAGGCTGATGAAAGGTGGCCATATATGTCGACTTAGATGACATGATGTAGTAGGCATGTTCCTTCCTCTATTTTGGTCTCAATAAAACTGGCTTCACCTTGAATATCACTTCCTCCAGGAAGCCTTCCTGGATTCTGTAGTCTGGATGCTCTTCCCCTTCTCCCCTGTGGTTAGCAGGCAGTAGAATTATCTTAAGGCCACATTTTGTTTATTTCTCTCTCCCTCCCACCGGAGAGCAAATTCCATATGAGGTCAAGGACAAACTTAGAAGTCATCGCTACTTCACTCTGCCTAGGACATAACCTTCAACAGGTGGTTGTTGAATGAATAAACAAAGAGACAGCATCCTGCTTGGCTCCTGCCTCCTACATTTCTTTATCTCTGGAGCCTTGGGGCAGGTGAGAAGGATCCCGGTGTGTCTCTGACACCTCACAGACACCAGCTTTCACTCCCTGACTCCCAAGATCCTAAGTCCACAAATCCATCTGCTGGGCAACAGCTTAGCAGCAGCAGGAGTTGGGGAGTCAGAGAGAGGAGAGGTGTGTCCGCCAGTCCCCTACCAAGCTGGCGTCACCCTGGTTTGCTTATTCCTCCCCCCACCCCCCAGCTCAGCTGCTTTAGCCACAGGAGGGCCATCACCATGGGAGGTCTCTAGTCCTTCCCAGTGTTTGCCTCTGCAGCTGCATCTGTGCTCATTGAGGCTCTGCTGGGGTGGGGTGGGGTTGGGGGTGATCTGGCTCCTCTTGGGCTGCCCTTGACAATTCCAATCACAATGACACAACAAATATTTACCGAGCATTACCCTCCAGCAAGGCTCTGGGCTGGACAAAGCGTCAAATCTCCAGGAGCCCCAGATCTTGGCAGGGTGATTATCTGGTGGAAGCTGAGAGATGACAGAAAGGAAACTAGGCCCCTGGCCTGTTCCAGAGGGGGTTCAGTGGGGTGCCCAAGCCCGCATTCACAGGCTTTGAGAGACAACTGATCAGGATTTAGGAATTGCAGGAACCGGTTGTTAAACCATCAATGGCTTGAGATTGGCCACGGTGGGCATATAGACCTCGAGAAAATCAGCACACACTAGAACCCAGCACCCTGACACCAGCCAGTTGAGTGGCTCGCTGCCGTGAAATTCAGTTCCCCCCTTCTGAGGCTGTTTCCCTATCTGAAAAATGGGGATTAAAAATCCTTATCTGGAACGTTTTCACAAGTATTGACACAGTATGGTTCTTGGCACATAACAGGTGCTCAGGAACGACTACTTCCCTCTCCAGCCCTCTCTCTTCTTCCTGAACTAATATTGAAAGTAAACAGTGGTTTTGGTTTTCCTTTGGATTTATGGGTTGATGAATAAATATCACTGAGTAGGAAAGAATACACATTTTAGAATGAAGCATGGGACTGTTTCCCAGGGGCTGTTCCTCAGTTTTCCCAGGAGAACTCACCAAAATTTTCAGGATCTTCTCCCACCCCAGCATTGATAAGGGGGCAGGGAGGATAAAATCAGGGAGCGATATTGAGGGGGGTCAACATCTGAGGGTCTGGGCAGTTTTGTAAGTTGCCCAGTCTGGGACAATCATGTGCTCATAGTATTTCTGTTTGGTCATTCATTCATTCATTCATTCACTCAAAAATGTATTTATTGAGCGTCCCTTGCTCATCTCTGAGCAAGACTCTGGCTATTCAGCTATGAGCAGAATTTTACCCTGTCCTTACGGAACTTAACAGGTTATTGGTGAAGACAAATCATGAAGCAAGTGATTCAGAGAGCGTAGGTGTCATTGAAGGGAAATGCAGGTCACCATGTGGGCCCATTAGGTCTGGGGAGCAATTTTAGTTGGAAGTTTCAGGGATGGTTTCTCTGAAGAAGTGACATGTAAGCAAAGATGAGAGGGAAGATGGTCTTTTATCAGGCGAGATGAGGAAGGTGGCAGACGGACTCCAGGATGGTCCTCATAATCCCTGACTCCTGGTGTCTGTGCCCTTGAGTGTGGGTGGGACCTGGGACATTCCCCAATAGCATAGAGCAAAAACGATGTGATGTCCTTTCTGTTATCTTGCTTCGTAAGACTGTAACTTCTGTGTTGCAAGTGGACCCTCTCTTTTGCTGTCTTGGCTTGCATGCACAGATGAAAGAGACATGCCAGAGTGTACCCCATGATGGGGAATTGAGAGTAGCCTCAGCCAACTGCCAGCAAGGAACCAAGGCTCTCAGACCAACAGCTCGTGAGAAGCTGAATCTTGTAAAAAGCCCAGTGGGCTTGGTAGTGGGTTCTTTCCTTGGTGAGCTTTCAGGTGAGACCTCAGCCCCAAGGTACTTGGTTGTAACTTTGTGGGAGACCCCAAAACAGAGGACCCAGCAAAGCCAGACACAGACCCTTGACCCACAGAGACTGGGAGGTAATAAATGTATTTTGACCTTAAGTGATAATTTGTTATGCAGCATAGCTAACTGATACAAAGAAGGAACAAGAATTTTATTCAGGGCAGAGAGAACCAGATGTGTGAAAGGGGGTTAAATAAAGCCAGTCTGAGTCCCAGAAGAAGGACAAGTGGGTTGGTGTGGCTGGTGTGGACATGAGAGCAAGCATGTGCTGAGAACTGAAGCAGGAAGGTTAGCCCAGGCCATGTCCTGTAGGCCCACAGAAGCCACAGAACACAACCCTGGGGGTTCTGCGGAGTCCGTGAAAATTTTGAAACAGTGAGCTTGATGAAATTTGCTTTTGAAAACACCAGTCTGGCAACAGTGTGGACAAAGAATTGGAGGACACACGGGTAGATGTGGGGAGACTTTGTGATGACCATGTAAGGTGCTAGGATGGCTCAAACCTGGAGCTGATGGTTGACTCATAGAGCAGTGAACACTTTCAAGCAGTATTTTCCAGGTGGGAGGGCCAGGATTTAATGACAGAGTGGATTCAGGGGGAGTGAGAAGTAGAATCATCTGTTGAAATGCAGAAAAAGCCTTATGGTTTGAGTCTTTTAAGGGAATTAGAACATTCCGGATCAGTCTAGGAAGACTAAAAATTGAAGTGGAAATCGGTCTTTTTGATCCCAGCTTCTGTCTGGGTCGTTTTGACCTCCCTTGGGCAAGGCAGTTTAGGATTTGCCTAGCTACTGAGCACAATTAACACACTGTGTAGAGATTCGATTAGCATGTGAAGAAGCCCGGGCTGCAGAATAAATCTCCATGTCATTTTACTGATGCTAATTATTTCATCTGAAAACACTCAAGAGTGTGACTGTACATTGATCATTATGTCCCTGGGGAGTTAAGTCGGAGCTCAAAATGATATGGATTTATTGTGAATGTATGAAGTCGTTTAGCATCCCCTTGTAGATTTCACAGAGATGGATCTTTGCAAGATGTGAGTTAAGCGAGCTTGTTCTATTTAGAGAGGGCATTAATTCATTCTCCCTCCATTCTTGCATTCATGCTGTTTTGTTTTTTTTTTAATTCTTATGTGTAAGTCCCTTATAAAGGCTTTGATGTTTATCCCAGAACATCATTAACCTTTTTGTGCCTTGGCTTCCTCCTACGTGAGGGATGGAATGTCACACTTAAAATCCAGGAGTCTGGACCCAACACTTGACAGAGCCATGATAGATTTTCCTACAGAATGCAAGCTCCATGAAGGCAGGAATACATGTAGACTTTTCACAGCTGTGCCCCCAAGGACTTAGGAAATTGCCTACCCCCCCTAGTTATTTGCTGAATAAATATATGGTATAGTGTGTACAGCCTATGGTTTCTACAGAGCCTTCAGAAAATAGCACCCACCTTCTTTCTTTTCTTCTTTGCTCTTCGTCTCCTGCTCTGTTCCCTTTCCCTCTCTCTTTCATTCTTCTCCGCTGTCTTTCTCTTGCGTTTGGGAAAAAGAGAGAAAACAGAAATTAGCTATCACTACTGGGTTTCTGATTTGCTGTTGGTTTGTCCTGCATATGCATAATCACATTTACTTCTGTTTATATTATAAAATCAGAGGACCATCATGTTGGGGGAGAACTAGTTAGACTCTGCAGTAGAAACCAGTGCTAGGTGGGGCCCTACCTTTGAAAGGACATTTATATTTTGGGAGGTGGTTGGTGAGTATGACAGTTGTTCTTGGTTCAGATGCTATTTGTCTCAGCTCAGGGAAAGTGAGAAGATATCCTGGGAACTGAGAGGATGATCAGGCTAGACTTTAATTTCATTGCTTCTCAAGATGGGATACACATACTTCATTTATCCATCCATCTATCCACGCACCCATCTATACATCCATGCCTCCATCTGTCCATCCACTTAGGTAGCCATCCACTTTACTGTCCATCCATGTACCCATCCATTTACCCATGCATCCATCAATTCATCCATGAATTCATCTGTCTGTTTACTCATGTATCCATCTATACCACCACCCATCCATCCATCCATCCATCTATCCATCCATCCATCTGTCCACTTACCTATCCATCCACTCTATCATCCATCTCCTGATTCACTCACTCACTCACTCACTCACTCACTCAGTAGTTCATTCACTTTTCCATTCCAGGGATATTTGTTGAGTATTTGCTATGTGTTCATCTCATGCTATGAACTGGGGATGCCACAACAACCACATGGATATAAGTTTTTCCCCAAAGGAGCTCACTGTCTAGTGCAGTAATTCATAGGCTGTCAGGGAGTAGAAAATTCTGCATGAAAACGATGGCCAATCTTTCTGGCATTTGATTTTACTCAATAGTAAGTAGACGAAATGTTATTTTTATTATAAAGTAACTGGACTTTAAAGTAGAAGTCAGAGGTCACCAGAACTTCCAAGATAAAGTGCAGGACTTCAAAAGGATTTTCTTCTTGAGTAGCCTTCTTTGGGGTTCTCCTCATACCAGAAGGATCTTCTCTGCATTTGGAGGCATTTCTGGGGGGAGTTTAAAAAGCACTATCAGGAAACAGGTGGCAATGAGCTTTTGACGACAACGGAGTGAAATACCCTGACTGAATATTAATCAACAAAGAATGATTGTGTCCCTTCTATGCATACAGCTCTATGCTGGGCATTGTGATGTGGGGAGAATAGCAGGCATAATGAGGTATCTCCCCAGCCCATGCTTCTTCTTCCTCCTCTTCCTCCTCAGAACCGTCCCTCCTCCCACTCTTTCCAGAGCAGTAAACTGAGGCAGGCATGCCTGTGACCTGTAATCCGTATCCTAATATGGTTAGTCCAAGTGTAGTCCATAGGCAAAGTTAACCCAACGATTCATTTTTAGGAATTGACCCAGGAGGTGCCTGTACGGTCACCAGTGTTGGGACCAGAGCCCTGTGATTGTTTATGATGTGCAGAAGAAGGAGCTAGAGTCTTTAAACATAGCTGGTAGTCAGGGGAAGAGAAATCAAGGTGGCATGCAGTCAAACTGAGCAGACACATGGCCCGAGAGAGAGGGGCCCAGGTCCCATAGGGCTGGACTCAACTTCTTCATTGAGATTCTCCTGATTTTAATAATCCCCCTTTGATTTAGCCAACTTGTCTGTATCTACTTCTCAGAACCCTAATGAAAAAACAGGAAGAGTGATTAAAAAAAAATTCTAGGACATGATTCCTGCCCTCAGTGAGCTTACTAGCTAATACAAATAAAGTCAATGATCCCAATAACAATAACCAGCTCTCACTGAACTCATGATATATAGACCAGGTCCCTTGCATTATCACGTCTGAGCCTCCCAGCCCTTGGAGGTGCACAGGATTGTGATTGCTGTCATGTTAATAAGGGAACCTGAGCTTTATAGCTCAGCCTGCACTGAGGGAGACGCAGCGACCTGCCTGCTGTCACACCATTAGCAAATGATGGAGTTGGGCGTGGGTGTGGGAAGTCTGTCCCAGAGCTCTCTCACTTAACCAGTACTTTCTGCTGAGCATGTGGAGAAAGAAGGGAGGCAGGACCAGAGAGTAGGAGGTGAGTGACGAATGAGAAGCATTCTGTGATAAGAGAAGAGAAAAGGTAGCTGTGGGCGTCTGGGGATAAGCAGAGAAAGTCCGAGACAGTAAGTTTTGGGGACCTGGGAGGGCCGCATCTGTGAAAGCCCACAGTCATTTCACACTGATTTCAATATAGAATGCTCCCTGATAGAGAGCCCTGAAACTGACATGGTCTTTCAGGGAGATGTGTTGGCCATGGGCATCGAGAACCCTAAAAAGGCCACACTATTCAGCCAGCTAATGCCACATTGGTGATTATTTCACAAACAAGTCTTCAGAAATGCACACAAAGGTATAGGTGCAGATGATCATTACTGAAACCTTATTTATAATAGCAAAGAGTTGGAAAGACATGGGGGACTCATTAACCTCAGCAGCGAGCGTACCATGATGGGGTGTCTGGTGGGTCCTTGCTGCCTCTTAGCTTCAATTCCATTCTTCTAGGCTTGGCTTTCTTGAGGGGGTGGCTCTGTAACCACTTTTCTGTGACAGGTGCTGCCAGCAGGTGGGTGGCAGAGGGAACCAATGGCCAGAGGAGGAAGGAGGGACTCATTTCTTGCTGGTTGCTTCCTGTTGCTCTCAGACCACCCTGCTTGCAGGGATTCCCTTCAGTGGCAGCCTGGGGAGCCACTCTGCAACTTTTCTACTCCGAATCAGGCTCTTTGTCCTCCCTTGAAGATCCCAGTGCTGGCCAGGCAGGGCCCGTCGGGAAGTCTGGGGCTCAGCTCTGCTGGGCCCACCTGCATCCAGACTGGGTTGTATGGTCCCAGATTCCAGCCTCTTTGCTCCTCAGGCCTTAGGGATTCTGCTTTTCTACAGTTACTACCACAGTGATGTCTCACCATGCTCGATAGATCTCTACTGTTTACTATGCTTGGTAATCACTTGGCATGACTCTGATTGGAGAGGAAGCTTTATTGATGCCACGTCCTGCAAGATGGCAATGAAGAAATTTTGAGATGATAACCAGCAAGCTAGTTACCTTCCAGGGAGAGGACAAGCAAGAGAATACTCAGTATACTTCTCTACTGCCTCGTTAACAATCGCCTCTGTTAAATTCTCTTCATTAAAATAACCACTAGACTTTCTGTCTCCAGCCTGGACCCTGACCAGCAAACACAGCTATGCAAAGGATCAATAACACATCACCGTGTTTACTCTCTATGACGAAATGGGTAAAAAACAGGAAGTAAAACCATAAGAACAATACGATCAGAACCTTATCTTCTTTCTCTTAGCCACCTGTGTTATTTTTTTTTTTAACCACCTTTCTCCTTAAAAATTTTTAAAAATTATTGAGGTATATTTGACACAACATTATATTAGTTTCAGATGTACAACATAGGGATTGGATATATCTGACTTTTCTTCTTGTGATGAGAACTTTTTTTTTGTAAGAAAGAGAGAAAGAGGAGAGAGCTCATGAGTGGGAGGAGGGACAGAGGAAGAGGGAGAATGTCAAGCAGACTCCCCGCTGAGTGCAGAACCCAATGCGGAGCTCGATCTCATGACCCTGAGATCATGATCTGAGCCAAAATCGAGAGTTGGATGCTTAACTGACTGAGCCACCTGGGTGCCCTGTGATGAGAACTTTTAAGATCTACATCCTCGGCAACTTTCAAATATACACTACAGTATTAGCTACAATCACCATGCCAGGCAGTACAATAGTTCATACTTTTGAACACCTTCACCCATTCTTCCCCCCGCCTCTGATAACCACCAAGCAGTTTCCTGCGTCTGGGAGGACCTTATTATTTTTTTTTTAATGTGCAGAGAAAAAAGAATGAAAACCAATGTGAAAAAGAGCGTGACCCATGGCAGTCCCCGATGGCCAGCTCGCACATTCGTGGAATGGAAACCCCATAAGGTCCTACTTGGCTCAGTTCTTCCCCTGCCGTGTCTCTTGAGAGGCTGACGTGTCTGGCGTGGGACATTTCAGAATTTTTCCTACTGGGTCTGTTTTCCTCCCCTGCCTGCCCTCTTTAGAGTTTCGGTGGGGTCCTGGGCACAGTCCACCCAACAGGGAGCACGGGAAGGCTCCCTTTGATGTGGGCATGGTCAGGGAAGGAATCACTTGAGGAGGACAGCCTCACAGATCTCGGGTCCCATTTCTATGGCAACGAAGTGGCAAGGGCTGAATGTCTGACTTTGTTTGGGGCTGTGGTGGCCGCTAATTACAGGCAGTTCTGTGTCCCTTTGCTCTCTCTATTTATTTGTTGGCAAGGTTTATTTACTTTTTTCTCCTCCTGGATTGTAGTCTTTCTCCCCTTCTTTCACTTCACCCTTTAGGAAAAAAAAAAAATCTTTGTTGTATCTGGGGGATGTTTGCTTTCCTGGTTGTTATGGAGATGAAAAGCCAGATTATAGAGGAAGCTTGGGAGAGGGAAGAATGGGTAGCAGGACCCAAGGTAGCCCTTGGCCCTGCGGGACATGGCTGAGAAGCAGAAGGCGCAGATGTGGGCCCCCACGAGAGCACAGAACATGAAGGGGAGAGCAAACAGGAGTGAAAGCTCTCCAGAGGCCAGCGTGGAGTGGAGTCAGGCAGCAGGCCCAGGAGCGGATTCGTGAGAAGACTCACAAGATGGCCAGGAGCCTCTCTCTTTGCCATTGGCATGTCTTCATTGAACATTCTGACTTGCTGCACTGTCCTGCTTCCTTCCTTAAGTCTGATCTATACATTTTTCTGCTTGGAAGAGCCTACACAGCCTTTGGGGCTTTGGTGAATCCTTCTGGGGGAAAACCCTTGCTGGCCTTCCTGGGGCTCACCGCACCTGGGTGGTGGGAGACAGGACCGGGGCCTGTCCTCCTGGTCTCAGGTGAGGTCTTCCCGGCCCAAGATGATCGCCACACTTGGTGGCTGGCTATGGAAATTAACGAACGTGAAGTAAAACGGATCATGCATTCCCTTCTCGGTACTTGCTGCTTAGTTTTTCCATAAACCGAACATGGTTCCAAAAGATAAAGTCTGTGAAGCAAAAATAAATACAGGACCACCTCACCTGCTCTATTTCAAATGCTCCATACCCACATGTGTCTGGGAGATTCTGGGTTGGGCAACTCAGATGTAGAATGTTTCCATCATCACAGAAAATTCTGTTAGAGAACTAGGGTCTAGTAAACGGTATACTTTTCTGGGCTGGAGTGAAAGAAAACCATAACCTGATAGCCATTCATTCATTCATTCATTCGTTTGTTTGTTCATTCATTCATGCAACAAATATTGACTCTTTGCCAGGCTTTGTTCTAGGTGTTTAGGATTCATTCACTTGAGACAGGCAGTTCCAGTCCTCATGCAGCTTATATGATAGTATGTAATAATAAGTATTCCATAGATGCAGATATTTTTCTATACAGAGAAAAATACAGCAGGTTCAGGGAGATAACAGAATTCTGGGTGCTAGGAGAATGGAGAGGGGTCTATTTTATAAAGGTCAGTTAAGGGGGTGCTCACCAAGAAGGTAACCAAAAAGGGGGGGGGGATGAGCAGCAAGCGTTGCAGATTTCCAGAGGTAAAGAATTCAGAGCAGAGGGAAGCATGTGCAAAGGCCCTGTGGTGGGGGCCTGCCAGACAATTTTGAGCAGACGAATGAAATGATTTGATGTGGTGTCAGCAGATCCCCTCTGGCTGCTGAAGGGAGAATAAACCAGAGGGGAGAGGAGAGAGGTGTCCCAGAGAGTTCTGTGAGGGGCTGTTGCTGCATCCCAGGTCAGTGGTGACAGTGGTCTGAACCCAGATGGTAACAGTGGTCTGAACCAAGATAGTTTACAGTGGGAGAGGTGAGAAGTCATCAGTTTTCAGGGGATACTTTGGAAATAGAGCAGATAGGTTTTTCTGCTGGATTCACATGGAGTTTGAGAGAAAGAGGAGTCAGGGATGATGCCAGGGTTTGAGGGTCCAGAAAGAGAGAGTTTCCATTCATAAAGATGGGGAAGGTGGGGGCAGTCTTAAGGTAGGGAATAATCAGGACATAGACGGTGCCCATAAAATCCCAGATGCCTATTGAATATCTGAGTGATGGTCTCAAGTGCATGGTTGCCTACATGAGCATATTCATTCAACAGGGGACTCCGTCATCTTGGGTGGAAGGGATTGGCACTTGGTTCATCCTTATTTCCAATCTTCTTTGGTTGATCATTAAAAAAGAAACATTTCTTGTTTCTGTTGGTTTTGTACCAGCTTGCAAATCTAATGTCCACACTGAACAGATACCCAGCTAACTGGTTCCTTGACTCTACCTTTTTTTTTTTTTTTCTTTTTAGATCATTCTTTTCACAGCCAGACACTAAGGGGCACTAAGAACATTGAACACTAGCCCAGCCCTCAAGAAGCTGGCAATGAGTAGGAGTCACTAAAAGCACAGAACAAAGCACATGTGCTTTGGAGCCATCAGACCTGATTGCCCAAACTGGCTCCACGACTTCCCAGGTCCTTTGCTTGGGGCCATGCCCTTAACCTCCCTGAATATATTTGCTCATCTGTGTAATGGGGCACCTGACACCCAACGCAGAGGGCTGTCAGCAGGATTAAAGAAAATGTGTACAAATCCACCAGCCTAATGCCTGACACATATAAGTGCTTCTTTAATAAACGGTTGTCAGGATTATCTTGACTGTTAGGGAAATAGACATATTAATAAGAAAAATTATAATATGTGGCGGTAGGTGCTTTTTTTTTTTTTTTTAAAGATTTTATTCGTTTATTTCACAGACAGATCACAAGCAGGCAGAGAGGCAGGCGGTGGGGGGGGGCGGCGGATGCAGACTCTCTGCCGGGCAGAAAGCTCAACACGGGGCTAGATCCCAGGACCCTGAGATCATGACCTGAGCTAAAGGCAGAGGCTTTAACCCACTGAGCCACCCAGGTGCCCCGGTGGTAGGTGCTTTTAAAAACAGGTGTGAGGAAGGGGATGGCAGGATAGCAGAGGGACTAGCATTGTGGCCCTTGGAGGTCCATGGTGGCTCCAAACCCAGACTTTCCACATATGCACTGGGTTGACACTGGGCAAGCCCTTTAATTTCCCAGAACCTTGTTTTTCTGGTCTATAAGATGGGTGCAATTATTCAGCGGTGCCGACTTGCAGTTTGTTGTGAATTTAAAGAGGGTGACATGTATAAAGGAATTAGCACCGTTCCTGTTTCATAGGAATTGCTCAATAAATGTCAGTTGCTACTATTTCCATGGGAACACAGAGGGTATGCGCCTATTAGAAATTAGGGAAAGAAAAAACAAAACAAAACAAAGCCCTTTTCTGGGATAGAGACAGCCCAGGCCATTCCCCTTTTGTCCCATCTGGAGTTGACAGATGTTTTTGATGTTCCCAGGGAGGATCTTGGGGCCCTTGAAGATTTCAAACTCTCAAAGAAATATTCCAAGTTTCTGCTTTGACTGAAGCAGGAAAATGGTGGATATTTTCGGAAGCATGTCGACATACAAGGGGTGAATGTATTCTTATCAGGGAATATTGAGGCGAACTAGCCTTTCTCTTCCTAAGCCCACAGGAGCCTTGATGTCTTCCCACATGTCCACTCTAGAACTTCCGTGAGTGGTCTAGGAGGTGAGTGCTTTGTCTGTGCCCTAACCAGGTGGTGTAACCAGTTTGTAGGCCAACTTTCCCTGAGCTGTGAGTTGCCCACAGCTTTCACTAATGGTGCTGTCACTCCGCATGTGAGCTGCAGGCTTGGCTTGAGGCCCGACCCACTTCGCGTTGATGCAGGCCCAAAGCTTCCCTGCAGACATGACCAGGGATCCAGAGGTGAAGGGTTAAGGGGTGATTCATCTCCCTTTGTTGTGATGTGCTCAAAGCACCTCATCTGCGTGGTTAGAGTAAGCACCTGAAGAGTTAAGCAGGCAAGGTGAGCCCTGCTCTCCCCGCCCTCGTGCATGAATATATGGCATGCTGTTGGGTCATCTCGTTGGCACTGCCCATTCTGCTTAGCCCGGTGAGCCAGATTACCAACAGCGCAGGTCTTGCAATCAACCAGCATGCAAACCACGCTGTGACCCCTGGTGGTTCTCCTTACTAGCTGTAGGCAACCGGTTCCAGTTTCTCCTTCTCCATTTCCTCTCTTGCAAAATGGGTTGCAAACAGATAACATCTATAAAAGAAAACATGTCAAAGACTGTGGTAAGGATCGAATACAATAATATAGGTCCAATGCCCATTCGCTAAATGTTAATACACTAATACTGGCTGGCCATATGCTTGTCACCCTTCTTAGTGTTCCACATCCATCATTTTATTTCACCTTCCGATCACCTCTGCGAGGTAAGAACAATTACCGTCTCCATGTTACAGACACAGAAGCAGACAGTGAATCACTTTCGCAAGGTTACGTAGGAAGTAGCAGGATGAACATTCCGGTGATGCCTGGTTCCCGGTCTTGTGTCCTTAGCCATTAGGTAATACTCCTTTCCAACAGAAAATTGCTCGCTGTTAGTATTTTACTAATCCAGTCTTGACTGGGTGTTCCGTGAGTGGTTCACATCCCCCCTGGGAACCCAGGAAAGACCACAAGCTTGTCTTATTTGCACCATGGAGAGGAGTGGCTGATCTCAGGCCATTGGGATCTGTGCAAATCCGTATACTTTGTACATCAAGACGTATCCAAATCCTGCCCATTTTGACTCACTTGTCCACTCTCTCTCTCTCTCTCTCTCTGACTCTCATTCTCTCTCACCCTCTCTAGTTCTCTTACTCCCTGGGAGCCTCTTAGCAGCTTATGTGGAGTGAACACCATCCAGAAAAAAAATTTAGCTAAGAAAAACAGGAATCAAGACATCAAGACAGGTTGCCGACAGGACCTTTGATCCGGCCAGAAATAAATACAAGCGAAGCTGTCAAGAGCCCTCTTGCCTGATTTCCATCTAAAGCAACAGAAATGGGCCTCAGTCACCAAGTCCCACGCTGGCCCCCGGGACTGGTGAGGATGGGGCTGTGATCCCCATTTTGCAACGGGAAGCCAGTGTCCTGAGGGCAGGCTGGGGAGAAAAACCTCTGTTGCTCATCGTGGCATTGTTCACAAGGGCCAAAATCAATGCGTATCTGTCAAGGGATGATGGATAAAGAGAGTATGGTGTTCAGCCTCAAGAAAGAAGGAGATCCTGCCATTTGTGACAACATGATGAACCTGGAGGACATTAAGCTGAAGGAAATCAGCCGGAGGCACAAAGAAAATACTACATGATCTCACTTATAAGTGGGATCTAAGAAAGTTAAATACACAGAAGCAAATGGAGGATGGTTCCTGGGGGCAGGGAGGTGGGGGCAATGGGGAGGTGTTGGCTGAAGGGTACAAAGTTGGAGCTATGCAGAATGAGTCGGTCCAGAGTCTTCATGCACATGGTGACTATAGTCAACAACACTGTGTACCAGAAATTAGCTAAGAGAGCAAATTTCAGATGCTCTCAGCACACAATGAGAAAAAAAAAAAAAGGTAACCATATGAAGAGATGAATATGTTCACCAGCTTGACTACAGGAATCATTTCACTATGCGTAGGGATACCATAACATCATGTGGTACACTTCAAATAAATACAGTTTTTGTTAATTTTTTTTAAAAATCAGGGTAAGAAGTAGTTCTAGAGTTCATTTGGACCCAGTGGGGCATCTGGTTCTGCATGGAAGGCAAAGTTACGCAGCAGATGGCTTGACCATTTGGGAATATAACAGTAATAATTATAACAGATACTGGCTTGTCAAAAGCCAATGCTGTGCTAAGCACTTAAAAGCATTATCACATGTAACCATCACCTACGTCATCCTATGACGTATGAAGTATTATCATTTCCATTTCACAGATGAGAAAACTGAGGTTCGAAGTGTTTTGGCAGGTTGCTGTATGTTACCATTGTATAAGGGATTTCAGAGTCAAAGAGCAGTGTGCAGGACAGGGGAGGAGTAAGTAAGAGGGAAAGAGGACCTAGGGATGGCTTGACTATTAGATGAGGTAGACCCATGTATCTGACTTGGGTGAGGGGGATAGATGGTAGAACTACTCACCAGATTAGGACACTGAAGGAAAAGATCTGGGGGAGATGGTGAGACAGACCACCGAGCAGCCATTCCCTTTCTTCCCTACCAATGGATTTCGTTCATGCTTTGGCCTGTGTGGCCAAAAGAAGTGGGCATGAGACGCACTTCTAATCAATGAGACTTGAATGGGGGCTATGACGACTCTGAAAACATTATTTATTGACCAAAGGTGAGGGTGATTCTAGGAAAATGCCTCCTGTCTCTCCTACACTTTCTGCCTTTTTCGGAGGTCATGATACTTGGCGCTGTGATGGCCATCTTGAGAGCATGAGTTGCGGAGAACGAAAAGTCAATATCCTGAGCTTCTAGAGAGGGCAGATGGACAGAGTTTGCCTTGGTGCCCAGCTGACTGGCCGCACACCCCTGGAAAACAACCTCTTGTCTGCAGATGTCCAAAATACATCCAGATGAACTAGCTTTAAGGTTTAACGCATGGCGAACTGGCTTTTCTGTTCCTCGCAGTGGAAGGAATCCAAACTGATGTCACAATAAGTTTAGTACCGAGGCTCTTCAGCATCTGGGAGGTCCCTTTGCAAACTTCTTGAGAAAGATGAAGGAAGAGAGAGAGATGTGGCTAGAAAGTTGAAGGTGGACGCAGCTCCATTCAGTTGTACGGGGAGGATGGAGTGTGAAGGGGCAAATGTATTTGCTGGCACAGAAACATACAAGACCTCTGAGCATATGCAAATCTCCTACCAGATCGCACTTCTGAAGCTGACCGTCTGTCAACCGTCTGGCTCCCACACAGGCTGGAGCAGGACAGAGCACCTTGTCTGCTATCCTTATGTGAATCCAGGCCAAGTGGTCCAGGGAGCTAAGCATCTCTCCTTGGATATCTTTTCTCGAGATCTAATTTTGGGCTGCCAGGCAGCTCACACTAAAGAAGAAGGGCTCACAAAATCGTGCCTAACCATGGCCAGTGCAGCTCGGGCTAGGACCTTGGATAGGGGGAGTTCCTCTGCTTCCAGGGTCCCTCCCCACCAGCCTGCTGCTGTTGGGATGCTCACGGTCAAGGGGGACATGGCTGTTCCTCCTCCTACAAAAGGCTGTCCCAGTTTTAGCAACACCGGTCATCTCTGTGCTGTGCTCCCAGGCAGCCAGAAGCAATTTACTCTCTGCTATCCTTTCCATCCATCTGCAAGCATTTGCCTGTCCCTTCGCTCTGGGGATTGGAGACCTGACCTCTTCCTCCCACCCTCTTCCTCCTCCCACCCCCCTCTACTTCCTCCCGTGACATCTGAGAGGAGTAGGGAGGCCTTGTTTGTCACAGTTAGGCTTTGAAAACCTCCTGCACGTACCTTCTTCTCCAGGTCGCTCCCCCAGCGCCAGCCTGAACGTTTTCCCCGGCTGCACTCTTATTCAGCACCAGATGTTAGAGGTTACAGACCGACCATTTCCATCTTCCTTTACTTCATCGGCCTCCCCTCTTCCCAAGGCTCTGCGCAGATCCCCCCATCCTGGGCGTGTGTGCACTGACCTCCACACGCTCCTGAGTCAACTGATTGCGCCTGAATCCACTTAAAGGTGAAAGGATAAAGCAATTTTCTTCAAGATGTGGCCTACACTGTTTAGTCTTGGAGGTCTCCAAAGGGCAGGAATGAAAGGGTGCCCCCACCCCCACCCCCACCTCTGTCTCCAAGCACCCAATCTGGGCTTGCCTTGATCTAGGCAATTTGGAATAGCTTAATCTTCTGCCCCCGGGCGGGTTTGTCAGACCTCTGCTGAATTAGGCCCATAATGTATGGACAGCGTCAGAGATTGCCTGGTTAGCAGACTTGGGGGGAAAAAATTAAAAAGGGTAATAATCAATTGTTCCTGCATCAAAAAGTCAGAAGGCATCCATCCAAAAGGAGAAACTGTAATCCATCAATCCGACCTAGGGACAACGAGCTGTGACTTGAGATTTTTAACTGTTCCATGAGGGAATGGAAGTCGGGGTTTGAACCGAAAGAGTTTTCAGCCCCGTCCACTGCCAAAGCACATCCGGCCCCCTAGGCTCCCAGGGGGCTTTTGACTGGGGCAAGATTAAATCAGGATTGTCTGAAGGGCCGGAAGGGAAGGGGAGCTGTGTCCTCAGAGGGTCCCCCATCTGCCAAACACCCCCATTCAACTCTCACTCTGCCTAGAGCAAGCCCTTCTTCCTCTCCGTGTTGTGAGGATTGATGGGGTGCATTGGCCAACATGGAGTTGGCTCCTGCTGTATACTGTTACTATGAGCTAGCCTGATGAGTCACCTCCCCCTGGCTGGGCCGTCTGCCTTTGGTCCTGCGGCACCGAGGACCCGGACAGACAGAGACGCTTGCTCTTCCAAGGGCTGGTTCTAGGTCCCCTATTTCTCGAAGGTGTCCTTCCTGTAGGCAGGAGCCTGCGTGGTATCATCTCCCGGTAATCTGTGTGAGTGTGGCTTTGGGCAAGTAACGATCTGAGCTTCAGTTAGTCCTGCCGGAAAAATAGGACATTCAACACGGAGCCCTCTCACCACAGGAGGCTGGTAAGAGCGGAATTGGGCGGTTCCTACTGCATGATATAGAAGAAGTACTCAGCGCGTGTGTGCTGTGTCATTAGCCATTGTTACGATGGTTGTTCCCGAAGCTGTACCTGAAGTCTCGGGCATTTCATTTCCAACCAACCCTACCACAGGCGGACACTAGATTCTCCCCTTCATGGAACCTCTGGGTAGTGTCCCATCCCGAGGCATTGAGGTGCAGGGAAACAGTGGCTTCTACAGGAATATCATCTTCTGGTCTCTCCAAAAGCAGGCATCTGCCGGTCTTTAAAAAAACAAAAACCTGAGTAAGATTTGGTCATTCTGTCAAACGTCTTCCCAGATACCTCAAGCTCTCCCTAGAATTCATGGTGGCTCAGACCATCCATCGGACCTCATAAAAACCACTTAAAGACAAAAGTGTACCGCCAATAATTGCACGTCTCTGTTCGTCTGCTAGAGAAATATTTGCAAATGCCCATAAAGAAGCACATGAAAGGATGGTCACTGCCACCCTATTTGCAAGAGCGTAAAACGTGGGATCATCTAAATGCTCATTGGTGGGAGGCTGGGCACACAAATCATGGCACACCCATGCAAGGGAAGAATGTCCAACAGTTTAAAGAGGTGATCTATGGAAGGATCTCCAGGATATATTGATAAGTGGGGGGGGGGACCCAAATGCACGGCAGTTGCATCCATGTAATAAAATGAAAAAGCGTCACATTGTACATGACAGAGATCTGCGTACTGGCGCAGAGAAGGTCTGGAGCATAGCTGGACAAAGCAGGCAGAGCTGAGTTAGTTGGGTTGGCAGGAAGGCAAAAAGAAAGCAACCCCCCCCCCCAAAAAAAAACATTCACTGCTTGTTCTTGCCTGAAACGATGGATCTTTAACAACAAGAATATATTACACTACCGTAAATTGGAAAGTGAGACACGCGCAAAGATGGGGCAGAATTTCGGTAAACTTTGGGAACCGTGAATAAATCCCAAATGCCTCTCAAGAGTAGGATGGCAGTCAACGGTGGCACATTGGCAGAATGGAAAGCTCGGCGCTAATAAGAACAGACAAACCTCAGCGACACACAATGCCAGAGATAAATCTGGCCAAATGCAACCAGAGCGAGAGGAGCTAAGCCCAGGGAGCCTCGTCTTAACGATTCCACTGCCGTAAAGAAAAGAACCAGGCAAAACAAATCTAGTCTATTTTAAGTCAGGCTGGTGGCTAACCTTGGGGGTGGGGTGGGGGTGGGAGGGGAGCATAAGGAAGCTTCCAGATGCACGAAATGCTCTTTTTCTTGATCTGGGCACAGGTTACACCGGTTTGTTCGGTTTGTGAAACTACATTAAGCCAAACACTTAGGATTTGTGCACTCTTCTGTATGTATGCTACAGTCAGTAAAAGTTCAAAAAAAAAATCAATAGTAAAAAAAAAAAATATGTGTATGTGTTTTTATATGACAGGACAAGAAAAAGCCCTTTATCTTTCTAGAAAACCCACCATAAACCAGTCTTAACCATTTTTGAAGCCTTTAGCACAAGTAAATAATCATTTATTTAATGAAGGGAGGAGACCATAGCTTTCATCACATTTTCAAAGGGAACCTTCACCCCCTGAAAGATTAAGAACAAATGCTGTGCTATTTTACAGGAGAGGTGGGCAAGGTGGAGGGGAGGGGTAGTGATTATTCCCCCCCCCCCCAAAAAAAAAATCCTTGGGAAAAATTTGCTTCCTGCTCTCAAGGTATCAGCCATGAATGTCAAGTGAAAGGTTGTCGGAAGTGGGGAAGGTCAGGATGAGCTCCTCAAACACCCACACACACACACACACCCCGGCCCCCCCACCCCCGCTCACTTCTTGCTCAACTTTGCCTTCTGTCTTGCAGGCAGACATTCACCTTGCCGTTCCCCACACATCTGTGGTTTAAGGTGGTGTGTGATGCTTGGCAGGTGATTTATAGCTCGGCTCAGCCTTGGGAAAAGGTTTCTGGAGGAAGGCCCCCCAACCCTTCGTTCGTAATTTAGGGGCATTTCTTGAATTCCCCAGGCCATTGGCTCCTGGCAGAAAATGAATGTGGGTTGTTTCTGGGATAGATGCTTCCCAACATATGCGTTCCTGTGAAGAGAGATGCTTGGTCAGAGGAAGTGGCTTTGCCCCATAAATCACCGAGCATTTGGAATATATTGTCTCTCCTTATGAGATATGAGAGAGAGAGAGAGAGACAGGCAGGCGGGACTCACGTGCAGGGCACTCTCACAGGAAGCTATGTGTGAGGGGGAGGAGGTCAGAACCTGGGGACTGCCTGGGACACAGCAGTTGAAAGAGATCTCCTCCCCAAGATGGCATGACGCCCCCAGGCCACATGGTGGACCTGTCCCCGCATTTTCCGCATCTTTGCTGCTACCTGCCCCATTCAGAGGTTCTGCCTTTCTCCCGGGCTTCTCCACTCCCTGTCTTTTGTTTTCCTCTCTGAACAGGGCTGGGGAAAGGATTGTAGCCCCTCGAACGCATACCTCGGCTCTGTCTCTGGCTAAGTCACGCAAACTAGGGCATGGGATTCAGCTCTCTGAGATGAAGAGGCCTCGTCTATAAAATGGAACTACTACTGCCCACCGAATGGGGTTCTTGTTGGATGCCATGAGAAATTAAATGAGGTTAAATGAGATCAAATGTCTGCCACAGTGCATTCAGCTGAATCTCAATTCACAGTAATTACTAGGTTTTCTACCATTTTCTCTGCCAGCGGTTCTCAACAGGGGGTGAGTTTGTTCCTTGGAGATAGGTGGCACTGTCTGGAGACCTCTTGGGTTTGTTGAATGCCGGTAGGATGGCGTCCAGTGGGGAGAGACCAGGGATGCCGCTCGGCATCCTACAAAGCACAGAGCAGCTCCAGCCACAGAAGATTCTCTAGCTCCCGTGTCCATAGTGCTGAGGCTGGGAAACGTTTCTTTTTGGCTATATGTGCTCCTCCTTGGTATTCCCAGACTAAACTTGGTATCCTCATTGCTTTTTGCCTTCCTATGATGCTGGCGGGGAGGTGGGGGGTGGTTATTATTTGTCACATCTCTAACATCATTAGAAATGGGTCCAAATCCTGGCATTGGCACTCCATGGCTGTGTGTCCTTGGGTGAGTTACTTCACTTCTCTGGGCATCAGTGTTTTCATCTCTGAATTCGAAGGCTGGATTCGAGGACTACGAGGGCTACTCAAAAAGGGATCGAGCACCTTCATCGTCCCCAACAACCCCAGGAAGACCATGAATTTCCTGAAGATGGGGCTCCATGGCTGGCTCATTTCCGTACCCTGCGTCAGTGCAGGAAAACGGTCTTCTTTGCTCTCTCGCCTCTGCCCCGATGCTCTCAACCAGTCCCTTCCTTTTGCTTTAATTTCTCGCTTTTCTTCCTCCCTTTCATTCCTTCTCCTTTTTCCAGCTCACCCTCAGGCGGGAACAGAGGGGCCCAAGCCCTCTCTGCTGTGGTTACCCATGCACAATTTCAAAGCCTACTTCTGAACACAATGTGACCTGTTTCCAGGGACCGGGTTGCTCGTCTGGTTTCTTTCTCTTTCACTCCCTGGCTCTGGTTATTTAACTTTGGTTCCTGTGAGAGGAAGGGGTGAGCTTTGAAAGCTCCGGAATAAAACGCTCCTCGGGGCCCTCTTACTGTGTCCCCCTCACCCCCTGCCTTTCCTCCTTTGGTGGCAAGAGTTAGGGGTCCCCAAGCCCCGGCGGGCCACCTTTCTCACTCATCATCTGAGTCCCATTCACCCCGCACTTCCTGCTGACGGGCAGCCCCGCCTGCCCTCTGCATCTGAGCACCACCTGGCCCACCCCGCCTGCAGGAGCAGAGTGGGGACTGAGCCTCCCGTCCCTGGCGTGCATTCCTGCCTCACTTTCCCCTGGAGAAGAACCTCAACCCTCTCCGAGGCTCTGTTGTAAGCAAGTCTCATTTCAGTCAAGGCAGAGAGCCCCATTTGGCATTGACTGGGCACCAACATATTGCGAGGTGTTTTCCAGGAACTCTCACCTTCAGCACTCACACCAACCCAAGGGTGTGGCTCCTTCATTGTTCCATATAAGAGATGATGAAATCCAGGCTCACAGAGTTGAAGAGACTCGCCCCAAGTTCCAGGTTCATTAGGCGGCGGAGCTAGGATGCAAACCCACACCTCTGGGAAGCCAAAGCAACCATGATCAGCTTATCTTAGTATGCCTGCAGCTCTCCCACGTTTAGCGTGACAAGCCTGAGTCTGTAAACGCCCTCAGGCCTATAATCGGAGGAAGCCGTGAGGCTAACCTTGATGCTACAAATTGTGAGCATGGTTTAAGAACAAGATTTCCCTCTTCTCCTTCTTTCCTTTTCCTTTCCTGTATGGTCTACTACAGAAGACAGGCTAGCAGGGGCTTTTTGTCGGAGGATCCAGAATAGCTGAAAACTGATGATAACCGGTTTTGGAGAAAGCCGCTTTGTGGTGCCGAGGTTAGGCACAAAATGTGATTTACTCCTCTGCCAGTTTGGGGCCTCCCCAGAACCTTCTCTAGCCCTTCCCTGATGGTCTCTCAACTTGTAACCATGGTTCATGTATCATCTTCCATTTTCCTAAGCGTCACCTTCCATTGTGAGCAACGGGCTCATTTGTTGGGATCCACCCACGGAAAACACACAGAATTCAGCTTGGCCTTCAAGGCTCTCCGGGATCTCTTCCAACCTCCAGTATCTGCCCCAGAGTCTCCAAGTCCATTTCCTCTTCCTCCTGGTCAGCAACTAGACTACATTTCCCAGCAGACCCTGCAGTGAGGTGCAGTCATGTGACAAGAGTTCCCACCAATGGGATAGAAGTGGGAGTAATCCCTACACTTGGCCCATTAACATTGTCCGCCTGTCTTCTGCTCTCCCATACATGAAGTCTCTTCACTTCTGGGTGACCTCAGAAGATGCAAGAGCCACAGGGTGGGAGAAAACCTGGTTCCAGAAACACCCCTTGGAACTGAGCAACCTGCTGCTTGACTCTAATACACAAAATTGGTGTTCTGGTCTGACCAGTTTACATCCCTCCTCCCTCCTCCATCTCTGCTTGTATGTCCTCTGCCTGGATTAGTCTCAGTGATCTGCTTCCTGTTTTCAACTATGTTCTTCTTCAAAGCCTAAGTCCCATCTCTTTGGTGAAACATTCCCATAGGCTTAGTATAATATCTCCTGCCCCACTCATTTGTTCATTTTCTTAATATACTTCCTGAGCATTTTCATGACTGTCAGGAGCTGTGTTGAGTATGCAGAAGAGGAAAAATCCCAGGCCACACTCTCTCTTTTCCATTTCTTTATATATCTTGCAAATGCCTCCCATTGGTCCAACCCAATGGGAATCCTAAAGGTAAAGGAGCGTTTTAATGCTAACCATCCAAGTCAGCCTTCCAGGGCAGAAGTCAGCTGGGCTGAAGGGGCAAACCAGAACACCCAGCACAATGATCTCTTCTTGCTTCTCTCCTCCACCTGATTTAAATGATAGTGGATGAATCGTATACCTTCCAATAACCTTGGTTGTTCTTTGCACTGTAGTCATATAACTGTATTTTAGTGGAAATAAAAGCATGAGCGAATTTAACAATGTTGTGACCACAGACCATAAATTTCTGCAGCTGAAGGATTCTGGGAGCAGATCTCTCTGGAAAATATGACCTGGAGCCAATGTGGTTATGGTGGAACAACCGAACTTCCTTAGGTGGAAGGAGTTTCATTAGCGTCTCTGTAACTCTAAGCTCCCTCATTTCTTGGACAGATTTAAAAATCCAATCATCACTGCTGAGACTGATGGTACCAAGCACACGTATCACTGATTAAATGAAACAGAAGCAGGCATTGTTGGATTAAGTAAGAAGAAAGAGGCATCCCCCAAAATGGCTTCCTCAGGAAGCAGAAAAAGGAGCAAAGCAGGCAGCCCAGTAGGATCTGAAGACAACAGCCTTAGGGAGAGCCAGAGCCTTCAGGAAAAAAAGGAAAAGCAGGGACAGTACCAGAAACACACACACACACACACACCCCACAACCACCCATTTCTGATTTCCTGTGTTCAATATGGGGATCATTAACAGCAGCATTCTGGCTAATCTTAATTGCTAGGGCTGAGGAAGGGAATTGCCAGGGTAATCAGATCCCAAAGCATACAGGGCTTTATAGATTAAAGCGAAGTTATCTCCTAATCCCATCAAAACGTCATAATCTTGTGTCACAGCGGCATCTAAACACAGCTGATTGAGATGCCACGAGTGCTGAATCTGGGATCCATCACAGCCCTGCCGTCCGGAAAGCAAATAACCCCAAATGAGAAGATTGGATTTAGTGTGGTCTGGAGATATTTACTACAAAGGCCTGAGCACCGGCCCCATCTCTCCCTCGGGCTTTACATGGGGAAAACGCTAGTGTCCCCAGATGCATTCTTCTTAAAGAAAATTTTCCCCAAATGGAAATAGATTCATTGTATTTGCTGATTGCAAAAATTAATATGTGACCGCTGTAAAAAAAATGCAGAGAAAAACAGGGAAATATGAAGAAGAGAATAGAAAGCATGGGATCTCACCAGCCTGAGTCACTTTTGTGATGTACGTCAGTTTTCTGTCTCTCTTGTTCTCTTTCTAGTCTCCCTCCCCAACCTCGGCCTTCTGTGTCTCATCCTCTTTTTTATTCTTCCCTTCCACTCCTAAGATGGTTTACTTTGGCTGAATGCACATTCACGTGGCTCATAATGGCCAAGCCATGGCTCTCGTGTCTAGTCTGCTCAGTGAAACCACTGGTATAGACTGACCGGCATCTCTGAACTCCATTCCAGATCCCACAGAGAGGGACAGCTGCCTTCGGGTCACTGGCACCCTATCTATCTTAACCCCCTCTGCTTGCTCTCCCTCTTCTGCTCCTCCTTCTTATTTTTCTACCTCCGGGAGTTTCTCTCTTTCTTTCTCTGCCGCTCTCTTTCCCCTTCCTTTAAGTTTCTTTATTTCTTTTCTCATTTGAATGCTCTTAATAGCATCTCTTTGTTTTTCTGACATTGGGAAGAGCTAATAAAGTAGGCAAAACCCAATTACAATAATGGATAGGGAATCCATTTAACCTGCCCTCTGGCCGTTAGACCCAGAGTGTGAGGTCTTGAGTTGAAGCCCAGCTTCTGACACTCACCAACTCTGTCTTCACCCGTGCTCTTCACCTCACTCAGACCAGTTTCCCATCTGTAAAATGGGGGCCCAAAATACCCCCACCTCACCTGATGTCGGGAAGTTTCCAAATGAGATGACGCATGGTGTAGCTGCCACCAAATATTAGGAAGGACATAACGCCAAAGGGATACTTGACTGTATTTCAGATAGATCCAAAAGGAACAATTAGCAGTTGTAGGTAAAAGTTTTAAGAAGATGGAGTTCAGCTTGGAAAGGAAATATTTCCCACAAATGTCGAATGACGGGTTAGGTTGTCTCAGGAGATACAAAGCTCTCTCTCACCAGAAGTGTCCAAGACAAGGCACAAAACCCAACATTCTTGGATATTCCAAAGGGGATTCTAGGCACTGTGTACATATGTAATAACTTCTGATTCCCATGTTAGATCTCATATTCTTGGTGTCTCCATGCTTTCACTTCTCCATCTCGCATCCTTTGTCTTCGGATAACCAAAGCTTAACCTCACAGAACTATGGGCATTGGGGGACGTAGGCTGAGCCGGAAGTTGAAGACACTATGATGTCTAATTTGCAAACAATCCTTACTACAATTGCTGTTGAATAAAGAGATTGTCTCACTTCTCTTGGGTTTTGTTTATTCAGACTTACAAGGCACCAACACGCTCCACTTTACCTCCCCACCCCACCAATCCTATCAAGGGGAGGTAGGGGAATGTTCTGGTAATGAAGGGTTGGCTGACCTCTTTGATAAGTGTAGGTGTATGTGCTTGGAAACAGGTCCACTGTGTGGTGGGAGGAGACATTAGAAACTCCATCAGAGGAGACGTGGAAGGGAGGAGGAAAAAGCAGCTAGGAACCACACCAACAAAAGATGAAGGATTACCACTGATGGTAGGACAAGGAGGAGCCAACTTGAGAGAAAAGATTCACCTGATGGGAAGGTTTGGGTAGTTTTTTGTGAATTCACGATGTAAATACCCTCCTCCTCCTCCTTTGGCCCTGTGGGATCTTCAGTAAAATCTACACAGCTCACTCATGCTTTTGTTGCAAGTGGCCGTGTTTTGCATCAGTCTTGGCATTGGTTAAAACAGAGAGATGATATGGGGCAAGTGGACTTCTGTGTTATATCTGTCGAAGGAGGGAAGTAGACGGTGTCCCACTGAGAGGGCAAGAAGAGGGAACACGGACCACATCTAACACACAGCAGGCACTCAGTGAGTGCTCTTTGGATCTACATGCTCCCCCTGGAACATGAATGCTATCTGTTTCCAGACCAGTTGCATTTTGCCCTCTGAGAAATGCTCAGGCGTTTCGGTGTTTCTGAGCATTGGGTTTCACGTTTACTTTGGCCTGGAGAGTGAGTGAGGCCTGGCCTCTGTATCCTGGGGAGCTCTCCATTACTTCTCTTTGTCTTTTTTTCCCTCCACCCAATCACACGAATGCCTCAAGCTAATTTTGGCCACTGGGATATTTCACTGCCCAAAATCCAATCCTCTGGAGTGTTTTCTCCAAGAGGAGAAGCACTAATGAAGCTACTGAGGGAAAATGTCCAGCCCTGAGAGGCCTTGTTCTGGAAGACAAGAAGATCGTGATGTCTTTACTGGGATGGTTTTTTTTCTCACCTTATTTCCAGAAATCCTGTGGCATCTCTGAATGTATTTTTCTCTGATTGTTTTTCTGAGGTGAAGAATGATAAATAGATGAATTGGTGACTAAGACATTTTCTCTTCTTCTAAGGCACTCTCCTCCATGAGTCACTCTAACAGACCCATTTGGAAGCCCTGATCATGATATTGAAGACACAAGGTTTCCTTACAATGAAATTTTTTTTTGACAGGTGCCATGGATAAAAATACACAGAAGTTGACTTGGGCTACTTCTGACTGAAAGATGTGGACACTTGGGTCAGGAGAAAGTGCAGGTTACCAAGAAATAGGGTGAGAAACCATCACCTTCCTTCTTCTAGCACTAGTGGTGTGGAAAGCATTGGTCTCAAATTCATTTGAAAATCAGATCATGTCATCAGCAAGGATGAGGATAGGGTAGGACAGACTTTGGGGGAAGGGGAAAATGTTGGCTATGAATACATTAGCCCTGAGTTACTACTGTCTTGCTTCTCATTTCCAAACAGAGAAGAACCCACTGCATGAGGGTTTCTGGACTCACATGCTCTCATGTCATCAAGGTGTCTTTGCTCCAATATGTGGGCTAATTCTTGAGTAATTCCTCTTGGCTCCTGATCTATGCTGCCCCCTGAAAGATGTTCCAGGTCCTGGAAGACCTAATCTGGTAAGTACTTGGAAACTTCTCTACATGGCATTCTGAAATCTAGGTTTCTAGAACAGGAAAGCCAATCAGAAAGGGAAAACCAACCCAAAGAATCTTTTATCTCTATAGACTGCCACCAGGACACTGAAGTTTTGCCTACAAAACAATAGAGAAATCAGCTCAGCATACAAATCAGTTTGATAGGCACCAAAAAAAAATCACTTATAAATAATAAGAGTAGATATTTAAATATAAATACAATAAACATATCATTAATAGTAATAATATCAATAATTGTTATTTATAATCATATCCATAGAATATTTTACATATACCTGGATTTGACTATGGTAAAAATAATTGATAGCTTAGGGTGAGCACATGGCATGTTCCAGAACTCTCCTCAGACTTTCACATCCATTAAATAATTTCATCCTCCCAATTTCCATGAGGTAGGTACAAGTAATGGCTTCATTTTATAGGTAGGGAAACCGAGGCATAAAGAGGCCTAAAAAAACAGATTTGGTTAACATTTGAATTAATCTTCACTGTGATTCTTTGAGACAGGTAGCATAACTCCTGTTGTAGGCACAGGAAAACTGAAGCAGCATTATTTGCTCAAAATCACACAGCTACAGAGTGACAGGGGTGGGTTTTAAACCCAGGCCTGTCAGGACACTCCTAACAGGAACCACGCTGCCTCCAGGCCTAGCTCAGCATCCCTAGATGCACAGCGGGCTGGCCAGACCTGTCCTTCATTCTCTAAGTTTCTTCTCATTGTATAGGCTGATATGGAGAGGAAAAAAAGTCTGGTGTGCTTGGAAGGATGTTTAGGACCCCGAGCATCTCCTGGCTCAAACCTCCTGGACCTGGGGCTGGGAAAAGGAAAGAGGTGGTATGTGACCCTCATATGGATCCCACTCTCCTTCCTCTCTTTCTTATCTTCCTTCCCGTACCCCTGAAAAGTCCAGAAGAAGGCAGTTTGACATTGGACAGATTTGGGGACAGAACAGGGGTCAGTGAAGCTTTGGTTAAGGTCAGTGGCAGTCTTTGGAGCTGATGAGGGGTCACTAGACAACCAGTTGTCCCAGAGCCTCTTGTTGAACTAACCCTCTTGCCCCTGATCTAGGCCACCATCTTGTCATGCGTACCCTGCTCAATAAAGTCTATTTCTGGGCCCACTCTTACGCCCATCCCTTCAAGCACATTCCGCGGACTCTTCTGCCCTTGCATACAACTTCGTGACTGTAGCTAGGCAATATTAAGATCCAGAAAGCCAAATGCTTTCAGCTTTGGAAGAAAACTGATGGCTAATCCCATGCGTATCGTCATCCAGGTGAACTTGAAAACAAACTGCTTTGGTCTTCTCCCGTCCTTAACCCGCCCCTCGCGAAACAATCCCTGGTCATTAGTTTTAAAATTGTATCATATCTTGTTTTTTTTTTTTTTTTAAGATTTTATTTATTTATTTGACAGAGAGAGAGGAGGAAGCAGGCTCCCCGCTGAGCAGAGAACCGGATGCGGGGCTCGGTCCCAGGACCCTGGGATCATGATCTGAGCCGAAGGTAGAGGCTTAACCTACTGAGCCATCCAGGCGTCCCCAAATTATATTGTATCTTAAGCAATCGGAAGAAACGACAGCTTTGCAAGGTGGACTCTCCTCGTGTAAGTGCATTTTTTTTCTATGCGCGTTAGGAAGGCTTTGTGGCTTTCCGCATGTGGGCATAATATGTTTTCTATTATGGTTTTTTCCAGGTATTTTATGAAAGCCGTTGCTCTTTCGGCTGAATCCTCTTTCATTTTTCTAACTACTCTTGGTGATGTTTAAGAAACCATTGATCTGTGAAGGTTTTATTCCGTATTTGACAACCCAACTTCACTCCATTTTGGGTTCTGATGTTTTTCTATGATTTCCTTTATGTTTTCAAAGGTAGAGTACGGTTGTGTGCAACTGATATTTTCCTCCTTTTCTTGTCTATTAATCTATTTTTTATTTCTGTTTTGTGAGTTCCTACGTTGCCTACACCTTCTGGAAAACTATTAGAAGTCAATGGTGACCATGAGCATCTTTATCTTATTCTGATCCAATAAAAATACTTACAGTAAGTCACTATTAGGTATCACTTTGGATGTGGTTTTGAGATAGATAATCATTAGAATGCTTTTTTGTTGTTGTTGTTGTTTTAAGTGATCTTTCTGTTTCAAGTTTTCTGAAGGGATTTTTGGTGAATGGATATCATCCTCATCCCTCATCCAAGGACTTTTGTGAATCTATTGGGGTTTTTATACATTTCTATTTTGGCTATTAAACAAGCTATTTTATATTGTATTCCCAACATAAATCCTCCTTGGATGTGGCAGATCATTCTTTTAATATAGTATTTAAATTAGCTGGTGAGTATTTTAGCACCTATGATTCCAGACGAGATTAATCTGCAGCTTTATTTTATGTACCATTCTTGTCTTATGGTGCTGTTACCAGGCTGATGCTGGCTTCAAAGACTGGAGTAAGAAGCAATCCACCTTTGCCTATGTTCTGGAACAAATTATGGGGCATAGAAATGACCTCTTTGTTTCCCATGAAAAACTGACTTTTAAAATTGGTTGCTGCATCTTCCTTGGAGATAATGCTTTTGAATACTGTTCTCCAAGAAACTTGTTCTATTCTAGCCCTCTGTTACTCCAGTCAATCTGATACTTTCCAGAATGTTAATCCTTTTGTTGGTAAATTATGGGTGTATGCTTGTCTTTTTAAAAAATAGTCTCATAAAAAAAATAAAAATAAAAATAATCTCATGCATGGGCGCCTGGGTGGCTCAGTCGTTTAAGCGGCTGCCTTCAGCTCAGGTCTTGATTCCAGGGTCCTGGGATTGAGTCCCACACTGGGCTCACTGCTCAGCGGGGAGTCTGCTTCTCCCTCTCCCTCTGCCTGCCACTCTGCCTACTTGTGCTATCTCTCTGTCAAATAAATAAATAAATAATCTTTTTAAAAAAATAGTCTCATGCAAACCATATATCTGAGAGTTAATTGCTGGGAGATATAAGGAAACTTTACACCTCAACAGCAAAAAAGAAAAGAAAAAAAGACAAAACAAAACAAAACAAAAAAGACAAACAAACCATAACCCAATTAAAACACGGACAGAGGAACTGAATAGACAGTTCTTCAAAGACGATGTTCAAATGGCCAGCAGGTATGTGAGAAGGTACGCAGCATCACTAACCTTCAGGGAAATGCAAAGCAAAACCACAAGGAGATATCATCTCACACCTACCAGGATGGCTGTTATCAAAACAAGCAAAAGAGAACAAGTGTTGGCGAGATGTGGAGACAGGTGAGCCCTCTTGCACTGGTGGAGGGAATGCAAACTGGTGCAGCCACTCTGGAAAACAGTATGGAGTTTCCTCAAGAAATGAAAAGTAGGGCTGCCCTCTGACCCAGCAATCCCACTTTGGGGGATATAACCAAAGAACCTGAAATCAGGAGCTACCCGCACTCCCATGCCCACTGCAGCATCAGTCACCAGAGCCAAGACTTGGAAGCAACCTAAATGCCCATCAGGGGGTGAAGGGAGAAAGCATATGCAATATTAATCTGTAATGGACTAGTATTTGACTGCAGAGAAGAAGGAAATTCTGCCATTGGTGAACCTGGACGACATTATGGTGAGTGAAACAAGCCAGACACGGAAGAACAAATATTACGTAATACCACTTTCCTGTGGAGTCTAAAATAATCAAACTCACAGAAACAGAGAGTAGAATGGCAGTGGCCAGGAGCTGGGGGAAGGGGACCCCGGGAGATGTTGGTCAAGAGTTCTAAGCTTCATTTATGCAAAATTAGTAAGTCCTATAGATCTACTGTATGCTATAGTTCCCATAGCTTACAATTCCACATTGTGTACCTAAAAATATGCTAGGAGGGTAGATCCTACTGAAACATTCTTATCACAACACACATGCACCCAAACTGTAAAGATGGCTGGAAAAAACTTTTGGAGGTGATGGATATGTTTATGGCATAGAGTGGGGTGATGGTTTCATGGACGTATACTTCAAATTCATTAAGCTGTGTATGTTAAATACTTACAGCTTTTTGCATGTCAGTCATTCCTTGATAAAGTGATTTTCAAAATCCTCATGTCTTTCTTTCTTTTTCTTTTCTAATATTATTTATAGTTTCTCTAGTCTCTTAACTTGATTAATTTTTTAAATATCAACATTTATTCAATACTTATGTTATCAACCACAACTTCCAATGTGCCAGGCACTGTTTTTAGGACTTGACATATAAGACCTCTCTTGAACCTCGCAGCAACGTTAATGGGTAGGTGGTACCATGTTCTCCATTTTATAGATGAGGAAATAGAGACTCAAGGAGTTTAAGTGACTTTCCCAAGTCACCCAACTAGCAAGCCCATATTTCCTGGCTACAGGGCCTGGATACACAGTACTTGATGCACAATGAATCCATAAATATTTTAAAAGGTAAAAGCAGAAGAATTGATGTTCCCTAAAAGCAGAGGTAGAGCAAGATGATAGCAGAACTGTTAAATAGTTCAGTGCCTTGCCTTCCACATCTTTTAGGAGGGTCTATCCTCAGGACTTTCACAGTCACTCATTCACACATTCATTCAAATCACTATTTGATAAATATTTATGAAATCTTTGTTATGCTTTCAATGGCGGTCCAGGCACTAATCCACGTGTCTGGGATACATCAGATATGCAAACAGGCAATGATCCCTGTCTTGGTGACTCTTATATTTTAGCTATTGGGATGGGATCAGGGGGAATATGGGGATGGCAAAATCTCTTGTCAAAAAAATAGTGTATAGCATGGCATTTGGATAAATGGTTAGTTTTATTCAGTTATGTTGTGTGCATTTCTAGTTAGCTGTCTTGATTCTCTTGATGCTCTCTCATTGTACCAATTTTTAACTAACTCTCACATGCTGGGCCCTGGAGGTGGGGACCAGACTAGTACCAGATGAGGGACCTGGGGCTTGGGAGGTTTCCCGCTGTCCAGCGTCCTGCAGGGAGGAGGTAGGTGGTAGAAATGGACGTGCACACTTCTTTATGTGATTCTCACAGCAAATCAAAAATTGGGTCCTGCAGCACCCACGTAAGCACCCCGCCGAGTGACAGAATCAATCCAGTCCAAGTGTGTCAAGTGAATAAATGATATCATCCACACACTTCCAGGGAGGGGAACCGGGAACATTTCAGAGAAATGCAATCATCAAACGCTTCTCTGCCAAGAGATGAAATTGACCTCATTGCCCACAGGAAGCAGGGACATTTCGCTGGTACCAGGAGACCTTTAAATAATGACGTGCACACTCCAGGCTCTCTAAGATTGAAAGAGACAGGCATCCCAGTGGCTTTGCCTGGGCCTCACCTCCCCCTTCGGTCATCAAGGCAAACTGGGGCTGCAGACGGGACCCGCTGCCTTCAACACGGGCCTTGCATTAGATGCGTGTCAACAGAGATTAGCTCAGCCCCACGCGCCGCCATTTACCATTTGTTAGACCACCTTCACCAACCCCGTAATCTAATCTGGGCTGGAGCAGTGCCTCTTCCAGGTTAAATGCATTAAAGGAGCGGGGGTGGGGGTGGGGGGGAGTGCGTTGCTCAAGGCGGCGTGGCCTCTCGCTTTCTGACAAGCCTGACCCCACTCCAAACCCCTCTTCCCCAGAGACGCCAGGGGTCAGAACCTCCCTGGCTTGGAAGGGAGCACACTCCAATGGAGAGACAGAGGATATTGGAAACATATTCTGCAGGCCTCCGCGCTTTGGAAATCCAAGAAGAACAGGAGGTGACAAGTTAAAGCTTTCACTGCTGGAACTATTTTGCCTTTCCTGGTTTCAGCAAGAGCTTGATAAAGATGTCGGTGGGGTGGGAGAGGCGAGGAGGAAGCAGGGAGAGTCCCAGAGCAGATGGTACCTAGAGGGATGCTTTTGACACCTTTGCTGGAAATTTATGGGGGGATGGCTCTCCGTGGCCCCGCTCAGTTCCCGTTACATGTGTCTTTGAATCATGTGATATTTCTTAGGCAAATAAATGTTTCATCGGCACATCTCACCTTTCCTTCTGCTTGTAGCTCCTCCGAAGCCCTGACTTGGGACGGGGAGCCCATCCGTGGGGCTTGCGGCTATTTCCACTCCACATCTCGTGGGATCGAGAGGAGAGAGTCTCTGCTTTCCTGTGAGCGTGACTCCTCATCTCTGTGTTCTTGTGATCTTCCTCCAGCCCCCAAATCTCTCCTCCATTCATCTCTGCAAAGCCACGTCCTTTAGGTTTTTTTTTTTTTTTTCCCTTTTATTCAGTGTGTCTTAACCCTACCCATTATAAGATTGATAGCCACCGCCCAGGACCAACCACCACCACCATCTCTAAAATGGGGCCGAAATGGGTGATTTTTATTTTTTTTTAAAGTATAAGTGTACAACCAGAAAAGGGCTGGGTTGCAAAGGCTCCTCCTGATGAATTTTCACAAGATGAATACACGCGGCGTAACCAGTGTCCAGCATCGTTGGCGGCCTTATGTCCCCCGTTCCCCGAGGCAAACAAGATCTGGACTTCTAACCCCAGCACTTTGTTTAGAGTCTTTCCATACTTGACCTAATGGAGTTGGAAGGTCCCCAGCCCTTTTTGTCTGCTGCTTTCACACAGTATTATTTTTGTGAGTGTCCTCCGTGTTATTGCGGGGGAGTTGGAGATCATCCTTCTTTTCACTCCCTGCTTCTGACTCATTGTGTGACTGTGTCGCAATTATTCCTCCATGCTACCAGAAATGGGCATGTGGGAAATTTTCCATTGGAGGGCTCTTATAAGTACGACTGAGTGCTACAAAGGGTCCAGGTTCAGACCTTTCAGTGAACGTATGTGCGAACTAGAAAATGATTTCAATCACAAAAACCTGACTGTGCCTCTCTTTTTGGCGCTTCAACAGATCTCCATTTCCTTTAAGGTAAAGACTCAATTCCTTACCGTGGCCTTCAAAAGTCCAAGGAAACTGAACTCTGCTGATTTCTCCACCCCGGCAACAGGTGTCAGAAACACAATGTGTGCAGGGACACAGTCGGGATAGAAGTGAGCAGAGTGGGAGACAACAGGGAGGGGTGAGGACTGTGGCATACTCCGGTATGCCAGACAAGTAACAGCAGTTGCTGGACCGAGCTGATGGATGACACACGCAAATGGCGAGCCAGTGTAGCCAGATTTCCCCCATTTTAAAAAAGTTAATTTTTTTATGTGAATTCTGCCAATTTTGAAATGGTGACCAGTTCTGGGGAGGTGAGTGAGGGGGTCGGTGAACTAGGTAAAGGGCAATAAGAGTACTGAGCCCTGAGTAATCTATGGAAATGTTGAATCATTCTATTGGACATCTGACACTAATGTAACACTGTGTGCTAACTACACTGGAATTAAATTTCTTAGGGGCGCCTGGGTGGCTCAGTGGGTTAAAGCCTCTGCCTTCAGCTCAGGTCATGATCTCAGGGTCCTGGGATCGAGCCCCGCATTGGGCTCTCTGCTCAGCAGGAAGCCTGCTTCCCTCTCTCTCTCTCTGCCTGCCTCTCTGCCTGCTTGTGATCTCTGTCTGTTGAATAAATAAATAAATAAAATCTTTTAAAAAAATAAAATAATTTCTTTCCTTTAAATATTGGCCATTTCCCAAATGGTCTTTAATGTAATGACATGAGCAAAAAAAATATACGTGTTTAGGTAGCATCTGGCCTCTGGATCAGCAAGTCCGAACCCCTAGCCCCTCCTTACCTCCCTGGACTCTGAATTCACTGTCCCTAATTCATTCTGAGCCACACCCCATGCCCAGCTGTTCAGTGGTCCTTAAACACCCCATGTCCTCGGCTCTGGGCTTCGCCCTCCCTATTCCTTCTTCCTGCAACATTTTATCCCTTGTACACCCTTTAGCTCCTACTCAGTTGCTACTTAGCGTCCGGAATCCTCAAAGTGAGTCGAGGGATGCGCTAGTACATTTCTAGGGTGTTCTGCCTTCCCCTCCTCATGGTGTCCACCGCACGGCCGGTGACCTAAACAGGACCAGGCACACAGGAGGCAGTCAATACATGCTTTGTGAATGAAGAAATACCACCGACCCAAGTCTACGCCGATTATATCTGCATTGTTGTCTCCCCACTAAAGAACCAAGTGGATCCCGTCCCCTCCCCCACCCCTTGCTTACAACCTGCACCCAACTCTTGAATAGTTTCAACAACAGAGATTAGAACTGCAAGTGTTTGGGGGGAGGGTCATGGGAGGAAGACTGGGTGCGGTAAGGTAAGGGAACCACAAGGCGTGATTAGATTCAGGGAACAGGAGGGAGCCGGAGAGACCCTTGTTGGGGAGAAGGTGTCCGTCCTCATCGTTGTCATAAGACCTGGAACATTAAACATAGATGATACCTTCTTCTTTGCTTTCTCTCTCTCTCTCTCTTTTTTTTTTCCTTAAGTCTGACCATCGCTTCCTGCCCACTACTTCCTATTGTTTTATTGAGATAACTGACATTCGACATTATATTAGTTTCAGGTGTACAACATGATGATTCTGTCCATATTAGGAAATGATTGTCTCAGTGAGTCTAGTTAGCACCAGTTGTGACCACGCAGGCCTGCTTCTTTTTATGGCAAGGAACAAAGTCTCACTTGGTTTCCAAAGGGTCAGTGTAACAGTTTAAGTGTGCAGTACAGTACGTTCCCTGTGTTTGCCCCCTATGTTCAGGAAAAGCAGGGGTTCTTAGTAACTCAGCTAAAGGTGAAGAGAGACTGACATCCTCTTGGCATAATGCGGAAGGGATGGCGTTGAGGACCCAGCCATGTTTGGAGGTGATGTTTCCCACACCCCTGTCCCATCCAGGGGACAACCCACATCAGGGGATGAGGAGACGGGGGGGCCCTGGCCAGCTGAGAAAGGTGTGGAGAGGACTGAGCCATGGGGAGGGAAGGAAGAGAGAGCCCAAAGGTGCCGGAGACACACCTGGGGATGGGGACCTGCTGTACCCACAAGGCACCTGGCAGGGCTTCTCAGGGCATATAGCTTTCAAACGAAGTGTTAAATAAGGGGAGGCAGCTCTTTGTCAGATGAAAGTGTCCCAGTCAAAGAAACAGGGAGAGCAATGGCCCTAAGGAGGGATCTGGCCTGGCCAAGTGGGGGACAGAAGAAAGGCCAGCAGATCTGGTGCCTTGAGGCTGGGAAGCTTGCGACAAGGTGAGCTGGGAGCCAGGCTCCAGGCTGGTTCAGAAGGAGCCTCGAAGCCATGCTGAGGAGTGCAGGCTTTTTCTGAATTAGGCAGGAACTTGGTAATTCTGTATTCTAGTGC
The DNA here is from genome assembly GCF_010015895.1 of Lontra canadensis. Classification (NCBI taxonomy): domain Eukaryota; kingdom Metazoa; phylum Chordata; class Mammalia; order Carnivora; family Mustelidae; genus Lontra; species Lontra canadensis. The sequence continues at coordinate 4,596,400 of NW_022631052.1, forward strand.
TTGCCTCAGTGGTGACTCAGCAGCCCCTTGTTTTCTCTCTCTGGTGCTTGGCTTTTGTTCCCAGTACCACCTCTCATGGTCTTTCCCTCACACCTGGACCCCACCCAGCCCAACTGAGTCATTCCCTCTGTGGGGCGGTGGGGGAGGGGGAGCCCAGACTTGCATGAGTGAAAGTCCTACAAGAGATTCTGATGCACATTTAATGTAGGGAACCAGTGGGTCAAAGAGATCCATGTATCTCTTTATCTATTTATCTGTCTGTGTGTCTATCTACCTATCCATGCTCTATCTATCTATCTATCTATCTACCGTCTATCTACTTACCTATTTAGTTATATATCCATTTTTAATCAAGCAAAAAAAAAAATCCCAGAAGAATATTAAAATGACATGTTTGTCTCTCTTCGTATAGTAGATAAGACTTAACATTTACGAAAACAGTAAAGGAGAAACACAGAGGGAAAAAAGGATAGGTAAGTCTAACCTAAGGTAAGTCTAAAGTCTAGGTAAGTCTAAAGGAAATAAAGACCTCATTTTTTTAAAAGATTTTATTTATTTATTTGACAGACAGAGATGACAAGTAGGCAGAGAGGCAGACAGAGAGAAGGGGGATCCAGGTTCTCTACTGAGCAGAGAGCCCAATGCATGGCTTGATCCCAGGACCCTGGGAACATGACCTGAGCTGAAGGCAGAGGCTTAACCCACTGAGCCACCCAGGTGCCCCTAAAGACCTCATTTTGCAATCACTCACAACACTACTGTGAATAAGCAGATGCCTAAATATCATTCAACATTCATGTGGATTTCCTTGGGAAAAATTCCAGGAAGTGGAATGGCTTAGTCAAGAGTTATAAAGTTTTCAAAGTTTTTAATACTCGTTGTCAAAGTGTTCCCATAAAAGGAACACCACTTCAGACCTCCCTCAGTGATGTTTATTTATTTGTTTTTCAAAAGACAGCTAAAACGCAAGAGATACATTGGAGAGAATTTTACCTCCATGTGTGTTAAACAATGGGCTATGTGCTCTTCTATGTAAAGAATAGAATTATGTAATAGAATCGTCATAGAATAAGCAAAGTTCTAAAATGCCAAAAGGAAAAGAAATGGAACAGGGTCGTGGACTAATATATGGTAGAGAATGAAAAACTTACTAATGAATATTTAAAAAAAAATTCACGCATATCAGTGGCCAAAGAAACGTGAGCTAGAATCGCAATAACATATTTCACTCTCAAGTTTACAGTCAAAGCCTACTTACCATTCTTGTGAGAATCAGCTGTAGTGGACATTCATACAATGTTGATGGGATTCTGAATTGATACAGCTTTATGATAGCATTTGACACTAGGCATCAAAACCCTGAAAAGTATTCATGTTCTCTGAATACTTCCCCTTCCAAGAATTTTTTTTTCCTAAAGAAATAATGTGGAGGGGCGCCTGGGTGGCTCAGTGTGTTAAGCCTCTGCCTTCGGCTCAGGTCATGGTCCCAGGGTCCTGGGATCGAGCCCCGCATCAGGCTCTCTGCTCAGCAGGGAGCCTGCTCCCTCCTTTCTCTCTGCTGCCTCTCTGCCTACTTGTGATCTCTGTCTGTCAAATAAATAAAAAAAATCTTAAAAAAAAAAAAAAGAAAGAATGTGGATAGGCAGCAAAATTTGGTTACCAGCTTATTCATTGTATTGCTTACATAATAGCAAAAACAAAGAGGCCAGAAACAAAGGAAACATTCAACAATATTGATTTCTTAGATACATTGTGGAATATTGTAGCCTGAGAAAAAGATACAATGGGTGAAACCTAAGATACAGACAGCTGTTAGCATAAACTAAGAAAAAGCAGTATGCAAAACCACGCACCCGCACCCGGGATGATCTGTGTTTGTAATGCACTGACGCTCCTGGCTTACTCAATAGTTTTATCCTGGAAAGTCTTGTGCAATTTAAATTTTGCATAACTCAGAAAAGCGTGTTTGTAATCACTGCATATTTTAAGGTTGCAAAACTTTCAATGTGTTTTTTTGTGTGTGTGAAGGACCTGCCACTCAGATATTTTCCTTGGCGTTGTTGGAGTAGCCAGGGTCCACGGGAAAGGAAGGGCAACCAGCTTGGAATACCCCCATATACCTCATTCAGCTGCTTAGGAAGCATTGGTTAAACACTTCACTGGTGGTTTTGCAGGCAGGTTGTGATAATTTCACTAATTCTTACCAAATTTTCCTGGCTCTCTGTCTCTCCCGACCCCTTAGGCTATCCCAGCTCTCCCTGTGATTAGGTGAGATCATGTAACCAGTTCTAGCCAGTGACTTACAAACAGAAGTGATGGCATCACTTCCTGCCTGGAGCATTTAACAGCTGGTGTGAGCCCCCCACCCACCCAAGGTCTTTTTGTCCCCTTTTGTGAGCCTCCCTATCCCAAATGAGAGCTTCCCCATTATCCTTGTTCTTAAAAGGAGTGTGGCATGGAGCAGGGCCTTTGGCTGCTCTGTGATGAACACGTGGCCCAAATCAGAAATTTACTTGCTACTTTCACCAGCGGAGTTTCAGGGGATGTTTGTTACTGTGGCATAATGCAACCCCTTCCCACTTAAAGGGTTACCCGCAGGCCAGCTGTATCATCCCCCTGCTCGGAGCTTTTGAGAAATGTAGAATCTTGGGCCTCCTCAGAGTTCCTGAATCAGAATCTGCATTTTGATCTGCATATATATTAACGATCACACAGTGCTGCCTAGCACATCCTGACTGAGGCTCAGGGAAGGGAGGCAGCATGGTTCAGAGGTCAAGACCATGTGCACGGAGGTCCGGCTTCTAGCAGATGAGCCACCTAGCCTCGGTGAGTGTGCTGGTCACTGATGTGAGGTTTCCCGAGGTAAGGCACAGCCCATGCCCAGTGCCCATGGACGCTCATTCACTGAGAACTGGCATTAGAGTTTCAGAAGGGGAATGGATTGCCGTGTGCCATGACTGGAAGCTTAGCTTTCTAAAGACATTCTCCTTTACCTCTGCAACAGGAGTGACATCTTCTAAAGACTCGGGATGGCATCAAATACAAGAATTCTGCAAATATTGATCCATGAAACCACCCACAACAAGGCTCCTGTCAACCACCTTGTCACCTTCAAACGATGTGTTTATTTACCTAATTCCTTTCCTGCCCTGTCTCTGCAGCAACGGGGACCACTGATTCCTTGCCCAACCAGGAGACCTCCCTAGGCCTGACTGAAGTGTTTGCAAAGGTAAGAACAGAGGTTAGCATGGAATTCTTTGGGGTAGGATTAATGCTTCCGCACCAGCAGCCCTTCCCGTGACTCTGTGGGGCCACCAGCTCTGAGAACTTTGGTGGCAGATCACTCAGCAGAAGGAAGAACACACGCATTCACACACCCTTCCCCTCTTTGCCCAAGATGGAGCAAAAGTACCTGAGGGCAAGCACGGTCATCGTCAGACTTCACACTTTCTTTCCCTCTCCAGAACGTTCCATGGTATGTTTGTTCATTCCAACCTAAGTCTTCCTGTGAGGAAGAAAACACAGGGATTATTCGTCTTTTGTGAAACAGGGAGAGACAGATGTTGAGTGGCTCCCCTGAGGCCACGGAGGGTAGTGGCTCAGAAGGTAGCATTCGTGGCTGGGCAGGATAGAGTACCAGGCCGGAGACCACCATGGATGAGCCCTGCGGCATGCTAAATGTGCTGTTCATCTCTCTAAACCCAGTTTCCACATTCAAACTGGGGCCGGGCAGCAATTCCAGCTGGGAGCCCATCCCCCACACCCCACACCCCCACACCCCACTCCCCCCAACCCCTACCCCCGACCCCAACCATGCCCTCGGGAAAGCCAATTTGAGTCTTTTAAAAATAAGAGTGTTGGTTGCAACAATCTTGTGGAACCTTCTAGGAACAACGACACCTAATTTGGTATGTGCAGAAACAGGCATTGCACATCTCTCATTTAATCCGCCCAGTCAGAGAAACAGTTATAGAGAGTCAGGGAAGAGAAAAGGTCAAAGCAGGAGGTAGAGAGACAGAGACACAGCAACAGAGAGAGAGGTGGGGAGAGAGGGAGGGAGAGGGAGAGAAACACTGTTTCCCAGGAATGGTCAGCATTTCATCCTTTACCAATAGCAGAAATTACACCTAGAGCCAAGTCACATGTGGGAAACCGAGCCCAACAGGAGACACAATGATGGTAGATCTCTGCCATGGGGACAAGCTTTCCCAGTTTTGCAGGGACTAAGAGTGTTTTTTACCCCTGGAGGTGGGACTTTCAGGGCTAAAACTAGTCAAGTCCTGAGGAATCTGGCACCTGTCGGTCGCCCTGATCTGATTAGGTCACAGCTAATAACACTGACTGTCCAGAAAAGGGGATGCTTCAGGGCCACGGGGACAGGCGACAAAGAAGGATTTGGCTGGATGTTTCAAGAGAAGCATCAGGAAGCTCCGGGGTCACTCATGGTCCTCCCTGCTCACACGGAAATGCCTGAGCTGAGATTTCCAAGGTGTGGGTTGCTGAGAAGGGGAGGAAGATGGCGGTCCATTTTCTTTTTTCCTTTTCTTTCTTCCCTTTTTTTGTTTTTGAGGAGAGAGTGGTAGGGAGTTTAAAATGGGAGGAACCAAAGCAGAGAGAGAACCTTCTCTAGAAGATGGGCATCAAATAATAAACCTTGAGCAAGTAATGAATCTACCCCCAGATTTTTTTTTTTTTTTTTTTTAAAGAGGGGCATCCCGTAATTAGGGAGGAAGAGAAGGCTCACCCTCCGCCGGCATCCCCTCCTGGCAGGGAAAAAACCAAGAGAGCAACTTCATCATGCCGATTGCTTCACGCTCCGGCAGGCAAGTGATAAAATCATCAGATGAGGGTTCCCCATCCCGTCTCCCACAGTCACTTTCACCAAGTGTGCTGTGTCGAAAATAATGAAGGCAGCTTGATTAAATGTTCGCTGGCTGTGGCCGCTGTGCTAATTTGGAGATGGGCTTATTAGTTTAATGACCGCTCCAGATCATCAGAATTCATTAGCATTAGTGCTGAGGCTCTCCTCGACATGAGCCCAAGGCTCCAGGCTGCCATGGTCTCCATTCCTCTGTTCATATCACTCCTGTTTCAGGAGAGGATGCCGTGCGTGCGTGTGTGTGTATGTGTGTGCATTCAGACATGGCACGCACATACACTCGCACGCTGAGTCTTCCTGTTTTATCTGCCTTGTGATTTCCACGCCTCTTCCCCAAATGAAAAGCTGCTATAGCTTTTTCTGCTTTCAGCACAGCCATAACGTACAAAGAGCGTTTCTGAGTGTTTCTGTGGTGTATTCTTTTTCATTAGACCAGAGTGTATGCAGACACCAAAGCCCTTACTAGGATCGAAAGGCTCTATGTCATCATTCCCCTTACACCTGCTACTCTCCCCATAATTCCATCTCTGATGTGTCCCCTTCCCCCATTGCCCTCTGGACACATGAGCCTCTTTGCTGGTCCTCAAACATACCAGCCATGGTTCCCACCCCGGAGCCTTTGGCTGTTTTTCTGCCCAGGACACTCTTCCCCAGGATAACAGTATGGGAGACTCCCTCACTCCTAACTCCGCTCAGATGGCCCCTCCCAGAAACCTATTCTGATCACCCCATGGAAAATTGCAACCTCCCCAACTGTCCCACAGCACCACCCCTACTTGGTTCAATCCTATCAGACATGCTACATAATTTATTTATATATTTTATTTAGACTCACTGTCATGTCCTTGCTGGCTGTTTTGTCTACTGCTATGTGCCCAGTGGTGAGGACTCTCAGAGAACTGATGCTCCCTCCATCGTTGAATGAATGAATGAAGGAAGGAAGGAAGAAATAAATGAATGGAGTCAGTATGTAAGGAAATAGGATGAGTATGTATGCAGGGTGAGTTGTGGGCTGGGAGGATCTGGAGTGTTCGAGGTCTGTTGGTCCTGGTGGCAGCCACTGTGCAGGCTGGGAAGTGAGGAAGATGGTCCAAAGTGGGAAGCAAGTGGGGCTGGGTAATGTTAAGAAGAGAGGAAAGATCCCAAGCCGCTGGCCACAGTGTTCCTTTGAGTTACCTTGTGTTTAGCAACTCCTTCCAAGAGGGTTTGTCCTACCCCCTTCTTGTTTGGGGATTTCTTCGAGCTTCTCTCTTGTGTGTATCTCTGTCTCTCCATCCACTGCCCCTTTGGGGTCAGGAAGTGGTTGTTTGGCAACCAAAGACCTTTGCTAAAATGAAGGGTTTGGGAATTCTAAACTGGATTTGACTCAATTCGTCTTTTTCTCATCTGTAAAATGGGTCATCTGCAGGTAACATGGTCATGTCTCCCCATGAGGCAGGGGGAGTTCTCCAGCTCTCCAGCCGTGTGAGTTCACACAGCGTCCAAGGAACGAAAGGGTGTAATGTAAAAAAGATGTGTTCGAGGGCAACTATTTTCTTTTTAAAGATGTATTAATTTTCTTTTTAATTATTACCAAGGACTAAGTGCACAGTGTAGCAAACATAGGGAATGCAGAGGAAATGAGGAATATTTTGCTCCTTGTTTTTGCAAAGATCCCCTGTCATAAATATTTCCTGGATTGCAAGGTGCACATATACACTCTCCTGATTCCTGAGATCAGGGTGCATATTAAAATAAACAATAAAACATGTATGTAATATTTCATGGTATCTATCCCATACCCGCTGAGAGTAGACAGCAAATTAATATTGAATCTTATAAGGAAAATCATCTTAGAATTTTTTTTAAAAGATTTTATTTATTTGACAGAGAGAGAGAGATCACAAGTAGGCAGAGAGGGAGAGGGAGAGAGAGAGGGAGGAGGAAGCAGGTTCCCTGCCTATCAGAGAGCCCAAAGTGGGACTCGATTCCAGGACCCTGAGACCACGACCTGAACTGAAGGCAGAGGCCCAACCCACTGAGCCACCCAGGCAGCCCCATCATCTTAGAATTTTTAAAGTATAAAGAGTTACACACATGAACACATACACTTGCAAAAGTAACTTCACGCTCTTGGCTGTGGGTCTGATTATTTATTTATTAATTTTTTTTGTTTACTGTCAACCACACCAATATCTGGCCACTTTGGCTAAGGAACTTGGCTTCCAGAAGATGTGGTAGGTAGTTCTCAAATTCTTGTGAGTTTCACCCATCCCTTTAATCCTACAAATGGGTTTCTTGGGCATTAATTCCCTAGTCCTTTTTTTGGACAATTTAAAAAATATATTTGCATACAAATCCTGATTAAATCTTGGATTCGCAACTTACTGGTAATGTGAATTGAGGCAAGAACTAAGGCAAACTTTCTGGACCTCAGTGTCTTGATCTGTGTAGTGGGAATAGTAGCAGCACCTTCTCTGGAAGGTAACTGAAAAGATTATGGGAAGAAAATTATGATTATGAAAGGGGAGATAAAGAGCCCTGACGAGAGACCCTGGCACATAGAAAGCATTCCATAAATGGTAACAAAAAATAAATGGTTCAAAATTGGGAAAAAGTCTCCAAACGGTGCCTGGCAGACTCCATAAACAGTAGCTACATTATTATATATTGATGGAAATCTTGAGTTCCGGTGAATGTTAGGATAGTAAAGGCTCTGATAAATCCTGTAAGAGAAAATAATTTATTTAAATCCCTTTAATCCAGTATTCCTTTCCCTGCCCCATCATGGGACGTTTGGCTCATTTGGGGGTAGGGAGAAAGAAGGAAACAAATTTGAAGAAAAATACATATGAACACAATGAAGAAAGTAAAAATGACCTGTAATTTGTAACTTAGATTAAAAATGTTTATCTTTGTGTATGGTGTAAGAGAGTGGTCGAGTTTCATTCTTCTGCATATAGCTGTCCAGTTTTCCCAGCACCATTTATTGAAGAGACTGTCTTTTTTCCAATGGATATTTTTTCCTGCTTTGTCGAAGATTAATGACCGCTCCAGATCATCAGAATTCATTAGCATTAGTGCTGAGGCTCCTCAGTCCATATCTGGGCTCTCTACTCTGTTCCACTGGTCTATGTGTCTGTTTTTATGCCAGTACCATGCTGTCTTGGTGATCACAGCTTTGTAGTAAAGCTTGAAATCAGGTAACGTAGTGCCGCCAGTTTTATTTTTGTTTTTCAACATTTCCTTAGCAATTCGGGGTCTCTTCTGATTCCATACAAACAAAGATAACCTCGAAATGGATAAAAGACCTCAATGTGAGACAGGAATCCATCAGAATCCTAGAGGAGAACATAGGCAGTAACCTCTTCGATATCAGCCACAGCAACTTCTTTCAAGATATGTCTCCAAAGGCAAAGGAAACAAAAGCGAAAATGAACTTTTGGGACTTCATCAAGATCAAAAGCCTCTGCACAGCAAAGGAAACAGTCAACAAAACAAAGAGGCAACCCATGGAATGGGAGAAGATATTTACAAATGACAGTACAGACAAAAGGTTGATATCCAGGATCTATAAAGAACTTCTCAAACTCAACACACACAAAACAGATAATCATATCAAAAAATGGGCAGATGATATGAACAGACACTTCTCCAATGAAGACATACAAATGGCTATCAGACACATGAAAAAATGTTCATCATCACTAGCCATCAGGGAGATTCAAATTAAAACCACATTGAGATACCACTTTACACCAGTTAGAATGGCCAATATTAGCAAGACAGGAAACAACATGTGTTGGAGAGGATGTGGAGAAAGGGGAACCCTCTTACACTGTTGGTGGGAATGCAAGTTGGTGCAGCCACTTTGGAGAACAGTGTGGAGATTCCTCAAGAAATTAAAAATAGAGCTTCCCTATGACCCTGCAATTGCACTACTGGGTATTTACCCCAAAGATACAGATGTAGTGAAAAGAAGGGCCATCTGTACCTGAATGTTTATAGCAGCAATGGCCACGGTCCCCAAACTGTGGAAAGAACCAAGATGCCCTTCAACGGATGAATGGATAAGGAAGATGTGGTCCATATACACTATGGAGTATTATACCTCCATCAGAAAGGATGAATACCCAACTTTTGTAGCAACATGGACGGGACTGGAAGAGATTATGCTGAGTGAAATAAGTCAAGCAGTCAATTATCATATGGTTTCACTTATTCGCGGAGCATAACAAATAACCTGGAGGACATGGGGAGATGGAGAGGAGAAGGAGTTGAGGGAAATTGGAAGGGAGGTGAACCATGAGAGACTATGGACTCTGAAAAACAACCTGAGGGTTTTGAAGGGGCGGGGGGTGGGAGGTTGGGGGAGCCAGGTGGTGGGTATCAAGGAGGGCATGTATTGCATGGAGCACTGGGTGTGGTGCAAAAACAATGAATACTGTTACGCTGAAAAGAAATAAAAAGAAATAAAAAAATAAAATAAAAAATAAATGTTTAGCTTCTTCTATTCTTTCCATTTTTTCCTAAACATATATGTGTATATATGCATAAAAATATGTGTGCATGTGTGTGTGTGAGAGAGAGAGAGAAAGAGAGAGAGAGAGGGAGAGAGATGAAACTATTTATACCTTTTAGTAGCTAACAGCAAATATTTCCACTCAATAATAAAGTGCAAACATCTTTCCAGGTCAACGCCTTTAGATCTTTGGAATGACAAGAAAAAAATATAGCAGAGTCTCCTGCCACCCGCAAACACAAACAACCACAATCCAAGAGTCTTTCTACCTCTGTGCTCGTGTGTGTGTGTGTGTGTGTGTAATGACAGTGCTACAGGTGTGTGGGACCTGCAGGGGAGAATTTTATTTGTCTCTCTTGGACTTGACCTGATAGCTGGTGATCGGACTAATGGTCCAGGTACTGTGACAACTTTAGAAGCCGCTCTCAAGCAAGGATTCTTCAGTCTGGGCAAGTGAGAGGATCTTTCTTCTTTCATTAAAGAATTTTTTTCCCCTTTAGCTTGGAGGTATAGTTTAATTAGAAGGCTCTTCTCCAGGCTTTTTCCTTTGTCATTACCCCTTCCTCCTCAAAAGAGCCTGCCTCTCAAATGTGAGCAAACAGATTTATCCTGAACGATGAATCTGCTCTCTGTGGAACACAGCGTGACCCTCTCGGGGCTGCTTTTGCTATTGTCCACTGATTTTCCTTCAGTTGTGAGCTTCTTGAGGGAAGTGACACTGTCTGATTTATTTCTGCACCCTCGGAACCTTCCATGACACAAGGCAAGGGTTTCAGAATGAATGCATGAGTAGACAGTTTGCAAAATCATTTCCAGCTTTGCTGTCTTTCTTCTCTTTCACATACACGTAATAACAGGGGACCATTGCAGTTCGGCATTGGAGGGAAGGAACTTCTAAAACCTAGATTGACTCTTCTATCTTTCTCCAGGGAACCCCCCCGCCCCCGAAAAAAAAACCAACAAAAGTCCTTATGGAAAAAAATGCAATAAAGTGGAGATCATACCCAGCATTATATAACCCAAGTGGCAAACTGTGATTGATTTGGTAGGGTATTTTGATGAAAGACTTTCTCAAGTTCCCCAAATCTCCGTATCCCAGGTGACCATCCCCTGGGATTCTTCTGAGAGCCTACAGTCATGCATTCCACGTTAAAAATGTATAAAACCCTTGATGACTCAAATGGGCACCAGCACTGTGATGTAGTAGTCATGGCCATATAAATCCAAAATACTCATCTTCCCTAATGTGTCTCACGGGATTGCTCAAATCCTGTGTTGACTCAAATGAGTCCTCTTCCCTTCTCTACACTTACACACGCCCACAGAATTGTCTCAAAGTGTGAAGAAACCAAGGAATGCAAGTCAGAGACCATTTCATTCTCTTTGGAGCCTATATCCCAGAAGAAAAAATTCCACTCCAATGGTTCAAGTCAGAGACATTTCTAGAAGAGTTATTTAGAGAGCTGT